>NC_133326.1:199944938-201144938 GCF_042186555.1 Aquarana catesbeiana | reverse complement strand
ATATTTGTTTTTTTAGCAGACACCCTAGGGAATAAAATGGCGGTCATTGCAACTTTTTATCTTGCACAGTATTTGCGCAAAAATTTTTCAAACGCCTTTTTTTGGAAAAAAAAATGGTTTCATGAATTAAAAAATAACAAAACAGTAAAGTTATCCCAATTTTTTGGTATAATGTGAATGATGATGTTACTCCGAGTAGATACCTAACATGTCACGCTTTAAAATTGCGCACATTCATGGAATGGCGCCAAACTTCAGTACATAAAAATCTCCATAGGCGACGCTTTAAAATTTTTTACAGGTTACCAGTTTACAGTTACAGAGGTCTAGTGCTAGAATTGTTGCACACACTCTAACGCACACAGCGATACCTCACATGTGTAGCTTGAATGGTGTTTACATATGTGGGCGGGACTTACATGCGTGTTCACTGCCGAGCGCGAGCTACCGGGAACAGGGGCATTTTAAATTTGTTTTATTTTTTTTTTATTTTTACATTTTTTTTTACATTTTTATTTATTTGATCACATTTATTGCTATTACAAGGAATGTAAACATCCCTTGTAATAGGAATCTATTGTGACAGGTCCTCTTTATGGAGAGATACAGGGTCAATAAGACCCACATCCCTCCTCCAGGCTGGAAAGCATGAGATCGAGAAAAAAAAATTCACTGATCTCATGCTGACAGCTGCGATCACGGCTTTGTTTACTTCCGGGAACCCGGGCATGATGTCATAACGTCACGCCCGGGCCTCTGACGGTCAAAGAGATGACTGATCTCTATCGTCGTCATCCGGCGCTGGATGATTCTTTCTCTGGGCCCCCGATGGCACGGGAGAGCCCGGAGAAGCACTGGATGGCGGCGGGAGGGGGGGGATGTCCCCCCCATCGCCTATAAGAACGATTAAGCAGCGGAACTGCCGCTATGATCGTTCTTATCGTGCACAGAATCGCCGGCTGCAAAGAATGATATCTGAATGATGCCTGTACTGTGGTAGGGAAGTGGTTAAATAAAAGTGATTTTTTTTTCTGGCAAAACAGGAGACCAGGCTGTATTACTCAACTGCATAGTAGTCTGCAGAGAGGTTCAGAAACTGCCTGTGTCAGACAGGGGTGCCTAAATAACTAGATCGGCTACACAGAATTAAAAATCCTTGGGCAGGGTAGACGGTTCTCATATAAGCATTTCAACTGTTTATTTAGCTTTGAGAAGGAACTTCAGGAATTTCAATTCTTCAAAAAATTAGCTGGTTTATAAGGGGTTAAATCTAACAAGGTGTATGTCACTTTGTGGACGTCACTCTTTTATTTAATATTTCCATTTTTACTGAGCACCAGGAGTATAGCCATCGCTATACTTCCAGTGCTCCGACATTAAAGGGCTCACGCGCATGGGCAATATGGCTCATACAATTTGAATGAGCTGTTTGTTTATGAGGCTGGAGGTGGCAGAAGTTGCACGCAGGACATACTAACAAACAGCTCACTCAAGCTGCGCAAGCCTTTGCACCCATGTAAATAAGGCCTAGCCCCTATTTTAACCCATTTTTTTTAAATGTTGCAATTTTTGGAGTTCTGATTTAAATAAATAGATTTGCCAGTTTCTTTTCCCAGAAAATATTTATTTGTACAGACTATAAAATGTATCTATCTGCAGGATGGTACTGCTTTTGGGCCTCACTATCAAATACATACCGTAGATCTGCAAGCCTCTTCTGTATTTTATCACATCTAGTTGGTCTGATAGTGTCACAACTGAAGCCATTGCTGCCCATCTTCTGCATGTCCCAAAAAGGCACCCAAGGCACACAAACTGTTCATGCACATGTCTGTATATGCCCCCAATTTAAAACTGTAATCATTCTGAAACACATACAGTGAGTATAGAACAGAATCACCCCCCTTTAAAATAATCACATTTTGTTGCTTTGCAGCCTGAAATGGAGACAGACACCATTTTTGTTTTATCCAGCTGTAAATACAACTGTGTTCGTTTTCATTTCAGGCTGCAAAGCAATAAAATGTGATTATTTTAAAGGAGGGTAATTCTTTTCTATACTTACTGTATATGCATTTTCTGAAATTCATAAAGAATGTTACAGATACTCATTGGACAAGTGTCAAAATGCAACAAATGGGGCAACCTATAAGATTTATATATATATATGTCGATAAAGTGTATAGTCCTAAAGATGCATAGAGGAATACCACTATTTTACTTGGGAGAAAAGAACAAAGAGAAGGAAGTGCTAAGTGTAGTATCCCGGTTAAAATGCTTTAATAACAATGGATTAATAACACTCATGATTGAAAAGATTAAAACGCTCATTTGGTGATGAGTGTGTAGATGTATTCCTCATGTATATGACCTGCAGGACCGCTGTGAGGTGTTCCAGCTGCAGGGAGAGGAGGATGGCCCACTTGGGAGCTTGGAGGAGCCCCCGGGAAGCCACGCATACCAGTGTGGAAGGCACACCGGAAGTGATGTCACCGGAAGGATAGAGGACCAGATGAGAAGTCAAAGCTACGCGTTCAGAGCGTTCCAAGCTCCTTCTAGAGACCTCTACATACTCAGCACCAGATGAGCATTTTTATCTTTTCAATCTTGTGAGTGTTATTAA
Organism: Aquarana catesbeiana; assembly: GCF_042186555.1. Lineage (NCBI taxonomy): Eukaryota > Metazoa > Chordata > Amphibia > Anura > Ranidae > Aquarana > Aquarana catesbeiana. The sequence continues at coordinate 201,142,315 of NC_133326.1, read as the reverse complement.
TCCATTGTTATAAAAGCATTTTAACTGGGATACTAAACTTAGCTAGTGCTTCCTTCCCTTTGTTCTTTTCTCCAATTGAATCACACAGAGCCGTACACAACTCTGAGGATAGCAGCCGCAGGTGGCCCCTGAACCTCCCCCCTCTGCCTTTACATCTTGTCCTACAGGATTAGAGACTACCTTGGACTAGCCCCTTAACCCCAACTATGGTCTCATAAACAATTTATTGCCAATTGGACCATATAATCTTGGTGCGCCAGATTACCACTATTTTACTTCATGCCTATGTATACTGAATTATTTGTTTGAATTATATTTTATGGTATCTATTACTTTTAAAGTTTTAAGGCTTGGCATCTAATTTTCCTGGCACAATGGGTTTTAAACAATTTAACACAGGGTCGCATTATTTACCACCTTTCATTCTGCAAAGGGAACATTCACTTTGATAAACAGTCTCTACTCATTAGGAAAATCTAAACCCCAGTGTATGTATCCTGGACTGCACAAAACAGAAACAAACTCAACAGAATATACATTAATGGAGGTGCACTGAAGGATTATCATAACTATCAAAGTGAGGGGTAATTTCCTTTTTGGGGACAAAAAGAGCAAAATAACTTAAAAAAAAAAAATTAACAATGAAAGAACATATGGTTTATAACAATCTGGGTACCTCACAAACCTATTGTGATGCCAATTGGATCAATAAGTTGAATACCTGCAGAATAATGTATATACTTACAGTGTATATCAAATATTTTTGAGAGGTGCTTCCTTATAAATTACAAATCTATGTTTATATCCAGAAGTTTATCTGACACTTAATTCCTAAATGCGATTCATTTCCTGGCAACGATTTTAGAGTCTACAGAAATCCTAATACAACTGCCCAACGATTCAAAAAATGGCTACGATTACAGGAAAAAAATATTTGCAATCATATCTCCGTAAGAGTTTCCAAAGATATAAAATTTCATGAAAATGCAGCAAAATGGATGTAGAAGAGAAAGAGCCGAGTTCAATATGCTAAAGCAGTTTAATAGCAGGCAGAAAAAAAAAAAAGCTCTATGCTCAGCTATATCCTAAAAGGCATTGCAGGCCTTATTTATATTTTCATAGCTGCTAGAAGGCAACATATTTTATAGTGCATTGTGCAAACTGCTCTTATTTATGTTCTATGATTCTCCTTAAGCAGCAGTATGAGTTTTACTACACTTACCTGCATGCTTCTATAAAGTTCCCATATTTACAGTTCAAATTATTTGCATTAATTGAGAACCCTAGTCATTGGCAACACATCCTTATCAACTAACTGCAGGACTTTAAGAGCGAGCATTATGCTGTAAAATAGGCAATTATATAGTCATTTTGTCTTGCAAAGAATATTATACTGGGTCAATAATACCCTTATACTCAAATAGCCCTAAAGAAAGCACAATTCCGATCACCACCTCGTGGGCTTTGAACCAAGGAGCTTAGGTTCAAGAGCACGCTAATGTTACAATAAACAACTCAGTCAGGCCTCATTCCCATGCTGCATGTACTAAATGACTATTTCCTTACCACAGGAATGAACTGTGCTACAGCTGCTCAGACAGCCTTAACCAAAGGTGCAAGAACAAATAACATTTTAAAATAACATGTTCAAGAAATTGATTTATTATTTGCATTTACCATAGTATCAAATACAGTATATATAAATATAAGCTTAAATATATATATATATATATATATATATATATATATATTTTTTTTTTTTTAAGTGCTTGCAAAGCCCAAAGTATTCAGACGTACATTTTCATTGTGACATGCAAAAAGGACAGCTATAATCTGATTGTTTTAACCAACATAGCTATTTTCCCATTATTTTATCATTCAGATGCACTGCCCCCATGTAAAAATGAATCTTGTGCTTAAAGCCTCAAAATATTTAATGTTTTGGAACATACAATACATCATCCTGGTAGATTTTACTGGTAAAGCTTAGCCACTCACAAAAAAAAATGCTCAGGAACTGAGGAATGCTTTTGCAAATAATGGAAATAAAAAAAAAAGATGCATCTCTGTGCTGTGGTGGGGCGACAGCTGACACAGATAAGTAATATACCAAATTTATAAATACTCTTAAGAAAAAGTGGTCACACCAAAAGTAAATTAACAGCGATGAGATGAGAATACTTGTGTTATAAATGAACAGCACATTGAAATAAAGTCCAAAAAAGTGTTAAAGTCCTCAGGACCCCTTGATAACGTCCTATTGGACAAAAAGCTTCGGGGAGCAGACACTATTGTTGACGCCAGGCCACTGTCCGATACCAGGTCGGCAGTGGCACCCATTGTCATATGTTTTTATGATTAATTTTATTTTGGCTTTTAACATACAATTCCAATAAATATTGCAGTATGGAGACTTAATCTGGCTTCTAGTGAGCTTTATTTACTACAGCTACATCTGGATGGTGCGAGTTGCTGAACAGCCTTTCCCACAACAGATGGCAGATCTACACTGAGTGCATGCTTGCTCCTGTAAGAGCAGCCAGCTTTTCTGGTGAGTGTCCATTTCCCAGGGGTGCGGTGGAGGATTCTGGAGCACTTTACTGTATCACTTCTTCACTTTTCAAGTCCCCACCAAATCTTTGTGCACATCTTTGCACTGAACTATTGTGTTTTCACCAATAAGTTTAGATTGCTGATCCTATCATTGGACTGTGCATTTAAATCTACATTTTTCACTACATTGCTTTTTTATTATTGATTTCCATCCACAAGATTGAACTTATATTTTTTTTTTCACATTAGCAATTTTTCACTTTAACACTTTTTTGGACTTTATTTTAATGTGCTGCCTATTTATAACAAAGTATTCTCATTTCATCGCTGTTCATTTACTTTTGGCGCTTCACACTTTTTCATAAATAATGGCAGGACTATAAATTCAATCCTTGATATCACAACCCCTTTGTTTTAGGCATGGTTACAAAAGTACAACTTTAAGGTACCACTTGCATGCAGCTACCCCCAGCCCCCCCCCCCCTACTTACCTGAGTCACATCATGATCCAACAATGTGCATGAGAGCAGCGGCTCTCTGGTGTCTCCCTCGCCTCATTGACTCACATAGCAGTGGGAGCCACTGGCTCCAGCTGCTCGCAATCAGCAGAGCAAGGAGGAGAGAGCGATGGGGCAAGGCCAAGCCGCACTCTGTGTGTGAATAGACGATGTCCATTCACAGAAGCTAGGCTCGGGAGAAAGCCTGCTCGAGTACCCTCATAGCAAGAGGCTTGCTATTGGGGGAACTGAGCAAGGGGGAGGAGCCAGGACTGCAAAAAGAAGAGGATTGGGGCTGCTCTGTGCAAAACCATTGCATAGAGCAGGTAAGTATAGCATGTGTTATTAAAAAATAAATAATAACCTTTAGAATCACTTTAAATGCTTACTTGTAGCGATTCTGCTTTCCGCAAAAGGTTTTTTGTTTGTTTTTTTAACTTGCAACGTGACCCTGAAGTTGCTATAAAATATTACTAATTCAAAAATAGTCAATTTGCTGGCACATACTCCTCTCTCTTTGTATGGCATAGCCTTCCACTCTTCTGGGAGTGTCTAATTACTTTCTGTGCTGTCCCAGCTCCTCCGCCCCTCATCTTCTTACATAATCTTTTATAAAGCTACCAGAAATGGAGAGAATGGGAATATTATAAAGTGTAGTTTGGGTGACAGATCTGAATTTGAGTAGCAGTCTCAAGCCTTTTTGATGTCAAAACAAAAGAGGCTTCCACGGGTAGAAAAACATGCCTAAATATGGTAATGCACATGGAAGCTGTAGTTGAACCTAATGGCCTAGCAGCAGGGTCTCCTCAAAAGAAACAAAGGAATTTCAACTGATAGGTTGTTCCAAGCTGTTTGGAGAAGCTGCATCAGGTCCAAAAGAGACTTTGGTTTTGGCCTAATTTTTCTTCTGATTCTGCAAATATCCCAGACTGACTTAAAAATGCTGAGATAAAGGCATTATTTGGGCCATACTATGTCTTGCAGGATTCCTAATCCCGCTATTCACTGTAGATAATTTTTTTAAGGATTTTGCATGTTTATCTGGGCTCACTGTCATGATGCAGAATAACATCAGGACTTAGAGCACCCTTTATTACATGATGGATAAGAATCTGTCTGTACTTATCAGCAGTGAGGAAGCCATATTTCTCGATCAAATCATCAACTCCATCAGTGGAAATACAGCTCCAAACCTGCAGGGAACCTCTGCTGTGCTTTACTGATGTCTGCAATCTTCCATTTAGTGTTTTTCAGCCCTTCAAAAGACAAATTTTCTTTGGTTAAAGCCCAAATTTTGACTCAGTCCAGAGTACCTCCTGCAATTTTTCTGCAGGCCTTGTTTCAACCTTGGAAGAATTAATTTTTGGTCACAACTCTGTCATGAAGACGTCTGATAATGGGATGGGTTTACCAAGGTCCCAATGGTTTCTGACAGTTCTAAGCAAGCTTGACTTCTTGTTTGTTGCACTTTCTGTAGCAAACCAATGCATTGCCCATTTGGTGACCACGTGTGGAAAAACCGGTCCGCCGCAAAATGTTTGCTTTGCAGAGACCTTGGTGATGCAGGATGACCACGTTGTGTCTTAGTGCTGTACTCATTGTCATGGTGCAAAAATGTAGCACATTTATGGCAACCTCAACTTTTTAGTATGGTCGTCACATTCCCAGTTTTATTTTCTATACAAAGCTGTTTTGATTTCAGCAAACCAATTTGGTTCACACTACACACTGGGGGATAATTTACTAAAGGCAAATAGGCTTTACAAGAGAATTTTTGCATTTAGTGAGTGAAGCAAAGCTCCGCTGACTTCCATTACCCAATCATATGTAAGCAAAAACACTATTGTACTGTATTTGATTGGGTATTTTTTGCAAAGTGAATTTTCATCACATTCACTAAGCGAAGGGAAAATTTCCATTCAGAATGAAAAGACAAGTTGCCTTTAGTCCAATCCCATTACATCATTGTTCTCGAGAACATTTAGTTAAGTTTACAGTGGTATAAAACCCAAAAACAAAAGTGTAATATCCTGCAGTTTTTCAATACTTAGATGTATCAGTTGAATTCATTTTTTTAGACCTTTTTTTATTTTTCTTCATTTCACCTGGTGCTCTGGCCAGTGACACTTCCTGTCTTAGGATGTCGACATTCTGGATGACTTAGGTTCCTTTCATACAGGTGGACCGATCCAGTCCGCCTGTCAGTTTTTTTTGATGGACCTGATGGTACCATCCTTTACGCTTCATGGAGCGGGGGATGTAAACAGACATGTCTGTTTGCACCCGTCGACATCCAAGCCAAAAAACAGAATGAATGGGTGATCCTTTGCCCATCCATCTAGTGGATCGGATGGCAGTTGGATGTAAACAGATAGATGGGCTTTGTCTTATGCAGAGCAGTCACAAACCTGTCATTGGCCTGCTCTGTGGGGATCAGCAGACAAATCCCCCACTGAGCAGGTGGATCCGTTGGCAGGGTCCGCCTGTTTGAAAGAGCCCTTAGTAATGTAGTGTCTGGGGAGAGGGTACTGAAAGATTAGCAGAGTTAGATGGACTTGAATAACAAATTAAAGCTAAATTCCTGCTAAAACTTTATAAGCAGTTACAGCAAACAAAATCGTTTTTTTTTTTTTTCTTTACATAAATGAATACAATCTAACCATTGTAAGTACCCTTGTCAGTGTTAAATGGTTTGTCCCAACCTCCAACTGCTACTTAGTCTGAACAGCTTGGTCTGTTAGCTTAAGTTCACATTGGGCTGTTTTGACATGAAAAGTCAGTTCAGCTGAACTCGCACGATTTCAAACCTGCCCTCAATGTGAACCTGGGCTTAAAGTAAGTTGAAAAGATAACAGACTCACTAGCAGGATCACTAGGTGAAAATAAAGGAAAAAGCCTACATAAGGTAAACTAATGCAGCCACCACATCTAAGAAATGATAAGCTGCAATTGAATACATTTTTGTTTTTGGGTTTAATAATGCTTTAGTTAATCACCGAGTTTTATGCCTACAAAAATCTCAAATGGTCTATTACTATTTTACAGCTTTAATGAACATTTACTGCAAAAAGTAATGATTGTACCTTCTAATAACATTCTTTTCTAATGACATACTAATCCAGAAGACCTAAAACAACCATATAAAAACAAACATAAATATTTAATGTACCTGAGACTTCTGCACGGTACTGTATATTTTATAACCCCAGTTAAGTAAATTGATTCCCAGATATGTGATAGAGTATTGATGGAAAAAATCACTTCAATTACCTATGGTGATCTCTTCCCCTATAAGCCAAAAGCACCCATGAATTATCCTGTCTCACAAAGGCAGCATGGATGTCATAGTGATATGTAGATTTTTATGTAAGAAACTACTCTAGAGAAAAATAAAGGCTTATAAACATGACATATTAGTCAGCTACTCAAAAATAAATAGCTAACCATTCAATATAACTTGGAAAAAAAGATTGCCCTTACCTGACATTTTTGCTATAAAACAAGGCTAATCCACCCATGTACATGTGTAGCACAAATACAACAAATGACCAGAAAATATATCCTGTGATGCAAATTAATAAATATCCAAAACAATAATAAAAAAAAAATAAAGTGCTCGTGCTCCATGTATTGCACAAAGATCCATAATAATGTAGTATCCTGTGATACAAAAGTAAAGTGTCCAAAAGACACCGCTCACCACCGAGGGGGGTGAACAGCCATTGGGCACCCCATAAAGTGCACCTTTCACATAAGAGACTGCCAACAGTGACCGTCAGCGGTGCACCTGTCACCCATCAGCCGTCACCCGTCAGTGACCGTCAGCCATCACCCGTCAGCCACTACCCGGCACCCATCAGGGATGTCAGCCACTACCCGGCACCCATCAGGGATGTCAGCCACTACCCGGCACCCATCAGGGATGTCAGCCACTACCCGGCACCCATCAGGGATGTCAGCCATTACCCGTCACCCATCAGTGACTGTCAGCCTTCACCCATCAGTGACTGTCAGCCATTACCCATCACCGACCGTCAGCCATTACCCATCACCGACCGTCAGCCATTACCCATCACCGACCGTCAGCCATTACCCGTCACCCATCAGTAACCGTCAGCCATTACCCGTCACCCGTCACCCATCAGTAACCGTCAGCCATTACCCGTCACCCATCAGTGACGTCAGCCATCACCCGTCACCCATCAGTGACGTCAGCCATCACCCGTCACCCATCAGTGACGTCAGCCATCACCCGTCACCCATCAGTGACGTCAGCCATCACCCGTCACCCATCAGTGACGTCAGCCATCACCCGTCACCCATCAGTGACGTCAGCCATCACCCGTCACCCATCAGTGACGTCAGCCATCACCCGTCACCCATCAGTGACGTCAGCCATCACCCGTCACCCATCAGTGACGTCAGCCATCACCCGTCACCCATCAGTGACGTCAGCCATCACCCGTCACCCATCAGTGACGTCAGCCATCACCCGTCACCCATCAGTGACCATCAGCCATCACTCGTCACCCATCAGTGACCATCAGCCATCACCCATCAGTGACCGTCAGCGGTGCACCCATCAGTGACCGTGGCCTGTCACTCGTCTGTGACCATCACCTGTCACCGTCCGTGCCACCCATCAGTGACCATCGCCTGTCACACCATCATCACCTATCGGTGAACGTCACCTGCCACCCATCGCACAGCCCATCAGTGAGCGTCACCTGTCACACAGCTATCAGCATCATGTCCAAAAGGGTTTACAACAGTGAGGAGGCGTTCCAGATCCTCTCCATGACTGATGAGACCAACGGGGAGTTCTCATCAGATTTCTAATTCTGATTCCGAATAAAATTTGGAATTTGAACGGATTGAGTATAGTGAATCAGCAAATGATTCAAAGGAAGAATGGGTCCCTCCTAAAAGGGCACGGCACTCTGGAAACCAGGATTATATTCTCAGGCCCAGTACCAGTGCTGCCACCAGCAATAGGCCCCAAGAACAAATTCCCAGGAACAGTACCAACGCTGCCACCAGCGATAGGCCCCGGTAACAAATGCCCAGTACCAGCGCTGCGGCCGGCGATAGGCCCCAGGAACAAATGCCCAGACCCAGTACCAGTGCTGCCACATCACGCCTGAGTACCAGCACAGACAATTAAAATCCCCCAACTACTGAAGTGTCACATCCCCCAAGAGCCAATGCCTCTACATACATGCCCGGTGGTCTTGCCAACCCAACATGGCTGCCATCCGACTCGGCATCACCAATTATTCCCCCTTTCACAGCACAGCAGGCGAACACCCAAAATTTCTCAGAGATTGATTCCTTTCATCTGTTTTTGCCCTACACTTTGCTGCAATTCATTGTGGACCAGACAAATTTATATGCCCAGCAGTATATTTGCCAACAACCCCCAATCATCATATGCCCGTTCGTTTGAGTGGAGAGATCTGAATTTGGAGGAGTTCAAATTGTTTATGGGCCTCACCCTAAACATGGGGCTTACAAAAAAAAAAAAAAAATGAAGGACATGCCTATTGGTCCACCGACTCCATCCACAACATGCCCATTTATTCTGCTGTAATGGCTAGGTCCCAATACAAAATGATAATGCGCTTTCTTCATTTTAGTAACAACACCCAGTGCCCTCCGCGCAATCATTCAAATTACGACAAATCATATAAACTTCACCCACTGATAAATTTCTTTTCCCAATAATTTGCAGAACTCTATGTTCCCGATCAGAATATATGTGTCGATAGTCCCTGGTCCCCTTTTCGGCTAGGAATAAAGCAATATATTCCTAGCAAAAGGGCCAGATACGGAGTAAAATTATACAAGCTCTGTGAGAGCCACAGGATATCTGTATGCGTTCCGCATATATGAAGGAAAAGATTACCAGCTCTAGCCCCCTGAATGCCCGGCCTACATGGGCACAACTGGAAAGATTGTATGGGACCTGGCATACCCACTTCTGAACAAAGGATATCACATATACCTTGTCAACTTCTACACCAACCTGCCCCTTTTCAAACACTTATACATTGCAAAAACCCTTGCCTGCGGAACCTCCAGAAAAAATAGGAAGGGCTTCCCACAATCTCTAGCAAACAAAAAGCTGCGAAGGGGGGAAAGAGCAGCATTGAGATGCAACAAAGTGCTGGCCTTGAGGTGGAAGGATAAAAGGGACGTGCACAGGATGTCCACCATCCATGACGACGCTACAATTAAGGTTCAAAGAAGACGAGGTCTCATTGAAAAACCAGTGTGTCCAAGATTATAATCTCTACATGGGGGGGTGGATTTCAGTGATCAAATGATTCAGCCCTATTTGTCGATAAGGAGGTCCCAATTCTGGTACAAGAAGATAGCAATTTATCTCATCCATTTGGCCGTTTATAATTCCTACGTAGTCTACACCAAATCCACAGAAAGTCCCGCCCCCTTCCTACAATTCATAGAAGAAGTTGTCACGTCCCTCATCTATCACCAAAGACCCCCCCCAGAAGACCTTCGCTCTGAGGCTGTTTGCCGACTTCATGAGCGCCACTTCCCCTTCAACATTCCACCATCTGAAGCAGGCGGAAGAAGGCAAAAAAAAATGTTGCGTGTGCACCAAAAGAGGATTTTGAAAAGATACCAGCTACCATTGTCCCCAGTGTCCCTCCAAACCTGGCCTTTGCATTGGTGAATGCTTCCAACTTTATCATACATCCCTAAAATATTAGCCCATATTTTTAACCATTTCCCCATTTTCATCATCTGTGCTGACCATTTTCCATGCTTCCCCAAATAACCATGCCACTGCCTTCCATGTGAACTGACCCTGGCCTGTTTTTTGACTATGCTTCTGCCTACCGTTTGGACTGCCTCCACGTGAACTGATCCTGGCCTGTTTTATCAACTATGCTACTGCCTACCGCTTGGACTGCTTGCACGTGAACTGACCCTGGCCTGTTTTATAGACTATGCTTTTGCCTACCGCTTGGACTGATCTGTTGCTCTGCTACTGTAGAACAGAGTGGTCTCACATATGTGAGGGGCTCCAGAATTGTTTTTCTGGATGGAGAAAACAATTTTTTTTGTTTTTGCTGGGTTTTGGAATTTCCGGATTAGGGTCTGGAGTCCGGAGCCTTCATAGAGATTTGGGTGGGTTGAAGCCTCTACCCCTGTGCACAGGCCTTACCTGATTGCGGCCCTCAGCCTGCTGCTGACTTACTGCCATCATGCCTCTGCCTGCAGCATGAACGGACCACACCACTACCTGGACTATGTAAATAATTAGCTGTAGCAAGAGGCAGAATGTTTATGAAGGGCTGGAGAGTGGTACAATGAGTGTCTGCAGTTAACAGTGTACCAGGACGAATATTATGGCTGTGCTGGCTGTCTCTGCCTGGACAATTTCTATTGACTGTGCTATGCTGACAATATCCTAGTGCTGACTATAGACAATATTCCGGCCTGCTGCCTGGATAATTACTATCGCTAAGCACATCCCTGCCTGCTGCCTGGAGCAGTGCTCTCCTCTGTAGATACTACTAAAAGCACAGGTAATTCTTTTTTTTTTACCCTTTCCACAACAGAATTTATTTTGGATTGTAATTTTTGGTAGGTACATGCTATGTGTTAGAAATATGAAGGGCCTTCAAAAATGATAGGTTGCCAGGAAATTATATTTATATATTATGCTCCTAGACTGCCTGAAGATGCTACTTCAATGTTGGGCCTTTGTATGTGGCCAGGCTGTGTAAAAGTCTCACACATGTGGTATCGCCATACTCAGGAGGAGTAGCAGAATGTATTTTGGGGTGTCATCTTTGTTATGTGCTATGTATTGGAAATATCTGATAAATGGACAACTTTGTGTAAAAACAATGTGTTTTCATTTTTTTTCCACATTTTCCAAAAACTTCTGGGAAAAAAAAATGAACCGTTCAAAAGACTTATTATGCCTCATAGATTATATGTTGGGGTGTTAGCGTTCCAAAATTGGGTCATTTTGGGGGCAATTCCATTGTCCTGGTGGTTGAGAAATGAGAAGTGTCATTTATGCTCGCCTAAAGGTGCTACTTCAATGTTGGGCCTTTGTATGTGGCCAGGCTGTGTAAAAGTCTCATACATGTGGTATCCCCATACTCGGGAAGGAGTAACAGAATGTATTTTGGTGTGTAATTTGTTGTATGCATATGCTCTCTGAGAGAAATAACCTGTTAATATGACAATTTTGTTAAAAAAAATATATATATATATCTTAATTTTGCAAAGAATTGTGGAAAAAAAAACTCACCATGCTACTTACTTAATACCTTGGAATGTCTACTTTCTAAAAAGGGGTCATTTGGGGGGTATTTGTACTTTCCTGACTTGTTAGTGTCTCAAGAAATGAGATAGGCCTTCAATACATCAGGTGTGATAAATTTTCAGTGATTGGCACCATAGTTTGTAGACTTTATAACTTTCACAAAGACCAAATAATTTACACTTATTTGGGTTATTTTTACCAGAGATATGTAGCAGTATAAACTTTGGCCAAAATTTATGAAGAAAAATTACTAATTTGCAAAATTTTATGATAGAAACAAAGAAAAAGGCATTTTATTCACAAAATGTATGGACTTTTTTATTTATAGCACAAAAAATAAAAAACTAGTGATTAAATACCACCAAAAGAAAGCTCTATTTGTGTGAAAAAAAAGGACGCAAATTTCATATGGGTACAGTGTTGCATGACTGAGTAATTGTCAAAGTACGAGAGCACTGAAAGCTGAAAATTGGTCTGGGCAGGAAGGGGGTGTAAGTGCACTGTATTGAGGTGGTTAATGATAATATTTCAAAGATCCATTATGAAAACATAAAACGTAATGATGGTGATGATATCTTCATGCAGTGTGCACGCACCCGCCACCAATTGTACCATCACCTTAAGGGCTTTATATAAAAAGCCTGTGATAAATATTATTATCAGCTTGAAAAGATCCTCCTGTGTTTCCTCTTTCCTGTGGTGGCTAATTTTGGCTTAAATGCTGATACAAAGAACACTCCTTCCTCCTGATTAAAGTGCAGATCAAAAGCCAGTGCTTCCTCCTGTCTATCAGCAGTCTCCTCATATATAGCACATGTGGAAAACAATAGAAGCTTGCAATGGTGTGAGAAAGTTTAAAACAGGTTTATTGCAACTTGAAATGCACATAGATTTAAGCCCACTGAACTGTAGCCAGCCTCAACTCAACTTAGAGAGACTGGTATCAGTGGTTATTATTTTCCAAATTCCTGAACAGGAAGGACTATCAAGCACCAATTTTCACTCTGCAACACCCCGGAAACAGAGCCTTCTGGCAATGCAATGCCTGGATCTTCAAGTTCCAGACAGAGAATGAACCTCTACCAAGACCTGGAGTAGGGCTGTATGTAGAGAACGTGCTTTGACCTAAACACAGCTTCCTCCTGTAGAAATATATCGAAGGAACCCCTGGAACTGACTGCTTCCTGAGCAAACATTATCAAGGTAAAGAGTACTGAGGTGTCTTCAGCAAGCCCAGCACTGGGGCTAGACGCTTTGAGAACCCTCGGGAGCTTTGGCCAACCCAAAGGGAAGATTCACCAAAAAAACGGCTGTCCACTGCAATTACAAAAATCTTTGATGAGCCTGGAAACAAACCTCCACACAAAGATGTCCATGTACAGATGATTATGGACCCCGAAATCAACCTCTTGCAGAGAGGTCATCACTGAACAGTCTAGCCTATCTGAAGCAGAAGGATGTTCAGCGGCTTGAGATCTTAAGATAGACCGTATGTCCCTATTTGGCTTTGGAACAGGTACCATTTAATTGTTTCACAATAATGAGCCCACATCTTCTGCTCCAAGAGCAAATGCAAAGCAAAAGAATGACGACTCTGTGACAGATCCAGACAGTCCCAAGAGGTGCACTTAACCACAGTGGCTCAGATGCACCCAAAACCACTGTCCTCTTTTCTGGAACCATTTAACTGGTATAATAGGTAAATAATGCAGCAACTATATTATCCCACCTAATATACAGTCCTCCAAGGATGCAGGCCTAAAACAATGTTGGTTTACCTCTAAGCCACCCCCCTTAGGTATGCAAACATGCAGGTATACAAGTATTCTAGCCATTCATGTATGCAGTACAAGGTCAATAAGCACACATGCATGTACCCCCAGGCAAACAAGTACCCAGGCAAATAAGCCCATATGCATGTAGTCCTATTAAAATAAACACATACACACAAGTACATATGTATACAGCTTAATGGAAATAAACATAGATATGCAGTACAAATGAAAACATGTCAGCATGTGTTTAAGCAATATGCATCTATGGAAGCATGTGCTTATGTAACTATGCATTTAGGCAAAATATAAAAGCGTGTGCTGTACACACGCATTCATGTAACACGTGTCCATAGAAACAAGCATTTCTATGCTCGTTTCCCCGGATAAGCAGTCTCCCTGGAAAAGCAGTAAATATGTAGCATATAATCATGACTTGTCTGTCACACAGTTCTCCTATAGTAAGTACTCACACTTTGTTAGTATCCATGGGCTGCTGCTATGTCTCCAGAGGCCTACTGAACCTGTTGCCTAATGGCATGGCCGCCCTTCCTGCCTATATAAAAATAGGCCATACTGAGCGAGCCTGCGTCCTCTAGTGGCTGGAGAAGAAACAACAGCCCACAAGAGTAAGAGTACATAGCATGATTAAACAGCAAACTGCTCCCAGTGGCCACCGGGAGAACAGAGTCAGAACTCTCGCTCTTTTTTTTTTTTCTCAAAAAAAAGTGAAACTGCAAACAAATGCAGACTTACCATTCCTGCTGCAGGACTCTGAACATAACAGGAGTCCAATCTTCACCCAGCATGGCAAGCTTTGTCATAAAAGACCTTCAGAGACTGGGCCATAATCTGAGGTCCACCCCCCATTATGCAGGGTCCAGCACTGTAAGGCTGCATTACAGGCAAACCTTGAGGAATCTTTTCTCTATCTATTGAGGCTCGGGTACCATCTATTTTGGCTGACAGCTTTTTCGAATGGATCCGACTGAAGTCCATGATTCCTAAGAACCGTCCAGACCTCCAAGTATGCTCCAAGAGCACATGTATTACATCAGTGACCACCACGTTACAGACACTGGCGAAAAAACAGAGGTACTTCCTGTATAGGAGGGGTTAAATAGAGGGGGGACTTCCTGTCTTTTGGGTGCGCCAGTGTCCATTCACCTATAGGTGGCATATAACCCAGATAGTAATTACTATAGCCGCTCTGTGTCCCGTGATGTACGATAAAGAAAGTGTGTTTACCACATATTATATTATGGTAATCTTCTTGTGTGTATGGTAGTGATGCATGCGTTCACCATCGGTGTGAAAGTGACCCAATATCACCCAGCCACACACCGGGAATAAATTGAATAGCTAATTTGATAGATAGATAGATACATACATACATACATACATACACACACACACACACACACACACACACACACACACACTACTAAAGATTAAATGTAAAACAAAACAAAAATAAAATGAAGAATATTAAGAATTGTACTAATAAAACTATGCATTGTTATGACAATACTAATCATAAGGAGATCCATATAAAACCCAGTTTTGTAGGTAGAATGTATACATAAAAATGAATATTCTTGTTTTTTTGTTTTTTTTTTTTTAATACAAAAAATAATGATTAAAAATTAGCCAAGAAACAACTGAGGTCAAATTCCTTATTTAATCCTCCGGGCGCTAAAGAGCCCAATTCATATACCCACCATGATTCCCTTTAGCTAAGTGTTCTGATGCAATGACTGCCCCTCCAGTATTTTATTTATTTTTTATATTTTTCTAAGCCCCAAAAGGTCATCCCCAGTACATTTCTGTTATGTACTGTTCTAAAGTGATGATACAGGTATTCCTCCTTTTTACCTTTGACTATTTGGTATACATGTTCTTTCATTCTTATATGCATGGCCCTCTTAGTCCTCTTTACATATATCATACCACATGGACATTGTAGGGCATATACCACCCCCTCTGTATTGCACGATATGAAGTCCCTAAGTGTATATTCCTTCCCATTTTGGCTGTTGGTGAACTTATCCATTTTCTTAATATTGCTTGTGGCTGCCATGCAGCTGTAGCATCTGCCACAGACATAGAAAACCTTTTCCATTGAATATAGTTATGGTATTGGTAACTGGGGGTTCCACTACATTCTTAACCAGTCGATCTATTAGTTTGGTATCTCTTTTATATATGAACCTGGGTTTTTCCGGGATGAGTGGTTTTAAAATGTCGTCATATTTTAGTATATCCCAGCATTTCTCAAAACCTGTTTGTATTGAAGGTTGTAGTCCATAATCAAAGCTAGAGGTAGTTCTCGTCTTTCCTGTACTGGTTTGTTCGCTAGTAATGCATCTCTTTCCATGTTGCCGACCTCCTGTTTCTTCTAATCAAGAAAAATTGTGATTATAGTCTTTCATAATGAATTTATTTGCCAACTGTGATGATTGTACCTCATAATCACTAGTGGTGGTAATGCAAAATAAACAAAAAAGACTTACTCCTGTGCTCGTGAGGGCGTTGTAGGTGTGGGTACGTAGTACTGTTGAAATGGCCAAAAACTGGAGAAAGTGATCATGTGTGTCCCGCTGCCTAGACTGACCGGGGGTGGTCTGAAGAAGATAGTATGGGAAGGATGGATGGAAGGCGTGTGATCAAACACTTGCATCAAATCATACAGTTTATTCATGAACAATGGAATACATACATATAGGAAATAAAAACGTACTATGTTTCATAAAATAAGGTTACAAAATACGCACTTGTAAAGTTACAAGTGGGACATGCCCAAACAGGGGGAAGTACTAAAAAATAGGCTGATGGATGACCTGTTCATCAGAGCTTTAAGAAAAAGAACACAGTCTGTACAAATGAATGGACCAACACATATGCACATGGGAAGGAGTGGCTAGTGGGGAGACATATCATGTGAAGGATAGTTAGTTTTTCTTAGCTCCATGTAGGTCCACATCAGTGCACTCTAGATAGAAAAATAGATAGATAAAAATCATATATGTGTGATGCAGAGCGCATGGTAGATGTGTGTTGCACTAAACAGATGGGTCCTCAGTGAAGCTTGATAACCTAGGTAAGGTGACATACTGGTGGATGTAGCTGGAAAAACAACTCAGTTGCACCTACCTATAGCAACAAAATGTATATGTGCAGTGCAATCCTTTTTGTTGAAGTAGGACTGTCCAGTGCACCTACAAAGGAAATAAACAGGGATGGAGCAGAAAGGATAAACCTGGGTGAGGGCTCCCAGGGGAGCTGAGTGGGTGCCAAATTTAACTACATAGGATAGGAAAGAGGAGTGCCCCGAGTGTGTGGGGGATGTCTGAATGACTGACCTGTTTCCAGAGCTGTGTGAAGTAGCTGCAGCCTGTATGCGTCCTTGGGGGGTCAAGAGAAGCCGAAAACTCTATAGGGTGGGAGATAGGCGATGTCTCCAATTTGTACCCTGTCATGTGCCTTCAAAGCGCTGTGTCCATCACTATCCATGCGAGACATAGATACTGTGGAGGGGGGGGGAGCTGACAGGGAGCGGGACCGAGGGCGGGCTAAGAATACCTCGTGGCTGGCATTGGAGGAGGGCGGGCTATGTGCTGGAATGCACGCGGACGAGTGAGTGGGCGTGGTTATGCATTCCAACGGCCAGTCACTCGTCTGTACAGCAGCCTTTCCTTAGAACAGGCCGATCCAAACAGGCACTGTGTTTAGTACAGAGCTGGACCTACGTGCGCTGTAAAAACATTGCGCATAGGCAGCGGACACATGGAGGTGGAGGTGTGTATGATCCGAATTATAGATGTAATCATTTAGTGTCATGCCTGTCTGGGGGACACTTTTAAAGGGAACCATGCCTCCATACCATGGACCTACATGGAGCTAAGGAGAACTAACTATCCTTCACATGATATGTCTCCCCACTAGCCACTCCTTCCCATGTGCATACGTGTTGGTCCATTCATTTGTACAGACTGTGTTCTTTTTCTCAAAGCTCTGATGAAGAGGTCATCCTCAAAACGCGTCAGCCTATTTTGTAGTACTTGCCCGTTTGGGCATGTATCACTTGTAACTTTACAAGTGCATATTTTGTAACCTTATTTTATGAAACGTAGTATGTTTTTATTTCCTATATGTATTTCATTGTTAATGAATAAACTGTATGATTTGATGCAAGTGTTTGATCACGCGTCTTCCATCCATCCTTCCCACACTAGTGGTGGTTCAGTTTCACTTAATCCTAAGAAACTGTCCTCTAGGTACATTAACTAACCAGGGTTTGTAGTGGCAACTGTTTTGTGGAATATACAAATTCCTATCTGTAGCTTTAAAAAGGGTTTTCGTAATTATCTTATTATTTTCATTATTAATTTCCAGGTCCAGAAAGTGTATTTTCATATGGCTGAGTTCCCATGTCAGTGTGATACTTTTACTGTTAATTATTCATTCCCATCAGTAATGTGTTGAGTTCCTGTTCATTACCATCCCAAAATATAATCAAATCATCAATAAATCTATTGTACAATCTTAACTGACTTGGTGAGTTATACAGGGCTTCTTCTTCTTCTTCCCATTTGGCCATATATAAGTTTGCTATGTTTGGGGCGAACCTAGTGCCCATGGCTACCTCCTTGATTTTGAGGTAGTATTAGTGACAGACCTAGCCGGGAGAGAGACTTTTGGAGGGGACTGTATGCTAGCCTCTTGCCGATCGATCGGGGGCCCTTGCATTTGGTGGAACGGTGCTCTTTGTGAGCTGTATGCCTGGGGACCCTGGATTTGCCATATTGGAATAGTGGCTGATTCATAATGCTGGGACAGATACTTGTAGGAGATGCTGATGTAAATTCCAACACCTGTCTGTCTATTGTCTGCTGAAAACGTGTATTGTAAATAAGTCTACTATGGGATCTAAGAGTCATTAGATCCCCATTGTTATTTGTGTTAATTAACTCTGCTATTATGTGAAGAAGAGTCTATGTTGATTGTGCTAATGTTGATTGGATTTTCTGAACTACAAGACGGCCAGTCTGGCCTAACGGTCGTGTCTGAGTCATCTAGTCTGTCTAAAGGGATTAGTTAATTAGCTCATGTTAATTAGGTTAATTAGGTTACAGCTGTATTGTTAGAGTAATATGAGCAGGAGGTCTGCACCTACACTTTGAGTGTATAAAAGCCTGTATTTTGTCAATAAAGATAGATTTCCTGGTTGAACTTACATACAGCCTGCCTGGTGTTTGTTCTGAGCTATCACAACTGGACTAGAACGGCACAGAGCTGTGGTTCTAGTCCCGGACCATTGGATGACTGAACCATCAGACATTGCAATCTGATTCAACAGCTGCAGAGGAGTGTCGGGAGAGTGGAACCGAGCGAGCAAGGGGCTCGTTACAGTAATGATCCTGATACCAAAAATAATTATGATTTAAAGAGGGAGTCCGGCAATCTTTTTTTTTTTTTTTTTTGGTCATTGGGACACTTTGCTTACCCCAAAATAATACTCACAGTTTGGGTGTAATATTTCCACCTCTGTTTTCGTACTGAAGAATAACTTAAAAAATGTGATGCTGGCTGTTTCCATCTTGCTTGTGGGCATGTGAAGCCCACAAGCATAGATTTCCTGTATGCGGTGAATGCTGTTCATTCACAGCTTGTTCACATGCATGACCATTGTTTCCGCACTGAATCTTGGGAAGCCTGACACTAAGCTCCCAGGAGACAGTGCGGCGCCGGGGAAAGGCAATAAACACGCCTACTCCCATGGGAGGAGAGACAGGAAGTGCCACAATAAAGTACAATATAAAGGTAATTACAGCGATAAAGCGAGCCATAATAGTTTTACCCAAGACACTAATATCCTTCATAATTTGCAATATGCATTTTGTATCCTTCAAATATGCCTTAGTATTTTGTATCGGGGTTGTAGGTGGCAATCTATGTACTGTCCCAATCTTGAGGACAGAGAATCAATTCCATTTATGATTGGGTGTCCTGGTGGGTTTGTGCTATTCTTATGAATTTTGGGGATTGCGTATATGACGGGGATCCTGCAAGTTTCAGGAATTAGGTACTTTTCCTCTTTCCCCAATTTTTGCTACCTATTTTATAGGTTGCTTGTAGTTTGATTGTAAGATTTTCTCCCTAACTTGATTTGCATATCAGATATACAATTAGAATTGTTTACATTTAAAGAAAGATTCAGAAAGCTACCCTGCTGTGAAAACATTTTCACACTTCTGTCATCTCGGTGGTTCTGCCAACTTTCAAATAAAAAGCCCATTCTTAAAATAAACTAGCACATCTCTACTGAGCCGTCTTATGAAATGTAGAAGGCCTTTAGATCAAAAACTTTGCAGAAATATTTATTAGTAGAAACAGTCCGATGAATTTATATGAACCCAGTTAATGCTGCACTAATGAACTGTGAACCGAAAACAACTTGAGTCTGTTTTTTTATTATGTTCATAACTGCTATAAATTAAATGAAAAAAGCAGAATATATTTAGAACAGATGTGGCACCAAATACACAGTATAGATAACGCTAAGGCTCCATTTACACCAATGAGTTTTTTCATGCTTTTTGCAGAAACGTTGGATGTTATTTTTTACATGGGTTCCTATGGAACACGTCCACATCAATGCATTTTTGTGCCTCTACATTTTTGGAAAGGGTCAGGGACTTTTTTAAACGCAAAACTGTGCTTTTTTTTTTGCTTTGTCCAAAATTCCAAAAGATATGTTTGACGCAAAAACAACACTGCACATCACCAAAAGAACACCATACCCACAGTGAAGCATGGTGGTGGCAGCATCATGCTTTGGGGTGTTTTTTCTTCAGCTGAAACAGAGGCCTTAGTCAAGGTAGAGGGAATTATGAACAGTTTCAAATACCAGTAAATATTGGCACAAAACCTTCAGGCTTCTGCTAGAAAGCTGAACATGAAGAGGAACTTCATCCTCTCAGCATGATCCAACGACCCAAAATATACATCCAAATCAACAAAGGAATGGATTCACGAGAAGAAGATTAAAGTTTTAGAATGACCCAACCAGAGCCCAGACCTGAATCCAATTAAACCTGAAGAGGGCTGTGCACAGGAGATGCCCTCGCAATCTGACAGATTTGGAGTGTTTTTGCAAAGAAGAGTGGGCAAATATTGCTAAGTGAAGAAGTGCCATGCTAATAAACTCATACCTAAAAAGACTGAGTGCTGTAATAAAATAAAAAGGTGCTTCAACAAAGTATTAGTTTAAGAGTGTGCACACTTATGGAACCATATTATTTTATTTTTTTATTTCAACTTCCCTCCACCAAAAAGATTTCAGTTTGCTGTTCAACTGAGTTGTACAGCTTATAGGTCACATTAAAGGTGGAAAAAGTTCTGAAATCATTTATCTTTGTCTCATTTTTTTCCATCACAAAAACCTGACATTTTAACAGGGGTGTGTAGACTTTTTATATCCACTGCAGTACTCACATCCTATGCGCTCAAGGACAAATGCCTAGAATGCAGGTATTCTGCTTCCCGGGCATACATCCCTCAATGCACAGGGCCCTAGCCTTGAGCACCACTCGATGCAGCGTTCAGACGTAGCGTATTTTATTGACTTCAACAGGGCTGGACACTACACCTGTTCCTTCCAAGGGCGCAAAAATACAATAATTGGATGCACAGGGGATGGACGCCCAGTGTGCATGTGACCTTAATTAACCCTGGCCTAAATAATCAGTCACATATGCACAGAAAACAAGAAACCCTAAGGTGGCCTTGTCGCCAACCCACGATAAACATCTCTAACTAAAGAACTAACATAAGCATACGATATGCTGCATTTGTTTTAATTGTGCTGAAAATAGACTGGATATTTTTAAGTACCTCCAATACTTTCAACACATACTGAACACACACAATTGCTCCTAGCCCTACAGTCAGTCAAGGTACTACCACGAAGAATGTAATGATACTGCCACACCACTAGTTCTGAAGTCCAAACTGGTGATCTTATTTCTTAAACAAGATGATACAAGATGACAAAATAGCCAACATGTTTCTGGGGTTGGGTGCAGGCCCTCAGCCTCAGGCCTCATGAACTATATGTGTATGTAGAACAGGACTCTGTCCTAATTGAGAAATATGTTTGTTAATGGTTTAGAATTGGAGGTAAAAGTATCTGCTGGTTGGCACGTGTCAGTCATGGTCCTGGCAGGGGCCAGGAAAGATCTGTTGCATTGCTACAGATTGCGTGAGGCTTCCTTAGTCCCTACAAGAACCTACATCAGGGCTGGGGCGAAAGACTAGTTGCATGTGTCTGGAATGGAGAGACTCTGCAGTTTCAAAGGTGATCAATAAAGGAAAGGTCAGAGGGTGCAGCACAGAGGGGGGGAAAACATTTTTAAACAAATATAAACTTGCATATGCAAGTAATGTAATTTGAGATACCTTTTGTAATTGGTATGGGAATGTGACAGTCTCTTTTAGGAAACCAATATACATCAGGAAACATAATCTGTCAACCTCTTCCCTGTGAGTGGCTCCCTGCTGTAGAGGACCGCCATTTTTTAAGCCAACTCTCTGTTCTCTGCACCCCACACCCCAGAAAAAAAACTAAAGATAATTCTAAGGCCTCTTTCACATGGGGCAGATCCGCTCAGCGAGGGATCGCTCGGTTGATCCCCGCTGAGCAAGCTGATGCCAGGTCTGTCTCTGCTCCCTGTGCAGGGATGGACCTGTCAGAGCCCCACTGTTCTCTATGGGAAGAACCGCTAAACGGATGGCGAACGTATCGCCATCTGTCTGTTTTGAGTGGATCTTGTCGGATCAGATGGCAGGTGGGTGTCAGTGGACACATTTCTGCTGACATTTGCCTGCCCATACAAGGCAATGGGTGGCCTGCTCGGATCTGCCTGAAAAGCGGACAGGTGGATCTTTGCAGGCCAATAGTGAGAAAGGGGCCTAAAATTTTAGGAAAAATAGGATTTTTAAAACAGCTTACCTGTAAAATCCTTTTCTTGGAGTACATCATAGGACACAAGTAATTACTTGGTGGCTTATGGGCCTACTTTCAGGTGCTGACACTGGTATAACCAATACAGGAAGTTGACTCCCCTATATAACCCCTCCTCCTTCCAGGAGTCCTCAGTTTTTGTAGCCAAGCAATATACTCTCACCCCATAAAACAGAGGGGTGGGAGCTCTGTGTCCTATGATGTACTCCAAGAAAAGGATTTTTACAGGTAAGCGGTTTTAAAAATCCTATTTTCTTTATCGTACATCATAGGACACAGAGCCTCAAGTAATTACATGGTGGGCTGTCCCATAGCAATGCTACTTGAGGGGAGGGATACACAACCCGTAGGGCACCCCCAGACCTTGAGGAATTATACTGCTGCTTGCAGCACACTGCGCCCGAAGGCGATAGCCTCATTCCATTTTACATCTACTTGATAAAATTTTGTAAATGCATGCATTGAAGACCAAGTCGTGGCCTTGGTCTGAGACATGGAGGCCTGGTGACACACTGGCCAAGAAGCACCAACCGCTCTGGTAGAGTGCGCCTTAACTTGAAAAGGGGGAATCTTTCCTTTTAAATCATAAGTTCGAATTATAATTTGCCGAATCCACTTAGCCACAGTGGATTTTGACGCTGCCTGTCCTTTTTTAGGACCCTCTGGCAGAATAAATAAGACATCAGTCTTACGAATCTGAGCAGTTTTCTTTAAATAGATCTTCACTGCTCTCACCACATCAAGACAATGTAGTGACTTTTCTTCCTTGGAACATGGTTTTGGAAAAAACGATGGCAGGACAATATCTTCATTCGGATGAAAGCCTGAAACCACTTTTGGCAAAAAGCCTGGACGAGGGAGTAACACCACTCTGTCCTCATGAATAATCAAATAAGGCTCTTTACAGGAAAGAGCAGCCAATTCTGAAACCCTCCTTGCTGAGGATATAGCAACCAAAAATATCAGCTTCCTAGTCAGAAGGACTAAGGGAACATGCTGTAATGGTTCGAATGGCGGTTTTTGTAACACTGACAAAACTAAATTCAAGTCCCAAAGGCTTAAGGGTGATTTAACTGGTGGATTAATCCGCATCACTCCTTGCATGAAACCCCGGACTAAAGAATGCGTAGCAAGTGGTCTTTGAAATAAAATTGATAAGGCTGAGACTTGGCCCTTAATAGTACTCAGGGCCAACTTCATCTCTACGCCTACTTGTAGAAAGGCAAGAATGCTGCCTCTAATATATCTCCAAGGGTGCCAACCCTTGGATTCACACCAGGAAATATAAGCTTTCCAGACTCTATAATATATAGCTCTAGAAACTGGCTTCCTAGCATTAAAGTAGAAATAACTGCCCTGGAAAGCCCACGTCTTTTCAGAATGTGGGTCTCAATAGCCAGGCCGTTAAATTTAGCATTCGTAAAGTAGGATGGAATATCGGCCCCTGTGAGAGCAGGTCTGGCCTTAGTGGAAGGGACCACAGATCCTCTACTGCCATCTTTAAGACCTCTGCATACCATGACCTTCTGGGCCATGCTGGTGCTGCCAGAATTACCGGTTTTCTTTCCAGCTTGATCCTGCAAAGAAGTCGAGGCAGCAACTGAATAGGGGGAAATGCATAGATCAGTAAAAGCTGATCCCACAGTATCACCAATGCATCTGTTCCGCATGCGAATTGATCCTTTGTTATGGACACAAAGTTGACCAACTTTATGTTGCACTGGGTGCTAGAAGATCTACATCCGGAGTCCCCCATCCTTGACAAACAGCCCGAAACATGTCGGGGTGAATAGACCATTCCACTCGGAATAATCTGCTGGCGGCACATGTAGTGCGTGTGCCAATTCTCTATTCCCGGAATGAAGACTGCCGATGGGCACGGAATATTTCTTTCTGCCCAAGTTAGAATATGGCTCACTTCTCTCTGCACTGAGAGATTCTTGGTGCCCCTTTTGGTGATTGATATAGATCAAAGCCGTGGCATTGACAGACTGGATCCTGTTGGGACAATCCCTTAACCTGGAAATCCAGGCTTTTAGAGCCAGACGCACTGCCAGAATCTCTAGGATGTTGATGGGCAAGGCTCTTTTGGTTCTTGAGCACTGTCCCTGGACAGTTGTCTTCTCTGTCATTACCACTTACCAGATAAGTGGTCTGAAGGATTTACCCTTTAGGACATTCTTTAGTAACCACCAATTGAGGCTTTGAACAGCCTTGGGGACAGCCGCATTGGCAAGTCCAAAGCTTGGATCATTTTGTTCCAAGCAAATAGAATACTGTTTTGCATCATTCTCGAATGGAACTGCTTCCAATGAAGCCACCATCCTTTCTAACAACCTCAAGCAAAGGTGAATGGAGGGACCTCCTTTTGACCTGACCATCCGCACCAACTCTTTTATGGAGTTGTGTTTTTTTTTTTCTCTTTCTGGGCAATCAGACCCTTTTTCTGAGCTGTATCTATGATCAGACCCAAATACTGCAGCCCTTTTTTAGCGAATTTAATAGAGACTTTACTAGGTTGAGAACGCAACCCACACCTTTCCAGGTAAACTGGTTGTAATGCATACCCCTTACTCCGAACAGCGATCGGTCTAATAGCACTGGATCGTCTAGGTATGCCAAGACTGTTTAAGCCCTGTGCCCTTGACCTGGCTACAGGTGGGGCTAGCACCTTTGTGAACACTCGAGGTACTGTAGCTAGCCCGAAGGGCAAGGCTATAAACTGAAATGCTGCTGTTCTACTTCGAACCGCAGAAACCTTTGGTGAGCGGGAAATATATGGACATGCAGATATGCATCCCTGATGCCCATAGGCGCCAGAAGTTTTCCTCCTTGCAGGATAGAAACTACTGACTTGATCGACTCCATAGAAGGAGCAGATCTTCAGGAACTGATTTAGATTCTTTTAGATCTAGAATGGATCTGTTGAATTTATGCGTGGCTCTGTACATGTACAGGAAACGCATGAAAAAGGCAGTGAAGGTTCCAAGGAACCTAAGAAAAAACAGAACTATCAGCTGACTCTACTAGAGGTAGCTTGAAAGAGGCACAAATCATCTCTGCAAGAGGTTTGTACCAGCAATTTCTCAGATTGCGAGGCTGAAAAAAAGTTCAACTCTAGGAGTACTCGGTTTGCCTTTCTTCCCGATTACCTGAGGGTAATCCTTCATCCTCTACCCATTTTTCCCTTGATAAGTGGGGGATCTAACACACTTCCCATCCTTGGATAGCGGATGCGATTGAAGTCGCTAATTTTCCTTCTAGGCCCTGCAGGGCGGAGGAAAAACGCATCTTCAATCATGTATACAGGGGCTGAATATTTTCTCCTCTTAGGCTCAGTTTCCACTATTGCAACCCCAAAGTTGCGTGATTTTACCGTGATTTTTTGCCGCCGAGAATACGTCGGGGCGAGATTTTGATGCGACAGGAAACAATGCCTGTGTATTCTAGAGGTTTATGGACCTCAAGTCGCATCAAAGTGGTACCAAAGTAGTGCAGAGACCTCAACAGTATTTCTTGGAAATCATGCCCTAGAGTCTGACGGTGGAGGCCGTCACCAATGCCTAGAGGCAGCTGCCCCTGCACAGGGGAAGGAATACGTTTAAGTGACTTGTCCAAGGTCACAAGGAGCCAACGTGAGGACGAGGTCCCACGTCTTTCAGGAAGCCTCCCATGGCTACGCTGGCCATCAGAGTAGTTAACCTGTGAGGAGTGGCTCCTTCACTAGTGAACGCCGACATGTGGATCTGAATCCATGTCTGTCAGGAAGTCTCCCATGGCTGCACTGGCCGTCAGAGTACTTAACCTGTGAGCTGTTGTGGCTTCACTTTAAATAAAAGGACATTTATACCTTCTACTGGACAAAAGAGCTTTACTGCTAGAAATCATTTGGATGTATTTCACCAAACCTTCCCCAATGAAAAGGGAAACTAGTCAGACACCCTTTTTTGCAAGATGCTTCGGTTGACCAACCCTTTTAACCACAGGGTCCTAAGCATGTGTTTTAGCACAAGCACAAGGCGAGACGCCTGGTGGATAGGGTCTTTTATGACATCTATGGCGAAACATAGCGCCATTGGTAGGTACCATCCTCTGGCCTCAGTGGCGAGGATGGATCCGGTTGTGGAGGTTTTTTAAATACAGCATGGATCCCGCCCTGGAGCTCCTCAGAGCACATCTTCACTCGTGACCAACACCTTAGACACTGGTGAAAAAACTGAGGACTCCTGGAAGGAGGAGGGGTTATATAGGGGAGTCAACTTCCTGTATTGGTTATACCAGTGTCAACACCTGAAGGTAGGCCCATAACCCACCAAGTAATTACTTGAGGCTCTGTGTCCTATGATGTATGATAAAGAAATAGTGTTGTTCTATTGTTATAATTATTAATAATAATAATATTATAATACAGGAATTATATAGCGCCAACAGTTTGCACAGTGCTTTACAATACAAAGGGGGACAGTACAGTTTAAAATACTGTTTGATACAGAAGGAATAGGAGGGTCCTACTAAAGAAGCTTACAATCTAAAGGAAGGGGGTGGTGGTATAAGTGAGTAAGGGGTTGCAGTAATCAAGGCGGGATATAACCAAGGTGTGGATAAATTGTTTTGTGACATCATTATTTAGGAAGAGGCATATTTTGGAAATGTTGCATAGGTTGAGTCGGAAGGATTTAGCCAGTGATTGCATGTGGGGAGAGCTCAGTGTCTAGGATTACACCTAGCACCCTGACATGTGGGGAGGAGCCAATTGTTGTGCTGTTAATCTCAATGGTAAAGTCATGAGGGGAGATTGGGGAGGAGGAAATATTACAAGCTCAATTTCAAAAGATTGAGTTTGTGGAAGTGGTGTGACATCCATACTGATATGTCGCTCAGTAAATGTGTGATTTATAAGGAGTTTAAGAGGGGGAGCTGGGGAGCAGAGAGATAGATCTGGGTGTCATTGGCATAGAGTTCTAATAAGAAACCCAACACTTGCTTTGCATTTGTTGACTGTTCCAGCAGACAGAAATCCAGAGAAGTACCATAGTTTTTAGGAGAGGGCTGGGGGAAATGTCAATCTTCTGACTAATTCAGCTGATTGTGTAATTTGATATATTGCTTTTCAGATCACAATACAAGCTATTCACAGCACTGAAGTAAAACAAAAATAAAAAATCTGCTACTGAGTTGGCTCTGTTGACTCAAGTTTGCAATCTTCCAGGTGCAAGCAGTAAGGCGCAATAAAAAAAATGCATTTAAAAAAAAAAAATCAGAACATCTTAGTAAGAAACAAGAATATAAAATGTAGGTAAAAACATTATGCACAATTTTTCCAAGTTGTGAGCACTCTTGACTCTCTTCTTATGATTAAACTTCAAAATAAATAAATAAAAAGGAGCTGTAGTTCACCACAAGCCTAGCTGCAGACCAATCAAAATGCACATAGTAGCACATTATGTTTTAAATATGTCATTTTTTGAGCTTGGACAGCCCATCTGATTATCATTCTGCAAAACTATAGTCACATCAATATTCATGGATTTCGCCACACTACATTAAACAAAGAAAGGTGTGTAATAGAGCGTGAAAAAGGCTAAACACCATTTATCTCTATCTAAAAAAATCACCCTGTTCCACTACACTCTAATCCTTTTTAATAATACAGGTCTGCCTGCACAAATATGCACAGCTACTGAATACATTTTTAAGTTTATAAAAATATTAAGTGACCTAATGAGTATTCTCAGAATGACTTTGATAAAAACTGAAATTATTTATATATATATATATATATATATATATATATATATATATATATATATTTGTGTGCGTTATTTATGTGTGTATGTATGCACACACATACACAAGATCTTATGCTTGTAGCTCTAACGCAAGGTCAAAATATAGGATAGCTCTGACCACATCAAGGACATACCTTCCAAATCAATCACTGAATGAATTTGGAGCAAACTGCTGTATATATGCAATGTTAAGTTGCTGAATATGTTGAACAGGTTTTATGAAGATAAATCACTGATAGCCCAAGACTTATGATTGCTTTCCATCTCCGAGACATCCAGCTAAAGTGCTCAATGTTTTTTGCAACGGACTTTGCTCTCTAAAATAAATGTAGGAAAATGTTTTGCGTAACTGAAACATGTTACACTTGAGAACACAAGGTGCAACATTAATAAAAAAAAAAAAAAAAAAAAACAACCCATACAAATGAAAGTGTATCTGTTACCTTAATGTGTATATTCTTCTCAAAAAGAGTTGGACATTCCAAGTATATTCCAAATGTATAACGTTTAACCTCCCCCCAAACAGTTTCAACACTGTCCCTTTAAACTGAATCCCCTCTGTTAAAAATGACAGTGGCAATGTTAGCGAATTAAGTGGTGGAAAGAGAAAGGCTGTGCATAACCAGACCAACATTTGCAAGTCCTGCTACTGATATAATAATTGAGTGACAAAGAAATTAAACAACCAAGCAACAAGAAATGAAGGATACCATTTAGTCCAAGTGAGGTATGATAGATATAAATGTCCATAAAATTAAATAGAAACAACAACTAAAATAATTATTTTTTAACATAGTCCCCATGGGATATATTTGTCTCACCAATCGTCCAAAGCATGGATCTAGTTTAAAGTGAACGTATAGTAGTTTGCCAAGGATTTTATACCATACATGTAAATAATACATGCACATAGACACAGTAGTATGTCAGAGTATTCCACTGAAAAAATGTTGTATAGGAAGGAACACTTAAAAAGTGATTCCTTGAATAGGAATCAAAAACTTCCTAGAAAGTGCTTTAAACGGCAAACTTAAATCAATATTTGTTGAAATTGTCTTCTGAAGATACTTAAATGGTAGGATTTTCAAATCATCTTGGAGAACTTGGTACATTTCCACCACGGACATTAGCTGTCTTACTTATGTCTCTGCAAGTACACCCAGACTGGCTCCTTATTGAGATCAGGATTCTGTGGGGGACACAGTATCTGCATGATTCCTTGTTCTTTTTACTCCAGATAATTCTTTATGATTCTGGTTGTATGTTTGGTAGTATTGCCAGGCTCAAAACTCAAGTGTCACGCTCCTACACGGTTTTACTTTGATGGAGAAGAATCTAATCGTATTTCTCAGCAGCGAAGGAGCCATCAATTTACGTAAATGCTAACCCGAAAGCCTGCCAGAAATATCCACCATGCTTCACTATTGCTTGCAGGTATTCATACATGCACCGTTCTCCTCCTATCCGCAGACAAACTGCCTTTCATTAGAGCAAATCATTTCAAAATGTGACCCCTGCTGCCATTTAACCTCCCCACAGTATTTTTATGCATAAGCTGAATCATCTGATTTTGTTTTGCACATAGGAGGAATTTGTTTTTTGGTCACAAAGTGAAGGCTACTTCTGATAAGAATTTCCAATTGTAGAAGGATGTCCCAGAGTCATAGTGGTTACTGTCTGTTCTAAGCCGATAGTGGTGCTGGCAATTTTTGAATTTCAAAAGGAAGAATATATTGGCTATATTTTATTGTAAGTTACACAAACATAATGGTAAGTGCAGGCACCTTCTGCCTACTTCGCATGGATGCTGTGCTTAATTGCTTTGGGAAGTAAAAGTTCACTACATAAATACTAAGGTAAACTGTCCCATATATGAATACTGTAGTAAACTTAGTAAACTGTCCAATGTATTTCTTATCTGTTTGGGCTCACCATGCCCAAGGTAGAAAAATACCGTTCCTCAACTGTCACTTATCGCTTCTACAGAAGAGATCAGACAGAAAATCTGAAAAATGTCTGTCTGCTACAGACTGCCAGAGAATGGGCAAGTTATGTCTGTATGCTGCTTTGCTCACATTTGCCATTGTGTGAAAATTTGAAGGTTAAAGCAATACATTTACTTTAACCTACCTCTTTTAGTATCGTGATCCCTTACATCTCCCCTGTACAGCCGTTTATCTTTCAGCTAATCATTGTTGTTCAATCTATAACACTTAAACCCATCTGTTATATTTGCTTAAAGCAACCTTGGTGCTAAAACAGGGGTCTCAAACAGGCAGCCCTCCAGCTTTTGCGAAACTACAAGTCCCATGAGGCATTGCAAGGCTGACAGTTACAAGCATGACTCCCACAGGCAGAGGCATGGTGGGACTTGTAGTTTTGCCAGTTTGAGACCGCTGTGCTAAAGAAAACTATTTCAATGAAGACATATCTGTAAAGGGTCCCCCAAAATTCCATCCTCGGACCCCTTCCTTTCTCTTTCTACACCTTCTCCTTGGGTCTACAACGGCTTTCAATACCATTTCTGATGACAACCAAATCAATTGCTCTACGCCTCAGCTCACCTCATTATTCTCCTTGCACACCACTATTTTACTAATAAACATATCAGCATGGATGTCACAACACTTCTTCAAACTATCCAAAACTGAGCTCATAACATTTCCGAACCCACTGCTCTCTCCCCTGACTTCTTAGCCGAGCTCAACAGAAAAATTATTAGTTCATACCTGTATGTTAGGTGCTTCGTGTAATCCTGGACTCTCCTTTCTTGAGCAATTCTCATCGGAGCCCCTGCAGATATGTGTGAACCAGCTCCACAGAGAGCCGGACACAATCTCCTGCTATGCGAACTGGATGTGGGGAAACCCGCATCCAATTTGCAATATAGTGTGAACCCAGCCTAACTCCTTAGCTCATCTCTCACCTCGACTTTTGCAACTCCTTCCTCATTGGCCTACCTTTATGTAGACTATTCCCCATCAGTCCATCATGAATGCTGCTGCCGGACTCAACCACCTCTTTGCAGGCTACAGGTCTATGCAATAATTATTTTTGCTGTAAAACTTAAAGCGGAGTTTCACTAAAAAAAAAAAATTTTAGATGTCAGCAGCTGCAAATACTGCAGCTGCTGACTTTTAAAATAAGGACACTTACCTGTCCCGGGGTCCAGCGATGTCGGCACCCGAGACCGAGCAGTCCCTCGATCCTCGGGTGCTGCCGCCGCCATTCTCACTGAGGGAATCAGGAAGTGAAGCGTTGCGGCTTCACTGCCCGGTTCCCTACTGCGCATGCGCGAGTCGCGCTGCGCGTCTACACTGGTCCCCGTTGTGTTGTGGGAACTGTGTATTTCCCACAACACAATGGGGGTGGGCGGGGAGTCTGCGGCTAGCTGCGGCTAGCTATACCCGGAAGTGGGTGCAGATACCTGTATTATACAGGTATCTGCACCCCCCTCCCCCCTAAAAGGTGCCAATTGTGACACCGGAGGGGGGGAGGAATCCGATGAGCGGAAGTTCCACTTTAGGGTGGAACTCCGCTTTAAATTTGGCTTATCCCTTCCTAGTAACCAAACCTTGCTACTGATGCCTCTAATATGTTAGCCTCATTTACTAACAGCAAACTACAGAAGTTGGGAGAGGGTAAATATAAGCACGACTGAGTATATTGTAGCTTAGAGCATGAAGTAAAAAATGCTCAACAAGCAAAAACCAATTGTTTTCAATTGCCCTTGTTCACATCCGAGTGTCCTATCACTTGTGGCAAAACACCTGTCGCTCAAAAAAAATACATTTTTAGGCAGAATTGAGCATTTTTGTCCCCAAAGACATCAATGGAAAGGCCTAAAAAGTGTGCCATGAGATTTTTTTGATGCATTTTGTTACACATTTCCACTCAAACTGCAGCTCTCCGTCCCATTTTCAGCAGCACTCCAACACCTTTTAGTTGAAAAACACCCTAAAAATTGACTGACAAAAGTTGCAAAAATGTGCAATTTGTATAAAGTATACCACTATCCCCAAAGTAGGAAGCTTTCTGCTATAATCCCTTACATGTGTACAACTGAGAATAAGAAAAACTCTATCAAACCTGAAGCTAGTATTAATGGTAAGCCTTCTAGAGAGCTAAGACCAAACCTGCTACCTCCATCTCACCCACTAAAATCTATTTCTATGCAGGGTACATGCTTTAAAATACGAGCATATCCAGAGCACAGATTTCAAGTAAAACTCTGGGGCCCATTTAAGAGAGACTCACAAAATAAATGCTTTTTATTTCACCGCATGTTGCCCTATTTCAATTATTGAGAAAAATAGTTACTCTCTATTCACGATAATGGATGAGGTCTGGTTTTGGATTTAAAAATTCTTAAAATCTGACAAGGTTATCAGCATACTAAAATTTCATCAGTTTTATTTACCTTAGATGAAAATACAGGCATTGTCATTTTAGTCTAAAAGCCCTTTCACATTGTTAGCGCCTGGGCGTCGGCGGCAAAGCGCCGCTAATTTTAGCGGCACTTTATCGTCATTTCTGCTGAGCTTTTCGGGTACTAGTGGGACGCTTTTAACCCCCGCTAGCGGCCGATTAAAGGTTTAAAAGCTCCTAAAGCGCCTCAAAGAAGCTGCTTGCAGGACTTTATTTTTATTCAGTTTTATCAACATACAAAGGGTGAACATTATTTGCCATGTATGCAATACAGATACTGACACAGATGATCATAGATAACGAAGTAGTAAAGGGTGATGATGTGGAGTCCATTTGTGGATCAGGTGTAATATTGAAATCGCCGCACACTAGAAGGGATCCTTGTTGTATCTGCTTTAATTTTTTCATCAACCCATTCAGGAATTGAACTTGATGCTTATTAGGGACATAAATGTTCACTAGTGTATAACGGGTAGAGTTGATATCACACACTATGATGAGAAAGCGACCAGAAGGGTCAGATGTTTCTGAGTGTAGTTGGAAGGAAACTGAGTCTTGATTGCAATCATGACCCCCTTTTTGCTGACATGTTGGAGGTGAAATAATGTTGGAAGAATTTATGGGTGCATCTAAGTGGAGCCTTATGGTGAAAATGTGTCTCTTGGATGCATTTGTCACAATGGGAAGAATCTTCTTCTCTCTAAAGGGACGCCCTTTTGGCCGGATGATTTAGTCCATGTGTGTTTCTGGAAAGAATTTTAACCAGCATAACATATTTTGGAAGGTATGATAGGTTTCAAGTGTTGAATGTACTTACAAGTAGACCGATTGGTGGTTATTCAGGGAAAGGGGAGTATCCGTAGTCCCAAGGCGATGATGTCCCAAGAAACAGCCTGACTCTTAAGTTTACCTGAAGGTTCATGAAAAAAAGAGTCCCGAGCATAGTAATAAGAACAGTTTCTGAAAAAGTAACGGGTAAAAAAGAGATAAGTAACAAACTTAAAAGGAGGGTATTCAAAACCCAGGTGCAAAACATTTCTGCTCAGGTGGGTGGGAGCTTGTATTGTGAGGTAGAGCTCCAAAAAGGTAGGGCCCTGCATTAGGGCATCTTATGTAGGCAACAGGGCATCAGGCTGTGTGTCCTATGGCTTTAGAAGGCAGAAACTTGATGCCACTCTAGAGGGATTCTGCTGGGGCTATTCGCAGTTGGGGATGTAGGTGGTTTACCTGGTATAATCTTCCCTTTCTGGAGAAGCCGGAAACCTTTGGTAGGGGAGGTGATCACATGTGTAGACCCATCTTTGGTAACAATCAATTTTGTTGGGTATCCCCACCTGTAGCCAATGTTGTGGTTCCTCAGAGTTTTTGTGATGTTATTTAGGTTTTTGCAGAGTTGTAATATAAATTGTGATAAGTCTGCATAAAATTTCAGATTAGAGTAATCCGTAGTGCGGTGTTCCCCTTTATGTGTAATTTGCATCAGGCATTCCTTAGTTTGGTAGAAATGTATACGGAATAGAACATCTCTAGGGGCATGTTCTGGTATGAATGAGAGTTTTGGAAGACGATGGATCCAGTCTATAGACAGCTCAATAGAAGGAATGTCTGGCATTAAGGTAGAAAGCACTGCAGTGGCATAAGAGTGTAGCTCAGAGGGTTGTACTGATTCTGATATGCCCCTTATGTTAACATTATTCCTTCTAGACCTGTCTTCTAAATCTGCCAGCTTTGCTTTGATATAATTTTGTTCCTCATCCGCAGTATCATGTGCATCTACAAGGTCATTAATTGTCGTTGCATATTCCTCCATTTTGGATTCAATATGATCAACTCTGTCTCCTACAGCAGTGAGCTCAGAGCTGAATTTTCTCTTGCATGTCATCATATCAGTATGGGTAGTGCTTCTTAGTGAGATGAGCATATCTTTTAGGGTTGTGTCCAGGACTGGTTGGTTCAGTGTGGGGAAAGCTACTATAGAATCAGGGAACTCTCTGGTATCTTCTTGGGAATCAGCATTAGACCTTACCTCACACTGCTGCAGCCCCGGGTCTTCCATCCTGAAACATGTTTTTGCTGGGCTCCTGTTGAGAGGAGAGGAAGTCTGTGAGGTCTCCCCAGAGCACCAAGCATTCCCGTATGCAGGGTCATCATGGCTCTGTGAGAATCTGGGAGCCATTCATGGGGTGGATGCGGAGCCGGTGCCATCTTGCCCACGAGGCTGCAGTGGCAGTGTGAAGTACGCTGTGAGTTTTTTAGGGCGGTGTTCTGCCTGGCGTCTTCTGGGCATGATGCCAGGAGGTAGGGGAGTTAAACCGCTGCTAAGTGCCATTAATCTGATGCCCCGTGCTGCTGTTAGCCGCTGATGAAACCAGCCGATTGCTGGAGCTCCGGGATCACACCGCCATCTCGGTAAAGGTCAAGCCATGCCCCCCTTGCAGGACCTTTTTTTACGTCTTGCCAGCACAGCGCAGCGCCCCAGTGTGAAAGCACTGCAGATGAGGCTCAATTTTAGGCGCTTTACAGATGCTATTTTTAGCCCTAAAACACCTGAAAATGCTTCCAGTGTGAAAGGGGTCTAAATCTATTTTCCCATAGGGGAAAATCAACCAAGAATAGAAAGTTTACCTCCACAATTTGGGCCCTGTGTTGTTAGCACTGTATTACTAACTTCCCTAAGGACGCAGAAGGTGAAAGCAAAGCGTCATTCATTTACTGTATATTATAAGTTCCACTGCAGAAGATTGTGTTAACAATAGGCAAAACCAGAAAGGACATATATGATTCCATAGCCCACACCTTTTCATATTATTAGATGGTATTTTTTCACTTCCTGTAACAGGGTGACAATGCTTTTCATTCTGTGGTAAAATAACAAAGAAGTGTTGTCACTCTGTGGGACAGACTAGTCTTAAAGCAACATAAGTTTTAAATAGACTTTAAAATCTAATTCTGGGTAAAATTTAAAAAAAAAAATTACAAATATGTTGCAATCTATTAATAGCAGTCAGTAGAGTCTCTCTTAACACAGTTATGTTATTGATCATGCCACTATATCCATTATTTTTAGGCTTCCTGTAGCCTCCCTGACGGTTTTCCCGAGTGTAGCTCGGGGTTAAATTTCAGTCCCATTAGCGGTAACCCCGAGCCACACTCGGGATTACATTGCAGGATCCTGGTGCGGCGTTACTTACCTTGTCCCCAGGATCCTGCGATGTCCCCCGCTGTGTCTGCGGGCTGTGTCTCCTCTGAAGTCTCTCCGTGCCAGGCTCCGTTCCCTGCGAGCGTCGCGACGCACATCGGCGGGGCCTGGCGGCAAATTCAAAAACATGTAAAAACCATAACACATACAGTACTGTAATCTAACATACAGATTACAGTACTGTATGAAATTATTTCACATCCCTTTTGTCCCCAGTGCTTTGCCCCATGCCCTGCATGCAGTTTTATATATACTATTCTTTCTGCCTGGAAACTGGAGATTGTCCATAGCAACCAAAAAGTGTCCCTTTACATCAAAAGTGGCTTTAGACCAGCTAGAAAACAGCGATAGTAAATTAGAACACTTGCAGAATTGAGCGATAGTGAATTGTGGGGAAATTTATTTTATTATTATTATATATATATTTTTTTTAATTATTTATATGTATTTATTATATTATAATTTATGTTTTTGTTTCAAACTTCATCATACCCGGGATATCTACTAGACTCTTGTTTGGACTGATTTAAGTGTGTTATTGTTAAGAATTACAGACCTACAATATAAAACGCCAAATTTCCATGCAAAATAATTGTACCGCTTTCAGCACCTAAAATCCGAAATAATCATACCGCCAGGTAGGTCAACAGACCACCATGATGTTGAGCATAAGTTTTAGTTACAGGGGTTGGGGGAAACTATATTACTCTGACAGAATGCTTACAAAAGAGTAAGGGCTCATTTACACTTGTTTTGGCTTCAACACACATTAATGGCTGGTTTACCCTTGCTTCAAAACAAGGCTTTGGACAGGCTTTGTTAAAGCTCTCTGCACGCTAGTCAAAGCCCCTGTCACAGACACAGATGGGTCGGATCAGCTGCTTCGCGCTATGCAGCCAACAAAGAGCCAGGACCAGAAGTGACGACATAATCGATGCTCGCTGATTCTGACGTCACACAGTGGAACAAGTTTAGTTCCTCTCACTGTGAGGCCGAACATGGATACCGCCGGTCACATGGCTCCCGTGTTTCCCAATCGCTCGGGAAAGCCTGGTAATGGATGCGGCAGGAGGGGGTTGTGACCCCTTCCGCCACCTTCAAAAGTATTCCAATCCCGATATTACCACCTCCCTACAAGTATGTATATATACAGTGACCGGTAGGGAGGTGGTAAAGTAGGAGACAAACAAATTAAATCTGAGCTCCAGCTAATCATTTTTTTCTGTTTAAATATGAATAAAGCTGACCATTGCCAGTGCCGAATTATTTGTTGGTCTGTTACATGAAAGGGAAAATAACATCTTATTGCAGAATCAATAGATGACAAAACTCTAACAAAGGGTAATCCAAAAAAAAAAAAACAAACAATTTGCCAGCCAACTATCAATATCTTTGTAATTAGCTGTTTTCTGGAAGTTGTACTCTAACCAGCAGAAGTATTTTATCTTTTGTCAGAAGGACCAGCAGGTTTCACCAGTTCACCTGTATAAAACTTTGAGTATGTTTTAGCTCAACACCGTGTGCACAATAAAATAAAAAATGTCAAGTTAACCATTTGTTAAGATTCTTACCCCAACACGTGCAGTTTACAACTTTCAATGCTGATGCCTCCTGCTCTAGCAGTGATGCTTCCATAAATATCCAGTCTTCACAGGAAAAGTTAATAGTGGATAGAGTGGTCTCCACTAAGTTTGTTGGTTTGAGGAATGGAGGGAACAGTAGGGGAGTGTCTTGTCATCCTAGGCAATGGGGCTGTGTGTTTATACTGATTCACAAAGTGGAGGAAAACACAACTCTAGTCCCCTGCATGGAAGGGTGGGCCCATAGGATTTTGCAAAAGAAAGGAGCTACCCTAAAACAGGAAACCTGAAGCAGTGGTAATGGCACCAGCTTAAAATGTAACATAAGCAGTGATTAAACAAAATAAAAGTTACAAACTCACTAAGTGATTCAGCCTAGGTTCACATTGATGCGATTTGGCATGTGATTTGACATGTCAAATTGCATGCCAAATCACTGGCTATTGCCCTCCGATTACCAAAAGTAGTTTCTGTACTACTTTTGGTGATGTCAGGGTGCGATTTGTATAGACATCTGTGTAGAAACCCACACAGATGTCTCTGAAATCGTCCCCGAAGTCGGACTGACATGCAGAAACGTAATTGTGCGAGTTCAGCTTTAAATCAGATGTTGAAAGTGCTTAAAAACCTGAGGATTTAAAGAAGAAGTCCAGCCTGGGCTCGTTTGGCTGGGTTTCTCCTATGGGTCACAGGAGTGCAATTAGTTTTGCCACTCCTGTGACCCATTTTCAGCAGAGATCGGTCTGAAGTCCACTCTCCGCTGACATCACTGGAATCAGTCCAGGCACCGTGTCATCATGACAATGAAGTCTGGATTAGTCAGGTGCCTGGACTGAGGCCTGTCTCAGCCTCTCAGCGAGCCATTGAGAGCCTGAGAGGGCCACTCCTCGCCCCTCCCCAGCGCTTCAGTGAGCGTGGAGGAGCAGAGAAGGGAGCTACTGATTGACAGCCAGCAGCACTCCGCTCGGGGAGCTGTGAGAACCAAGCAATCGGCGATGTTTAATCGCTCGGTTCTCAGTGCAGAGGCAGCGGGGGACCGATGCAGCACCCACCTAGGTAAGTATAAAAGGGAAAAAAAAAACCCTTACTTCTCTTTTAAGAAACTCTATATGTTTAATACATATCTTGAGTTGTCAAACAATCACATTTCCATGGATTATATTTTCATATTGTAACATTTCTAGAGAGACAAACTTAAAATTTGTTAAAAAATCTGAAACACAGTGTATTCCAGCTCATTTATTAGTGCCCATATCTGCTCAGCTCACTCTTGTGATCCCTCCCCTGTGCTGTCAGCTACAAAAATTAGACAATGAATTTTGTTCTTCCAGTATAATTAAACTATCCATGATAACCTCTAATGCTATATTAATCACACGGTTGGAAAAATCAAACTCAATTATCATTGGCTATTAGGTTAAAATGTTCCCGAACAAAAAGTTATCTTCAAAGAAAAGCTTTATGAAAAGTCTGTGCAAATGTTGATATATGGTAAATATATACACACATGGGAATATAGGAGAAATCTTATTTATATTGTACACTCATATGAGTGTACAATATATCATACACTCATATTATATATATATATATATATATATATATATATATATATATATATATATATATATATACACACACACACACACACTGGATAAACTGACAGACTCAACAGAAACACAGATCATTTAACACAAAATGTGGCAAATACTGTCACACCCAATTTGCAGACACTTACATATTATTATGACTACATTTTAATCAATTTCAACTCAGTGTAACCCCTTCTGGACCGCCCCACGTAGA
This sequence comes from Aquarana catesbeiana, assembly GCF_042186555.1. NCBI lineage: Eukaryota > Metazoa > Chordata > Amphibia > Anura > Ranidae > Aquarana > Aquarana catesbeiana. The sequence continues at coordinate 201,103,358 of NC_133326.1, read as the reverse complement.
TACACTGTGCCAGGACGGCCCTCCTGCGAAAAATCACGATTTCATGATTTTGTGCACTGCATCTGGCTCCGCCGGCGACCTGCTCCCCCGTGATTTGACACAGTGGGAGCCAATCAGCAGGTCCCACGGATCCAATGTTCACTGGCACCCCGCGATCGTTCCCAGGAGAGGCAAAGCGGAGGTCCTGGGTTTATGAACACTATAAGTGACAGCAGGACCAGCATAGCAAATGAATGATAATGGGTACACATGCATATTGGTTGAAGCAAGCACAGTGAATCAAGGGCTTTCAGTACCTGTAGAGCAGTGCATGTGGCTGTAAAACATGGGGTAAACCTTTTCCATTGGCATGATGGTTAGGGAAGAATCATTATACAGCAAAATAGGTAACTAAACATTGTATGCGGATTTAAGGGGGTTGTAAAGGCAGAAGGTTTTTTATCTTAATGCATTCTATGCACTTTATGTATAATGCTGGATTTGAAACTTGTTTTAGCTTGAGGGTTTAGTGAATGAACACAGACTAGCTATCTGTCTATTACTTTCAACTACCTGTTTTCGGTCAGCAGCGTTTTTATTCTGTATAATTCTGATTAATGCTATGTTTCCCAGCAACTATAATTTACTATCCTAATGTTTAGCAAAGACTGCATTCAATTTCAGAAAACGTAATGCCACTCTTGTGCTACAATAGGTCTTTTTGCACTTGTTACAGGCAGTGGCTGGAAAGGGTATATATATGAAAATATGAAAAAAAAAAAAAAAAATGATATGCAACCTACATGTACAAATTACAGTGCACTTGTAACAGACAGCAGAGAAATAATGGTCTATGAGGTGAACTTTTAACGATCCCCAGATCAGTTCTCACTGCTTTCCAATAGTATAGCTCCATTAAGCAGGGTGCAATAAAAGAACGTATTACACATCCTTGAAACCATGTAAAAGTCAAATAGCTTTTTTTCATTTCTTGTTGCCTGCCATCTTATAGCAAAACAGTGTTATTTCCCTTTGTAACCATAATCTTTAAAGTATTTCCAATAAGTCTTTTTTGGCACAGACGCCTAGCAGTTGGCACAACAAGCCCTCCGCATTGTTTCCTGAACTATTCTGCCATTTGGTAAAGCTTTCAGTATTTGCCATTTGGGAATGATTTCTTGCACAGATGCAAAGTTCCTCTGTTGACTGACTCAAAAACAGCAAGATAAGGCTTTGTTTGTTCCTTGGGGGTAAACTTGAAAAGTCACCAAGGGCCCCCAGGACACTACTAATCTAGAGAAATGAAAAAGAACAATCTGTGACAGAACCTTAAGAAGCAGCTTTCTTTATAAGACCATTTATTAACAGATTTTAAATTGCATAAAAAGTCAAAGTAGTTTAGTTGCTCATGGCAGCCTTGGTGTCCTTGTTTTAGAAGACAGATGATGCCTCATGCGCTGCTTTGTGTAACATCTCCAATTTTAATAAATCCTCACTGATTCAATTCAGGAGAACAAATGATGGAAACAATTGATTAATTCAAAAGTAGTGGTTTTAACCTCCAAAGACAGTTTACACTGAATCGGTACAGGTGAAGTTGAGATTTAAAAAAAGAATAAAATGCTACAGCTTTAGTCACATCAATTTAAGTGTTTGTAAAGCCACTTTTTTTTGTCCTCTAGTTCCCTCTGTTAGATAACATGATGCTCCCCAGTGTATGAGATTTATAAAAATATGCTGCCTAAAACCTTATTTCTGAGAGCTGCTTGGCGCTCAAGTGACTGTCCACTGGTCTCCTCTCCCGATCTGATGGGTATCCCCCGCTGACGTCATCCGAGAGGGGGAGACCAGCAGGTAGTCAAGTGAGCATCAAGTGACGCTCAGAAATAAGGTATTAGGCAGCATATTTTTATAAATCACATACACTTGGGAGCATCATGTTATCTAACAGAGGGAACTACAGAATGAAAACAGTTATTTTTACAGCAAGAGGGGGGATCTAGGAGCGGACGGAGCTGACAAGCAAGGAGGGGAGGGGGGAGAGAGGACAGAGGAGAGAGCAAATGACAGAGGCACGTAAACTGACCACAGTGTCAGGGCTTTGCAGCCATGATTAACTGTGGTCAGTTTACAAGGGGGAGGGCAGAACCAGGAATGTCAGCCAGATATTTCAGGTGATACAGGGGGACAAATAACACAGCACAAGCACTTTACTTTAAAAGAACAGGATCCATTTTTTTTTTTTTTTTTTTTTTAGGGTAACAAACACTTTAACTTTAATGTGGTATGCCCCATGTTATACAGGCGGCTGGAAACTAGAAAAATCTTGACTGCAGGGATGCCTGTCTTTTTCCTGGCTTTGAACTTCCACTGCTGCAATGGTTAACAGCTTCAGATCTTTAGAAAGATTAGCAGTAAAGAAAAAAAAGTTTGTGACAAGAACGCGCCCCTTACTCCTTCAATAAGAAAATTTCTTTCATTGGAGGAGGGGGTGGTTCCCCACTAGACCATTTTTACTGCTATTCCCCCCTGATGACCCGAAGCTGTCAATCATCACAGCGCTTGACGTTCAGAGCCAGGAAGAGGACGAGCATTCCTGCAGGATCCAGCTGTTTGCACATTGTGCTACATACTTTACTAAAGGTGATATGACTAAAGCTGTAAGGGTTTTTTTTAGGCTAAACTGCAGCATTAAGGTAAAAACAAAGCAAGAACATGGTTTTATTTTGTATGATAGCCTAATGCACTTATTCACATAATGCCTTATATTAAAACTGAACTGAGAACACTTAGCCCCGTTTACACCGATGCAACTTGTCATGTAATTTGACATATCCAAAGTGCATGACAAGTTGTACCCTATTGGAACCGTTCAAACTGGTGTGACTCTTTCTGCGGTGCCGCACCGGTTTGAAAAAAAAGGTTCCTGCACTATTTTCTGCAAATTCAGGTGTGACTTGCATAGGCATCTGTGCATGAAGAGGCACAGATGTCAGCCAAGTAGCACCTGAAATTGCGATGACCTGCTACTTTGAAATTGTGCTACTTCACTTGAGCACGATTTCAAAGTAGCATTAATGTGAACCAGGGCTTAAGCATATTTAAAAATAAGCCTGTAAAACATGTCAAATTAAATTCAACATCCTGCAGCCGTTAAATTCATAAAAAAAATGGGACATGGACTCATCAATGTGTGTTTTCATAAATTCGGAAAAAAGAAATTGAAATTGTTTTCACAGCATGCATACAAATTATTGCTTAGTATAGTGATTTCGATATCCTATTTTATTTAAAATTAGACAATGACAGAAAGTCTCAGTAAGGGATTGAAAGAAGGTTGAGAAAATGTTAAGAAATATAGTTGCTATGTGTATGCCCAAGTGCTCACTTTCTGCACCAGTAATAAACACGGTCTTGCTTTACTGTGTACAATATTTATTTGATCAACGGTGGAACTATATCAACATTTGTTCTTATACTTTGTACTAGCACTTGTCATTTGCTTTTATGTATTAAAGTGTTACTAAACCCACAACAGTAAAATCAGTCATTATATGCAGTAAAGCATGCTTGTTATACTCATTGTGGAACCTAAGGGGTTAATCCTTTGCATTGTATATAAAGGCTGTTTGATCATGTCTCTCTGTTCCTCCAGTTCTACCACTGTCCCAAAAAATAACCTGATATTTACAGAGCCAGGGGCAGGCTGCACATGCTCAGTTTGGTGTGTATTGCTAGAGAGTTTTTTTTTTTTTCTTGGGAGGGTGCATGTGATCAGCACAGGGCCAATCAGCACTGTCCAGACAGAGGATCAGGGGAGAATAAAAACTCCTCCTACAAGCTTTACTAGGAACTGATAGAAGTCACAAGACTGCTATATACTGCTGATGAGGAAAGGTATTTAGTAGTTTATATTTACTAAAATAATTGCATTTCCATGTTCTGTGGGAGACCAGATATACTGAATGCAGGTTCTGGGTTTAGTAATACTTTAAGGAAGAGTAGGTTATATCAATTTAGGTGGTTTACATATCGGTATAAAAATTTACAATTAGGATTTATTTGGAAGCGTAATATATTATATATATACACACATACATATACATATATATATATATATATATACATACATACATACATACATACATATATATATATATATATACACACACACACACACACATACATATACACACACACACACACATACATACATACATACATATACATACACACACACAGTATCTCACAAAAGTGAGTACACCCCTCACATGTTTGTAAATATATCATATCTTTTCATGAGACAACACTGCAGAAATTACACTTTGCTACAATGTAAAATCGTTGCTGTCCCATTAAAATAACTGAACACACAGCCATTAATGTCTAAACCACTGACAACAAGAGTACACCCCTAAGTGAAAATGTCCAAATTGGACCAATTAGCCATTTTTCCCACCCCAATGTCACGTGACTCCTTAGTGTTACAAGGTTCTCAGGTGTGAATGGGGAGCAGGTGTGTTAAATTTGGTGTTTTCACTCTCACTCTCTCATACTGGTCACTGGAAGTTCAACATGGCACCCCATGGCAAAGAACTCTCTGAGGATCTGAAAAAAAGAATTGTTGCTCTACATAAAGATGGCCTAGGCTATAAGAAGATTGTCAAGACCCTGAAACTGAGCTGCAGCACGGTGGCCAAGACCATACAGCGGTTTAACAGGCCAGCATTGCTGCAGAGGTTAAAGGGGAGGGGGGGGGGGTCAGCGTATCAGTGCTCAGACCATACACTGCACACTGCATCAAATTGTTCTGCTTGGCTGTCGTCCCAGAAGGAAGCCTCTTTTAAAGATTATGCACAAGAAAGCCCGCAAAGTTTGCTTTAGACAAGCAGACTAAGGACATTAGTACTTTACTGGAACAATGTCCTGTGGTCTGATGAGACCAAGATAAACTTATTTGATTCAGATGGTGTCAAGTGTGTGTGGCGGCAACCAGGTGAGGAGTACAAAGACAAGCATGTCTTGCCTACAGTCAATCATGGTGGTGGGAGTGTCTTGGTCTGGGGCTGCATGAGCGCTGCCGGCACTGGGGAGCTAAAGTTCATTGAGGGAACCATGAATTCCAACATGTACTGTGACATACCAAAGCGGAGCATGAACCCCTCACCTCAGAGACTGGGCCGCAGGGCAGTATTCCAACATGATAACGACCCCAAACACACCTCCAAGACGACCACTGCCATGCTAAAGAAGCTGAGGGTAAAAGGTGAACTGGCCAAGCAGGTCTCCAGACCTAAACCCTATTGAGCATCTGTGGGGCATCCTCAAACAGAAAGTGGAGGAGAGCAGGGTCTTTAACATCCACCAGCTCTGTGATGTCGTCATGGAGGAGTGGAAGAGGACTCTGGTGGCAACTTGTGAAGCTCTGGTGAACTCCATGCCCTAGAGGGTTAAGGCAGTGCTGGAAAATAATGGTGGCCACACAAAATATTGACACTTTGGGCCCAATTTGGACATTTTCACTTAGGTGTAGACTCACTTTTGTTGCCAGCTGTTTAGACATTAATGGCTGTGTGCTGAGTTCTTTTGAGGGGACAGCAAATTTACACTGTCATACAAGCTGTACACTCACTACTTTACATTGTAGCAAAGTGTAATTTCTTCAGTGTTGTCACATGAAAAGAATAAACTATTTACAAAAATGTGAGGGGTGTACTCACTTTTGTGCGATACTGTGTATATATAGATACACACACACAGTCTGCCAATGTTTGAAAGTATTGAACTTGTTATTCGGGCACTGAATTACATTTCTTAAATAGAAGCTAGCTTTTAATAGTAATTAAAAGTACCAGAAGCAAAGATGGCTCTTGACAGGATCACAATATGTTAAAAGCTAAAGATGCTAATTATTGGCAAGATTAGACTGCTGCAATAAAAAACTGCTGATAGAAAAGTCTATCACCAACCACCAGACTTCAACATAAAGGAGCAGCACTGAATTTATATGCGAGTGCCGAATGCCTGTACCAGTGATATAAGAGTAAATCTGCCACAGACCAGTCCACATATGCCCACACCAAAGCTGGATCAAGCACAAAGATCTGAATATTTACGAGCAACTTGTGTCCATGTGAAATTATTTCAGGAGGGGAACCTGCTACATTCTTTGACCGCCTAGAGCCAAAGAAGACAGAAGTACCTGCGATAGAAAGGCAGACGTTTCAAGGGCAAATACATCCCTGAGGTAAGACCAACAATGTCTTAACGGAACTATCACATTTAAGTAGAACTGGCGTTTAAGATAAGTCAAGATAATTGCATGATTTTGTGATCATGTTGATATGAAAGTCTCAGTTTGTCAAAAATCCTCTGGTCAGAGGTTCTTATCAATGCAAAGCATGCATACCAAGACAATGTTCATTTCCTGGACAATCATTTCCATGTTCCCCTAATATTTTACTATACATATATATATGCTTTTTTTATGTTTTTGTTTTAAATATGTAGGACGTTTATCAGTAGTTGCTTTCAAACTACTATTATGAAGAAAAGGCAGCCAAAGGAAGCTAGCCATGTTATTTTTAATACGTTAATAGCTAGAGGAAAACCTTTCCCTTGCTATTATAAGAGATATCACCTTGTACAAGTAAGGTGAAAGTTGCCATAGCATTTCTAACACTCAAGTCATTCCAAATAACATATACTGTAATGCTCACAGACAGATATTCCAAAACCTATTAACTTATCACACAATTTCAGGTCACGTTCATCTTCCAGTAAATATTTGGGTCTTAACTCCTTGAGGACTGCAACATTACTAATGGAAAGCAGTGCAATCCCAAGTAGTATACTCTCCGCACCAAAGGGGTTAATATAATGTCTTCTTGCACACCACATGCTACAGCTTGTTTAATTTGTTTCAAAGCTTGTACACATCAAAAATGACTATGAAACCTACTTGTTTTATTCCCTTGGTTCTGATGTACTTTATTGATTTCAGTGGAAGCGTACAGATGATGGAAGTATCTCCGACTTCACCAAACTGTGCTAACAAATATCTCTGTCAAAAGACAGAGCTTTTCATCATTCCTATTTGAAACTGTCAAACATGTTTCTTCATTTTGCTGCATCCTTTTCATTTGAACATCTATAATGGAGTCATCTTAATAGCTCTGCTTTGACTAACTGAATTAAAAGTTATACTAATACACAGGGCTTTTATGATATTCCTATAATACATGTACTGAAACTTTTTTGTTAGTTCTTACAGTTTACACTTTTGGAAATCTACCTTCCCACCCACGCAAACATTTACTCAAAAAAATAGAGTATAATCAATCGGTTAGTTTTTTTTTTTTTATTATCCCATTGGGGAGATTTCCCTTCAACTTCCTGCCCCGTAGTCAAAACAGGAAGTCGGAAGAAATCCCTCCAAAAAGAGGGAATCCCTAGGTGCCAATAAGGTCACCAGAACTAGTGTCCGCTTTGGAAGATTTCTATTACTGTTCTGATGTCTAATTCAAAATTTGGGATTTTCTTTTACTTTAATGATGGGGGGTGTTGGTAAACAGAGGGGGAGAATCTCCCTAATGAAGGCACAGACTGTAATAAAAGAGTTCTAGCCTCTCTCCACCCTATCCAAAACAAAAAAATGCCTTTAGTGACACTTTAAAGAAGGCCCTCAGCCAAAAAATACTGGCATCTATAAAGGCCACTGTGACAGAGAGCCCCCATTGGTTCAGTGCATGATGTGGGATAGGGTTCACTTGCCATCCAGAGGTTACTGATTTATCAAGTGAATGGTTTCTGTCCCCGTGCTTTGGAAGAGAGACTTCCAGGCTGTTTAGAAATAAACAGGGGGTTGACCACTTCTCCATCTCACACCTGGTGCAAAACAGCTGCTTTCTCAAGAGAAAAGGCCAATATCTGAGATATAGGCAGCCTAACTGGCTTTTAAGCTTTGTTGTATGTTGTACCCCAGTTGGTTTAGTGTTGCGTCTTTTCTTCTTAGAAAAAATAGCAACAAAACCCTTGACACAGATTATTAAGAGATAAACATTCCCAAAAAATAACTTTCTGCAAAAGACAACTGTGACTACTTTTCTTTCTGACAGGGGAGAATCCTAACTTTACGGTCTTCAATAGTTTTATTTAGCCTCCAATACCTCCATATATGTTGAATGCTAGCATCCTCCAGCTTGTGTATTGGTTCCATTTGCCAATTCTTTGAAGGCAAAGGAAGGAGCCACAGTGCACAGCAGGGAACTGGGCATCAGATAGAATCGAAAATGTGTTGCATGCTAAGGATTCTTAAAGCTCTCAAAGAGACTAAAGTTAGGACTTGATGCCTTTTGGAGAGCAGTAGTATGCTCCTTTCTCAAGGATTTTTTTTTTATTTTTTTTTTTTTTTTTCAAGTTACTGAGTCATTTCAAATTCACTTAATGCCTGAAACATACTATTCTGTGTGTCTATTCCTCATGTAAGCACTCTAGCATTTAATGTGGATTCCTACACACAGCATAACTAAATTATGAAAAACAGAACAACTCAACAATTGTGACGGAAAATTCATTTTTATGGTTTCTCAAGTCTCTTTCAGAAACATATTAAAAAATTTGATTTTTTTTTTTTTTTTACATATGGACACAAGGAAAATAACCTTAGCATTCATAATGCAATACAACGTAAAAGAATAAAACTAATAACCTAAATAGCTCACCATTTTATTTAATAGTGGGTGCTGAATTCAAAGCAAAACACTTAGAACAAAGGTAGAATGTGTGTAAATGATGGGTTCCAACTTAAAAAAAGAAGAAATTGTATTAATTTGACTATAAATTAAAAATACAGGATGCCTAATCAGATCCCAAATATTAAGAATCTGACAATAATGTTACAATATCAGCAAAATAGTTCTTAAATTATAATTCATCTAATGATATAATTTATGAAAAAGCAGATATAATCTTAATGTAAATACAAAACCTAAAAATCACAATATAGATTGAATAACACATGCATTAACCCCATGGCAGTGGCTCCAGGATTCCAAATAAAGCAAGAGATCCTCCAAAACTGTAGCCAAGTATTTAATTATTCAGCAAGTTGCAAGGTCCAAATCTTCTTAAAACCTTCTTAATAATGCATCAACAAGAAGTTCAACTGTAAAAATAATTAATAGAATATGCCCCATGCAGTTGCAAAATAAGTAATAACAGAGATTGTAACAATGACTTGGATTCTCGACCGGTTTCGCGGTATTCACCGCTTCCTCAGGAGAGTAAAGTCCATAATGTAGCATAAGAGACAAATAATAAATATACAGAGATTCACAGATGCATAAAGTTTTTGTGATGGTGGCAGCGAGGTCATTAAATAATACATTGAACAATAATATACAAGTTGAATATAGAAAAGACAGGCTCACCTGTCATTGTTACAATCTCTGTTATTACTGGATGCAATTCATGTGGTTGTATATATTGCCTTGTCCTGTATTGCAACTGTATATGTTATTGCATTATTGTGATATATATATCTTTTTAAAATGGCTTTCTATTAAAAATATAGTTTTTATCCTATTATCCTCTCTTCACCTTTTTGTATTAATACCCTACTACCTTCAGTACCGAAATAGTCCCCTGTGTTTTTCCCTGTGTGTGGGGGGTTGGGACATCTGCCGACAGAAGCAGCGAACTGCGGCATTCCCTACTCCCTGCCTCCTTTTGTAGTAGATTGTTGGGATGATGGTACTTTATACTTGGTAACTTAACTATTTAATCGTAGGCGCTCTGTCCTATTGCATTTTTCAGGAGATTTAGCTCTAAAAACAGCGCCTGTAAAGCGCATGAAAAAAGGCTCAGCTGCAAACCCAGTGTGAAAGCCATAGTGCTTTCACACTGGGGCGCTGCACTGGCAGGGCGTCACAAAAAGTCCTGCAAGCAGCTTCTTTGCAGCGCTGTAGGAGCAATGAATACACTGCTCCTATAGCACCCCAGCCCACTGAAATCAATCAGCAGCGCCGCCGTACTGCCGGCCAAGCGTCGCTGCAGCAGCGTTTTGCAGGCGGTTTGAACCCTTTTTCGGCCGCTAGCAGGGGTTAAACCACCACCCCATCTCAACATAAGCCAATTATTTAAAGTGGTCATATACCCATTTTTTTAATTTTTACCTACAGGTAACCTATAATAACCTGTAGGTAAAATGAATATCTCCTAAACCTATACGGTTTAGGAGATATTCACTTTGCATGCAGCCGCTGACGTCAGCGGTGCATGCGCTGGGAATGCCCGGTTGAAGGTCCGGCAGACGCTGCCAGACCTTGCCGGGAAGAAGACTTCCGCGTGCATGCGCGGGAGTGATGTCATCGTGGCTCTCTGGCCACTCACAGAGCCGGAGCCGCGAACCAGGAAGACACGCCAAGGGCAAAATGTCAGCTCCCTCGGCGTAGACTGGGATTAGATAACGAGGCCTTGTTCTAAGGTAAGCATTTCATAATGAGCTAGTATGCGGTGCATACTAGCTCATTATGCCTTTGCCTTACAGGTTTTTTTTTTTTACATTTTTTTTTCTGTGGGTCTACAACCACGTTAATAGACTTTGGCAGCAGCTGCAGCCATTGATTAGTGTATTCTGACAATGGTGGGTGCCAGTGTCAGAATATAGTCTTGGCAGGGGTAGACGCCTCCATCCATCTTGGGGAAAAAATAAATAAATAAGTGTATTTTTAAATACTGTTTGTAAGAGGACATTAATCTCTTCCTCAAGTCCAAAAGGGGAAGGGGGGGGGTTAGGTCAGCACTAAATGTCTTAGGCTTTCTTGAATTACACAGTCTAACACTAGGGCTTGCTAAAGGGATATTCTCATCAGTTTATGCTATTCCAGCAGCCTGGAAAGAGGGAGATAACCAAAACAGTGGCACTCTGGCATCCATTTTTCCTGCAATAAGCTAAAAGACGCAGGTTTACATTTTCATGCTTTTGGGGAGATGCTGAAAATTACAAATAGAGAATGCTTTCTTTTACAACACTTAAGTGGGGTATATATGGGGTTCCATTATAATGCCACAGACATTGATGCTGTGAAGGGATGAATATCATAAAAAGTGTCTAGGTATTTGAATCAGTGGAGCTTATCCCATTATAGGATCAAACCTATATTTTACTGTACTTGGTGTAGGTTCCACTTTTACAATGGATATAAAAAGTCTACACACCCGTGTTAAAATGTCAGATTTCTGTGATGTAAAAAAATTACAAAGATAAATCATTTCATAACTTTTTCCACCTTTAATTTGACCTATAAACTGTACAACTCAGTTGAACAACAAACTGAAATCTTTGAAGGGAAGTAAAAATAAAAAAAATAAAATAATATGGTTGCATTAGGTCCTTTCACACAGGCGGACCGTAGAGGTCCACCTGTCAGTTTTTTAGGCGGACCTGAACAGACGCTCCATGCAGGTCTATGGAGCGATGGATGTCAGTGGTGACACGTCCGCTGACAACCGATCCGCTTAATCCAGACGGATAGAAACCCTATTTTCTATCCGCCTGGCGGATCGGATCAGATGAAACGGACAGGTCCGTTTTCATCCAATCCCCCATAGAGGAGAGCGGAGCTCTGACAGGTCCGTCCCTGCACGATCAGAGACTGACCTGTCATCCACCAGCTCAGCGGGGATCAAGCAAGAGGTCCCCGCTGAGCGAAGTCTGTCAAAATGGACAGCCCCGTGTGAAAGGGGCCTAAGTGTGCACACCCTTAAACGAATACTTTGTTGAAGCACCTTTTGCTTTTATTACAGCACTCAGTCTTTTTGGGTATGAGTCTATCAGCATGGCACATCTTGACTTGTCAACATTTGCTTACTCTTCTTTGCAAAAACACTCCAAATCTGTCAGATTGCGAGGGCATCTCCTGTGCACAGCCTTCTTCAGATCACCCCACAGATTTTCAATGGGATTCAGGTTTGGGCTCTGGCTGGGCCATTCCAAAACGTTATTCTTCTTCTGGTGAAGCCATTCCTTTGTTGATTTGGATGTAGGCTTTGGGTCGTTGTCATGCTGAAAGATGACGTTCCTCTTCAACTTTCTAGCAGAAGCCTGAAGATTTTGTGCCAATATTGACTGGTATTTGGAACTGTTCATAATTCCCTCTACCTGGACTAAGGCCCCTGTTCCAGATGAAGAAAAACAGCCCAAAAGCATGATACTGCCGCCACCATGCTTCACTGTGGGTATGGTGTTCTTTTGGTGATGTGCAGTGCTGTTTTTGCGCTAAACATATCTTTTGGAATTATGGCCAAAAAGTTCAATCTTGGTTTCATCAGACCAGAACACATTTTCCCACATGCTTTTGAGAGACTTTAGCTGGGCTTGGATGTTTTTCTTCATAAGAAAAGGCTTCCGTCTTACCTCATAGCCCAGACATATGAACAATATGGGAGATTGTTGTCACATGTATCACACAGCCAGTACTTGCCAGATATTCCTGCAGCTCCTTTAATGTTGCTGTAGGCCTCTTGGCAGCCTCCCTGACCAGTATTCTTCTCATCTTTTAATCAATTTTGGAGGGACGTCCAGTTCTTGGTAATGTCACTGTTGTGCCATATTTTCTCCACTTGATGATGACCGTCTTCACTGTGTTCCATAGTATATCTAATGCCTTGGAAAGTGATACCTTTTAACAATGAGATCTCGCTGATGCTTTGGAAGCTCTCTGCGGACATGGCTTTTTCTGTAGGATGCGACTAAGAAAATGTCAGGAAAAGACCTACTAGAACAGCTGAACTTTATGTGGTGTTAATCAGAGACAGTTTAAATGATGGCAAATGTGTACTGACTCCCATTTAATATGAGTTTGAACGTGATTGCTTAATTCTGAAGACAGCTACATCCCCAGTTATAAGAGGGTGTGCACACTGCAACCACATTATTTTCGTTTTCTATTTTTGACTTCCCCCCGCTAAAAGATTTCAGTTTATTTTTTTTAATTGAATTGTACAGTTTATAGGTCACATTAAAAGGTGGAAAAAGTTCTGAAATTATTTTTCTTTGTCTCATTTTTTTTTACATCACAGAAACCTGACATTTTAACAGGGGTGTGCAGACTTTATATATCCACTGTATATACAGTATTAATTCCATTTTTAGGACAAGGTCATTTTATCAACATATATTATGACAAAAAAGATAAATGTGTCACACTGTTGTTGTTAAGACATCAGGATCAAACACCCAGGTTGCAGTCATAATTGCGACATTTGTTATTTATCATTAAGATAATTACCAAATAAAAATGTTTAATTTACAGATACATTATAGGTATTCTATATGTGTGTAATAGCCATTTCGCTCCCCACATGCCTTTTCTAGAACATAGTAGAATAAACAGTAAACAGTTAACATTTGTGGCACTCTGTTATATTGAGTGAACACTATTTTTTTTCTTGCACATGTTTTTGCTTCTTGTGTTTGGTCGTTCTATTCTATTACTTTATACTGAAAAGTGCTACTAAAGTGGCTTATTTTAGGTAAACATCAAAGATTCCAAGACATCTACCATGAACTCCATATCTCTTCACTGAGCTCTGATGACAGAACTGAAAGGCTTTTAAATGTTCTCAAACTACTAGGTTTTTTGCACTGCATTTTAACACACATCTTAAACTCTCCTTCCTGAAAATACATTTATTGTGTGCTTTTCAATAGGACTAGCAACAGATTTAACTATAGATGAACAAAAAAACTGCCCTTAATAAGACATGAAGCCCCTTTTTCAGTTAGGCACATCAGTGCACTCACAGGATGTAAAAAATTAAGCTTTTACAGACATTTGACTTTTTTTTTTTCAGTCTCTAAATGCACCTCCTTGTTAGTCTATGTGGCCATGAATACATAGACATTTACAGGCGTATCAGAAGAGGAGCGTTTAGAGACTGAAAAAAATAAAACATCACTTATTCAAGAGAAGAACATTTGAGGAGAGAAAACTTGACGCATCTAAACACCTGTAAAAGCGTGTAAAAATAACCCCTCATACACACCGGGAATTTGCCCAGCTCTTCTGAGCACCTTTGTTTCTGGCAGAAAAAAGCAGCTGAAAAAAACATGCTTAAAGCCATGCTTTGCACATGCATTTAGGTACGTTAAGCGCTTGAGCATTCATTCATTTCGATAACCAGAATAAAATTAAAGGAGAAGTTCACCTTCGGAACATGTTACACGTTCCATCAGTATATAGGGTAGAACATGTAACATGTTCCAGCTCCTGCGGCCTTCCCCCACATGACAACAGGCGGGGGTTCTTCTCCCAGCACCTACTGTCACTTTTTGAAAAAAGCACGGCTGTGCAGAGCTCCGCCCACACAGCCGTGTCATTCATTCACAGTTTCCTGCGAATGAACAAGCTGCAAGCATCATCTGCCACCGCGGTAGACAGACTTGTCGTTTTAATGGACTGAGTGCACTGATGTGCCTTCTCGTAGTCCATTGACATGTCCTCCCGGCTTACAAACAAAGCCTGTACAGAGGTACAGGCTAAAAAGCCAGAGGACATGTCTGCAGGAGTCCACATGTGATCTGCTGAACTTGGGTGCAATGCTTTCCAGGATCCTATTGGAAAAAAAAAAAAATACATTTCTGAAAAAAAAAAAAAAAAAAGGATGTGCATTTATTATCTTGTCCATAAAGGTGAACTTATCCCTTAATATACTGGCCAATGGAATAAATGTTTGTCCAAATGCTTAACGCATAATGCACATGCAAAACATAGCTTTATACACTATTTTTTCAGCTGCTTTTTTTTCCTGCCAGCAGCAAGCGTCACTAGAAGCCTCTTTTGCCGACACTCGACTCCCTCCCCAGCAGCGCAGGGAGATGTCAATGAGACACTAATGCATTCCAATTTCAGAGTTCCTCACGCCGCACACGCACTGAGGGGGGAGGCACTGTGCCCCCACACATTGTAAAAGATGGGAAACATTGTTTTGTTCTTTCTTTGCTGTAGCTGCGATCGTCAGCTTTGTGATGGGGAAGAGATTGGGTGCAGTTCTGCTAGAGGGGGCGGTCCCTGTTTCCAGGATAAGGAGGACTGTCATTGGCCACTGCTAAAGCCAATCACAGTCCTGCTAGCCCACCATCTGGAGGAAGATGACTCTCTTGGTTGCCACTATCAATCTCAGAAAGAAGGGATTTCACTGTGATTGAGTAAAGCTCAATCAGGTGACAGTTTGTGAAATTACTGTTGAGCTTCTGGGAACTTAGTTGAAATTATTCCTGAACCTTTGCGTCACTTACTACTGAACCCCTGAACTGTCCCTTTAAGCCACAGTCAGTATTCAGCGCAATGAAAATCACACCCAAATTTTGCTGCGGTGCAGAGTGCTGCACTTTTTCTCAGCTGCGGGGGGCCCAACTTGATCCTGCACACAGGCCCACTGATTTCAGAAATACCCCTGACCTGAGCTCATCATTGCGCATCCATTCCAGATGCTTGTATCTGATATCACATACAAGCATGTGGGCTGGATGCGAGAGGTGGATCAGCAGGATGAGTGTGGCAGGACAGGTAGATGTGTCTCATCTATGCTTCCTTCCACCACTCTGCATATCACACATATCATAGATGAGAAGAGGGTACTGCTGTGGAGCAGATGAGCAGGAGGGTACATCAGTGGGGAAAAACCTGAACTGAGATAAGATGGCTATCATTTTCGTCTGAATATGCTAGTTGCCTGGCTGTTACAGATTTCAACAATTAGTAGTTACTGACCCTAAACAAGTACAACAAATGTTAGCCAGAGAAATGTCAAAATTATCTCTCTATACATATTAAAGGCCATTGGAAAATTGAATGGACCATATGACAGCCAGAAGTCTAGGATTTTCAGGCGAGGCCAGCAATGGAGACCAATATATTTTTCTCAGGGCAGATATACATTAATATAACTAAACTAACTCCAGATGAGCTGCAAGTTTCCCTAGCCTGGACCTCTTTTCTTTCTTTTTTTCTTTTTGTAAACTGAACAAAAAACACACAATAGTTATTACAGTTAATTTCCTTGCATATTTATGAGATCTAATATGTTTTTATCCTAGCAGAAGCTACATTAAACACTTAATAGTTTTTGCACATAAGAATGAAGTACTGTACATTAGATGGTGTTACAGAAGTCTGGTTTTATTCCAAGCATGTCACAGCTGCGTTCAGTTCAAGTAGAACATCTGCAGAAATGGATTACACTACCTGAAGCACATGCATCATCAACAACTTGCTGAGAAGGAACCAAACAAGGTTACAATCGTTTGGAAAGATTAACAGTACAGTTTGAAGAAAAAAAATGTATAATATCATATAAAATCATACAAAGTATTCTATTAAAATTTAAATCAGAGATATCAAGTGTCATGGGTGAAGGAACGATATGATGTAGATGACTGTTATTTTCTCAATTTCATTGTACTGGTATATTGTATGCAGAGCTATCTGTAGCTGTACTGTGATCCGTTCACTATCACAGGACATTACACACTGGCTAAGAAAGCATGTCGAATATAATATTCTATAAACTATATTAAGCATGACAAAGGTTTTGATAGACTGAAGGCCTCATACATTATGCTTAACATTATTGCTGACTGTTATAAAAACACACATGAAATGTGAGAAGTCATTTTTTAGATCGCACATAGTTAACAGAAGCATACTTAACAGGCCCAAGATCTGTAGCAGCTAATGTGATCAGGGGCATAGGATAATCAAGCTGTCATTTGTTATCTTAATCAGGGCCGTCCGCACATTAAACCAGTGTGGGAGAAAGTTCCAAACAACTTACATTGATAGTCATAAGACAGCTCCCCCAAAACAGGATAGGATGCAGAGGCTTCCTTTAATTCTAGGGCACAGCCATCTTGTTCTTACATTTCAGTGCATTTATATGTAATCTACTGTATAATCGACAAGCCTTAAAGTGGTTGTAAAGCCTAAACATTTTTTCCCTTAATGCATTCCTTGCATTAAGGTAAAAAATGTTCAGGTCAGCATTCACCCCCTTTTTACTTACCTGAGCCCTCATTCGATCCAGCGCCGTGCACGTCTGCAGCTCTTCTCTCCCTTCACTTCCAGGTCTCACCAATTTTGCTGGGGCACTGGGAGCCATTGGCTACCTAGCCAGTTGCTATCAGGAAATAATGCACCCCACACTTGAGGTAGTTGAATCTGTGTTACCTAAAATACCAAAATACCAAGGACCTGTTCACACTATGGCATTGTGGTAACATCTACTGCATGCTTTACTACAAGCAATTTAGGTAAAATATGTTGGTGCGATGCATTGCAACTCATTTTGAATGTCACCCTAACTTGCCCTACATATTAGTTAAGTCATGCACACAATACATTACAGTCCCTTGTCAATGAATCTTTCAGATTCTACTAGAAAGATTGTTTTTTGCTTGTGTATACCCCTCTTGGGCAGATTTATCCTATCTTCCTGTCCTGTCTGATACCTATCAAATAAACAGGAAATGAGAAATCTCCCAAACAGTGACACCAACAGCAATAAAACATTGACAGAGGAACTATATATTCCGCACTCAATCCAAAACTAAAAAATATACATTAATAAAGTCTTCAAATAAAAACTCAGCATGAAGGAAATGGTTAAAAAAGTGTTTTTTTTCCTCAGATGTTTGCTGGTATACAAACTTGGACTGTTAGGCCCCTTTCACACTTGTACGACTTGTCCTACGACTTGGTACTGCAAAGTTGCATGACAAGTTGTTCCCCACGATTTCCAATGACAACCATTTATATATTAGTACCGTGCCGACTTCAAAGTAGTCCCTGCACTACTTTAGTCTGACTTTGATGCAAGTGCAGGTTCATAGACCTCAAGTCCCCCTGAAATTGCGGCAAAATCGCATCAGTTGTGGTAAAAAAATTGCTGCTAAATTGCACGACTTTGAAGTCGCAGTAGTGTGATAGGGGCCTTACTGCTGGTCAACACCTAACAAGAGGAAATTCTCTATTTTGAACTGCCTGTAGAAGGTCCACAGGTAAGTAAACAAACATTCAAGGCATTGTGGCAGGTAAATGTGGGTAAGCCTAAAGCGAACCAGTGATTTGTCCATATAGAGCAAAGCAATTGGTACACTTTTTTTCCCCCTCCCCAGAACCACAAATTTTCACTTCCTTGCCACTCATCTAGCTGTCTGGAGTAGGAGTACCAGTTGCTCAAGCTACAGCTTACACAGAGCTGTAGCCTCAGGCCCCTTTCACACTGGGGCGGTGGGGGCGTCGGCGGTACAACAGCGCTATTTTTAGCGCTGCTGTACCGTCATTCTTGCAGCGGTATTCGGCCGCTAGCGGTGCGGTTTTAACCCCTGCTGGCGGCCGAAAAAGGGTTAAAATCCCTCGTACAGCGCGGCTATAGCCGCGGTATTGCCGCGGTATAGCCGCGCTGTCCCATTGATTTCAATGGGCAGGAGCGGTGAAGGAGCGGTGAATACACCGCTCCTTCATCGCTCCAAAAAAGCGGTTTGCAGGACTTTTTTCACCGTCCTGCCTGCGCACCGCTTCAGTGTGAAAGCCCTCGGGCTTTCACACTGAACAAACAGCGGAGGCTGTTTAGGGGCGGTTTGCATTTTTAGCGCAATACCGCCTGCAAACCGCCCCAGTGTGAAAGGGGTCTCAGGGAGTGATGCTTGGTGACTGTCCCGGCGCTGCCACATAGAATATAGTAGGTCAAATGCTACTCCATACCCATAAGTACAAGTTATGTTCCTTGATTCTGGCAAATGAACGGATCAGCGGGGACTGAGACCAAAGGTGAGATAAGAAAGTGCTGTTGAAGTGGGTGGGGGGTTAAAGCAAGCTTTTACTTTTGCCCTGTGTGGATTCATTTTTAAGAAGATGTGGTGAGATTCCTTGGATATTCACAAAAAGTCACTACTCGATAAACATGAACAATATTGCATGAATTTATGTATAAAAAGGATTGTAACAGATGAATCAAACATAGTTACATAGTAGGTAAGGTTGACTAAAGACACCAGTCCATCCAGTTCAACCTATGTTGGTGTGTGTAGAAAATAATTTCCCATATCCCCCTATATCGTGTTTGCTAAGATGCATTGTACGTCCAAGAGTCTTTTAAAACAATCCATACTTCCTGTTGATACCACAGATTGATACCACAGATTGTGAAAAAGAGTTCCACATCCTTACCATCCTGTGAAATACCTGCAGCATGTTCAATACCTTGCTTTTACACCCATATGGCAGGCCTTAAATTGGAACTAAGCCCTCCTTTTGTTTTCAGCCAAATAGTAGTTGCCATCTTAGCCTCTGTTTGAACCTCAACTGCCATGATACTGCACGTGATCAGTTTTGACACCAGCCATTTGTGGTTTGACAGTTTGGTTGAGAGCACAAGCAAATGTGACAGCTACATTACAGGCATGTGCCAGGAATGTAACTGTTTTTTTTGAAACGGCTACATCAATGGGTTTAGTTCTGTTTTAAAGCTTTGGCACATTCTACACATGGGACAGTGAAACAGCCAATCAAAGCGATGAATCAATAGAAAAGTATGTGGGGGGATTTGCTGCAAGCTCTACAACTGCCGGCCCAGCATTTGGCAATAAAAGCAGGGCATTGTGCAGGTACATTATAGTGAGGGAAAAAAGTATTTGCTGCTGATTTTGTATGTTTGCCCACTGACAAAGAAATGATCTGTCTATAATTTTAATGGTAGGTTTATTTTAACAGTGAAAGACAGAACAAAAAAATCCAGAAAAACGCATTTCAAAAAAGTTATAAATTGATTTGCATTTTAATGAGTGAAATAAGTATTTGATCCCCTTATCAATCAGCAAGATTTCTGTCTCACAGGAGTCTTCTATACAGGTAACGAGCTGAGATTAGGAGCACTCTTAAAGGGAGTGCTCCTAATCTAAGCTTGTTACCTGTATAAAAGACACCTGTCCACTGAAGCAATCAATAAATCAGATTCCAATCTCTCCACCATGGCCAAGACCAAAGAGCTGTCAAAGGATGTCAGGGACAAGATTGTAGACCTACACAAGGCTGGAATGGGCTACTAGACCATCGCCAAGCAGCTTGGTGAGAGGGTGACAACAGTTGGTGCATTATTCGCAAATGGAAGAAACACAAAATAACTGTCAATCTCCCTCAGTCTGGGGCTCCATGCAAGATCTCACCTCGTGGAGTTTCAGTGATCATGAGAACGGTGAGGAATCAGCCCAGAACTACATGGGAGAATCTTGTCAATGATCTCAAGGCAGCTGGGACCAAAGTCACCAAGAAAACAATTGGTAACACACTACGCCATGAAGAACTGAAATCATACTGCCGCCCGGAAGAAAGTACATGTACAGGCCTGTCTGAAGTTTGCTAATGAACATCTGAATGATTTCGAAGAGAACTGAAAGTTTTGTGGTCAGATGAAACCAAAAATCGAGCTCTTTGGCATCAACTCAACTCACCGTGTTTGGAGAAGGAGGAATGCTGCCTATGACCCCCCCCAAGAACACCATCCCCACTGTCAAACGAGGTGGTGAAAACATTATGCTTTGGGGGCGTTTTTCTGCTAAGAGGACAGGACCATTTACTGCATCAAAAGGACAATGGACATGGTCATATACCATCAAATCTTGGGTGAGAACCTCTTTCCCTTAGCCAGGGCATTGAAAATGGGTCGTGGATGGGTATTCCAGCATGACAATGACCCAAAACACACGACCAAGACAACAAACTAGTGGTTCAAGAATAAGCACATTAAGGTCCTGGAGTGGCCTAGCCAGTCTCCAGACCTTAATCCAATAGAAAATATGTGGAGGGAGCTGAAGGTTCGAGTTACCAAACGTCCGCCTTGAAAACGTAATGACTTGGAGAGGATCTGCAAAGAGGAGTGGGACAAAATGCCTCCTGAGATGTATGCAAACATGATGGCCAACTACAAGAAATGTCTGACCTCCGATTGCCAACAAGGGTTTTGCCACCAAGTACTAAGTCATGTTTTGAGAAGGGGTCAAATAATTATTTCACTCATTAAAATGCAAATCAATTTATAACTTTTTTAAAATGCGTTTTTATGGATATTTTTGTTGTTATTCTGTCTCTCACTGTTAAAATGAACACACCAATTTAAAATTATACTGGTTTGTAGCAAGAGATATACAAATAAACCGCCCCTGAATCTCTCTTACTCCACTGCGCCAAAGAAAAGTGCAAAGCTATATAAAAGATGTGTAAATGAACACAATATATGTGTACATACATAGTGTACAGTGAAAAAAAGCTGCCACTTAAATAAATACATAAACTATCAGAATCCCAAAACTATACCTCTCACACGTGTACAGATAGAGATAGCGGCGCTAATATAAATTGTGTAAAATAATGGGTCAGAGCAGTATAATGCCTATGACCCTCTACTTATGCATAAAAATATTAATAATAATAGTGTCATGAAAAATATTAATTTTATCATGAAAAGAAATTTCTTGCCCATGGTTACACGGCATTCCATCGCACTGACATTAGATGCCGCTGTCTGAGGAGGACTACACCGATCGGATGGCTGGGCCTTAGAAGGTTGGGTGAGAGATACACCAGTTTACACTTCAGGTCCGCTGTGACCGCGGATCCTGTTGCTTGCTGTGCTTGCTGTGGATTTCTTTTTAAAGGCTTTTATGTTTCAGTTTAAAAGTGAGTGTAACCATTGAAGTGTGTTTGAAGTGATTTTAATAAATCTGTCAAAATGGTATCACGCTATGTGGAGCACTTTATTCATTTTTTCACATATGGAGCTGGCTTGATTGGAGTCACGGTTCATCACATGCAACCCAGGTGTGGTTCAATTGCTGTTTTGCCGAACACGAGAGTGGGAGGCTATACAATCTGGTGAGTGCGCTCTTCAGAGGGAGTGGTGTCACTATCACGGTGGTGTGGTGGAAGAGTAGAAGATTTTTCACACAAGAAGATTGAAAAACAACTGTTGAACTTGATCATTCATTTCTTGTATTTTATTATTTATAGTGACACTTTTCACTGGGTGTTAAAGAAATTTCTTTTCATGATAAAATTAATATTTTTCATGACACTATTATTATTATTAATATTTTTATGCATAAGTAGAGGGTCATAGGCATTATACTGCTCTGACCCATTATTTTACACAATTTATATTAGCGCCGCTATATCTATCTGTACACGTGTGAGAGGTATAGTTTTGGGATTCTGATCAATTTAAAATTATACACTGATCATTTCTTTGTCAGTGGGCAAATGTACAAAATCAGCAGGGGATCAAATACTTTTTTCTCTCACTGTAGTTTATGACAGGATGTCTTTCATATGTAACAATATCCACATTTAATATTGTACGCACAACTGCTTGTTGCAGTTTATTTTCACAGTTCTAAATCTCTGATCAGTTATAAAAATGTATGGTTTTATTGCCTGTGTACCGAGAACAATAGCATCTAAGATATTCTATAAATATTTCTCAGGCGAATAAATAATATGACACTGCTGAAAACATTGTGCAAAAATACTTTATTTTGATGTCGATCATAAAATTATTATTAAAAAAAAAAAACACTTAGACAGAAAAAATATATACAATAGTCAAAACAATTTTGCAACTTGCAGGAAAATATTTTTGAGAATACGGTCAATACAATTAATCAAGTATCATCTAGGTCACTGTTTAAAGCATGCATATGGAAAAAATATTACAAACATTGTACAAGCAACACAAAGCTATAGAAAATATGTTCCTATTAGTTGTTTACTTATGAATATATGATAACAAATCATCAGAAATAATCCTGGGCATTGCCAGTTTTAGGCACCTTCCAAACCTTGAGTTGTCGTCAGAGCAGGAATTGAAGGGAATCTTTCAATGGGGACACTATGCCAAAACCAGGGATTTCCTCTCACTTCCTATTTTGGTTTCAGGACAGCAAGTGAAGGGAAATCTCCCCAATAGGACAAAGATGGCAAAAAAAAAAACGATCGGGGCTATAACCCTTCCATACTCTATTGAAAATAAAATAAAAAAAGTTTGGCCTTTAGTTCTACTTTAATGGAGCTGCAATCTGTCTACAGAAAGCTCATGATGCTCTGGGAACCCTGTACATCAAATGATATGTGTATTTGTAAAACTAAGGTGCTTTTTACCAGGGAGTGGATACTGCTTTCCGCACTCCATTATGCATCACTGCACTACGCACGCCATGACCCATCTCATTCATACAAATCAGCCAGTGGAACTCTGCGATCGGAGGAGAGCAGGTCATAATATGATTTTGACAGATCACATGATTAAGATCGCCTTATATTTTTTTTTTCCCTTTAACAGAACTATCATTCAGTTCAGCAAAAAAGAGGAAAGTGGCAGCACTACCGGCATAGAAAAATAGTAGTTTATTGAAGTTTCATAAAGATCAGCAGACGCATTTCACACACCTGTGCTTAGTCATTGAATGACTAAGCACAGGTGTGTGAAACGCGCCTGCTGAAGCCACAGGAATAGTGTGTGCTTATCATGTTCCTGATTTTTTTGAAACATCAATAAACTACTATTTTTCTATGCCGGTGGTGCCGCCACTTTCCTCTCTTTTTTGCTGTACACATCTTGGTTGCAGACCAAGGCTGGCACCCGGCTTTTTGTCACAGCAAGGGGAGATCTCAGTTTTCACCTGGAGCGGTGCAATCTTTGTGCTATATTTTGTCATTCAGTTCTGTTGCACTCTGCCGGCTTCAAAACTCACAAAAAGCATAAGTCTGGGTTCACACTTATTCGAATTGGATGTGGTTTCCCCGCATCCAATTCGCATTACAGGAGAGTGTGCCTGTCTCTTAATAAAGCCGATTCACACAGCTCCGGGGCGGCCGCAGTCGACGCTGGAAAAGGGTCCTGTGCATCTTTGGCTCAGTTTCAGGTCCAAATTCAGGCAAAAACTCGGACCCAATTTGCATCTGAAATGGAGAAGAGGGAGGGACCGGACCCCCTGCAGCTAGTTTGAACCCGGCCTAAAACACACAAAAAAAAAAAAAAAAAAAAAAAGCATTGCTATGCTTTATAAATGTGTGGGGCCTTTTTCTATTGTGATGCAACCATAACATTGCTTTTTAAGGGCCAAATCATACCAATGCATTTTAGCACAGCTGTAAAATGCAGATCAACAGAAGGACATCTGAAAAACAATAA
Organism: Aquarana catesbeiana; assembly: GCF_042186555.1. Classification (NCBI taxonomy): domain Eukaryota; kingdom Metazoa; phylum Chordata; class Amphibia; order Anura; family Ranidae; genus Aquarana; species Aquarana catesbeiana. The sequence continues at coordinate 201,079,133 of NC_133326.1, read as the reverse complement.
CTTCCAATGTGTCCTATTTACACCAGAACGTAGTGTTGCATTAAAATGCAAAATATATGTCAACGGACGTGAAAATATATGTCAACAGACATCAAAGTACATTAAAAAGCAACTAAAATGAATGGAAATGTACATGCATTTTAGAACAAGTAAGTGTGAATGTGGCCCTAAATGAGCAGCTAAAATTTTAAAACTAATATTTTTCCCTTTAGTTAGTTTGTAGTATTGACAGGATCACTTGCACCAACAATAACAGTGTGATTATGCTGCTTATTAAAAACTGTGTAAAATATTTTGGTAGACACATGTAGTCTTAAGAATAAAGAACCATTATTCATAGCATAATCTTCCCCCATCTCTACCACCTACAAAAACTAGACAAGAGACCCTGTCAGTTGTTCTTAAAACACTTCAGAAGGTCTAATTACACACTCTGTTTTCTTCAATACAATTGATTAAGCAGCCAATACTGTGTGGGATTTAATTAAGGGAAGCTTTCTTTTGTGTTAAAAGCCGATCCATTGTTTCAAACAAAACCAAAATAGCTGAAATACTAAAGATGTTCGTTTTACAGTTCAACAAATAACTCCCTTTTCCAAGAAAGAGCATAAAACATAATTCATTTCAAGTTTTAAGCAATGGAAAGGGTGTGTGTATAATAATAAGCAGCCATTTAAGCTGAAACTTATTTTGATTGATGTTTGGTAATGAATATTGCAATGCAGTGTACAAACATGATATTAAAGTGGTTGTAAAGCCTCACATATACCCAGTGAAGAGAATAGCCTCAGATGATACACAGGGATGAAACAAATCCCTCTACATGTTTATCTGCAGTCTTCTATCCCCTACACCCCTTCAAAAATACAGATGTGTTAAAAATCTTTATTCATCTGTCAGAAGCACAGAGGAGGGGGCGGAGAGGCTGCAGTTACAGTGTGTGAGAGCTGATTGGAGGAAAGGAACACCCCCACCCCACAGCAGAAGAACTGTGTTGTGAATAGACAAGCTGCGTCTGAGCTTCCCCCCCCCCCACCTTCAAACACAAATTTATCTCATGTGTCTGGAAAACTTCTTAGAAGTAATTCATTCTGATAACAGAAGCACCAGAGAGGAATTACACTTTTAGCTTTGGAGAGAGATAAGTAAACACTAGATATATGTGCTTTGCTCAGATTCCATGACTAAGGTTGACAACCACTTCAGGGAAAATATGTGAATAAACCTACCAGCGCCTGCGTATTGCATCAGTGCAGTTCAGCGACACCCAAAGCCCCTCATGTTTCTTCATTTCCTTATAGTGGTAGTTGGGCACACCCCCCCCCCCCCCCTCCTTTCACACCACCCCACCCACATTACATGCAAATAATGGAGGAAGATCTACTTCTGATCAACTAAAGCCAGAGTGACAGAAGAACAATGCCCTAGTGGAGATGAAGTCCAAAACTACCTTAGGAAGGAAGTACATTCTGGGCTTCACCAACACCGTGTCCCTGTGCAAGACCAGAAAGGGTTCTATACAGGATAAGGTGACTTGTTTCATAAAGGTGATTGTAACTAAAAGTGCAACATTGTGAGAGAGTCCAGCATTCGGCTATGGACGCTGAATGCTGGACTCGGGAGCACGCCCGCAAGGTAACCCCCTCAGGACAGCGCTTCTCCTAGGGTGTTATCAGATGTGGGGAGGAGCCGCGAGAGCTGCCGGGGGACCCCAAAAGATGAAGTTCAGGGCCACTCTATGCAAAACAAGCTGCACAGTGGGAGGTAAGTATGATATGTTTGTTATTTAAAAAAAAAAAAAAAAAAAAAAGAACCCTTACAATCACTAACATTTTCCATTCCATGTGATGAGGGTGCTTGTACTGGAGTAACAGTGAGACAAGACACAGGAATTAGAGAGAGTAACTGCAGTGTTTGGAGCGACAATCAAGGTGTGTCAGAGCTCTATTTTGACCTATTTACTTATGTAAAAGGTCACAAACATCCGATGTATGTGGGCAGACAATGAGGGCACTGGGGGTGCAGGTTGTCTCCACGGATGTGAAGTGTGACAAAAATCTGACATCTTTTTGGTAGAATTTGTATACAAGATTTTCATGTCATTTGGACTTTTGACTTTTTTTTTCCCCCACACACACACAGCACTTTTTTTGACCTAGACGTTCACTGTATACACTACGAATTTACTATTTAAATATTGTTTATATGTTGCATGTATGAGATTGTGTGTGGTTAACTGTACAGTTAACAACTTGGTATTTTTGCACATTATTTTCACTATATTTTATGTATTTTATATTACACACTATTTAATATGTATTTATTTATAGCACTGTCATGTCACATAAATTTCATTAATAGGATGCTTAGGCATCTCACAACAGCTGTTTTATACATGTAAATCAGCTGCTGGTAACAGAAGACGGTCAGATGACTGAAGGTAACTAAGCCAAGATCCATGTCTCACTTGCAGCACCAGCTGGAAGGTGCTTCCTCAATGCCAAACGATGGGAAAGGGTAAAGGGAGCACATGCATGAACACTTTACCCAGCACCAGCAATGGGGTAGCTTCTGGCGTTTAGCCCACTGCTACTTACGAGTGTTCGGAAATTGGGTCACACAGAGAGCGCTCCATGCCTACTTAAACCATTACAGTCAGGTCTCGAAAGCACCATAATATAAAAAGACCAGTGCCCAAAGGTCACATTCTGAGCTAGTCCCACATGTCCAGTCCAGCAGGAGCCAGGTATAGCACTGCAAAGTCATGCTAAGGAAAGGCCAATAGGGAAAGCTGACTATAGAGACCAGCTAAGCAGTGATGTAGCAGGAATCTACCTCCTAGGACATACTAGCAAAAAGCTGAAACATGGTCGCAGTAGGAGGGCTTATCCTGAGCTGGCCCACAGTTATATTTTTTGTTAAATTAAAATTAAATTATTTAACTAGTCATTTCTAAGATTAACCACTGTGATTGTACCCCATAACACTGTCCATTTAACCACTTAAGGACCACCATGTTTAAAACAGGTTTTTTTTGCTAGAAAATCACTTAGAACCCCCAAACATTATATATTGTTTTTTTCTAACACCCTAGAGAATAAAATGGCAGTCAATGCAATACTTTTTTTTGCACCGTATTTGCGCAGCGGTCTTATAAGCGCACTTTTTTTGGAAAAAATTCACTTTTTTGAATAAAAAAATAAGACAACAATAAAGTTAGCCCAATTTCTTTTATATTGTTTAATATAATGTTACACCAAGTAAATTGATACCCAACATGTCATGCTTCAAAATTGCGCACGCTCGTGGAAGGGCGTCAAAGTTTTACCCTCAAAAATCTCCATAGGCGACGTTTAAAAAAAACTCTACAGGTTTGCGTTAGAGAGGAGGTCTAGGGCTGGAATTATTGCTCTTGCTCTACCGGTCGCGGCAATACCTCACATGTGTGGTTTGACCACGATTTTCATATGTGAGCGCTACTCACGTATGCATTCGCTTCTCGTCGGGACGGAGGGTTTTTTTTTAAAAATGCTTTATTTTTATTATTTTACATGATTTTGTTTATTTTTACACAGTTAAAAAAAAAAAAAAAAAAATTATGTCACTTTTATTCCTATTACAAGGGATGTAAACATCCCTTGTAATAGAAAAGAGCATGACAGGACCTCTTAAATATGAGATCTGGGGTCAAAAAGACCTCAGATCTCATATTTACACAAAAATGCAATAAAAAAAAAAAAAAAGTTATTGAAAAAAATGACATTGAAAAAAATGTGCCTTTAAGACGTATGGGCGGAAGTGATGTTTTGACGTCGCTTCCGCCCAGCAGTGTCATGGAGACGAGTGGGCGCCATCTTAGCCTCACTCATCTCCAGGCACAGCACGAAGAAGGGCGCGATCGCCTCCGCCGCTACCGATGGCTCCGGTAAGCGGCAGAGGGCACCTGACCGTGGCGGGAGGGGGGCCCCCTCTCCCGCCACCGATAAAAGTGATCTTGCGGCGAATGCGCCGCAGAGACCACTTTTATCTTAAAGCCGACCGCCGCGCGAAAACAGGGATACCGGGGTTATGGCAGCTAATTGAACAAGCTGAAGTTAGAAGTTGATTGGCTACCATGCACACCTGCACCGGAATTTGCATTCTCCCGGTTTAGTAGACCAACCCCATAGTTTTATTTATGTATGTAAATCTTTGCTTCAATGGCATATAAAACAAAAGTTAGGCAGAGATTGTGAAACATCATTAACTACTTGCTGTCGTGGCCATTTTTTTACATTTTCACACACAGGTAAAAATCAGCATTTTTTGCTGGAAAACTACTTAGGCACCCAAAACATTATATATTTTCCTAGTGAAGAGGGTCTGAAGATTAGAAAGGTGGTCATTGCAATTATTTTTTGTCACACAGTGTTTGCACAGCTGATTTAAAACACAATTTTACAAGAAAATAATACACAAAAATAAATTTGAATGCCCACAAACACAATATAATACTCATTTGTGGGGTTGTGTCAAGTAAATAAATACCAAACATGTCAAGACTCAAAACTGCACAAAATGGCAATAAGCTACTATACTGAAAAATTTTCATTTCTTTGCAGCCATGTGCCCACTCAAAAGCATGTCTCCACTCGGCAACCACATGTCAGATGTCAATGAATGAGCCATACACCAATGATATCACAGCTAGTCCCTTCCTGCCTTTCATCTACCGACTCCAATGTGTTTAACCCAAAAACCCATTCACACATACCATATACATGGATGTTAAACATCTGATTTACTAAATATTAATTGTTAAATGTTAATGTTTTTCAGTGCCTATCACAAGCTTTCCTATCCACTGAAGTAGTTTGGGTTTCACTAATAAAATACACAAAATAAAGATGGACATTTGTCAGTTTGTAAATACTAAACCCAAATAGGTGTATTTTCAAAGTAGTAGTACATACACTACCTAAAATGCCAAATTAGAATAAGCCAGATGAAGTTACACTCTGGTGGTAGTGACACTGTCCAAAGAATAGGCAACTTTATTTTTTAATGACAAAATAAAATGTTAAATGCACCATTATTTCAGGAATGCCCTCATAGTTCCCCACCCCCCGTTTTTTCTTTTATTGATATGGCTGCGTTTGCTAGTACTTTGTTGATATTTCATTCTTCAAGGCCTCTCTGGGAGTCCTTGAGGCCCCATGTTAACCACTTCAGCTGTACGTCTTTGCTTTTGGCTTTCCATTTTTCCTGGAAAATCCGCTTTATGGCCAGTATCTGTACTGTCTGTATTCTCACTATGTCATTTGATATTGAATGCCAAACAGTTTAAATCTATATTTTTAAAACGTTGAAATAAAACATATTTAGACTAAAAAAATAAAAATAAAAATTAGTTCAAACAAAAATCAAGAAACAGTATATTCGAAGAAACAAATATTTCAAACAAAAACCTGAAACACAGATAAAGGCAATACTATTGATAGTGTTGTCCAAAATTATGCTTTAATTGAATTAAACAAGCTAATGTGGCGTCCTGCAAAGAATCACTCTCAGCGCAAAATATTTAAGTGCCTAGTAAGCAAGATTGGAAATCGATCTCAAAAGAGTGCCACGTGTCAATATTTGGGTAAGCATTATGAATTATATTTGGCAACGTTACAAGGTAATGTGAATGGTAAAATATGTTTGTACAGTGCTCAAAAAATGGAAAATCATGTATATACAAACCAATATACACTGTGCAATGACGACAAAAATGAAAAATAATGAAAAAGAAATGTGGAATTCACACTCAAACTAAAGTCCATGTGCAATCATATAAAGGTTTTTTTTAAAACATAAACATAACAGTCCTTGAGTAGACGTGAAAACAAATTGTGTAACTAGAAGTGGGATTCCACGTGACATCAATGTTGAGGTGAAGACACAGACAAAAGAGCCACCACCGGTTAGTGAGGAGGCTTACCGGAGTGAGAGGACTCAAATGGGCATATGCTCAGTGAGTCAACAAGGCTTATGGTGCAACCACCAAAATATGGGACCTCCACATCAAGTTGTAAGACAATCCAATGGGTCAAGAGATGACACCGAGAAGCAGTCCTCAGAAGCAGCCAACTTGTCAGACCAAATCCTTTCAAGTGTTCAAAATAGCATGACCAAAAACTAAAATATTCCACATAGTGTGAATCCGTATAAACATAAAAATGTATGAAAAGAAAATTGGAAACACTCACATTTAGAAAGTGGATTAAGCACTTAAAATTAAGGTTTGTAGGTAACGCAGGGCTCGTTCCAATGCGTTTCATCTAAAGAGACATCATCTGGGGTATGAGCCTGCTGTAGTCAACTCGTTTATATATGTTATCAGGCCCAATAATGAGATTGCCAACCTGTGATAATAATTGATGCTTCCTACATGTGGACACTGCACTTCCTGGTTTGGACAACATGGCGCTGAGGCATGCGTTCCAAGCCTCATTCTAGATAGAGTTGTAAAATAAATTGACAGGTGAGGGGGCGGGCTTTTGCGAGTCAAGCCTCACTGATTCGCATATGAGGTAACCGGATCAGCTGACACAGAGTGTCCTGTGAGGATGTGGACATAAACCACACCTCATATACCCATGGACAGCACATGGCTCAAGCCTCACCCTGAAAGGATAGAATCAGCAGACACATCCATCACATCATCAACAGAAAATACAATGATCATTGGCATTTGGCTCACCACTTATAGACGTAATGCAGTACAGAGAATAAACAGAGAGGTCAAAATATCAACCGCAATGTAAACAGGAAGTGTGAACGGCCGTGACACCATCATGTAATTTGAAGAAAAGGGGAAGCAACTATTCATATACTAAATAAAAAAAAGAAATTAAATTTAAACAATTTGATCACAGGACTGGTCTATACAAAATTAAATTGAATAACTAAAATTAAATGTAAATACATTACTTAAAATTATTTTAAAAATTGTAGTATAAAAAATGATTTGAATATTCAGAAAATTCATATGAATTACACTTTAGGCTTTATTAATGAATGCATTGATGTCCCATTCGATATTAAGGCCCAAGGGGGGGTGGCATTGGAGCTCGTAAGTCCAATAAGTTTTGAGGCGTGACACGCCCCTGGTTGGGGCCCCACCCCACCAAAGGGGAATATACCCGTCAATTAAAAATTCCATGCCTGTAGGATCTCTATTATGAAACTGTGTCTTGGGACATTATGTTTAGGTTTAGTGTCACCTTTCTTGAGAGCTATGTGTTCATTAACTCTCACTGAAAAAGCCTGAATGGTTCTGCCCACATACTGCTTGCCGCATGGGCAGGTGAGCAGATAAACCACATTTTTTGGCACATGTACAGAAGTGTTTAAGATCATATAGAGGATTGGTGATAACTGATTTGAGTTGTAAAATCTCACATCGTCCTCATGTGTTATGAATACATACATTGCACTTCTTACATGGAAAGTAGCCAACCAAATTATGGAAAAAAGATGTTCTAACTGGGGGGTTTATGATGTTAGGTGCAATTTTGCTCTGTAACGATGGCAACCCCCTGTATATCACCTTAGGTTGGTCAGGCAGTAGAGGACCCAGAATTTTGTCTTTTTTCAAAACATCCCAGTGCTTACGAATGACTTAATCTGCACACGCTGAGTAGAAAATTAGGTAATCAATGACCACTTAATGGTTTCATTGAACCTTTCGTTAAACTCAGAACAGGGTTTCTCTCTCAGCAGAGAGTTTCTCTCAGTCTCTAATGCTCTCTTTAGTTCACCCTCAACTTCACTTTGATTATATCCCTTATGAAGGAATCTTTGCTTTAGGACATTCGCCTGAATTTTCAATATCAGAACAGTTCCGACGTAACCTTAGAAATTGGCTATGCGGAACTGAGCAGAGCCACGATTTGTGGTGGCAACGGTCCACAGGGATAAATGTGTTGTGGTCAGTTGGTTTGAAGTGGGTTTTAAAGGTGAATTGACCACCAACTATCTCAATATCCAAATCCAAGAAGGATATCTTCTCATGACTAGACTCATAAGTCAGAGAAATCCCCCTATTGTTGTCACTGAGCAAGGTGAAAAAAGAATCAAGAGAATAGCAACTGCCATTCCATACGAGGAGGATGTCGTCTATGTATCTTGCCCACAAGACCAATTTGGGCCACTGTTGGGCATAGATGACATCCTCCTCCCACTTGGCCATAAAGAGATTGACGAGGCTGGGGGCAAATTTGGCCCCCGTTGCTACGCCTTTCTGCTGTAGAAAAAAACGGTTATCGAACCAAAAATAATTATGTTGAGTGGCGAACTCCAACAACTCAATAATATATGCACTTTGAAGTTGAGTAAGAGAAGGGTCTTTATACAAAAAGTGCTGAACTGCTTCAATTCCCAACTTGTGTGGTATGCAAGTATACAGGGAGGCCACATCAACCGTGGTCATGATGTAGCCCCCTTGCACATCAACGTGTTCCAACAGTCTAATGGTTTCACCCATATCCTTCAAATAGGAGGGTGTGCATTTGACCAGTGGCTGGAGAAAAAGTCTATATAACACCCCAAACGTGATAAAGGGTTTGAATCTAGGCCACTGATAATAGAGCGTTCGGGGGGGGGGGGGAGTCCTTGTGGATTTTTGGTAGATAATACATGATTGGGGTCCTGGGGGCTATAGGGACCTTTTCTTTCTTGTTTAAAATGTGCAGAGCGAACCCTTTATCCACCAGGGCTACAAGACTCTTCCTGTAGTAACTGGTGGGATTTTGTGGTAATTCTTTGTAAGTGTTATGATCACGCAAAATTCTGCACATTTCGTTCTGATAGTCCTCTTTGTCCAAAATGACTATGTCACTGCCTTTATCGGCGGGGCGAATGACAAGATTTTTTTCTGTCGCAAAGGGATTTGAGGCCTGCATTTAACAAAGGCTGATTGTGTACTTTTTTGGGGGTAATTTCTGTAGGTCTTTGAGAAATAAATCTCTGAAAATGGAAATTGTCGGAGCTGTTTTTGTTGGATTAAACAGCGATAGGTTTGTGAAACCAGAATGTACAGATAACTGCCCTGGATGGATTTCTAAAAGGTATTGGTGACTAAGTAGCGTTGAATATTAATTTTACTGATATGCTTATGTATGCCGATAAATGTCCCAAACTTGTCCAGTCTTTTAAAAGGAACAAATTTGAGGCCTTTATCGAGAAGAATTTTTTCCTCTCTACTTAATTGTTTGGTGCTAAGATTGAACATGCACTGTGCAGCTAAGTTCTCTTTCTTTTTCCGTTGTATTCTCCGCCCTCCCCTCGAGCCTCTTAGGTCTGGACCTCTTTTTTTTCTTCCCTCGTGTAAAACCTGTCCACTCCGAATATTTGAATTGGAGTGGTTGTATCTATGTGCTGGGTACTCATATTCACCCTCCGTGTAGGAGTATGAGTCCTCCTGATAGACATCACAGAGTGGAGAATATCTATTGTAGGTGGACACTGAGGGACGATTCGACCATTGAGAATTATAATTGTAAGGTGCTGGGTGGTCATAATGGCATTCAGGTGTACGTTGTTGCCCACCCCAGTCATATGATTGGTAAGTGCAAGAATTATGACGGTTACCCCTAGAGGGACCTCTACTCCCTCTTCCATTAGGGTGGGACCCTCTAAGACTATGGGGATTAGTTGGGGTGTGGACACTACGGTGACGACCCCTAGGTCGGGAGGGACCTTCTCTATGATTGCCAGCTCTTTCCTCTAAGAAAAGGACAGTTTTAATACTGGAATTAGTGGGTTGATCCAAGTTCACTTGACTCCCTGTATCCATAGGAAACTTGTTCCAATGTGGGGCGTTTCTGCCATCTAAACACTTCTCCCGATTTGTAGTCTCCTACATCTCTGGAGTATTTTTTATTTTTTTTATTTTTTTTTTTTATTTTTTTGATCTCTCTCTTTTTCCAAATGTATCTGGAGACCAGAAGGCAAGTTCAGTGTCCACATATAGGAAGCATCAATTATGATCACAGGTTGGTAATCTCATTATTGGGCCTCATAACATATATAAACGCAGTCACACTATTTTGAACACTTCAGAGGATTTGGTCTGACAAGTTGGCTGCTTCTGAGGACTTCTTCACGGTGACATCTCTTGACCCATTGGATTGATCTGGAGACCAGACGTGGAGGTCCCATATTTTGGTGGTTGCACCATAAGCCTTGTTGACTCATTGAGCATATGCCCATTTGAGTCCTCTCACTCCGGTAAGCCTCCTCACTAACCACGGGTTCTTTTGTCTGTGTCTTCACCTCAACATCGATGTCACGTGGAATCACACTTCTAGTTACACAATTTGTTTTCACCATCTACTCAAGGACTGTTATGTTTACGTTTAAAAAAAACCTTTATATGATGGCACATGGACATTTAGTTTGGGTGTGAATTCCACATTTCTATTTCATTATTATTAATGTTTGTGGTTATTGCACAGTGTATATTAGTTTGTATATACATGATTTTTTCATTTTTTGAGCGCTGCACAAAAAATGTTACCTTTCACATATCCCTGGATTTACACTTATCTTAGTGTTGAGCTGGCTGCTATTTGATATATGTCAGCGTGATATACACCAATTTTTCTATTAACGTTACAAGGTAAAGCCAATATTTACTTTGGCCTCAAAACCTATAATCTTTTTCTTTTTTTCACCGTTAGATCTGCTGCCACCAACGATACAGTAAAACAAATGCATAAAAAAAAAAAAAAATTAGGACGATACTAGAGATGTGCACTGCAGTCTATGCAGAGTAGTGACAGGGCAGTCAGAAATAGTTAAAGCGGTAGTTAACCTGCAAAAAGTAGAACAAAAATCTCTCTGCAAGTTAAAAGCATAATGTGCTAATATGAACTGCAGACTACATTATGAAAACTAAGCCCTCCAGCGGTGTGCTGTCACCACTTACAAGGCTTCCATCTTCATCTGGTCTTCCTTCCAGGTTCACGGGCTATGACCAGACTACGATGATATCACTCCCGCAGCACGGCTCTTTAAAACAATGGCATGCCGTCCATTGAGAGCGCTGTGCTCTCAATAGGAAATATTTACTGTACCTACAGGTAAGCCTTATTATATGCTTACAAATCATAATCACAATCATACAAAAATCAACAAAAGCCTTTATTACCGATTTAAAGCTAAGAGTTTAGTCTGCTCATATTTGCCTTTCCTGGCTGCCTCTTTTCCCCATATCAACAATCCCAATTAAATTTTTTAAATAAAACTCTTCCCCTTACCTTCTGGAAAAGTGCTATACATAGCTTTCAGAAATGATTACAGCATCCTGTCTCAGTACTGCCCATAGCCCTGATGCAGGCAGAGTAACAATGCTGTGAAAAAGTATTTGCCCCTTTCTGATTTTTTTTTTTGCATATTTGTCACACATAAATGACTCAGGTGAAACAAATTTTATTATTACACAAAGATAACCCGAGTAAATACAAAATGCAGTTTTTAAATGATGGTTTCATTTATTAAGGAAAAAAAGCTGTCCAAACCTGCCTGGCTTTATGTGAAAAAGTAATTGCCCCCTAAACCTAATAACTGGTTGTGCCACCCTTGGCGGAAACAACTGCAATCAAGCATTTGCCATAACTGGCAGTCTTTCACATTGCTGTGGAGCAATTTTAGCCCACTCTTCTTTGCAGAATTGTTTTAATTCAGCCACATTGGATGGTTTTCCAGCAAGAACGGCTTCTGTAAAGTCATGATACAGCATCTTATTGGATTTAACTAGGTTACTCCAAAACCTACATTTTGCTTTGTTTGAAGCATTTGGAGGTAGACTTGCTGTTGTGTTTCGGATCATTATCCTGCTGCATAACCCAAGCTCACTTGAGCCTGAGGTAACGAACTGATGGCCGGACATACTCCTTTAGGATTTTCTGGTAGAACTCAGAATTCATGGTTCCATCAATTATGGTAAGCTGCAAAGCAGCCCCAGACCATCACGCTACAAACCACCATGTCTGACTGCTGGTATGATGTTCTTGTTATGAAATGCTGTATTAGTTTTATACCAGATGTAACAGGACGCACACCTTCCAAAAAGTTAAATTTTTGTCTCATCAGTCCACAGAATATTTGCCTAAAAGTCTTAACCCAGATGTTTTTGGGTAAATGTGAGATGAGCCTTTGTGTTCTTTTTGGTCAGCAGTGGCTTTGGCCTTGGAATTCTCCCATGGATGCCATTTTTGCCCAGTCTCTTTCTTATTGTTGAATCATGAACACTGATCTTACCTGAGGCAAGTGAGGCCTGCAGTTCTTTAGATGTTGTTCTGGGTTCTTTTATGACCTCCTGGATGAGTTGTCATGCTCTTGGAGTAATTTTTGTAGGCCGGCCACTCCTCGGAAGGTTCACTGCTGTTCCAAGTTATCTCCATTTGTGGATAATGTCTCTCCCTGGAGTTCCAAAGCCTTAGAAATGGCCTTGAAACCCTTCCTAGACCGATACATGTTTGTTTCTAATTTGTTGATGTATTTTTTTTTTTTAGATTGTGGCATGATGTGTGGCTTTTTGTGATCTGTTAGCATGCTTTACTTTGTCAGACAGCTTCTATGTATGTGATTTCTTGATTCAACAGGTCTGGCAGTAATCAGGCATGGGTGTGGCAAGTGAAATTTAACTCAGCTTTCCAAAAAATTGTGGTTAATCACAGTTCATTCATGATTCAGCATGGGAGGGTCAATTACTTTTTCACATAGGGTTAGGCAGGTTTGAAAAGCTTTTTTCCCTTAATAAAAGGAAATAACAATTTAAAAAATGTGTCTTGGATCTACATGGGTTATCTTTGTGTAATATTAAAATTTGTTTGCTGGTCTGAATCATTTAAGTGTGAAAAATATACAAAAGAAAAAAAAAATTAAAGAAAAGGGGCAAATAATTATATACAGTGTTGTGTAAAAGTATCAAAATGGGTCAGTCTGGACAGGGTGACATTCCTAGGCAGGCTACCAATTGCATTGCTGCAGCTTCAAATACTCACCATTTTCAGTGAAATAAGTGAGAGCAATTTCAGTACAGGATAGTTGCCTGTAAAACAGTACATGGACTATAGGCTCATTCACATAGCCATAGAAGACACATCCAAGTTCAACAGATACGCAGGGATAGGTGCAAAGCCCTGAACACGGACGTGTGTTTGAGTCCTTGCATCCATCCTTGCATGTCACAGCGGGATGGGAAGGTGAGTCCATACGTTGCTGTCTCTCACTGGCTAACAAAATCTGCCTGCATGCAGCTCCACACTCCTTCAGCTGCATAAAAAACAGCTTCTGCATGCTGTACAGGACTCTGCGCCAGTGTGAATGAGTACTAAAAAAGGTATGGCTGGAGTTTAGCTTTAAATTCTTTGTTAGGTCCTTTTCTGCTCTTTTCCCTTCTCTTCACATCACGCTCACAAAGCAAGAAGAGAGAAGAAATCCCTTTTTGGACAGTAGACAACTGTCAGATGGTCATCAGGGCTAAACAGAGCTGGGACACAGACTGCACTAAAATCCTGCAGTTATCACCCCCCCCCCCGTTTTAATCCAAAACTACAAAAAAGTCCTGGATTCACACACACTTTAAGGCCCCATTCACACTACTGTTCCGATCAGGTCTGCCTGTCAGTTTTTCAGGCAGATCTGATTAGATAGTCCATTCAACCCTATGGATCTGCAGCTGTAAACTGACTGATGTCTGTTTACACACGTCTAACTCCGATTCGCAAACAAATGGAAGGGGATCCATCTTCCTCCATCTAGGCAGATCAGATCGGAGGTAGTCCAGTACTCTGTCATTCCGTTTACACCCGGCTGCCAAATAAGCAGAGTGGGCTCTGTCACTGTCTGCTCTGCAGAAACTGAGCGGAGACGGACCTGTCATTCTCACGCTCTGCTCTGACCAGCAGTTGGCCCCATGTGAAAGAAACTTCAAGTGTATTTCCTATTTTCCAACTTTTAAAGGATAAGTTCACCTTTGTGAACATGTTACACCAAGATTTATTGTGTAACATGTTGAGCATCTGCCTGCTCACCCCTAGATTTCCCCCCACCCGGTTCAACCCACACCAGCTGTTCGTATTCAAAAAAGCCAGCGGCCATGAGAAACTTAATAAACTACAAGTACCACCAGCCTTATGCAGCTGATGGCTTGTAGTTCTCAATAAACTACCAGGGTATTAATCAGCACTCTAGGTAGTTCAATGATCTTCCTGTCATTCAGTAACTGTCTGTCCATATCAGAGGTACAGGCGGACAGCTACACAGACACTCTGCAAAAACCCGACAGTGCTCACGATCTGCTGATTGCAGGTGTAATGTTTTACAGGCTTCTAAAAAATAAATAAGTATACCTGCAAAAAAAAAATCACCTTAATTATTTTTTAAAAGGTGAACTCATTCTTTAAAACAATATTTCTTATTGTCTAGATTTTTCATTTTCCTTTACTTAGGAGAAGGTGCCATGATTGGCTGCAAGCATTTCTAAAGAAAGTAAATCGTCCCAAAAGAAAGGCTTAGGACAGGATCAGCTTACTATTATTAACATACAATAAAGATGCCCAGGTTCTATCTAGATTTTCAACCCTTTGTTAGAACAGATTGTGTTCATATCTAGTTTTCAACTCATGAGATCTGTCAGCACAGTACAGACAGGGAGCAGGAAAAATTAAGGCAAATAAAGCTCTCCAGCCACCTAATAAACAAAGGGATGTAGGATCAGAAAAGAACATTTAAAAGATAGTAAGCAGCGATTTATACTTTATTTTTTATTTTTTTCAGTTATTCTAAGTGAATGAGAACACGAGTAACAAAAAGTATGTAGTATCCCAATTTGGTTGCAAGTGGAAATACACGTAAAGGGTAAGTTCACCTTTGTACACTTTTTTTTTTTCTAAATTCCAGCTCCCCTATGCACCAATATAGCATTCGTGGACTTTTTTTGCAAAAATATCAAAGCTTTCCATTAAATCTACAGTCATTACTCATCTTGTCCTAATCCACGTTTCCAGACGTTTCCATTAGTAATGTCTTCTTCCTGATTAGACTTTAGGTCATGACACAGGAAGGAGTTGAACAGCTGACCACATTAGCACATATCCCGCGCATCATCCGCTTTCCTACCTACCCACCTACTCCCAGGTGCACATTTTTTAAATGAAATGCAATCAATCAGTAATCACCCTTCTCACTAAATACACAATATGCAATCAGATTGCATAGTGTATGGCCACGTTTATACACCTAAATATACTAGTTAAGCTTTCAGTGCCATTAATTGTTAATGACACACCAAACACAGAAGCAAACACACGTTTTGCTATGTGAAAAAACGAGGGGCAAATGCTGCAAAACACACAGTAAAAAAAAACACACAACCCACAAAACGCCAAAATGTCCCATTAACCACATGTAGTGCAGCTAACTGAAATCAACAGGATGTCCTATGCGTGTCACAAAAAAACAAGACAGAGCCCAGGTTCACACTGACAGCGGGAATTAAATCATGTGAGTTCAGCTGAACTTGCACGATTTCATTCCGCATGTCAGTCCCCACTTGGGGGGCAATTACAGAGACATCTGTGTGGGTTGCTGCACAGAAGTCAATGGTAAATCACCCCCCCCCCCCCAGGAAATCGCCAAAAGTAGTACAGAAACTACTTTGGGAATCAGTGCGGTGCTGCACCGATTCAGGCAGTGCCATTGCCGCCAATTGCGCATGCGATTTGACATGTCAAATTGCATGACAAATCGCATCAATGTGAACCAGGGCAAAATGTGTGCTCCCACTAAGCTAGATGTGAATGAGCTTGAAAGTCAAATTGGTGCAGTAACAGAAGAACAATGAGGCTCCATTCACATCTGTGCGTTTCCTTGCATTTCAGAAATGTGCTGCACCAAAAATCGCAGTAAAAAACGCACCAAGCTCCACACTAAAAAAAAGTTCTGAAGTTTTGGGCGATTGCTGTGTGCAGGGCAGCCCATTCAGGTGGATGGGCTGCCCTATGTGTGATGAGTGAAAATGCTCCAAAACGCCTTCCCCCCCTCACCAAAAAAAAAAAAAAAGGCAAAAAAAATGTGGGAATGCGAGTTCCTGCTATGCAAAGTTGTGAATGGGACTTGACAGCTGAGTGTTTCTATCTACTCCCTCCTATGTACTTGTATAAAGATGGCCATATACACTATGCAATCTGATTGTGTATTTAGTGAGAAGGATGATCACTGATTGATTGCATTTCATTTAAAAAACGTGCAGCTGGGAGTGGGTGGGTGGATGATGCAGGGTGTGTGCTAATGAGGTCGGCTGGTCAACTCCTTCCTGTGTCATGACCTGTCTGATCAGGAAGAAGACATTACTAATGGAAACGTCTGGAAACGTGGATTAAGACAAGATAAGTAAATGACTGTAGATTTAATGGAAAGCTTTGATATGTTTGCAAAAAAAGTACATGAACGCTATATTGGTGCATAGGGGAGCTTGAATTTAGAAAAAAAAAAAAAAGTCTACGAAAGGTGAATTTACCCTTTAAAGTTACTTCCTGTTCATTCAATTCAATTCTTTTGTTCATACAAACAAAATTTATTATACAAAAACAAAAGCATTTCGACGCGGCCTATTTTATCATCTTTTTAAACCTTGCCAACCTACTGACAGTAAATCGGACAAAAACAAGAAAATTAAAAATCTGTATACGGCAATTCTTTAAAAGCTTTTCGCTTAAGGACATTTTAAATCGCCAACTCAAAACCAAACTATTTACATATAAAACTCTAGCCACAAAAATTAGAAAAAATGGCTTCAATTATTTTTTTCCATTTAACACTTCTAAATATTTACACCTATTACATAGTAAGGTTATTTAACTGAAAGTTCACTGTAATAAAATTCATCCTCCTAATTTTTATAGCAACAATTCTTCATTACATTAGAATTAATGGATAAACAAGGGCACATTCACCTATCACTGGTAACTATTTAACACTCAGTAAAATGCCATGTCTTGCCCACACACGCACATTTTCCAGAAGTACAAAACATTTATAGCAAGAAAAAAAAAAAAAAAAATCATCAGCTCAACTCTTTCATCACATTCATTATTCATTCTTTGGCACAAAATTGTTATTTCAGTAAGATTACTGTAAATCGCTACATGAGGAGATGGCTTGCATGAACAATTAAACGATGGAAACGATAAACTAGATTTAGCTTTATGTTCTTATAGCAAATTTCTTGAGCAATTTAGCAGCACAAGACTAAAAGGATTCCATTTAATAGAAGCTGAATGGACCACCAGCTCCCCCTTCAGATGAGAACGGAAGCAGAGAAGAGATGCAGAGAACGCGGCGTACGTGACCTTGGTAAAACACTATGCTAATTAATAATTTTCTCTTACATTCATGTTCAGGTATCCTTTGGCAAAACTACGACCTAACACGTTGTTATTTAGCCAAGAAAAGCCCACCAGGGAAAAGCTGTACTGAAAATGCTCACATTAGTGTTTATGCAAACGGTTTGCTGGTAACAACTAAGCTAAATGAATCTGCTGATCAGGTGGCTTCCACAAGTCTATAGGCACTACTACTACTGAGATATAAAACATTAAAAGCCTGGATCAGCAGAAATACTGCTATGATGAATGCTACCAATGCCATTAGGTATAACATTTTTTTTTTCCCATAACCAATTTAAAATAACACGTGTGAAGTGGAATAAAATTAAAATGTGCTAGAAGGATTTATGTTCTGATGATTGCAAAAAAGACAAGACAATCGCTAAGACGTGGCTTTCTAAATCTTTGTTCATGTCTGAAGTTAAAGAGTATGTCACTCCAACATTTCAAATTTCATATTCCATATGTGCCTGTTGTACCATGTACATGTGTTATAAAGTGTCCTATTCTCTTCCTTTGTGTGAAATACCTGGTCCCCCTGCTTTCCTATTACAAACTGACCATGCTAGGCATGACAGCACATTCCTCTCATCATAGTCAGTTTTCTGGCTGTGCTTGGAGAACAGCCTATCTGCCCTCCAATAGTCAGACTTGTGCTGACATGACTCTCTGCACATCATTCACTGGGAAGATCAGTGTACTGCTGCTTCACATCTGGCCAAACGGTTTCTTCCACCCCTTGTACATGGCTGTTCCGGAGCCCCACACCGCTCTTCAACACACGGGTACCTGAGAGGGGGCAGCCACCTCAGGTCATGGTGCCACGGCTTCCCCAGCTTCTCCTCCCAGCTAACCCGGTCTTCTTTAGATCCGCCTCCTGTCCTGATTGGCCGGGAGGGGAAGCTGGAAACCAATAGCGAATACTGATTCGCTAGTGTTACAAGTGGGTGTGCACTGCGCCCCAAGCCCAACCTTTTTCAAGCCAATTAGAGCCTCAGGCTCTCATGTGCTTAAATAAAAAAATTTTTTTTTTAAACTTATAGAAGGCTATGAGTCCAGTGCCCCCCACATGCAAACTAGAGGGGCGGCGCCCCTGCGCCCATTATGAACCGTCCGCCACCGGTTTCACATAGTCTGGGAACGAGTCTCCCATTTCCTACCAACTGGTTTTGACCATATCCTAACCTTTGACACTTGGCTAATACAGCTATCAGGAATCCCCCTAATACCCCCATCCTCTTTCCCAATTGTGGCACTGAGGCTATGTTCTTTTTTTATGGGTTCAATTGTATAATATTCAAGAACATCTGTGCCATTTATCAAATGCTTGTAGACCTTGAACTACTAGCTTTTCACAATGTGAGTGTCAACTAGGACTATGCAACCTTAGTAATGTTGTCAAAACTTTCAACACACACATTGAACACAAAAAAATAGCTAAAAAGTTCTAAGAGCATTTTGGGTAAGACTTTGTATGCTTTTTTGCTCCCAGTAATTCTTTCATGTGTACACTGTCTGCGGCTAAGGAGCAATGCAGTGAACACTATCAGCCCATTCTCCCTTGCTATACTGCTTGGCTGTGGTGTCTGGATCTCAACATTGGCTTTCTAGTATTACAAAGCTTTTAACAAGTAAACTTTCAGGAAAATATATTTCAGCTTTGTATTTGGTAGTTTATCTGTAATTCAACTTCTTTATTTTACCCAGGACAATAAAACTAAAAAAGAATACAAAAAAAGAGAGGTGATGACATCAAACCTAACAAACCAAAACCTAACACCTGTACCTGTATTTGTCAATCAAAGTGATTCTAAAGGCAAAAGGTTTTTGACCCTAATGCATTCTCTGCATTAAGGTAAAAAAGTGCTACCCCCCAGCCACCCCTCTGACTCCTCTCTAAATCCCATGTGCAGCACACTGCTCCTCTCTGCCTTCATTCAGAGGATTTTCAGAGAGCAATGGGAGCTATGATCTCCTGCTGCTGTGATTAAATCCTGTGTGGAGTGAGTGGGGGGCAAGGCCGAGCCGCACCGCGCCGAGCCGTGCCGTGCCATGCCGTGCTGTGCCATGCGTGTCTATGGACACACAAAGCCTGTCTAGGAAGAGCACCTACACAAATGCTCCTTCAGCACTGGGCTTGCTGAGGGAGCACTCGAAGAGGAGGAGCAGACAGCATTGGTGGGGGACTCTAAAACAGGATCAGGGCTGCTCTGTACAATACTTTTGCACAGAGCAGGCAAATATAACGTTATTTTATTATAATGAAAAAAATGTATGCTTTTAATATTACTTAAATGTTGAAGATAGGAGTAGTCATGTTATTATTTTAAGGTTTTAAATAACTGGAAAACAAAAGAAGTCCAAAAAGATTACTTAAAAGCTCAGGGAAAAAAAAAAAAAAAAAAACGCTAAAACAAAAAATAATCCCTCATGCAGTAAGAAAAATTATTCTATGTGTATATATACACTATATTGTCAAAAGTATTGGGACGCTTGCCTTTGAACTTTAATGGCATCCCAGTCTTAGTCCGTAGGGTTCAATATTGAGTTGACCCACCCTTTACAGCTATAACAGCTTCAACTCTTCTGGGAAGGCTGTCCGAAAGGTTTAGGAGTGTGTCTATGGGAATGTTTGACCATTCTTCCAGAAGCGCAATGGTGAGATCAGGCACTGATGTTGGACCAGAAGGCCTGGCTCGCAGTCTCCGTTCCCCAACTCATCCCAAAGGCGTTCTATTGGGTTTAGGTAAAGACTCTGCAGGCCAGTCAAGTTTCTCCACCTCAAACTCTCTCATCCATGTCTTTAGGGACCTTGTTTGTGCACTGGTCTAAATCATTTGGTGGAGGGGGAAAATTATGGTGTGGGGTTGTTTTTCAGGGGTTGGGCCTAGCCCCTTAGTTCCAGTGATGGGAACTCTTAAGGCATCAGCATACCAGTACATTTTGGACAATTTCATGCTCCCAACTTTGTGAGAAAAGTTTGGGGATGATCCCATCCTGTTCCAATCCGACAGAACACCTTTGGGGTGAATTAGAGCAGAGACTGTGACCCAGGCCTTCTCCTTCACATCAGGGCCTGACCACACAAATGAGCTTCTGTGGTCAAACATTTCAATAGAAACACCACTAAATAAGCCTTCCCAGAAGATTTGAAGCTGTTATAGCTACAAAGTGTGGGCCAACTCAATATTGAACCCTACAGACTGGGATGCCATTAAAGTACATGTGCGTGTAAAGGCAGGTGTTCCAATACTTTTGGTAATATAGCGTATATACACACACACAAATATATATACAGTACGTATATACAATATGATTGACAGCATAAGCATTAAAATACTGTTCAATGTGGTCTTGTACATAGCAGTTTGCAAATAATCAGTTATAAGCTTAAGTACACATAAATACATCATTAAATATACAAATGTAAAGGTTCTGCCTTTCAGAGAACTTCATGATAAAGTAGTACAAGGCACCAGCAGCATTAATTAAAGTCCATTAAAAATTCAAGAGCTCATGCTGCTGTGGAGATTACACAGGAAAAAACAGATGCTTATTGCTTCCTTAGCTGCTACTTTAAGTGTGAGAAAGCGTCAGATGAAATTTAATGCACACAGGCTATATGTTTTATTAGAAAACCTGGTGTGAAAGAAGCCTCCAAAAGGTCATAAGCATTCCCTGCAAGGAACTGAAGACTCTGTGTAGACAAACAGAAATGGTATGCCAATATACAGGCCAAACATGTGAACTTCAATGTGAATTATGAGAACACACATTCAAAGAGCATTTGTGGACTGGGTAAACATATTATTATTGTTTTATTTCGTTGTTTGCACACTAACTGATTCAAGTGAGCAAAAGCTGGACGTGCAAAGGAGAACCTGATTAATTACTTGCAAATCTAGTGCCCGATCAGCTATACACGCTGCATGTTTCAGAGTTACGGAAGCATACAGATAATGCTGGTAATGTTACAGAAGCCATAATAATTCCTATAGTGAGCCAAGTAGTAAAACGATATAATAGGCCTCCTGGAACACTGTGATTGCCAGCAGGTAGCCAGCGCTTCTACTGTATACCATGATTGCAAGTTAACAGCCAAGATCACAACTCTTATTAAAAGCACTGTGCAAATTATTGGCGCTATATCAGCACTAAATAATAATAATGACAACACTAATTGCACACTTCTAGCTACTTGAAGAAAAGTCATCTTTTTCCTATAAGCAGACATCAAAGGGTTACAAACCACTATCCCTGTCCTCCTCATCAAATTAGTCAGTTATACAACCTCGGATACAGAAAATGCAATCTTTTTACTGCCTAACCTGCAGCAACCTATGAAATAAAGTGTCTTTTCTGGCCACACCATAAAGAATAATGGACCATAAAGAATCCTTTCTGAGATCTGTGCCTGAATTGGCAACAAACATTATTCTATGCTGCCAGGGATGGTACATGAACACCATTTCAAAGGTTGCCAATGTGTCAGCTCTAGGAAGCCTAAACATTTATGCAGCCCTGGGCTAGATAGATAGATAAATAACTTGTTTTAAAGAGAAACTATACACACCTTGGCTCCAGCGATGCAACGTCCTAGAGCTGCTCGCCAGCCGCTGTCATCTTGAAGCGGTCGGCTTCTGGTATTGAACCCCAGCCGCTTTCATTGGCTGTGTTCTGTCAAAATAGCCAACCCACAGAGATCTCAAATCACTTCTGGTTACTGTAAAGCATCAGTAATTGGAGATTTAGACGACTTGCTGTTTTGACACAACATCGGCAAGCGTATACACTCCTGTACACGATATGAGTGAACATTGTTAGTCTGCCCAATACTAACCAACATGGCCGCATCCAAGACGGCAACAACAACTTTTTCCTCCTTAGCCGCTATTCTGTCAAAACAGCAAACTCTTCCTGTACCGGAGTGTACGCGCTTGCCCATTCTGTGTCAAAACAGCAAGTTGTCTAAATCTCCAATTACTGATCCTTTACAGTAAGCAGAAGTGACATGATTGATGATCTTGATGAACTGGCTAATTTGACAGAACAGCTGGGGAGGTATGACGTCACTTCCACGAATGTGTGGGAGTTCTGTCAGCTTCAGCATTGCCAAATTTCTACAGTGAGCTGCACATGCGAAGGGGCAAAGAGACAGGTAGGTATTTTTAATGGAAAAGAGACAAAGCATGTTTCTTCTGCATTAAAAATCTTTTTTCTGTTCACCCATTTTTGTTGTTTATGACCTAAAGTTCAACTTTAAGCTGGTCACAGATGGAACAAAATTGGACTGGTCCAGTCCAGCAGGCCGTCTATGGCCATTCCCGGTTAAAAGATCTGCTTCTCTTGAACGGGAATATTGGACAATTTTCAGTTGATCAGTGCCTACAGTCAATAGGCTGCAGCGTTGATCAGTGTATTCTGCTGACGGTGAAAGAGTACCTGACATACAATATAATAGCACAGCAGGGAGGATTTCCTCCATCCACTTGCTTGTGTGGATGGGAGAATCTGTTTGATGAGAATCTGTTGCCGATTTAAAAAAAAAAAAAAAAAGATCCGTCTATGGCCAGCCTAAGGCCCCATTCACACTTTGCATAGGGAGAACTCACGTTCCCGCTTGCGATTTTGTGTGGCCAATTTTCACGCAAGTCCATGTGTCACACATAGGGCAGCCCATTCACTTCAATGGGCTGCCATATGCACATTTGTCAACCCAAAAAGCAACTCCTGCCCCTTTTTGGGGACAAGCTTCACACAATTATTTTTTTTTTTTGCTATAATTGCAAAATCACACTGCGTTTGCCATTTAGAATGATTCCACCCACGATTCCAAATGGCCAGATGAGAATGGAGCCTAAAGCCTTGTACACACAGTACGATTGTTGGCCAACCGAGCGTCTGATTTTTGTCAAAAGGGCGTGTGCCAGGAACTTGTCTTGCATACTAACGGTACACAATTGTCGTACCACAAACACGAACGTAGTGACGTACTACGAGGAATGTCAGCTCTTGAGCGCCACCCTTTGGGTCCCTTCTGCTAATTTCGTGTTTGGTGAGCTTTGATTCCGATCATCCGTGTTTGTACTTTCGACTTTTGTGTGACGGATTTGTGTACTGACCATACGAAAATCTGACATCAAACCTTTGTCCGTCGAAAATTTACTAGCCTGTCAGCCAACATTTGTTGGCGGAAAGTTGGACAATTGTCAAAAAGAGCGTACTAACGGTAGGATTTTAAGACAACAGTCTGTCAACAGACAAACCCCTGCCAACAATCGTACCGTGTGTACGAGGCTTTAGAGTGTATGTCAGGTGTGTACTTGTACTGATGAATCATCTATATCATCCGATAAAGAGGTGAGGCAGGTTTTGTTTTGCCTTCAATTAATATAAAAATTACCCTGAATGCAATTAGTGTACTTATTTTTCTGGTGCTAAATAAATTCATTCTACCCTCAAAAGAACTTCACAACTCAAATTGAAAAAAAAAAATGCAGATCTCACACTGCGTAATCCTTCAGTAAACAAATGCTAAAGCTAGGACTCTTCTAACAAAGTGTATGAATCTTGGCTACAAACTAAAACCACTGAAAAGCCTCTAACAATGCCAAGCCTTATCAAAGCACCTTAACTAATCTTCTCAACCTGCTTCAACTATAGCCTAAAGGGCTTTAAATCACTGCATTTAGAAACAGTATAAAAATCGACAATTCTGTGGTTCGCTGTGTCCAATTGCATTACCCAGTTCCAACAGCATAGTTCATTAAAGCTGGACAAGTAGCGATTAAATACAGCTACTTAATTTTACAGAACGCTACCCAACAAATGTAAAAGCTACAGCCGTTGTGGGAATAACGTTATTTACTCATCAGACTTTGGAAAAGCAAAATTACTTTTATTTTACATAGAAAAGAGAGCTTTTGTGTATTTATTTGTTTACTCTAGTGCAATATAGAAGCAGAATATTATATTTTTTTTAAATATATTTGCTGAACAGAAACTGCATCCTAACCAATTGACACAGTTTTTACAATGAATATTTCAAAACGATGTGCCTTGTCAAGCTGTATTTTGTACCTTCACAAAGTGCATTTGACTGTAACTGTTAATTCTCCAGTGACTTCCACAACATGACAGAAGACATCACATACGGCTTTAAAGAAAAGATGGGAGAAAGCAGCTGCACCCACACTTCATGTACAGTAAGAACGTTAATTAGCTTTACTTAAACGATCTCATTTTAACATCTTAGTATGGTCATTTTAATGTCCATAAGAACAAGCAAAATTATGGCTTCTGACAGCGCATATGGCAAGCCTGTCTCTGTTGCCTAATCTATGTAGCTTAATTAGTGATAGAGAATTAATTCTGACACCTTCAAAAATGGGAAACAGTAAGACCATCGGTAGGTCATATTAGTGTATCCACATCAGTAATACTTAGCTTAATACTGCTCACTAATTAGATTTTTAAAAGAAATTGTTCTCTTGATTAGCATCCCTACCCTTTACAACCCTAGTTTGCTAATATTAGCATGAGACCATCTTCACTTTCCCTGGAATCACATACTAAACTTATTTGAATGCGGAACTGAATTTAATAAAAAGTATTTGCTACAATATACGGAAACTTTAGAAATTCCGCGTAAGCAGTACCCTGAATAACATTCCTTAGGTTTGGAATTCCTACTGAAAAATAATAGCGCACCTCCTGATATGTGAGGGTGCCTAGGCACCCCTGCAAAGCCTGTTACGTGTAAATCTGCAGTGTGCAATCGAAGGCCCAGCTGCCTCTAACTGCTAGTCCCAGGAGATTGGTTTCTACTGTGTTGTTCACTGTTTACCTTTGCTGGAGGCGTTGGCATCTCTACAAAGATGGCAGCTTCCATACAAGGACACTGTGCTGAACAAGGTATGGGAGTCAGGAATAGGGAAAAGATCAGCAGCAGGGAGACCAAAAGGCAATACTGGGGACTAGTCCTTTTGCCACCTGCTCTATTTTTTTTTAGCACAGATGCCAGAGATCAGATACTCTTTTAAAAGGTATATATTGGTACAGTATGTTTTACATGGAACTGACAAACAGGAGAACAGAGTAGCTGTCATGTGTCTGGGTGGTTTTGAACCTGGATCCTTCTGCTTCTGAGCTCTACTCACTCTACCATAGGAAGATCGAAGTCTTTGCAGCATATACTTTAACCTGCTTAGTGCTTCTGCCCCTAGCTCCACCTGCTTTCCAGCTGCAGTCAATCGGCATTTAGCTCAGTTTTTAAATAGCAGCACCTCCTGTGTTCTGTGCCCATTTGTGTGGATTTGTTCCCCAAGACCCCTTCCACACTGCGTGCATTTTTTAGGCGCTACAGCACTAAAAATAGCACATGTACAGCGCCTAAAAAGCGGCTCCATTCACTCCAGTGTGAAAGCCTGAGGGCTTTCACATTGAAGCGGTGCGCTGGCAGGGCATCACAAAAAGTCCTGCCAGCAGCTTCTTTGGAGCGGTGAAGGAGCGGTAAACTCAACACTCCTCCACCGCTGCTTCCCATTGAAATCAATGCAGATTTAACCCCTTTTTATCCGCTAGCGGGGGTTAAAACCTCCCCACTAGCAGCCGAATAGCGCCGCTAAAATAATTGCTCTGCTTAACCGCCGACACCCTAGGTGGCTCGGTGGGAAAGGGGTCTTAGTGGCTGCCTTTCTGTGTGAACTGCTGAATTACCTGTTTTGGACTTCTGCCTAATGATTCTGCATTCCTCTGCCAGACTGTGTATGACCTCTGCTTGCTGTCAAATCCTGTTTTTGTGCCTTTCTGCTAGATTTGTTGCTGACCCAGCCTGCCTGACCTCGCTAACATCTCAGCGCTCAGCCTAAACTCCACTTCGGACTCTACCTCATAATAGGTACCTTACATGTACAACATAATATTCCAAATGTACCTTTTCAATGGCATTCCTAAATTGATTCAGTTACTTTAAAAAATAAAGCTGATACCTGTAGCAGTTCTCCTTCCCTTCTGGTACAGGCTGCTTTAAATAGAGAGACACCAGCAAGTACTGAAGGGAGAAGGTCACTAGCTAGCCTAGGGAACATGTTGGCAACACGTGCACATCTTGAGAACCAAATAAATATACAACCTTTTCTGCACAAGGGCCCTTTCTACATTGTATTTAACATAAGTAATACAAATCTGTCCTTTTAAATAGGACTTTCTCATTTCTTAGTAACACTCCTGTTCACCAATTCATATGTATCAGTCAAGATTATATTGGGGTACATTATGTAAAAAGTACCTTCTTGGATGATCAGCTTATACAGTATTTTAAGAAGAATTCTTTAATTTTGGTATAATCGCCATGGATTATAAATGCTGGTAATATAAAACTGCTGATTTACTTTATCCTTGTTTGCAACAGTACATACAGACTTTAATAAGCTATATCCAAAATACTTCAGAGTTATTTATTCGTTTGTAGCTATAGTAATAAAAATGAGCTAGAAAACACTAACCAAGTACTTGATTAGGATTCCTGAACATTCCACCAATAAATGAAAATGCGTTGGCAGATGGTACTTCAATGGCAGGGATCATGCATTGAAGGCACTTGAGCAAGCCAATTACAGAAGAAGAATGTAAGACTGACCTAATCTTTGCATACAGAATATTGTAAATGATCTTCTCAAGCACTCACATGCTCATTTTGCAGAATATATTGGTAGTTCAAAAATGTTACAAAAAAAAAAAAAAAATGTAAAAGGGAACATTCACGCTAACACTTCTCAGAGCTACTAGATAGTAAAAATAACAGAAAAATAAAATAAGAAACCATAACAGAAATAAAATTGTGAACAGGCACTATTCCTTGGCTTTGTATAGGTAGCTCTGGGTAAACCTCTGCTATGTACAACCCAAATTTCCACTGTTAGGGATACCTGAGGAGTCAGGAGATTAAAATTCATGGTATCCCAATCTTTACACAAAGCATTCTAAAAAGGAAGATGTAGATTAGGTGACTTCCATCAAGCAAATCCATCAAAAACTTACTTATCTGGTTTGGGTGGAAGGTGATAAGGTTCAATGGCTGTCCATTTTTATTTTCTGCTACCCAAGGCTTTCCTATGACCATTGTTATAGGCCTCTGGGAATTCTCTCCATATTCTTTAGAATAATCCACTAAAGCAGCTGTTCTTCAATTGTAAGTCATGCACTGCTTCCTTGATGAGGGTGTACAAGTAAGCTTGAAAGCTTTACATTGCTATACTGGCTAAAACCTTTTCTTTTTGGACCAATTTGCTATTCAGCAGAGTTGGGAAATTTGCAGTCTCACAAATTTCATTCCCCATTTTTGATTTGATATGCTCATTATTCTGTTGCCTGAGTAATGTTAGGCTGCTCAGACACTACTGAATCTGGCATCACAGGAGTTGCTCGACCAAGAACTGTCTCCCACATAGGTTTTATATGCTAGGCCACAGCTCAAGGGGCTACGGGATACCTTTACACTTCTTTGGTACACATTGGAACCTATATAAAGAGATTAGCCAGTTTGCAGAACATCACAATCACTCACATATTGCAATAATTGGTTTACCTGCAAGAGTAACATATAGTGGATATAAAAAGTCTACACACCCCTGTTAAAATGTCAGGCATCTGTGATGTAAAAAATAAATAAATAAATAATGAGACAAAGATAAATCATTTCAGAACTTTTTCCACCTTTAATGTGACCTATAAACTGTACAACTCAATTGAAAAACAAACTGAAACCTTGGAGGGGGAGGGGGGTGGTGTGGGGAGAGTAAAAATAAATAACTAAAATAATGGGGTTGCATAAGTGTGGACACCCTCTTATAACTGGGGATGTAGCAGTGTTCAGGATTAATGGCCCGTACATACGATCCGAATATTGTATGTAAATGGTCGTCCGAGGAAGAATCGTACGATTTTCGGATTGTGTGTACACTACTTTCGACAGCCGTTCATCCGATATTATTCGATCGGGCATGCACAAAAATTTTCCTTGTACGATTCCAGATCGTACGATTTTCGGTTAGTCAGTATAGTTGTCGTCCGTCAATACAATACAAATACATTACAACACATGACATCACTTCTGATTTTTTTTTTTCTGTCATACGAGAATTTTCGTGACTTTATCTACCTATTCAATTTCTACTTGCGATTATTAAGCGAAAATGGTCGTACGATATTCGGATCGTGTGTACGGGACATAAGCAACCACATTCAAACTCATGTTAAATAGGAGTCAGTACACACCTGCCATCATTTAAAGTGCCTCTGATTAACCCTAAATAAAGTACAGCTGTTTTAGTAGGTATTTCCTGAGATTTTCTTAGGCTACTTTCACAGTGAGACGCTTTACAGGCGCTACAGTGCTAAAAATAGCATAGCGCCTGTAAAAAGCCTCTCCTGTCTCTCGAGTGTGAAAACCTGAGTGCTTTCACACTGGAGCGGTGCGCTTGCAGGATGGTAAAAAAAAGTCCTGCAAGTTGCATCTTTGCAGCGCTGTAGGAGCGGTCTATACACATTGAGTCCCAGGACCCACGGGCACGCACCGGCGGCAAATTCAAAAAGGGACGTACACAGGTACACCCATTTGCCTACCTATGTCATTCTGCCAATGTACATCTCTGTGCAGCGGTCGGCAAGCGGTTAATGGTGTGCACACTTATGCAACCATATTATTTTATTTTTTTTATTTTTACTTCCCTCCACCTAAAAGATTTCAGTCTGGATTCCTCCCCACTCCGGTGTCATGTTTGGCACCTTTCAGGGGGTAGGGGGGAGCAGATACCTGTCTAATACAGGTATTTGCTCCAACTTTCACCGAAAGATCGCCGCAGTATCGGCGGCGATCTACGCCATGTCTGTCCCCTGCTCCGTCCCCCCTGCTGTCTTCTGGGAGACACACTTCTGGGAGACACACAGGTCCCAGAAGACAGAAGGGGTACACACAGCTCAGAGGGCTGTAGAAATGCGAGTATCATGGTATGCAGCAGCTCAAAAAAATATAAGTTTGCTGCAAAAGGTGGACTATGTATTTTACTTCCTTTATACAACTTCCCTGGTCTGCATTGTCCTGAGTCACTAACTAAAAAATGTTAAGACTAGCAGGCCAATATAACAACCAGGAGCTAGCTTTTTCAGAACAAGGGTAGCAATGGTAGCCCCTATGATTGTCTCATGACTGGCTGAAGTTTATAAAAACTCGAAACCAGAAACCCAGAAAGACAAAATCTTTAAGAACATCTTCCAAACCAGTTATCATGCCTGTAATAGTGTATTTTGGCCCTCGAATGCCTGCAAAACCTGAAAAGTAACAGTATAATAAGCCTGGTTTACGATAACTGGTGAAAGGGTAAGGAGGTCAGTTGCATTAGCGTTAATTCTCTATAAGGCGGAATGAAGGGATGGAGATGCTTGCAATGGGTAAGTACGCACTGCATGCTTGCACAGAATGGCAAACTTATCTCTGAGTTTGCTTTGTTTCAGCAATGGAAGCTCAATGCTCTGACAAAGTGGACTTAAGTTGAATTAGCAAAAAATAGAGTGGATGAAAGGAGCAGAAAGTAACTACAATATATAGAGGCTGAGCACACAGCAAAATGCAGATTGTAAAGATAACAGTGTGGTACAGACATAGGGGTTAAGTGTCAGACATTGGGGTTGAAAGTGGTGCACTGAGGATTGCAGGTATCATTGAGACAAATCAAGTATCATCAGCAGCAACAGGAGAGCCTTGATCTTCGCACAGTATCATTTCTCTCTTAATATGCTTCTCATGTAATCTTCAAGTAAGTCTGATATTGTAAATGTGTGTGTTGAGTGCGCTACTCTATTTATAATACACCACTCCTCTTCGCATTGTGTATTCTCAAACTTTTCTAAACATATACATATGCCTTAGTTAATTAGTATTGCATAATATTCCCATGAATATCAGTATATAGAACAATGTGTCCCAAATTTCATAATATTCCAATCTACGGCAAAACCCCACATTCATGTGTATCAAAATATATCCAAAAAACTATCGCTTAAAATTAGAAATTATATAGTGTCCCAAAAAGTCCATGTGCAATGTGCAATAAATTCAAGATATACTGTGCAGGCTTCCTTCAAGTTCACAAAGTGCAATGTGCAATAAATTCAAGGGTTACTGTGCAGCCTTCCTTCAAGTTCACAACATTTGTTATCCGTGATTCATCGTGACATAATCACCATTTCCGTGACTAACCACCACCATATGGATTGGCCACTCCCCAGATATTTAATGAACAATGTGCCTTCGGTTCATTAATAGGGATAACCACTCCACCTGGGTCATATATGTTCTGTCCCCAAGGCGCTATACATGAGCTTTAGTTTTCCTCATAGAAAATATATGGACAACGATAAATTGTGCAATATGTTTAAAAAAACGTATTTATTTTAGCCAAAATGAAAGAGTATACGCTCTCATTTAAAAGTGCCCTTGAGCCGGCACTAAGCTGTTCCAGCAGATAAGGATGGGTGTAAACGGTAGCGTGTTACCGGCGTGCGGTGTAAGCTTCTTCCGCATTCGGCTTGCGCTTCACCCCTCGTTCTCGTCCGCGCCAGACGTAACGTAGTCACGTGACCAACAATCTCCCAGCAGCCTCTGACTTTTTGTGAACTTGTTGTTGTGTGAACTTGAACTTGAAGGAAGGCTGCACAGTAAGGCTCGGTTCACACATGGGCGGCACGACTTGCAGGTCGCCTCAGCGAGGCGACCTGCAAACGACTGCGGGGCGACTTGCGAGACGACTTCTGCATAGAAGTCTATGCAAGTCGCCCCAAGTCGCCCCCAAAGTAATACAGGAACCTTTTTCTAAGTCGGAGCGACTTGCGTCGCTCCAATTAGAACGGTTCCATAGCACAGAACGGGAGGCGACTTGTCAGGCGACTAGGTCGCCTGACAAGTCGCCCCAGTGTGAACCGAGCCTAACCCTTGAATTTATTGCACATTGCACTCTGTGAACTTGAAGGAAGCCTGCACAGTATATCTTGAATTTATTGCACATGGACTTTTTGGGACACTATATCATTTCTAATTTTAAGCGATAGTTTTTTGGATATATTTTGATACAGGTGAATGTGGGGTTTTGCCGTAGATTGGAATATTATGAATTTTGGGACACATTGTTCTATATACTGATATTCATGGGAATATTATGCAATACTAATTAACTAAGGCATATGTATATGTTTAGAAAAGTTTGAGAATACACAATGTGAAGAGGAGTGGTGTATTACAAATAGAGTAGCGCACTCAACACACACATTTATCAACACACACATTTATTATTTGGTTCACTGAACGGTTTTCTTTTTTTGAATGCAGCAACTCAAAATTTAAAATTTAAAGGGGGATCATTATTGTTTGGTACAAATATTTTGCGCCGGTGACATATATATATTTTAAGTCTGATATTGCATCACAAGCTTTTGCTCACATGCTTTTAAACTTGCTATAAACAAATAATATATGTGTCGATAACAGATTATGCATTTTGTACCATGTCTGTAAAGGTTATCCAAGTCATGGTATAACTAGCATTAGGCTGCATTCACACTTGCGAATGCATCTGCTCGGCGATTAGATGTAAAAACCCCAGAGCGGGTTCCTGCAATTAACGGTGAGAGGCAGCCCCATTAAAAGCAATCGGAGGCTGCCGGCTTCCGCAGCTAATCACACCCACTTGCATGCAAACGCTCATGCAGCGATCACATGAGTGATCGGCCATGGACAGGTTCCTGCATCTAAAGGCCAAGCGGGTGCATTTGCAAGTGTATATGCATACGGACACTCACTTTACATACACTCGCGAGTATGTATACCTGCAAATGTACGTAAAGTGCCTCACAAGTACAAACATTCCCGCGCCATGCAGCCGCAGTATAAGGAACTGAAGCTCTGAGCATGTAGCCCTGTTCCAGTGTGCTTTTACTGTATCCTGGCCGCCTCCCCACCTCCGGTGACATCACATCCGCTCAGTGGCTCTTCCAGCTTCCCTGTCAGCCTCTCCACAGCACCAGTGTCCTCCATGCACAGTGCGATGTCCTGAGGATGGATTGGAGCGCCCCCCCTTGCATCAGATGAGCCTATTTACATGTGAGTGTTCCCCCAACGCCCCCACTACAGCCCCTGACGCCACACTACAGCCCCTGATGCCACACTACAGCCCCTGACGCCCACACTACAGCCTAGAAGTAAAAAAAAAAAAAAAAAAAAAAAAAGGTATTGCTTCACTTTAAGTACATTTTGGTTTTACATACATGCTCCGGTCCCATTGTGTACTTAAAAGTGGGGTATGCCTGTATTGTATTTAAGTAAATTTACAGGTATTATATTTTAGTTTATGGCAACATTACCTAATTTAAAATCATATATTTGACTATTTTAGATGAAATCAATACAGAATGTGCATCAAAGTGCATTAGTGACATTTAGTAATAAGTTTCCTTGATGAAGTTTGCAAGAGTACTTAGAGGTCATCAGAGATAAGCATGTAAGGCCAAGGGGAAAAAGCCCACAATATAATTCAGTGAAAAGCACATAATGTGTTGGAAAAACACATACCGGTATTTCATGAAACTTATTGATGCATTTTTATTGTGCTGTGTTTTGCCATTATCACATAAACCTTGGCTCACTATTCAAAGCCATAAATGAACCGATCCTTTAAAAGCAAAATCATTTTTCAATTAAATATAGCACCCAGCCCCTTGACATTTCTTTCCTTTCTACCGTAGCACTAAGCATTAAGGACTAGCATGCAAATGCATACTTGCTAGCTGCCCCATTCATATTAATAGGCAAAACATTAAATGCACTTGGTAGATACAGTATAAATACAAACAGCAAAAAACACATCAGGGGAATCGGGCTTTAGGAGGTACACTGCATAAATATCACTATCAATAAGCTTCTCAAATGTATACATGAAGTTCTGAATATCTATTTTAAATCAGAAAAGTTGGGCTATATGTCCAGTATCCTTTTAACTGGCACACTACAAAAACATTTTTAAGCCTATGTGTTCCTTTGTATACCCAACCTGGCATATTTATCAAGTAACACAAAGCAAGTATAATCGCTACAATAAAATTTCTTTAGGGCGAGAATTTTTTTTCTTGTTACTTGCAACTCTTATCCAAATGAATTCTGCAATGGTTTAGTAGACGACTGTGCTACATAAAAAATAATCAGACCTTCCGTTTCTGTAATCTTCCACAATGTTTAGCACCCAAAAGGTGCATGTGCAAGTATTACAATAATATATAACATACTGAAAGAAAAAAGCTAGCCAACTATAGGCCCTAACAAATCGTTTCAAAGCGTAACGTAAAAGTTTGTATTTTACATATATCTCAATACAGTGAAAGCAAGATGTTCTTTTACATTCAAATGGGGATTCTCTGTAAAAAGACAGCTCATAATGGGTTCCTGATGGCTTGTTGCATTTAAATAGGCCTGTATTTCTAATCATTTGTATGTGCTATATTTCCATTGAAGGTATCCAAAATACAAAAAAGACTGTTCCTTCAATCAGTAGGAATGTTAATGTCAAGTGCTTTCATATAAAAAAGAAGATATTTAAAAAAAAAAGGCAACAGAAAAAGTCTGCTCAAAAGCTAATACACAGCCAACTTTAAAAACACATCTTTTGTTGGTCTAAAAACGGCGAATAAATTTAAACAAGGTTATAAAAATTGCAAAACACCTTGATGCTTTAAATGCTGCTTTGAAAAGCTGAAAACTTAAAGCGAACCTGTGCTTTGTTCATACAGGGAAAAGGATCAGGCTAACGTTATTTACTCCCTATCCAGCAGCATATATTGTACTTACCTTCCTTTTGCTTCAATGCTGCTCTTTTCAGCTGCCAAGAGTAAAAGGAAAACCCTGGGGGTAAGCCAAGTCACTGGAATTTTAGCCTACATATGGAGGGATATGGAAAGATTAACTATTTGCTGCTGGGGATTGGGGGAGGGGATTTAAAGCAAACCAATGCTTTGCCCTGAAAGGGTTGCTTTATTCACCTTACTACCACCATATGGGTAGGTGGATATTTTCAAGAATGCCTGATGGGGAAATTGCATATTTCATACTTACTTATTAAAGTTGTCTCAATATCTAAGAAAGCCTCCAATAACCTGGTTACCTTAGCTGACTTCATATCAAAGGAATGTCATTAGAAACTGACCAAGTTCCTAAAAGGTCATGCTGCTCCAAGGGGGCGGGTTGAAAATTCCTTACATTCAAGTCCTATATATACTACAGCTAAAACTTCTAAAAATTGTCTGTTCTCAGAGCTGTGTTATGCATCTGGTCATTTGTGCCATGCCATAGTTGTGTGAAAAAAATTATATAAAATTTCATTTGGGTACAGTGTTGCATGACCACGCAATTGCCAGTTAAAGTAGCAGAGTGGCGAATAGCAAAAAATGGCTTGGTCATGAAGGGAGTAAAATCGTCCGGCACTGAATTGGTTAAATACAGACAGAAACAGAGGGAGCATGAAAATCTTCCAATAGAGTCAATTGCTTTAGGCTGGGTTCACACCTCTGACAGATGCGCCTCGCAGCAGGGGTCCGGTGCGTCCCTGTTCTCAGTTTTAGAGACGAATCAGGGCCAAATTTTTGCCTGAATTTGGCCATGAAATGGAGCAAAAGACGCACAGCATTCCTGTGCAAGCCGCTCCACGGCCACAATGGAGATATGTGAACTGGCTCCATAGAGAGCCGATCACAATCTCCTTTCATGCAAATTGGATGTGGGGAAATCCGCATCCAACTCGCATAGGTGTGAACCCAGCCTGAGTGACAATGCCATTTTCTTTTGTGTCTCTGAGACAGAGAGTGAAGGGACATCTCCTTAATTAGGACACAGATGGCAAAAACCTTACAGGTGTTTTAACCATTCCCTATTCAATCCAAAATTAAAAAATAAAGGTCTTGCTCCAGATTAACTTTTAGCAAACCAAAATGTTTTCCTAAAGTATATATTAACCAGTTCAAGTATAAAAATGAAGCTTTGCCAAAAATAAAGTTTGGGCTGTTCTCATTAGCATAATACTTAGAAAATCTTAGATTACCAGAGCAGATCACACTTACCAAGATCAGTGCTTGGACCAGCAAGAAGCTGTCTGAATTTTTCTAGCCGAAAAGCTTCTCTTTCCGATAACCCAGCAGTGCTCAAGAGGACTTGGTCTGCCGGTTTGTTCACCACTGCACCAGATGTCTGCTGAGGCACAGATTGCTGTCGTTGTAAAGAATGCTTCTCACCTGCAGCACAAAGCGTAAAGTCAAGACTTCATTATTTTAGCATTAACCACTTGCCGACCAGGCATTTTCTGACTTCTTGTTTACAGGTTTAAATCAGAATTTTTTGCTAGAAAGTTGCTTATAACTAATATATATTTTTTTTTTTTTTTTTTTGCAGAGACCCTAGGGAATAAAATGGCGATTGTAGCAAATTTTTATGTCACATGGTATTTGCGCAGCGGTTTTGCAAACGCAATTTTTATGGAACAAATACACTCTAATAAATAAAAAATAAATAAAAAATAACAGAAAAGTTACCAGTTTTTTTGCATTATGTGAAAAATGATGTTGCGCCGAGTAAACAGATGCCCAACATGTCACTCCTTAAAATTGCGCACGCTCATGGAAACTCGAAAATCTCCATAGGCGATGCTTTAAACGCCTTTACAGGTTAACTGTTCAGAGTTAATAGAATTATTGCTCTCGCTCTAATGTTCGCGAAGATACCTCACAATACTGTTTACATATGCGTGCGCGACTTACCTATGCCTTCACTTATGTAAGCGAGCACAGAGGGATGGGGGCGCTTTACATTTTTTTTTATTATTTATTTATTTTATTTTCTATTTTTACACTGTTACTTGCATTTTTTTTATCACTTTAATTCCTATTACAAGGAATGTAAACATCCCTTGTAATAGAAATAAGGGTGGCAGGTCCTCTTTATGGAGAGATCTGGAGTCAAAAAGCCCACAAATCTCTTCTTTACCTTTAAAAGCAAAAGATCAAAAAAAGAACTGGCCAAAGAAAAGGAAGCCTTTAATAATGACTCCGGTTTCTTGTCAACAGGGTCTTTCAAGCCCTGTGCGTTATCCACCGGACAAGTTAAGTTCTTGTTTAAGGAAGAAACTGCTGCATCTACGGCTGGCATGCTCCACTTAATGAACTTTTCTTCCATTGGATATAAAAGGGAAAACCTCTTGGGAGGAACGAAAATCCTGTCAGGATGCTCCCAATCAGCATACACCGCCTGTTCCAACAGTGGGTGTAAGGGGAAAGCCTGTGTGGCCTGAAGAAGCTTCAGGGACCCCAAAGAGGACCAGGGGGGCTCAGTAACCTCTGCAAGAGGCCACATAAAGGCAGAACGAACCATCTTGGTAAGAGTCTGGATCAAAAGCTTCTGCGACTGAGAGGCAGACACCAACTGGATATCTTCTTGTCCAGATTGCTCAGAAGCAGACTCATCCGCTAGACCTTCCACAGAATCCTGAGCTTTTAGCTCTTCCCCATTCCTCAACCCATTCCTGCTCCAAACTAGGGGGATCTGTCACGCTTTTTACCACCCTGCGGGATGGAGGCAATCATGCCAGCAATCCTGTGCTCTAACCCAGCTAGGGCAGAGGACAGTTCATCCCTGGTGATAAAGGGTGAAGCAACAGTGTTGGCTGTAGGCGCACTACCAGATAGGCGCAGCGGCTCAGATTGCCCGGAAGCCTCTGGTCTTTCAGG
Organism: Aquarana catesbeiana; assembly: GCF_042186555.1. NCBI lineage: Eukaryota > Metazoa > Chordata > Amphibia > Anura > Ranidae > Aquarana > Aquarana catesbeiana. The sequence goes on along the minus strand of NC_133326.1, from coordinate 201,041,898 downwards.
GGATACAACACTAGGGATACCACTAGGTTCATCAGGAGCTACTGACGACATAGATGTGCCCTTCCCTGTAGTGTTAGTCCCGCTCTTCTTTTTTGAAGACATTTACAAGCCACAAAAACAGAGTACCTGGGTGTAGTATTAACACACCTCAGAAGGGAGACCCTTTAACCATCTCAATACAGTGCATTTTAACCCCCTTCCTGCCCAAGCCATTTTTCAGCTTTCAGCGCTGTCACACTTTGAATGACAATTGCACGGTCATACAACACTGTACCCAAATTAAATTTTCATTATTTTTTCCCCACAAATAGAGCATTATTTTGATGGTATTTGATCACATCTGCGGTTTTTATTTTTTGCGCTATAAACAAAAGAAGAGGGACAAGTTTGAAAAAAAACACAATATTTTTTACTTTTTGTTATAATAAATATCCATTTTTTTTTATTTTTTTAAACAAAATTTTTCCTCAGTTTAGGCGGATACTTATATTTCTACATATTTATGGTAAAAAAAAAAAATCGCAATAAGCGTATATTGATTGGTTTGTGCAAAAGTTATAGCGTCTACAAAATAAGGGATAGATTTATAGCATTTTTATTGTGACTGCGATATAGTGGCGGACACATCGGACACTTTTGTCACATTTTTGGGACCATTCACATTTATACAGCGATCCGTGCTATAAAAATGCACTGATTACTGTATAAATGTGACTGGCAGGGAAGGGGTTAACACTAGGGGGTGATAGAGGGGTTAACTGTGTTCCTAGGGAATGTTTGAAGGGGGAGGGGACTGACAAGGGGAGGAGACCGATCTGTGTTGCTCTGTACTGAGAACACAGATCGGTCATCTCTCCTCTCTGACAGGACGTGGATCTGTGTGTTTACATACACAGATCCACGTCCTGCCGTGTTACTGGGCCACGCGCCCCCTGGTGGGTAGGGAAGGCGAGGGCATCATATGACGCCCTTCCAGAATGAGAGCCGCGCCGCCTCGCCGTCATATGACAGCAGGGGGGCGGCAAGCGGTTAATAGGACTCACCAAGCCCCTATGCAGCAATCCTGTTAAGCACCTTAGCCCGCCAATCAACACCTGGTGACTCACGTGACCCGGGTAAGGAAAAATGAACCGCTGCAGATGCCTGGTTCAGAGCCTGCTCTGTGTACCACAGCTGCCTTCTGTAAGCACCGCATGCTTGGCATACACAGCTTAAATAAGCTAGCTGTGTTCCGGGACGTACTGTGCATGCGTGCGCATGCACGTGCTCGGTCCTGGCGAACGGGTGCAGCTGTATTCGCATGACGCAAATTTTCATACGCCTAGATTAGGCTACGGCGCATGCGTGGCTTTGAGTGCGCATAACGCCTATGGCGAAGCTGCGTGCGCTATGGCCGCCAAAATGCTCAGCACAGCAGCGCTCTTGCGAATGCACGTGCGCCATGGCGAAACCAAAGCAAAATGGTGTACCGTCATGCGCCATCTTACAGGTAAAAAAACAGCCAGACACAAGCAAAAAAAGGTACACTTTACAAACTCCCACAGCTAGCCCAAAACTCCCCCCGTATGGTCACTGCACACGGGTGTCCAGCCTCTGGCACAAAGGTTGCATTACTGGGAAAACCTCGCAGGATCTTGAGTTTTCTTTGCAGGGCTCAGGTACCATTTATCTAAGCATATAGAGCCAGTGTCAAATGGATTCAATCGAGCAATCCCTTGATTGATTTAAGAGTTTGTGGGACTAGAGATCTGGAGCTCAGACAGCTCAAACGTGCCCATCCACCTCGCAGACACTGGTAAAAAAAACTGGTGTACTTCCTGTATGGGAGGGGTTATATAGGGGATTACTTCCTGTCTAAGACTTTGTCTACCAGTGTCCATTCACCTAGAGATGAAGTATAACCCAGTAGGTAATCAATATTAGTCTAACTCTGTGTCCCATGTTGTATGAAAAAGAAAAAAAACGTTTTTTGTTTTTTTTTTCGGCCTCTTTTTGTTTGTTTAGCAAAAAATAAAAAACCCAGTGGTGATTAAATATCATCAAAAGACAGTTCTATTTGTGTGAAAAAAAAATTGTCATTCAAAGTGCAACAGTGCTAAAAGCTGGAAATTGGCCTGAGCAGGAAGTGGGTGAAAGTGTCCAGTAGACAAGTGGTTAAAACCAACAAAAAAGGGTCTGTGATTTTTTTCTGAGTCATATAGAGTGGGGCGAGTTCCATACACACTATAGTAACAAACCAAATGTTAAATGTTCATGTGACTGAATGTCTCATGGCACTGAACAGAAAAACAGGCTTTGATACTGTAGAAACACTGAAGGATCTTCAGATTACAGATATATTGTACATGTTTATGACTCAACTTGGGAAACATTGAAGAGGTGTTAATCTGCCCTCTGCTAATGTCTAGACATTCAGGATAAATTGACATGAACAGGAAAATGTGAGAAAATGACAAAAAGATGTGCTAAAGGGAAACTAGATTACACATTCAGAGGCTACACATTTTACATTATTGTAAGGAATGTTTAAAAACAATTGCTAGTGTTACATATTTGTACAGTTTGATAAGATTTCTAATACTTTTTTTGTTTCTAGGAGAGATCTGCTAATGTTTCCTTTAGTTGCTGTATGTTCTTTATGTCAGCTATTAATATTAGAATATATAAAAAAAATTGCCCAGATAAAAATCTTATGCACGATTATCTACCCAGGTGTATTATTAATTGATCTGGCCTCACTAATACTGTAGATATGTGAGCGAGTGAATGCAAAGCACAATCTTTGTAAAGGACAACTAAGCAATAAACACAATTTGCATATAAATTTAGAGCATGGCAGCCCCATGTAAATATGCATATTATACACTAACATATTTAACTATTTCAGAGATATTAATACAATTATTACAGCTGAACTCCAGACAGAAAGAAAGTACGGTATTAAGAAATAATACATTATTCATAGTGCAATTGGTGTAATTTACCTTGATATAAATCACCTGTAATCTCCAACATAGTCACAATCAGAATGGGAGAAGGCAGGCCAGCAATTATACTGTAGCTAATCAGAATCTGCTGCAGTATATATTTGATGACAGAGAACACGCTGACAGAAGGAGAGAGCAAAGTAAGATGAAGTAAAGTGATGATCTCATCAGTATTATGTGCTCCTTCACTAATGGCTATGTGTTCTAACATCTCAGCTCCTCATATTCAACAAGCCATAATGTCTGTATGGTGCACCAAGCCCTAAAGGGGTTGTAAACCCTCGTGTTTTTTCACCTTAATGCATCCTATGCATTAAGGTGAAAAAAAAAAAAACCTGGCAGTGACCGGCCCCCCAGCCCCCATTTTACTTACCTGAGCCCCGTATTTCCCTTGGCGGAGACATGCTGTCCCTTTCTGCACGGGGTCCTGGCTCTTGATTGGATAGACTGATAGCATGACAGCCATTGGCTCCCACTGCTGTCAATCAAATCCAATGACACGGGCGCTGGGGGGGCGGGGCTAAGTCCGGCATTCGTGTCCATGGATGCCGAATGCTGGACTCAGGAGCGCGCCAGCAAGGTAACCCCCCGGGAGAGCCCAGAAGAGGATGATCGGGGGGTCACTCTGTGCAAAACGAGTTACACAGTGGTGGTATGAAATGTTTGTTATTTTAAATAAAAACTGGACAAAGATGGAAAAAACAAACCTTACAGGGGTTATAACCCTTCCTTGCTCTATCCAAAATGGAAAAAAAAAAAAGTTTTGCCTGTAGTTCTACTTTAACTGTAACCAATCCAGTGGAGCAATTCCTCACTAGAATATTCGTCATTTTCCAAAAATATTTCTGATCATGCGTGCACTCTGCAATTCCATTTATTTCTATGAACTTCAGAGTACTAGCTCTACAATGCTCTACCACAGCTTACTATTTATTACATCTATTAGGGAAGAGGTCCAACTCATCTGGGACACTGTAAATCTTCAAGGGAACTAAATGCATGATTCACTGAAAAGAGTTACACACGGCATCAAATTCCCCTATAAAACTAGACTGCAACTTCAAATAATTATCGTGATCCCAGTGCTTTGTAAATACTGTATTTATCGGGGTATAACATGCATTTTTTCCCCCTGAGAATAGGGGGCAAATCACAGGTGCGTGTTATACGTCAATAGTGTACCTTGGAGAGCAGGAGGGGGACGAGTGCCACCAGAATTCACTGAGCCGTCATCTCCTGTTTGCTCAGATCTCACTTCACACACATAGTCCGGCATTGGACTAGTGTTCTGTCTATCACAGCAGCTGGTCCAATGCCAATGGCAGAGGCGGGACTATGTGTGTGACTGCCGACTGAGAGCCGAGTAAACAGAAGATGACAGCTTAGTGATTTCCTGCACTGTTCCGGCTGCATTGATGAGAGATGGTGAGGATGCAGATGGGCATTGAGGCTTAAAATGGGCATTAATCAGGCTGCATTGATAGGAGATGGGCTGCAGATGGGCATCGATCAGGCTGCATTGATGGGAGATGGGGAGGCTGCAGATGGGCATTGATCATGCTGCATTGAGGCTGCAGATGGGCATCAGGCTGTAGATGGGCACTAATCAGGCTGCATTGATGGGAGATGGGGAGGCTGTAGACGGGCACTAATCAGGCTGCATTGATGGGCATTGACCGTTATTTTGCTTCAAAGTTGTTTATTTAAAAAAACAAGGTGTTGTGCTAGCCCTCCAAATTGGAAAGCCTCAAATTACCAACCTATAGTGCGGTAACTTAAAGGCTAGGTTCACCTTTGGAACATGTTACATGTCCCACCTGTATTTAGGTTGGAACGTGTTACATGTTCCAGCTCCTGCTTCTCCTCCCGATCCCCCCACCTCCTGTGACAGTGGACAGGAGAATTTTCTGCCCGCACCCGCTGTCACAATTTAAAAACAGCCCCGCATGGCTGCATCATTCATTTACAGAGTTCTGTTTATGAATGAACCACACATACCGGCTGCGGCTTGTAGCTCTCAATGAACTGTGAGGGTGCTGGTGAGCTTTCTCATAGTTCATTCTTCCTGCAATTCAATAACTGTCTGCCCGTATAGGAGGTACAGGCAGACAGTGTAATGAAAGTCTGCAGGATCCTTGCATTGCACCCGCTATCTGCTGATGGTGGGTGCAATATTTTACAGGTTCCAGTGTAAAAAATAATAAATGTAATTTTTTTTTTTTACTTGCAAAAATATGTGCATTTGTTGTTTGGATTATCCTTTAATTAAACACCAATTTGTGCAAAAGCGACATGTGCAAAAATAAATATTGCAATTTCAAAAATAAATCATATAAGGTGTATAAAGAAAGAATCATAAGTAAAAAAATGTCATAAAAAGAAATGCAGCATTAGTTGATGCGAGTTATTGTGCAATATCCAAAAGCCATGATATATAGGGCAATCAGTGACACTCTCCTCCACCGACATAGACCACAGGCTTCTTACCAGATGCCAAGACCCCTTAACTATAGGACATCAAATGTGCATCCCAATCACAATGGGACAATCAGCATGGCAATGTAGTGAAAACTCCCCCAGTTACACTCCTCTGATGTTCAAATGGAAGCCGTAGTATCAGGTTACCATGACTTTATCAAAAAGAAAAGGCTCCACATAGTGTAAGAAGTAAAAAATCCTCAGTTTTATTAATAAAAATAATACAAAGATAGAGAGTTCTAATCATGGAAGTGCCTCTGATGACATCGTTTGTGATGAAAAACATTGAGAGGAGCCAACGATCTGCTGTCACAACACATGCACGGCAAGCAGAACCGATGTGCTTCCATGTTTTTGGCTTGTAACTATCTTTGTATTTTTTTTTTTTTTTATTAATAAAAAGCAAGGATTTTATACTTTTACACAACGTGGAGCCTTTTCTTTTTGATATGGCCATGGCATACTAGTACTGCAGCCTGCATTATTCATCACTGGTATTCTTGTTATAACCCACTATAAGCTATATTCGCATTTGCACGTGAGTACTGAGGGACGAGGGCACTTTTTTTTTAATAGTGGGGTCCATATCATTAGGGGAGAGGACACCCAATAGGGTAAAGTGGCAGGCACACTGGTGTTCATTTTTGGTGACAAGTTGCTAAGCTACCATCACTAAGATATTTTGATTGATTTCACTGTGAAATCGGACTGTTTATCAGTGGTTCAAAAGATTGGACACATATTTGCAGTATTCTTTAAAATTCTCTAAAAAAAAAAAAAAAAAAAAAAGAGTGCGGTTGATTATTTTATTGGATATGTATGTAATTTGCATATGGATTTTGATGGTGAATATTGATGTATTTTGCACATTATTAAATTTTAATGTGAATTTTGAACTCTTATACATATTGGAGCGCTTCACTGTTTTCTTTTATATTTGTTAAGTGTGGTGATTGCATTGTTGAGTGCTAGCTGCTCTATACTTACTCTTGATTTATTAGGGGATATAAAATATATTATTTGTTTTGGGTCATATAATAATGGCATGGAGATTTTTTTAGTAATATTGAAATCTAATTGAGTCACTAGGGAATGTGAACTACACCCTATACAAAGCCCTTTACTAAGGAGTGACAGGCAATCAGCCTCTAAAAAAAGAATGGCAGAGGTTGGACCCTTCATGGTACTCAAGACCAGCCATTGATCCAAATCGAAAAAACAGGATTCATCCTCCTGGTATGAATTTGTAACAAGCCAATTTCCTGACCTTTACACTAGTGTTAAACCCAAAAGCAAACATTTATTATATAGCAGTTTACCAATTCTTAGATGCGATGGCTGCGTTCTTTTACTTTTTTAGGCTTTCAAAGTCTATTGTTTTTCAAAGGAACAAACTCAATTGTAGGTGTATCAGTTTACAGGGATGAGACAAACTATTTAAAAAGTGGTGTTGTACACCCCGTAATCCACTTTCACCTACAGGTAAGCCTAGATTAAAAGCTTACATGTAGGTGCTGGAAATATCTCCCAAACCTCCACGGTTTAGGAGATATTTACAATTCCCCTTATGATGAGTACATACAGTGGGGAAAATATATATTTATGGAGATTTTGTAAGTTTCCCCATCTATAAAGAAACGAAGGGTCTATAATTTTTATCATAGGTGTATTTTAAATGATAGAGACAGAATATTAACCAAAAATCCAGAAAAAACACATGATATAAATTTTATAAATTGGATTACAGTTCAATGAGTAAAATACAAATTTGATCCACAAGCAAAACACGACTTAGTACTTGGTGGAGAAACCCATGTTGGCAATCACAGAGTTAAGATATTTCTTGTAGTTGGTTACCGGGTTTGCACACATCTCAAAAGCAATTTTGGTCTACTCTTTTTTACAGATCTTCTCTAAATCCTTAAGGTTTCTTAGCTGTTGTGTGGCAATTTGAAGTTTCAGCTCCTTCCACAAATTTTCTATAGAATTAAGGTCTGGAGACTGGCTAGGTCACTCCATGACCTTAATGTGCTTATTCTTGAGCCACTCCTTTGATGCCTTGGGGGTACGCTTTGGGTCATGGTCATGCTGGAAGACCCAGTGCCAGTGTTCTGGCTGAGGGAAGAAGGTCCTCATCCAAAATTTACAATACATGGCCCTGTCCATTGGTCCCCCAATTCGGTAAAGTCGGCCTGTACCTTTAGCAGAGATAAAGCCCCATAGCATAATGTTTCCACCTCCATGCTTGGATTGTGGAGATGGTGTTCTTAAGGTCATAGTCAGCATTTTTCTTCCTCCAAACATGGCAAGTCGAGTTAATGCCAAAGAGCTCAATTTTGGTCTCATTTGACCACAGCACTTTTTCCCAATCCTTCTCTGAATTATTTAGATGTTCATTGGCAAACTTCAGAAGGGCCTGTACATGTGTTTTCTTGAGGAAGGGAACCTTGCGGGTGCTGCAGGATTTCAATCCATTTCGGCATCCATTCTTCCATTCGGCAATCCATTTTTGTCTTACCAATGGTTTGTTTGGAGACTGTGGTCCCAACTGTCTTCAGATCATTCACAAGCTCCCCCTGTGTAGTTCTGGGCTGAAGTCTCACTTTTCTCATGATCATCCTTACCCCATGAGGCGAAATCTTGCATGGAGCTCCAGATTGAGGGTGATTGATGGTTATTTTCTATTTCTTCCATTTGCGAATAATCGCTCCAACAGTTGTCTCCTTCTAACCAAGCTTCTTGCTGGTGGTCTTGTAGCCCATTCCAGCCTTGTGTAGGTCTACAATTTTGTCCCTGATGTCCTTTGACAGCTCTTTGGTCCTGCCTATGATGGTGAGGTTTGAATGGAAGAAAGATTCTGTGGATAGGTGTCTTTTATAGACATAACGAGTTGCTGGTAGGAGCAGCTTCTTAACCACTTTCGGACCGCCGGCCATCGATATACGTGGGTCCTTTGACGTTAAATACCATTGTTATGGCAGCCATAACCCAGATATTTTCTTCAATGGCGGGCAGTCCGCTTTAAAAAAAAAAAAGAAAAGAAAGTGGTCTCCGCGGCGCATTCGCCACGAGATCACTTTTAAATCAGTGGTGGGAGAGGTGCCCCCTCACGCCACATCCTGGTCGTCTCCTCCGCTTACCGGAGCCGTCGGTAGCGGCAGAGACAATCCGATCCTTTCCCCTGCTAGGCACTAAATCAAGTGAGGGAATGATGGCCCCCACTTGACGCTGTGCCATTAGATGACGGCCTTAAAAAAGGGACAATTCTTTTTTTTTATTGCTTTTAAGTGTAAATGTTAGATCTGAGGTCTTTTTGACCCCAAATTTCACATTAAAGAGGTCCTGTCATGCTTTTTTTCTATTACAAGGGATTTTTACATCCCTTGTAATAGGAATAAAAGTGATCCAATTTTTTTTTTTTTTTTTTTTTTTAAAGGACAGTGCAAAAAAAAAAAAAAAGTTAAGTGCCAAGTCCCTCCGAGCTCGTGCGCAGAAGCGAACGCATAGGTAAGTCGTGTCCACATATGAAAATGGTGTTCAAACCACATATGTGAGGTATAATAATTCTAGCACAGGACCTCCTCTGTAACTAGGGTGTCTGAAAAAAATGATATACAGTTGTGCTCATAAGCTTACAGAATTTATAATTTCTTGGCCATTTTTCAGAGTATATGAATGATAACACTAAAACATTTTTCACTTTTGGTTAGTTTTTGGCTGAAGCTATTTATTATCAATCAACTGTGTTTACTCTTTTTAAACCATAATGGACAGCAGAAACTACCCAAATGACCCTGATCAAAAGATTACATATCCTGGTGATTTTGCCCAATAACATGCACACAAGTTGACACAAAGGGGTTTGAATGGCTATAAAAGAGGAAGTAAACCCTGGTGGGTTTTACTTCCTCTTTATTTTCCTGCAATGGTAAAGCATAACGGGCTACCATGCATCGCATGGTAGCCCATTATGTGTCACTTACCTGACACCGAAGCCCGCAATGTCTTTGTTGTCCCCACGAGCAGGGATGTTCATCTTGCCCCTCTTCCTTCCGGAGCCGCAAACTCTGGCTCTGTGACTGGCTGGAGTTGTGTGACGTCACTCCCGCGCATGTGCGCGGGAGCCAACAGTCACGGCATGACTCCTATTAGAAACAGCACGATGTGCCCTTTTCAAAGGGAGCATGCGCCGATAACATCGGCGTATGCGCCGTAGTCATCGGCGCTCATCTTTTTAGTAAATATTTCCTATACCGTGGAGGTTTAGGAGATATTTCAAGCACCTACAGGTAAGCCTTAATATAGGCTTACCTGTAGGTAAAAGTGGTTGTACAGGGTGTACATCCACGTTAAAGGGAACCATCCTCACCTGTGATCTGTTTGCTTGTAATTAGTGTGTGTATAAAAGGTCAATGAGTTTCTGGACTCCTGACAGACCCTTGCATCTTTCACATCCAATGCTGCACTGAGTCATGGGGAAAGCAAAAGAATTGTCAAAAGGATCTGAGGGAAAGGGTAGTTGAACTGTATAAAACAGGAAAGGAATATAAAAAGATACCCAAGGAATTGAGAATGCCAATTAGCAGTGTTGCAACTCTAATCAAGAAGCGAAAAAATGGGGTTCTGTTGAAACCAAACCACGATCAGGTAGACCAACTAAAATTTCAGCTACAGCTGTCAGGAAACTTGTTCAGCATGCAAAGAAAAACCCACAAATAACTTCAGGTGAAAGACTCTCTGAAAACATGTGGTGTGGCTGTTTCAAGATGCATAATAAGGAGGCACTTGAAGAAAGATGGGCTGCATGGTCGAGTCGCCAGAAGAAAACCATTACTACGCAAATGCCACAAAGTATCCAGCTTACAATACGCCAAACAGCACAGAAACAAGCCTCAAACCTTCTGGCACAAAGTCATTTGAAGTGATGAGACCAAAACTGAGCTTTTTGGCCACAACCATAAACGCTACATTTGGAGAGGAGTCAACAAGGCCTATGATGAAAGGTACAGAGGTGGATCGCTGATGTTTTGGGGATGTGTGAGCTACAAAAGGCACAGGAAATTTTGTTCAAAATTTATGGCAAGATGAATGCAGTGTGTTATCAAAAAATACTGGAGGAACATGTGCAGTACATGGGACGTACTTGGACATTCCAACATGACAATGATCCAAAACACAAGGCCAAGTCGACCTGTCATTGGCTACAGCAGAATAAAGTGAAGGTTCTGGAGTGGCCATCTCAGTCTCCTGACCTCAATATCATTGAGCCACTCTGGGGAGATCTCAAAACGTGCAGTTCATGCAAGACAGCCCAAGAATTTCCAGGAACTGGAGGCTTTTTGCCAATAGGAAGGGGCAGCGTTACCATCTGAGAAGATAAAGAGCCTCATCCACAAATACCACAAAAGACCTCAAGCTGTCATTGATGTTAAAGGGGGCAATACACGGTATTAAGAACTGGTGTATGTAAACTTTTGATCAGGGTCATTTGGGTAGTTTCTGATGTCATTATAATTTAAAAAGTGTAAACAGTTGACAGATAATAAATGGCTTTGGCCAAACACTAACCATGAGTGAAAGAAAAGTTTTTGTGTCATCATTTATATTCTGTGAAAAATGTCCAAGAAATCATAAATTCTGCCAGGCTATGTAAACTTATGAGCACAACTGTATATAATGTTTGGGGGTTCCAAGTAATTTTATAGCAAAAAAAAAATGGATTTTAAACTCTTAAACAGGTGTCAAAAATAGGCCTGGTCCTTAAGTGGTTAAATGGACCATGTACCACATGAGCACATATTGTAGCTAGTCTGTGGGAGCCAGAATTATTGTTGGTTGATAGGGGATCAAATACTTATTTTATTCACTGAACTGTAACTCAATTTATAACATTTGTATAGTGTTTTGTTTTTGGATTTTTGGTTGATATTCTGTCTCTATCATTTAAAATACACCTAGGATAAACAATTATAGACCTTTCATTTCTTTGTAAGTGGGCAAACTTACAAAATCTGCAGGGGATCAAATAATTTTTGTTTGCCACTATAAGAGTAGACATTGTTATGAAGTTTCTTTTGGGCTGGCATCCATCTTCCCTAGGGGTCCTTGCCCCCTCAGCTCCTGGGAGAGATGCATGATGGTCACCACCAGTTTAGTGCCACTTGCACATATTGTGTACCAACATGTAAGTAGGGGGTTGGACAATTTCCTTCCTCCGCACCTTTATTTATTCCTCCCCTTTTGTTTTCAACCTTCATTAGTGGAGCTATGAATAGATCTCCCCAGCCCTCATACATATGTACAAAGTCTTTACAGATTACATGCATTTGCTCCTGATGAGGCGATATAGTCACCGAAACGCATCAAGCCAACAGGCTATCCTAGATGCATTATGGTATTACATATGATGTGATGTGATTCACTTAATTTTTATGTTAACTTATATTTCTACAAGGAGCCAACCGGCCCAAGATGTTTGTACAATTTTCTTCATGGTTGATACCTTTACATGTTATTACCCAATATTGGGCCATTGGTTATGATGATCATTCAACCAATCATTTGTGCATGTATATGCATTATGTCATGTATATCTTCAATAAACTTGCATTTTTGATCCATTCCACTCATGTGCCTCATCTAAAGTCCCAAACCTCCCCCCTTTATTTACAATTGATAGGGATGGAGTAACCTACTTTCCAGGTGATCTCATTTTAAGTCCCAAACTCTTTCGCCCTTTACAGTTATGTTTTGGGAACCAAGAGCAACAAAGCTTTGAAAACAAAGTGATTAAAAAAGGAAACCATTTTATTTTAGGTACAGTGGATATAAAAAGTCTAAGTTTCTGTGATGTAAATAAATGAGACAAAGATAAGTTGTCATCATTTCAGAACTTTTTCCACCTGAAATCTTTTAGGTTGAGGAAAGTAAAAATAAAAATATAACATAATATGGTTGCATAAGTGTGCATACCCGTAAAAACTAATAATTTGTTGAAGCACCTTTGAATCTTTTATTACAGCACTCAGTCTTTTGGGGCATGAGTCTATGAGCATGGCACATCTTGACTTGGGTGTTTTTGCAAAGAAGGGTGGGCAAATATTGCCAAAATCTGTCAGATTGCAAGGGCATCTCCTGTGCACAGACCTCTTCAGACCACCCCACAGATTTTTATTCATGTCTGGGCTCTGGCTGAGCCATTCCAAAACGTAATCTTTTTCTGGTGAAGCCATTCTTTTGTTGATTTGGATGTAAGCTTTGGGTCGTTGTCATGCTGAAAGATGAAGTTCCTCTTCATGTTCAGCTTTCTATCAGAAACCTGTAGGTTTTGTGCCAATATTGGCTGGTATTTGGAACTGTTCATAATTCCCTCTACCTTGACTAAGGCCCCTGTTCCAGCTGAAGAAAAAAAGTCCCAAAGGATGCTGTCACCACCATGTTTTACTGTGGGTATGGTGTTCTTTTGGTGATGTGCATTGTTGTTTTTGCGTCAAACATATCTTTTGGAAAAAAAGTTCAAGCTTGGTTTCATTAGACCATAACACTGTTTCCCACATGCTTTTGGGAGACTCCAGATGTGTTTTTGCAAAATTTAGCCAGGCTTGGATGTTTTGTCACTCTACCCCATAGCCCAGACATATGAAGAATACGGGAGAGATTGTTGTCACATGTACCACACAGCCAGTACTTGCCAGATATTCTTGCAGCTCCTTTAATGTTGCTGTAGGCCTCTTGGCAGCCTCCCTGACTAGTTTTCTTCTCATCTTTTCATCAATTTTGGAGGGACGTCCAGTTCTTGGTAATGTCATTGTTGTGCCATATTTTCCACACTTGATGACTGTCTTCACGATGTTCCATGGTTTATCTAATGACTTGGAAATTCTTTTGTACCCTTCTCCTAACTGATACCTTTTAACAATGAGATCCCTCTGATGCTCTGCAGACCATGGCTTTTGCTGTAGGATGCGACTAAGAAAATGTCAGGATAGACCTACTAGAACAACTGAACTTTATTTGGGGTTAATCTGAGGCACTTTAAATGATTACAGGTGTGTACTGACTCCTATTTAACATGAGTTTCAATGTGATGGCTTAAACGCTTGCCGACCAGCCGCCATTATACCGCGGAAGGTTGGCTCCCCTGCACAAACCGCCATAGGTGTACGTCGCCCACTTTAAGAGCTAAAATGGGGGCACACGTACGGCACCGAAGCCAATGCGCGTGGCCAGCGGCCGCGATATCCGCCGGCGACCCGCGATCACTCCTCAGAGAGCCAGAATGCACGTTCTGTCAATGTAAGCAGACAGATCCCCGTTCTGTCAGGGAAGTAGAGAGTGATCTGCTGTTCCTAGTAATCAGGAACATCAATCTCTCTCTATTCCCTGTCAGTCCACCCCCCCTTAGAAACACCTCCCTAGGTAACATTTGATCACCCCCTAGGGTTAACACCTTCCCTGCCAGTGACATTTATACAGTAATCAGTGGCTATTTATAGCACTGATCGCTATATAAATGCCAATGGTCCCAAAAAAGTGTCAGATCTGTCCGCCACAAAGTCGCAGTCCCGCTAAAAATGATCACCGGCATTACTAGTAAAAAAAAAAAAAGTTAATACAAATGCCATAAATATATCCCCTATTTTGTAGACACTATAACATTTGCGCAAACAAATCAATATACGCTTATTGCGATTTATTTTACCAAAAATATGTAGAAGAATACATATTGGCCTAAACCGATAAAAGAAATTTGTTTTTTTACATTTTTTTTTTAATAATTATTATAGCAAAATGTAAAAAATATTGTTTTTTTTTTCAAAATTATCGCTCTTTTTTTGTTACAAGCGCAAAAAATAAAAAACGCAGAGGGAATCAAATAGCAACGAAAGAAGGCTCTATTTGTGGGGGGAAAAAAGGACATCAATTTTGTTTGGGTACAGTGTCGCATGACCGCGCAATTGTCAGTTAAAGCAATGCAGTGTTGTATCTCAAAAAGTGTCCTGGACATTAAGGGGGAAAATCTTCCGGGGCTAAAGTGGTTAAAGTGGATGTAAACCCGATTCATGAAATTTGAGCTGCAGTGTTTTGTTATCTCTCTTCAAAGCACTTAGTCTTGTAGCTCTGTCCTGCCCCATTCCTCTGTTATCAGCCCGATAACTTGACAAGCTCTTGGAGGCTGGAAAAAGACCCATGTGTTGGAGGAGGTTGCTATAAATAGATTAGCAGCCAGCTCAACAATTCACAGGCATGCTCTGCATGTGTGGGGAGGGGGTGTGTGCCTTTCCTCCAATCAGCTTTCTCTGTGTCTAGCAATGATCTCCTCCTACAGATGAATGAGGAAGAGAAAAATCTAACAGGATGTGCACTTTCTAAACAGTATATAAAAGGTGAAGACAGCAGATATACATGTAAAACTTATATAAGGAGAGGTTTCATCTCCTTGTATCATCTGAGGCTGTTCACTTCACTGGGTACATGTGAGGGTTTACAGGTACATCCACTTTAATTCTGAACACAGCTACATCCCCAGTTATAAGAGGGTGTGCACACTTATGCAACCACATTAATTTTATTTTTTTTATTTTTACCCCCCCCCCCCCCCCAAAAAAAAAAAAAAAAATGATATCAGTTTGTTTTTCATTTGAGTTGTACAGTTTATAGGTTACATTAAAGGTGGAAAAAAGTTCTGAAATGATTTATCTTTGTCTCTTTTTTACATCACAGAAACCTGACATTTTAACAAGGATGTGTAGACTTTTTATACCCACCGTATAAGAGTTTCACAAGTTCTTGGAGAGACAAAAAAGACACATCAAGGGAATTTAAGCTGGCAGCTTTGTCACACATACCTCCCACAAAATGCACCCCCCACTCCAAGAATTACCATAGTAACAATTTTTTACATTCTCTACAGATTTTGGTTTTTATTTTTACACTGCATCTTCATCAGTGTTCTGCAATACATAAACAGATGTCAGTTACTATACAACCACATTTTTTTAACTTTCTTGGACAATAGCAGAACGGATACCTACTGGCTGTGATAATATATTTTACTGGTGTAATTGGCTAGATATTTGGCACCTCTGGAACTAAAATTAATGACAGGATAACCTGAAACAAAGATCAGCTTAACAGTACCCATCAAAGCATTCAACATTTCAGTCCATGTCTGGACCATGTAAAAAGCAGCTGCACAATGACCCCAAAAAAGGCAAAGGTAGTGTAGGAACACATTTTTCCATTCTGTCTGATCAGGCTAAGGAAAGGCTGATTAACTCCACACATATGGCCGTTACTGGCACTACTTGCGTGCTGTAAACCCTCATGTCTATGCCAACAATTATATCACATCACACTTGTTACTTGGCCACACGTTTACATTATTAGACTAAAAGATAAATGGGAGATAAAGCATGATAACTTTCTACCATATACATAGGCTCTTTACCCAGTGTTCACCTGACCACAGCATCTAGTGACCCAAAGTAGAGCTATAGGCAAAACCTTTTTTTTTTTTTCCATTTTAGATAGAGTAAGGGAGGGATAATAGTACAGGGATTACCCTGTCAGTGTTTTTTTTTTTCTTTTTGCCATCTGTGTCCCATTGGGGAGATTTCTCTTCACTTCCTGCCCCATAGACAAAACAGGAAGTGAGAGAAAATCCCCACAAATTAACAGCTTAAGGACCGCCCCACGTACATATACTGCGGCAGGGCAGCCCTTTAGCGCCAAAATTTCGTACCGAGACGATCACGAGAATCGCATACAGGTACGCAATTTTTATGTTATGCCAAAAAAGAAAATGCTAAGCAGAAACATGGATCTCTGTTTTCCTTTAGTCAAAGCACTCCCTCTACAGTTAGAAAGCACATATAGGGAACACCGTTAACCCCTTGATCACACCTGATGTTAACCCCTACCTTGCCAGTGTCATTTATACAACGTCAGTGCATTTAAAAAAAAAAAAAGTTCCTAAATCTATCCCATAGTTTGTAGACGCTATAATTTTTTGAGCAAACCAATCAATATACGCTTATTGGGAGTTTTGTTTACCAAAAAAAATGTAGCAGAATACATATTGGCCCAAATCGATGAAGAAGTTTGATTTTTTTTATTGGGTATGTTTAATAGCAGAAAGTAAAAACGTTGTTTTTTTTGTTTTTTGTTTTAATTGTTGGTCTTTTTTTGTTTATAGCGCAAAAAATAAAAAACGCAGAGGTGATCAAATACCATCAAAAGAAAGCTCAATTTGTATGGAAAAAAAAAAAAAAGAAGGACATCATCCATTTTATTTAGGTACAGCGTCACAACCACGCAATCCTATCGCTGTGCCATATTGCAAAAAATGGCCTGGTCAGGAAGGGGGGTAAACCTTCCGGAGCTGAAGTGGTTAAGGGAATCCTTTTAAGACACCACAATCTCCAGAACTAGTGTCCCCATTTGAAGATTTCCCCTCTATTACCTTTCTACGAACAAGCCAAAATGATAATGGTAAAGAGGACAAATAGAGAGGGTGAATCTCCCTTATGGGAGCACAGACAACAACAAAGACTGACATGTTTTTAATCCATATCCACTCTGCCCAAAACTAAAACAAAAAAAAAACAAAAAAAGAAGTTTTGCCTTTAGTTATACTTTAACCACCTGTGAAGGAATGTGATGTAGATAATAATAATAGTAATCTGAAAATGTCTATTTTCTTATGTGCATACATATTTTTCTCCTTACTCATTATATAAGTATACAGATTTGCTCTGTTCCTATATTTTCTCAAAATGGCGTGTACCCCCTACCTCCCACACACAGAAGAACGCGGAACTGGAGATAAGAACAAAGAGAGCCAAACCTCGTTATGAAAATTATCCATCTTCTTTTCTATCTTGACCAATGAGATGTACCTATTAGACTGACATAGCAATGACGTATTTGTGTGTATAAAACATTAACACCGCCTTGAATAAATTAGAAGTGTAACAGTAACGAAACTGAGCGTGTCTCAGTGTGTTTACTTTTATATGCATGCATATCAACACTTTTCAAATTAGAGACAGCAGCAGATAACCTTGAGCTCGATTGGAGCTCTTAATCATTTCCCTAACAGATGGTGCCGAAACCCGGGATCTCAGGCTACGGTCGAAGTTATACCGCGACAAGCATTCGGGCGTTAACTGATTAATGAGAGTGGGGTTTGCGCAGCCCTAACAGTACCGGTGAGTTGATTGATATTCTTACCACTGTACGACTCTCTTATCTTTCGGTTGACGGCTGGATTCTGTCGGTATGCTGAGACTGTTTTAGAGGCAGGTATTTCCTCGCCTGAGGTTGTTTTAACGAACCTGCCGATGGGTTTCTGCTGACTGTATTTGTTCACTGTCTGCCATTCTTTGGGCTACGAAACTCAGCAGTCTAAAAGTGCTACATGCGTGAATGTATGGTCTCATCTCCAGACGAGCTGTCGGCCTCTGGGATGAGATAGTTTCCTTGTAGCAGTCGTTTATAGACGGGTGTACTCTAGGTTCAAGGAACCTTTGAGGGTTATCTCAGCTGCTGGCTTTGCAGTCTGAAAGCGTTACAGAGGACTCACCCCAAGAAGAGTTGTCGGCCTCTTGGTGTAGAGCTGTAGAAAAAACGTCTATAAACGGGTTTATTTTTTGCAGGGTGGTCTGCCCTTACGGTTATCTTAGCCTGCTGAGGCTTTACGGTTCAGAGAGTGGCAGGTGTAATGTCCTGTCCTGAGTGTATCTGTGGTCTATTGTTTGCTATACATGAGAGGGGGTGGGGACTGGTGAAAGTCAGAGAAGGAGGCTACCCGAAGGATCTGTTGGGTCGCGGGCCGTAGCTCCTCACTACCCCTGATGTGTTTGTTCTTGTTCTGAGATTAACTGTACATTAGTCTTATGTGCCCACACCGAAGGAATTTGCTGATAAGAACGCTGAGAAAAATATTAACTCCTTGGTTGTGTGTATTCCCCTCTCAAGCCGTTAGCCGAGAAACAGAAAGTGATATTGTAATGAAAGTGATATTGTAAAGAAGGAGAGAAGAAGATGTTGAAATAGTTAACAAAGTTGAAAGAAGTGACGAAAGTTATGTTGCAGAAGAAACAGGGAGAAAAATCCTGTGTGATAAAGAAAATTGGATAAAGGAAGTTAAGAAAGATGGCGATTGTATTATGTATGTATAGCTGATGATATGTTGGAACTTTAAACAAAGGAGGGGAGGGACAGCACTGCCCTCCGTCTAACAACCACTCCTTTCTCACCACCCAAGCACAACCCACTGTGACAACTCAGCCCGGCGGCCATCTTAGTGCACCCATGCCTTCACTTTCTACCCAGTCCAGTGCACTTCCTGCCGGCGGCCATCTTGGTACACCCAGTAAGCTTAAACAGCCTGTACCCAGCCCTCCCTGTTTTAGACCAAGATGGTTCATACCACACACCTGTCTTCCCCAATACGGGAGCATCACATTCCCAGGCTGGATATGTTAATGATGAAGAAGCATCTGAGTGGGAAGCCCGACAGCAGGCAGCAAGGCCACCCACTGATTTAACCCCCAATCCGGCTCCAGACTCTCAGTTCCGAGAGGATCTCAAACACATGCTGGCAACCGTAAAGAACAGTGCCTCTTGTCAGCCCCCGCCCCAACAACAGTCTCGGTTACCAGAAGGGGCACCAGTGATGTATGTCGCTTTTACTCTATCACAAGCAGCGGCCTTAGTGACAAGTCTGCCTGACCCAGAGAAGCAGCCAATTCCCTTCTACCACAGGATAGTGCAAATACAAGAAACTTACTCAGCTGCCTGGAGAGACTTGATCAGCCTATGCCAAATCAAAGCAGGATATGTCTTTTGGCCAGTCATGCAGATGGCCTTCAATGATGCCTGCCTGACAAGTGCCACTTCCTACACCTCAGGCGTGGAGTTCTGTGCACAACTCCACGACTGGGCAAAGGAGAAGTTGACGGATCAGAAGACCACAATCCAAGATATTACCCAAGATAAAGGGGAGTCTGTGAAGAAGTATCATGCTAGACTCATAAAGGCACACACACACATGTTATCAACTGCTTTTGTTTCAGGGCTCAGAGAGGATATCAGAAAAGGCCTGATGGTGGCCCGCCCTGAATACTATTCAATGAAAATGTCTGATTTATTGTTGGTGGCCAGAGGTATAGAAAATCAAAAAGGTAAAAAACCAACGCCCCTCATGGTAACCCATGATGAAGATCCCGCCTACACTCGTCCACCACCACTGCCCAATACCAGGGTAAGGATCACCTGTTACAACTGTGGGAAACGGGGTCACATAAGGAAAGAATGCAGAGCCCCAAGATGTCCCAGACGAAAAACCTACCACTTTCCTCATTGACAGGGGTGCAGCCAAAAGTGTGTTGAGAGCGGTGAACCTGCCTAATAATTCTTTCCTTTCCACTTCCTGATTTGCTTGCCAGATTTGTGGTGTCCTCTACATGTCCCTTGAATCTACTAGGAGCTGATGTGTTGTCCAGACTACAGGCCTCAATCAGGACACGCCTGAAGGGGGGTGAAGTTACATACTCCCCTATCTTTAGAAGACTCATCTGCTTTGTGTTCTCTGCCTCTCCTGATGACACTTAATGAAGAAGAAAAAAAAAAAAAAAAAAAAAACCTTCAAGTTCAATACTGCAGGAAGTACTTGACAGAATCCCTGCGTGCCTATGGTCCACAGGACCGGGAGACAACGGTAACTTAAAGATGCCACCAGTTTTAGTCAAGCTAAAAGAGGGCACTTCATTGCCCCGGAAACCACAATAACCCCAAGAAGAGAATCCTAAAAAGAGAACCAGGTACCTACTGTGGATGCCTTTGACTGCAAAATACCTCACAGAGGTGGACCTTACAAACGTTTTCTTCAGTGTCCACCCTCACCCCTTCTGCTGGTACCTTTTCGCATTCATCCACGGAAAGAAACGGCAACATACCTAAACAGTTGTGCCACAAGGGGCACAGAACTTTCCAAGCCAGTTTGCAAAAGCTATGGCTATCATCCTTGACACATGACAAAAGGAACACCCGGAAGTGATTCTCTTCCAACATGTTGATGACCTTCTCTTTTGTGCAGCTGACTTACCCCCTCTTGAAGTCACCTCAGAAAGCCTGTTGTGCTATCTTGCCAACCAGGGCTGCAGAGCCTCAAAGCCCAAATTGCAGTGGTGCTCAACACCTGTCATTTTCCTTGGACTAATTTCCTAGTGCAGAGCATGGATTCCAGAAGCCTTCCTACTGATGCTCTGCAATCAGACCCTTCCAGATGTCTCCTGAAGAAATATCTAAAGTTTGAAACCCTTGAGTGCGCCACCCCCGGCGCTAGGGCTCCCAGCCTACGACAAAACGCTCAAGCTCTTTGTATCCGAACGTCTAGGACATGCTGCAGGTGTACTCACCCAATCACACGGCATCAGCCTACGCCCCATAGGATATTATTCCTGTCGACTGGATGCGGTAGCAAGAGGAGGCCTATTGTGTCTGCGAGCTGGATTTGCTACACAAGACTTGCTTGACAAAACTGTGAACTTGGTCCTCGGACACTGCCTCGTTCTGCTTGTTCCCCATGACGTTGTTGCCATATTCAACCAAGATCCAGCCGAAACACTTGTCCACTACCAGACACTTGAGACTCCTGTGTTCCCTCCTACTGGACAGCATTACTCTATTAAGTTGTCAAACACTGAACCCTACCACCCTTCTTCCACTTCTCGAGGGGGGAAAGGAGGAGGAGGAGTAGAGTCTTGACTTGTTACCCCCGTGACCGCACAGGACACGCGGTCACCACTGAAAACACTGTTCTACAAGCTGAAGCCTTAACACCGGTGATGTCTACACAGGAGGCAGAGCTATAAGCACTTACTACAGCACGTAAATGGGCAGAGGGAAAAAGAGCCAACATTCATGGACTCAAGATATGCTTTCAGCATTGCCCATGATTATGGTGTTATCTAGGACAGAGGATTCCTGATGGCTGCAGGAACACCTGTGAAAAATTGATTGATGCCTTGCTTCTCCCAACCCAAGTGACTATTCTGAGTAAAAGCACACGACAAAATGAACTCAAAAGAAGCTTAAGGCAATCATCGAGCCAATACAGCTGCCAAACAGACAGCTGGTGGTCCGCGGGAAGTGGACAGCAGGGTGGTAGAAGAAGACCACCCCGTGCTTACCTTACAGACTTTCCCAGTGGACAGAGTTTATCTAAAAGAACTACAGGAAACAGCAAGTCCGGATAAGAAGGAAAGCTGGAAACGGAGAGGAACAACTCTCAGAAATGGACTATTCGAGTGCAACAAGAAGCCTTGTCTACCCAGGAGTATGTACCCAGCCGTGGTGCAATGGGCACATGGAGCTGCCCACTTGACAAAGACTTTTATGAACTCTCTTATCAACAAGTGTTGCACCAAGAGTTACTCCACTGACCGACAGCTTCTGCAGATCATGCATTATCTGCACCAAATGTAACCCAGAATGCACAGAAGAAGCACCTGGCAAAAGCCCTATACCCCATTCCAGAGGATGCAAATTGATCATTCTCAAGTGCCAAGAAGTGGCAAATTCGAATACGCCCTAGTGGAAGTGGTCATGACTGCCAGGACCACAGCTAAGAAATTACTGAGTGAGATAGTATGTAGATTTGGGGTCCCAGAGGTGATATTGAGAGATCAGGGACCAGCCCTAACAACAACCCTTACTAAAGAGATTTGGGCAGCACTGGGGGTTCAGTTGGCACTACACATCCCATACCACCCTCAAAGTAGCGGGAAGGTAGAAAGGATGAATGGGACACTAAAAACAGGATGTTAAAGATGGCCCAAGAGACTAACATGAGTTGGCCAGACAGTTAGCCCATTGCCCTGTTCAGTGTCAGACACACCCCCAGGGGAAACATGCCCTATCCCCTTATGAAATTTTGTTTGGTTCAGCCCCCAGACTTGGTTGTTACTTTCCACAACAGTTACAGTTACAGTCTGATGTGTTGACTAATTATGTAACCACATTATCACGAGAATTAACCTGAATGCATGTCCAGGTGTTTTCTTCCATTCCAGATCCTGAATTAGATACAGGAACACACCAACTACTGTCTGGAGATCCTTGAGCCAAGTTATGATGGTCCATTCCAAGTTTTGCTGACCACAGCCACCTCAGTCAAGTTGGCCAGGAAGAACACCTGAATGCACGCTTATCACTACAGGAGAGCGTGTTTTCGGGTGCTGCATATCCTTTTTCTGTTTGATCTAGGGGGGAGGGGCCCAGGAGGTGGCCATCACAAAAATGATAACATAATTACGTTTTGGTGTAACTCTTCAGGTACACATGTGACCACCTTTACCTTAGATTACTGTGACATAGTACCTTGTCCGTTTGACCCTTCATGGTGATGCCATTGGTACAGTGATATCCCTGACGGTAAGGACATATATGTATGCCACACAGACAGTTACTGGGGACAGAGTTGTGGTTTCTGTGGGGGCCAGTGGGTTGGAACACAGGGCCAGACTGGGCGACCACAGAGTGCATTAGACAAAAAAGATGAAAATAGAAAGCCCCATATCCTAACAAAAGATACCCCTGATACATACACTGACCCAGCACACAGTCAGAGGAGGAAGCGAGCAGCTCTCTCCGGAAGCTTTGATCCTCATGTATACATACATGTCATAGGGGTTACAAGGGGGGTCCCTGATGAGTTTAAAGGCAGGGATCAGGTAAAAGCTGGTTTTGAGTCTTTGATCCCCATAACAACTGTCAGCAAGAATGTAGATTGAATTAACTACATGTCATGGTTATGCAATAGAGTTTGTCGATCAGCTTACCTGTCTCCATGTGTTCATCTCTAGAGACCAGCTGACCCTCACCTGACTGCTTTTGTAACCTCCCCTCTAAGCATGGCCCCACCCCAGGCCCTATCAGGGAACCCTATATTAACCTGTGCACTGCAAGCCAGCAGTGCTGATCAACCACTGTGTGTTAGCCTATGTGTGTACTTGCTATGTTTCCTACATCTGATTTCTGTTACCGACTTTGGCCTGTTCCCGGCCATCCCTGTTTGCCTGTGACCCTGATGTTCCAGCCAGCTCCCTCCTTCCTCTGCTCCTGTAGTCTACCGTGAGCGTGAGCTGTGAGACCCTGGGGGCCGCGACCTGGAGCCAGACTGCAGCGCAGTCCATCCTCACCACTAGAGGCTCTGGTGAACACCTGCTGGCTCTTAGACTCCGCGCCCTGGGGAATCTATGCTCTAGCTCCCAGTGGGATCTGTGTCAGTGATCCAGTAGACCTGCTTCCTGAACCTCCCAAGGTACAATCCGCAGCAGTCACCCGTAGGGTCCACTACCTTGCAGTGCACTCCTGATCCCAACGGTGTGCATCTGTCACCCAGCCTCTAGGTGACCTGACACTACACATATTATAACCAACAGAGATTTGTAAATTACTCTAAAGATGCCCTCCAGGGAATTTCTGATCAGTTAGCCCCCACTTCCTACATGACATTCCAGGACCGGATGGCCTTAGACATGGTGTTATCTGGGAAAGGAGGTGTTTTGTAAAATCATAGGAAAAAACGGGAACCTGTTGTACATACATTCCTGATAATATTGGCCCAAATGGTAAGGTTACTTTAGCTATAAAGAAATTAGAAGATCTGTCACTAGAGTTGAAGAAGAACTCAGGTATCACAGACCCATGGGATCAATATTTTAGCTGGATGAGTGGGTGGCAGAAGGTGTTCGCCCAGATACGGGTAACGGTATTAATAATCCTGGTCCTTTTAGCCCTGATTATATGCTGTATTCTACCTTTTGTAAAAAAGTTAATGAGCAAGGCTGTAGACAATAGCACACCTACATTTCTCCACCAAGAAGAAGAGGACCTCCTTATGATGGAAGATGACAAACCCTTCACTCCTCTACAGTCACTCCCTGTCCATAATCTCACAATCCTATAGGGTTATAGGGATAGATAGCGCCTGACTGCACCTCTCCAGCTGTATCGAGGAGGGAAGTGAACAGTTGCTGCCCAATTCTATATACAGCCTAAAAGAGTTGCTGAGGAGAAGGGTCAGGCTAAAAAGTAGGACCTTTAGTATTAGGGACAGAAAAGAGAAAATAGTCATTTTAGGGGGGATTGTGAAGGAATGTGATGTAGATAATAATAATAGTAATCTGAAAATGTCTATTTTCTTATGTGCATACATATTTTTCTCCTTACTCATTATATAAGTATACAGATTTGCTCTGTTCCTATATTTTCTCAAAATGGCGTGTACCCCCTACCTCCCACACACAGAAGAACGCGGAACTGGAGATAAGAACAAAGAGAGCCAAACCTCGTTATGAAAATTATCCATCTTCTTTTCTATCTTGACCAATGAGATGTACCTATTAGACTGACATAGCAATGACGTATTTGTGTGTATAAAACATTAACACCGCCTTGAATAAATTAGAAGTGTAACAGTAACGAAACTGAGCGTGTCTCAGTGTGTTTACTTTTATATGCATGCATATCAACACTTTTCAAATTAGAGACAGCAGCAGATAACCTTGAGCTCGATTGGAGCTCTTAATCATTTCCCTAACACACCTAATGACCACGCTATAGCCAGTCGCAGTGGCTCTTTACCATGTGATCAGGTGTGTCCAATCACAGCTGATCACAGTGTAAACAAGATTTGCCAGTTGTCTGCAATCCCCTCCTGTGCGCCGGATCACGTACAGTGGGGACGGAAAGTATTCAGACCCCCTTAAATTTTTCACTCTTTGTTATATTGCAGTCATTTGCTAAAATCATTTAAGTTCATGTTTTTCCTCATTAATGTACACAAAGCACCCCATATTGACAGAAAAACACAGAATTGTTGACATTTTTGCTGATTTATTAAAAAAGAAAAACTGAAATATCACATGGTCCTAAGTATTCAGACCCTTTGCTGTGACACTCATATATTTAACTCAGGTTCTGTCCATTTCTTCTGATCATCCTTGAGATGGTTCTACACCTTCATTTGAGTCCAGCTGTGTTTGATTATACTGATTGGACTTGATTAGAAAAGCCACACACCTGTCTATATAAGACCTTACAGCTCACAGTGCATGTCAGAGCAAATGAGAATCATGAGGTCAAAGGAACTGCCTGAAGAGCTCAGAGACAGAATTGTGGCAAGGCACAGATCTGGCCAAGGTTACAAAAACATTTCTGCTGCACTTAAGGTTCCTAAGAGCACAGTGGCCTCCATAATCCTTAAATAGAAGACATTTGGGAGGACCAGAACCCTTCCTAGAGCTGGCCGTCTGGCCGAACTGAGCTATCGGGGGGAGAAGAGCTTTGGTGAGAGAGGTAGAGAAGAACCCAAAGATCACTGTGGCTGAGCTCCCGAGATGCAGTCGGGAGATGGGAGAAAGTTGTAGAAAGTCAACCATCACTGCAGCCCTCCACCAGTCGGGGCTTTATGGCAGAATGGCCCGACGGAAGCCTCTCCTCAGTGCAAGACACATGAAAGACTGCATGGAGTTTGCTAGAAAACACCTGGAGAAAACCAGGCACTGCTCATCACCTGTCCAATACAGTCCCAACAGTGAAGCATGGCGGTGGCAGCATCATGCTGTGGGGGGGGGGGGGGGGGTTTCAGCTGCAGGAACAGGACGACTGGTTGCAATCAAGGGAAAGATGAATGCGGCCAAGTACAGGGATATCCTGGGCGAAAACCTTCTCCAAAGTGCTCAGGACCTCAGACTGGGCCGAAGGTTTACCTTCCAACAAGACAATGACCCTAAGCACACAGCTAAAATAACGAAGGAGTGGCTTCACAACAACTCTGTGACTGTTCTTGAATGGCCCAGCCAGAGGCCTGACTTAAACCCAATTGAGCATCTCTGGAGAGACCTAAAAATGGCTGTCCACCAACATTTACCATCCAACCTGACAGAACTGGAGAGGATCTGCAAGGAGGAATGGCAGAGGATCCCCAAATCCAGGTGTGAAAAACTTGTTGCATCTTTCCCAAAAAGACTCATGGCTGTATTAGATCAAAAGGGTGCTTCTACTAAATACTGAGCAAAGGATCTGAATACTTAGGACCATGTGATATTTCAGTTTTTCTTTAATAAATCTGCAAAAATGTCAACAATTCTGTGTTTTTCTGTCAATATAGGGTGCTGTGTGTACATTAATGAGGAAAAGAAATGAACTTAAATGATTTTAGCAAATGGCTGCAATATAACAAAGAGTGAAAAATTTAAGGGGGTCTGAATACTTTCTGTCCTCACTGTATATATACAGGTAAGTGATCCAGCTCTTCCGTGTAGGGGGCGTGCATGTGCACCGCCCGTGCCTCGCTTTTGCTGTAATTATACACAGCAGGTACCACAGACTCGACATCCGCCAGCACCCGGCGATCGGCAGTCTACCTAAGTAAACAAGGCAGATTGCCGTTCTGTCAGTAGGGAAGGCATGGACCCTGTGTTCCTGCAAAGCAGGGACAAGGATCTATGCCTTTCCCTAGTAAAAGCACCTACAATAATACACAGAAACACTAGACAGGCACACAGTTAACCCTTTGATCACCCCTGATGTTAACCCCTTCCCAGCCAATGTCATTAGTACAGTGACAGTGCATATTTAGCACTGATCACTGTATTTGTGTCACTGATCCCCAAAAAGTGTTAAAAGTGTCAATTAGTATCAGAATGTCTATCACAGTATCGCAGTCCCGCTACAAGTTGCTGATTACTGCCATTACTAGTAAAAAAAATTAAAATATCCCATAGTTTGTAGACGCTATAGCTTCTGCGCAAACCAATCAATATACCCTTATTGGGATAGTTTTTACCAAAAAAATGTAGCAGAATACATATTGAACTAAATCGATGAAGAGATTTGATTTTTTTCAATTCTTTTACTGGATACGTTTTACAGCAGGAAGTAAAAAATATTTTTTTTTTCTAAATTGTCAGTCTTTTTTTGTTTATAGTGGAAAAAAATAAAAACGCAGAGGTGAGGTGATCAAATACCACCAATAGAAAGCTCTACTTGTGGGGAAAAAAGGACATCAATTTTATTTGGGTACAGCATTGCATTACCGTGCAATTGTCAGTTAAAGTAACGCAGTGCCGTATTGCAAAAAGTGGTCTCGTCAGGAAGGGGGGCAAATCTTCCGGCGGTCAAGGGGTAAAGTCTGAATTGCACAGGATCTGCTAAAATTCCTTATGAAATTAACACTGAGAGGGACTAAAATATTAGTTTACGAAGCCATCCCTCTTTAAAGTTCTCATTCTCTAAAGTCTATATAACTAATGTTAGCATTCAGAGAATGTCAGCTTAGTACCAATGTGCATTAGCAACACTTGTTTGAGCTATTAATTACTAGTCATCCTCATCATACTAATTGGCACTTGCATGACCAATTACTGTGTAACTAACTTCCCTGACAGCAATTTCTTTGCTGTTTTGTGCATCTTGGATGTTGTTCAATGAGCACAAACATGTACAAATCAGATGGAATCATCTGCGTTATCATATTTGCACAATTGTGTTAAAAATACCATACTGTCAACATCTGCAGGACTGCTAAAACAATGATTTAAGCCCTGTAAAAAATCCTACTAGTGACACTACTGTGACCAATTACTGGTCATCCTCATTAAAAGGAGAAGCAAGTGTCACTAATTATAATGTGTGTCACAGTATTGTATAGAGTTTTTTCACTGTTATTTACATCTTTGATGTTTCTTACTAAGCAAAAATGTATCGGTTGTCTGATTAGAATTGCATGAAAGTGTTATAAATACAAAGCTAATTACAGTTTTTTTGTTAAATTGTGTCATCAGAAACACGGACAATAATGTTGCATGAAGACTGTAGTTGTGTCGAAAATTTTGTCAGGCTGGATGGAGAGATGGGCCTCCAAACCGGACTTTCTCCAGCGGGTCCCAGTCTGCCGCTGATTAAATAGACGTACAACGCCCAAAATAAAAAGCGAAAAACGTGTACAGTCCTCAAATGTGTGACAAAAAAACCATATAACAATTAAGTTGCCAGCAAAATAATGATTAGGTGATTTCACCACATCCTCTAAATATCAACCAACAACCAAGAAAAGTGTAGTGCAATTTTAAAATATACAATCAATAGTACATGAACGCATCAACTACTTTTGGGACATTTATTTTGCAGTAGTAGTAGTTGCGCTACACTATACTATTTGTTGGTAGATATGAATGCCATTAGCTCCCACAAAACCATTACACTTCCCAAAACAGAAGACAGACGTATTAACAAAAAGGTTAATATAAAAAAAATAATGATTTTTTATTAAAGAAGTTCACCTTTTAGAACATGTTACACCCGTATGTAGGATGTAACACGAAACATGTTTTTGTCCCGTTCCTCACCCCCTCAGTGTGACAGCAGGCAGGGGTTCCTCGTCCCACATCTGCTGTCAGATTTAAAAAAACAGCATGGCTGTGCGGGACTATGCCAACACAGCCACGTCATTAACAGTATCTTGTGAATGAAAAAAACTACAAGTCAACTACAAGTCACTGTGACAAACGGAACTTCAGTTTGAATGAACTGTGGGCAAGTTGATCAGCACGCCCATAGTTCATTCACAGTGCCTACAATTCTGAAAATGACAACTTATACAGAGGTATTGGCAACAGAGCCTGGCATTACACCTGCAATCTGCTGATCACGAGTGCAGTACTTTGCAGACACCAGTGTTCACCTCTTCACGCTCGCGCTATAACTGAAAGGCGGCTACAGAGCAGGCTTAAATTGCTGAGAGGACAGCCATGTACGTCCTCCCATGATTGCGGGGAGTGCGCGCCGATTCTGACCCTTTACCATGTGATAAGCTGTCAGCCTATAACAGCTGATCACATAATGTAAACAGAAGCTGGTAATCTGCTTTTTTTACCCACGCTAACAGCGTGAGAAGAAAAAATAAGCCGATTACCGGCTTGTGTAAACGGGACATCGGTCCCGCACACTGACAATCACTGCTGCTAAGCAGTTCCCACCAGTGCCACCTACCAGTGCCCATCAGTACTGCTAAGCAGTGCCCACCAGTGCTACCCACCAGTGCTGCCAATCTGTGCCCTCATCAATAGTGCCCATCAGTGCAGCCTATCATTGCCCATCAATGAAGGAGAAAAATTACCTGTTTGCAACTTTTATATCAAACTATGAAAACGTATTGTTTCAAAAATTTTCGGTCATTATTTGTTTTTTGTGGCAAAAAAATTAAACGCTCCAGTGGAGATTAAATACCACCAAAAGAAAGCTCTATTTGTGTGAAAAAAAAAATGATACAAATTTTATATGGGTACAGTGTTGCATGACCGCGCAATTGTCATTCAAAGAGTGACAGTGCTGAAAGCTGAAAATTGGCCTGGGCAGGAAGAGGGTTTAAGTGCCCAGTAAGCAGGTGGTTAAACAATAATTAACTTTTTTTTTTTTTAACCAGCAAAAAGATGCGCATTTATTTTTTTTTAATGAAGAGGTGAAGGGTTATCAATAGAAACAGCTACAATTCAAGAAATTTTGGTGCTAAAACTTTCTTTCATATTAAAAATACAAAAAAAAAAAAAACATACAGGTAAATTAATGGCATGAGCTTAAAGTGTTTATTCAGCTTTACAGAAAATTTGTAAAGGTGACCTAACACTGGACCTGCTTACCCCCCAGTTCCCGCTGAACTTACTACCGGCGAGTCTAAACTGTCAAGGCTACAGCAAGCCGTACCACTGGTCCGCGGATTTGAAATCCCGGGTGCTTTCTCTCCTCTCTGCCCAGCGCTGCCAGTATGGACCAGTCATATTCTGACTGGTCAGTACGGTTCATGTGATATGTAAAGTGATAATTAAGGGTTTATTTAAGGGTTTTCAACCACTTTGAATCAACTTGTTTTAACCAACTGGGTGATCCTATATGAAATCTTTAAATGTGGCTGTTAGCACTGGATGAAAAAGTACTGTAAAATGATGATGCATGGGTATGGAATATGCATATTAGTAAAATCTAACCCTTAAACAAATATCATAATAAAAATGATTGCCAACAACTGCTAAATATATTATATAGAACATATATTCAACAAGTATTTGGTCGATTAAACTATCATAAAAGAACTACAATACAGGTCTGCTAAACGATCTTCAAGAATTATCCACTTTGAAAAGAAATTTAAATGCGTATCAATTCCAAAAAATAAAAAATAAAAATAGCAAGAATTTGGTGGTAACACATATATAGTACTGGCTTATGCCCAGTACACACGATCCGAAAATATACCGCTTTTGGAGCGATCGTACGCTAGCTTATCACAACAGTTCACCCGATATTATCTGATGGTACAAGCATAAAAACATTGCTTGCACGATACCAGATCGTACGATATTCATTTAATTAATTGTCGCCTGAAAATACAATACAAATTAAACTACAACATATGACATCACGTCCGAATTTTTATTCTGTTGTATGAGAATTTTCATAACTTTAGTAACCTATTCAATTTCTGCTTGTGACTAGCAGATGAAAAAAGTCAGACTATCTGTCGCCCGATTTTCGGATCGTGTGTACGGGGCATTAGGGTGGCTCCACTCTGGATAGAAGAGACCCTTGTGCCTTTTTGGCCCCTTTCACACCAGGGGACTGATCAGGTCCACCTGTCCAATTTTCTGGCGGATCCAATCGGATCACCTATTGTTCCCTATGGAGCAGCAGATCTCAGTGGGCATGTGTCTTATGACACCCGCTGGCATCCGATCCAATCCGATACACTAAAAAACAGAGGTTCCCCAACTGTCTGGCGGACCAGATGACAGTCGGATGGAAATGGACAGTTGGTCCGTTTTCATCCGACCGCCCCATAGAGAACAGCGGGTTGGGTCCGTGTCTGCTCTGCATAGAGGAGCGGACACGGACCTGTCATCCACCTGCTCAGCGGGGATCAGCAAAGAGGATCCCCTGCCGAGCAGGTGCCGCTTGATGGATTCTGCCCCGTCTGAAAGGGGCCTAAGGAGAAATGGGCTCCCTCCAGGAATACCTGCCCTTAATTTATCCGCTGCTATATATGCTCCAACTTGGAGGTTTTCATCTTACAAAGTTAGAACAGCACTTTACAGGAAAGCCTTGGCAAGGCATGTGCCTTCCACATATATCTGCAAATGTATGCAACTCAAATCCCTATTTTAAACGTAAATTGTTAGACAGTGTCAAATAGTTGTTTTTTTCAGGCTAGCTGATAAGTGTGATTGAAATTTGTTTGTTTGTAGGGAGGAACAACAGATTCCACTTTGGAAAGCACCATTTTTAATTCTGGGAGATGGCAGTGTTATATTTAGATAGACTTGACTAAGAAATTAAAGCCAAACTCCAGCTAAAAGCAGATACAGATAAAGCTTTTTAGCTTTTTTTATATTGTAGTGAATAAAAATGTGACCACTGTAAAACCCCCACCCCCCGCCACCCCCGGTAAATGGTTTGCCTCAACCCCTTAAGTAATTGTACATCTCAGACATGAAATGTGAACATATCTTTCTATATTATTTACTTGTCTCTATCTAAAGCATTAAGTGTGATATCTCTCTGCTGCCTCATTCCTCTGATATCTGCATGAGTCACTCCTAACAGCTTTTCCCCATACCAGAAGATAAAAAAGGGGGAAGGAAAGCTCCCGCACACAG
Source organism: Aquarana catesbeiana (assembly GCF_042186555.1). Taxonomy (NCBI): domain Eukaryota; kingdom Metazoa; phylum Chordata; class Amphibia; order Anura; family Ranidae; genus Aquarana; species Aquarana catesbeiana. Next base: position 201,009,710 of record NC_133326.1, on the reverse strand, counting down.
CCTGTGACTGATATCCTCAGCTCTACATGTTCTCTATGTACTGTGTGAAGGGAAGTGTGTCTGTTTCATCCAATCAGAGCTGTCCTCACCGAGATCTGCACGGTGAGACTTCAGGTTCTCACCCCCCCAGCTGTTCAGAGCTGAGAGATCCTGTGTAAATTCTGGACTTTGAATGGCTGTAGAGAACAGATGGCATGGATAAACAGGTACAACCAATGTAAGAGAATGTTTCACTTCTGTGTATTATCTAATACTAGTCACTTCACTGGGTATATGTAAGGTTTTTCAATCCTTTAACTGCCACTTTTAGTGTACCACTTGGTATGTTAAAGGATGCTTAAAAATACCAGACTTATTGTTCAAAGAAACAGGTGAAAATAAAAGGAAGAAAGCCCAAGAAAACAAAAACTAATGCACCCACCACATCTAAAAAACTGGTACACTGCAATAAAATAAATGGTTGTTTGGAGTTCAATATCTCTTTAAAGCGGAGTTCCACCCAAAAGTGGAACTTCCACTTATCTGTCTCCTCCCCCCCTTCTGGTGCCACATTTGGCACCATTCAGGGGGAAGCAGGTACCTGTTCTTCACAGGTACCCTTTCCCCACTTCCAGAGACAGTGCCATCCCTCTGAATTTCGGCCCCCCTCCTCCTAGCCAATTCGCGCACCCACAGTAGGGAACCGCCTGCGAAGTCGATAGCCAGCGGCAGCACCCAACAGCCGATCCAAAAATCGGCTGGGGTGCCAACATCGCAGGAACCCTGGACAGGTAAGTCCACCGATTTAAATGCTCAGTAAAAGCATATAATTGACTTGGGTCATATTAACCACTTGCCGACCGCCTAACGTATATATACGTCGGCAGAATGGCACGGGCAGGCAGAATCACGTACCTGTACGTGATCTGCCTCCCGCGGGCGGGGGGTCGATCGGACCCCCCCCCGGTGCCACCGGCGGTCGGCATCTGACTAGGAGCGTCGGGAGGCGAGGGGGAGACCATCCGATCGTGGCCCCCCCCTCGCGATCGCTCCCAGCCAATAGGAATCCTCCCCTGCCTGTGTGTAATTTCACACAGGCAGAGGATGTGATGTCATCTCTCCTCGGTCTGGCAGTTTCCGTCCCAGCGCCGAGGAGAGAAGACATGTAAGTGCACACAACACACACACACACAGTAGAACATGCCAGGCATACCTTACACCCCCGATCCCCCCCCGATCGCCCCCCGATCCCCCCCCCGATCACCCCCCCCCCTGTCACAAACTGACATTAGCAGTATTTTTTTTTTTTTTTTTCTGATTACTGCATAGTGTCAGTTTGTGACAGTTACAGTGTTAGGGCAGTGAATATTACCCCCCTTTAGGTCTAGGATACCCCCCTAACCCCCCCTAATAAAGTTTTAACCCCTTGATCACCCCCTGTCACCAGTGTCACTAAGCGATCATTTTTCTGATCGCTGTATTAGTGTCGCTGGTGACGCTAGTTAGGAACGTAAATATTTAGGTTCGCCGTCAGCGTTTTATAGCGTCAGGGACCCCCATATACTATCTAATAAAGGTTTTAACCCCTTGATTGCCCCCTAGTTAACCCTTTCACCACTGATCACCGTATAACTGTTACGAGTGACGCTGGTTAGTTCGTTTATTTTTTATAGTGTCAGGGCACCTGCCGTTTATTACCGAATAAAGGTTTAGCCCCCTGATCGCCCGGTGGTGATATGCGTCGCCCCAGGCAGCGTCAGATTAGCGCCAGTACCGCTAACACCCACGCACGCAGCATACGCCTCCCTTAGTGGTATAGTATCTGTACGGATCAATATCTGATCCAATCAGATCTATACTAGCGTCCCCAGCAGTTTAGGGTTCCCGAAAACGCAGTGTTAGCGGGATCAGCCCAGATACCTGCTAGCACCTGCGTTTTGCCCCTCCGCCCGGCCCACCCAAGTGCAGTATCGATCGATCACTGTCACTTACAAAACACTAAACGCATAACTGCAGCGTTCGCATAGTCAGGCCTGATCCCTGCGATCGCTAACAGTTTTTTTGGTAGCGTTTTGGTGAACTGGCAAGCACCAGCCCCAGGCAGCGTCAGGTTAGTGCCAGTACCACTAACACCCACGCACGCAGCATACGCCTCCCTTAGTGCTATAGTATCTGATCGGATCAATATCTGATCCGATCAGATCTATACTAGCGTCCCCAGCAGTTTAGGGTTCCCACAAACGCAGTGTTAGCGGGATCAGCCCAGATACCTGCTAGCACCTGCGTTTTGCCCCTCCGCCCGGCCCAGCCCAGCCCACCCAAGTGCAGTATCGATCGATCACTGACACTTACAAAACACTAAACGCATAACTGCAGCGTTCGCAGAGTCAGGCCTGATCCCTGCGATCGCTAACAGTTTTTTTGGTAGCGTTTTGGTGAACTGGCAAGCACCAGCGGCCTAGTACACCCCGGTCGTAGTCAAACCAGCACTGCAGTAACACTTGGTGACGTGGCGAGTCCCATAAGTGCAGTTCAAGCTGGTGAGGTGGCAAGCACAAGTAGTGTCCCACTGCCACCAAGAAGACAAACACAGGCCCGTCGTGCCCATAGTGCCCTTCCTGCTGCATTCGCCAATCCTAATTGGGAACCCACCGCTTCTGCAGCGCCCGTACTTCCCCCATTCACATCCCCAACCAAATGCAGTCGGCTGCATGAGAGGCATTTTTCTTTATGTCCTCCCGAGTACCCCTACCCAACGAACCCCCAAAAAAGATGTTGTGTCTGCAGCAAACGCGGATATAGACGTGACACCCGCTATTATTTTCCTTCCTGTCCTGACAATCCTGGTCTTTGCATTGGTGAATGTTTTGAACGCTACCATACAATAGTTGAGTATTAGCGTAGGGTACAGCATTGCACAGACTAGGGCACACTTTCACAGGGTCTCCCAAGATGCCATCGCATTTTGAGAGACCCGAACCTGGAACCGGTTACAGTTATAAAAGTTAGTTACAAAAAAAAGTGTAAAAAAAAAAAAAAAAAAAAAAACATACAAAAATATAAAATAAAAAAAAAATAGTTGTCGTTTTATTGTTCTTTCTCTCTCTATTCTCTCTCTCTATTGTTCTGTTCTTTTTACTGTATTCTATTCTGCAATGTTTTATTGTTATTATGTTTTATCATGTTTGCTTTTCAGGTATGCAATTTTTTATACCTTACCGTTTACTGTGCTTTATTGTTAACCATTTTTTTGTCTTCAGGTACGCCATTCACGACTTTGAGTGGTTATACCAGAATGATGCCTGCAGGTTTAGGTATCATCTTGGTATCATTCTTTTCAGCCAGCGGTCGGCTTTCATGTAAAAGCAATCCTAGCGGCTAATTAGCCTCTAGACTGCTTTTACAAGCAGTGGGAGGGAATGCCCCCCCCCCCCCCAACGTCTTCCGTGTTTTTCTCTGGCTCTCCTGTCTCAACAGGGAACCTGAAAATGCAGCCGGTGATTCAGCCAGCTGACCATAGAGCTGATCAGAGACCAGAGTGGCTCCAAACATCTCTATGGCCTAAGAAACCGGAAGCTACGAGCATTTTATGACTTAGATTTCGCCGGATGTAAACAGCGCCATTGGGAAATTGGGAAAGCATTTTATCACACCGATCTTGGTGTGGTCAGATGCTTTGAGGGCAGAGGAGAAATCTAGGGTCTAATAGACCCAATTTTTGCAAAAAAGAGTACCTGTCACTACCTATTGCTATGATAGGGGATATTTACATTCCCTGAGATAACAATAAAAATGATTAAAAAAAAAAAAAATGAAAGGAACAGTTTAAAAATAAGATAAAAAAATAATAATAATAAAGAAAAAAAAAAAAAAAAAAAAAAAAAAAGCACCCCTGTCCCCCCTGCTCTCGCGCTTAGGCGAACGCAAGCGTCGGTCTGGCGTCAAATGTAAACAGCAATTGCACCATGCATGTGAGGTATCGCCGCGAAGGTCAGATCGAGGGCAGTAAGTTTAGCAGTAGACCTCCTCTGTAAATCTAAAGTGGTAACCTGTAAAGGCTTTTAAAGGCTTTTAAAAATGTATATAGTTTGTCGCCACTGCACGTTTGTGCGCAATTTTAAAGCATGTCATGTTTGGTATCCATGTACTCGGCCTAAGATCATCTTTTTTATTTCATCAAACATTTGGGCAATATAGTGTGTTTTAGTGCATTAAAATGTAAAAAAGTGTGTTTTTTCCCCAAAAAATGCGTTTGAAAAATCGCTGCGCAAATACTGTGTGAAAAAAAAAAATGAAACACCCACCATTTTAATCTGTAGGGCATTTGCTTTAAAAAATATATATAATGTTTGGGGGTTCAAAGTAATTTTCTTGCAAAAAAAAATTATTTTTTTATGTAAACAATAAGTGTCAGAAAGGGCTTTGTCTTCAAGTGGTTAGAAGTGTGGGTGATGTGTGACATAAGCTTCTAGATGTTGTGCATAAAATGCCAGGACAGTTCAAAACCCCCCCAAATGACCCCATTTTGGAAAGTAGACACCCCAAGCTATTTGCTGAGAGTCATGTTGAGTCCATGGAATAATTTATATTGTGACACAAGTTGCGGGAAAGAGACAATTTTTTATTTTTTTTATTTTTTTTTGCGCAAAGTTGTCACTAAATGATATATTGCTCAAACATGCCATGGGAATATGTGAAATTACACCCCAAAATACATTCTGCTGCTTCTCCTGAGTACGGGGATACCACATGTGTGAGACTTTTTGGGAGCCTAGCCGCGTACGGGACCCTGAAAACCAAGCACCGCCTTCAGGCTTTCTAAGGCCGTAAATTTTTGATTTCACTCTTCACTGCCTATCACAGTTTCGGAGGCCATGGAATGCCCAGGTTGCAAAAAACCCCCCCAAATGACCCCATTTTGGAAAGTAGACACCCCAAGCTATTTGATGAGAGGTATAGTGAGTATTTTGCAGACCTCACTTTTTGTCACAAAGTTTTGAAAATTGAAAAAAGAAAAAAAAAAATTTTTTTTCTCGTCTTTCTTTATTTTCAAAAACAAATGAGAGCTGCAAAATACTCACCATGCCTCTCAGCAAATAGCTTGGGGTGTCTACTTTCCAAAATGGGGTCATTTGGGGGGGGTTTGTGCCACCTGGGCATTCCATGGCCTCCGAAACTGTGATAGGCAGTGAGGAGTAAAATCAAAAATGTACGCCCTTAGAAATCCTGAAGGTGGTGATTGGTTTTCGGGGTCCCGTACGCGGCTAGGCTCCCAAAAAGTCCCACACATGTGGTATCCCCATACTCAGGAGAAGCAGCTAAATGTATTTTGGGGTGCAATTCCACATATGCCCATGGCCTGTGTGAGCAATATATCATTTAGTGACAACTTTGTGCAAAAAAAAAAAAAAAAAAAAAAAATTTGTCACTTTCCCGCAACTTGTGTCAAAATATAAAACATTCCATGGACTCAACATGCCTCAAAGCAAATAGCTTGGGGTGTCTACTTTCCAAAATGGGGTCATTTGGGGGGGTTTTATGTCATCTGGGCATTTTATGGCCTTCAAAACTGTGATAGGTAGTGAGGAGTAAAATCAAAAATGTACGCCCTTAGAAATCCTGAAGGCAGTGATTGGTTTTCGGGGCCCCGTACGCGGCTAGGCTCCCAAAAAGTCCCACACATGTGGTATCCCCATACTCAGGAGAAGCAGCAGAATGTATTTTGGGGTGCAATTCCACATATGCCCATGGCCTGTGTGAGCAATATATCATTTAGTGACAACTTTTTGTAATTTTTTTTTTTTTTTTTTTTTTTTTGTCATTATTCAATCACTTGGGACAAAAAAAATGAATATTCAATGGGCTCAACATGCCTCTCAGCAAATTCCTTGGGGTGTCTACTTTCCAAAATGGGGTCATTTGTGGGGGTTTTGTACTGCCCTGCCATTTTAGCACCTCAAGAAACGACATAGGCAGTCATAAATTAAAGGCTGTGTAAATTCCAGAAAATGTACCCTAGTTTGTAGACGCTATAACTTTTGCGCAAACCAATAAATATACACTTATTGACATTTTTTTTACCAAAGACATGTGGCCGAATACATTTTGGCCTAAATGTATGACTAAAATTGAGTTTATTGGATTTTTTCTAGAACAAAAAGTAGAAAATATCATTTTTTTTCAAAATTTTCGGTCTTTTTCCGTGTATAGCGCAAAAAATAAAAACGGCAGAGGTGATCAAATACTATCAAAAGAAAGCTCTATTTGTGGGAAGAAAAGGACGCAAATTTCGTTTGGGTACAGCATTGCATGACCGCGCAATTAGCAGTTAAAGCGACGCAGTGCCGAATTGTAAAAAGTGCTCTGGTCAGGAAGGGGGTAAAACCTTCCGGGGCTGAAGTGGTTAAAAAGAAAAAGAGTTCCTAAAAAGTAAAAAATCTATTTTAGCATAGTTTGCATCACAAGTACTCAGTTCAGCAGTCGGTATAGTACTGTCCACCCTGAGTACATCACTGCCATGATCATAAAAGGTATTTTACATACTCTGCACCAAAACCAGTGTAGGATTCATCTCTATGAAATAAGAATTGTCACAATGTAATACAAATGGTTACTGAGCAATAACCGGGAGCTCTACAGTTGCATATGTAACATATCAGTCTGGCTTTTCATTTAAAAGAAAAAGAAAAGATTGCAGTCCTCAGTAGAAAGAGATTCATTTCCACAATGTCACACCCCTACGTAAAAAATCTAAAATAACACAACATGACACATTTGAGTACATACCAGATGATCTGGGTATCTGGCTTTCACTGGCTGATTTCACAATCTTGTTATCGCTGGTCACATTTGAGGTAAGCTCTTCAGGTGCCACAGGTCTGTCTCCCAGCTGTTTAATCTCTTGAAATTTGTTCTGCTCTTGTAATTTCGTATGGTTTTGGATGACTTTGTTTGCAGTTTCTAGCACAACCTCAGTATTTAAATTTTCTGCTGCCATGGCTAGCAGTTCATCATCGTCCTCCCCAACATCCCATGCATCGCTTGTGTTGCTTTCAAACTCTTGGAAAGTGGTGACCTTTTTTAGCTTTATAGGTGTTGTTGGAGGCTTTTGAATCGTTTTTGTCAAGCTATCAAAATAGAAATGAAAAACAATGTGAATGTATTTATAAGAATTCCAATATCCTACAACAAAAACACAACAACTGAGTTTTGTAATAATGACCACAGAAATAAAGTAAAATAAAATAGAAAATTTTGGGTGTTTTTACGTCATAATCAGCATCATAAAAATTATGCTTTTGAGTGTTAAGTCACTGAAAACAAAAACTGCAATAAAAAAGAAATTCTCTGTGTCAGAGGCATCACACAGTCACCATTAGTGTCCAGCAAACATTATGGTAATAAAGAGATCTCAGACCGGCAATAGATGTAAGGGTGTAGGGCAGCATACTGCCCCTTTCATACGGGACGGATTCCATTCTAATCTGCTGGGGTTCAGCTGAACGGATCAGAGCGGGTGGATGACTGCAGAGTGGACATGGACAGAGCCTGCTCTACTCTATAGGCAGCCAGGAGAAAACTGACTCCACTGCCTGTGTACACCCGACTACCTCCAAACTATTCCACCTAAGCAGAAGAGGGCAGATCCCCTTACGTTCTTATTTTCTGTTTTGTGAACCTGATCGGACCCAGAGGTAGGTGGGTGTAAACTACCACAAGTTAGTTTACGTCTGCCTATCCACAGGGATGAATGAACCTTCTGATCGTGTCCACCTGATCAGAACGGCTGTGTGAAAGTGGCCTAAAGATAAAGAATAGAACTGAGCAGAACACCAAATGAGCAAGAAGGAATGAGGTTAAAGTATACCCGGTTCCCGACCGGCGCACACCGATGTACGTCGGCAGAATGGCGCGGCTGGGCAAATGGACTTACAGGTACGTCCATTTGAATTCCCCGCCATGCCATTGTGTGCGCGCGCCGGCCGGGAGCTCCGTGAGTCAGGTCGCGGGTCCCGCGGACTCGATCGCCGCGGGGATACCCGCGATCGCCTCACTGAGAGGACGAACTGGGAGATGCTGATGTAAACAGATTCAGATAATAAGATTCTTTGGTCTGATGAGAACAAGATAGAACTTTTGGCCTTAATTCTAAGCGGTATGTGTGGAGAAAACCAGGCACTGCTCATCACCTGTCCAATACAGTCCCAACAGTGAAGCATGGTGGTGGCAGCATCATGCTGTGGGGGTGTTTTTCAGCTGCAGGGACAGGACGACTGGTTGCAATCGAGGGAAAGATGAATGCGGTCAAGTACAGGGATATCCTGGACGAAAACCTTCTCCAGAGTGCTCAGGACCTCAGACTGGGCCGAAGGTTTACCTTCCAATAAGACAATGACCCTAAGCACACAGCTAAAATAACAAAAGGAGTGGCTTCACAACAACCCCGTGACTGTTCTTGAATGGCCCAGCCAGAGCCCTGACTTAAACCCAATTGAGCATCTTTGGAGAGATCTAAAATGGCTGTCCACCAACGTTTACCATCCAACCTGACAGAAATGGAGAGGATCTGCAAGGAGGAATGGCAGAGGATCCCCAAATCCAGGTGTGAAAAACTGGTCTGAATACTTAGCACCATGTGATATTTCAGTTTTTCTTTTTTAATAAGTCTGCAAAAATGTCAACAATTCTGTGTTTTTCTGTCAATATGGGGTGCTGTGTGTACATTAATGAGGAAAAAAAACGAACTTAAATGATTTTAGCAAATGGCTGCAATATAACAGAGTGAAAAATGTAAGGGGGTCTGAATACTTTCCGTCCCCAAAATATATATATCTCAAAATTCTAAAAATATTTTAATAGTGGTCCTGACCTGCGACACAGGCTAGTGCTATTCAAGTGTGCAAAACTAAAAAAAACATACCAAAAAAAAAAAAAAAGTTAAAACGGTTTAAAGTGGCTCACCATCCTTGATCTAATGACTACAGTGGGAGCGGCTGAGATTTCCCTCTGACATTAGCTGGGCGGTCACGTGACTGCACATCAGCAATGTGCAATAACGTATTTAGCTGCAGAATTTAAGATAAACACATACACTGTGTAGTATATCTTGTTATAACAGAGGGGCTGGCATTATTGTGAGCATTACATTTACTGCTACACGGAATAGTGGCAGGAGAGGAGGGGTGGCTCACACACCGGGTCCTGACAGGCAGGCAGGGAGGGAGGGGGAAGACTGCGGGCTGAGAGGTACATAAACCGACCACGGTATCGTGGATCAGCAGCCATGATTACCGTGATCAGCACACCTTGAGGGACACAGGAACAGGCAGGATCAACCATTTTTTTTTTAGAAGACACTACACAAGCACTACGCGGTTTCTTTTCTTTTTGTCCTTTTTTTTTTAGGGTTACAACCTCTAAGTTGGTATCTGTTGCTTTTTTTAAGAACATTTGGGACAAAACTACAATGTCTTTGTAAAGCTCAAAAAAGTACATGAGATTCTTATGAACTACAACTACTCCTGATTCAAAGCTCAGAAGAAAACAAAAGAAAGCCCTGCAGGGTTGCATAATGGACCACTGTCAGATAAACAACCCTTCTTATGCCTCATTTACATATGCTAAAATAAGCACGATTATGTGAATTTATAGGACACACCTAAACATACATAAATGCATTTAATGATTATAAATGATTGAATGCACACTGTTTTTTGCATACTATGCAATTACTTGTGTTCAGATGCATTCAGTTTTTTTTTTTTGTTTAAAAAAAAAAAAAAATAGAAATCTGTACATTCAGTGGCAGATTAGATACTCTGAACACAGTTAAAAAACACAGTTAAAAAAAAAAAAAAAAGGCCTGCGTGAATAAGGTCTTACACATGATGCTAAAAAGTCAAATCAACATCCGCTACCAACTTGCACATCACTAAAAAAAAGTTGCAAGCTTTAACCTTTGAGGGCTTAAAGCAGCACAAATCAGCTTTAAAAGCATTAAAGTTTAAGAAGAGGTCATTTACAGCCTCTGGTAAGAAATATGTCTTTTAAACAGAAAATAGTAAAAGTATTTTAGTTTAAGTTTTCAGATAACAAATAAGCTGACATGCAGCTTAAAAGATTGTGAGCTATAATCTGGAAGACGTAAATTATGTGATACATTACCAGTTTAGTAAATAGGGCAGGAGTTTCATTCACCTATACTATGTGTTCATAAAACTAGTCACCAAGCAATCTACAGACATAAAAAAAAAATATTATCTACTAAAACCATAATTAAAGTCTTATGCCCAAGATGTAAATCTCCTTAATGATGCCAGTCTAAAAGTCAACACCTTTAAGATGTCAGGAGAGCTAGGTTTTAGGGAGAACAACCTGCTCCCACTGGCCTTTTTGTTTTTTTCATTCCAAGATCAAAATATGCAAGCATGAAACTGAAACAATGATGTATATGTGTGTATATTTTTCTGTGTATAGTGTCAGTTTAAACAATCAATAGATACACACTTGTAAAAAAAAAAAGTCAGTCATATAAAGAAAATGTAAAGATTCAAATAGATTCTAGTTATCTTTCAGTTTTGAGGTCCAATGAGCATAATAGAGTGAGGGCTCTTGCACACAGGCGCCTAAAAAAAGCCATATTTTTATGCGTTCAAGTTTATTTTTTACTGATCTAAATGCAGTCCGTTGTTCTTAATGGGCCTGTACATACAGGCAGGCAAACTTGCACTGGGTACAGATCAGTTTAACCCCTTCATGCCTAAGCCTTTTTCTGACACCTGTTGCTTAAAAGTTAAAATCAATATGTTTTGCTAGAAAATTACTTAGAACCCCCAAACATTATATATAATATATTTTTTAGCAGAGACCCTAGAGAATACAATGGCGATCGTTTTATGTCACACTGTTGTAGTGATATAATACATATTACAACAACTGTATTTGCGCAGCGGTCTTTCAAATGAAATTTTTTTCGGAAGAAATACACTTCCATGAAGTAAAAAGAAAAACAAAACCATAACGTTAAGCCCATTATTTTTTTTTTTTCTTTTATGTGAAAGATAATGTTCCGCCGAGATACCCAACAGGTCATGCTTAAAAATTGTGCACACTCGTGAAATGGCGACAAACTACGGTACTCAAAAATCTCCATAGGCGACGTTTTAAAATATTTCTACAGGTTACCTGTTTGGAGTTACAGAGGTGGTCTTGGGCTAGAATTATTGCTCTCTCTAACGATCATAGCAATACCTCACATGTGTGGTTTGAACACTGTTTACATTTGTGGGCGTGACTTACGTGTGCGTTCGCTTCTGCATGCAAGCACGGAGTGATGGGGTGCTTTCACATTTTTTTTTTCGCTCTTATTTATTTTTTTATTTTACATTTACCCTTTAAATTTTTTATTATTTTATTGTTTAATCAGTTTTATTGCTGTCACAAGGAATGAAAACCTCACTAGTGACAGTAATAGGCAGTGACAGGTACTCTTTATGGAGAGATCTGGGGTCTATGAGATTCCAATAAGCTTGCCGCCTACAGACCCCGACAACTGTTGTCCTCCTCAACATGGGGACAAGGTGCTTGGGGGGGGGGGGGGGCACAAGAGAGTCCCCACTGTCAGAACACAATGGGGTTGATTTACTAAAACTGGAGAGTGCAAAATCTGGTCCAGCTGGGTAGCCAGTTTCTAACTTCAGCTTGTTCAATTAGAGCCCATTCACACAGGGGCAACACGACTTCCAGCACGACTTTGGGAGGCAACTTGGACATGACTTGAGTATGAATCACAGCACGACTTGGGGCAACTTACAACACAACTTGAAGTCGCCTCCAGGACAGGGAACTTTACAAGTGGCCAATCAGAGCTTATCAGCTGTGTGTGAGAAGGAGGGGGCTGGCTGTTTAGTGGAGGAAATTACTTTCTGTTTCTTTTCTGCTTCCTGTAAAGTTGCCTCAGTATGAACAGTGATCAGACTTGGAGGCAACTTCCATTGAAATCAATGGGTACAAGTTGCCTTCAAGTCGGATTGAAGTAGTACAGGAACCTTTTCTGAAGTCGGAGCGACTGCAGTAGTGTGCATTAAGACAGATCCATTCACTTACATTGATTTTTTCGTGTAGCGCGACTTGAGGCGACTAGGGGCGACTTGCAGTCGGATCCAAAGTTGCCCCTGTGTGAATGGGCTCTTAAGGTTTGACAAAAAAAAAAAAAAAAAAAAAACACAAAGAAACTGACTGGTTTCTTTGCACAGCTGAACCAGATTTTGCACTCTCCAATTTTAGTAAATCAGCCCCAATGTCTCATCAGGGAAGACTCCTGTAGATTGTGTGGAAGGAGGAATCGATTCAATTTTTTCACTCAGCTTTCTGGCTGAGCAAAAAAAAAAAAAAAAAAAAAAATCATTTAGAGCCAGCCAAACACTACTGACTTCTGATAAAACATGAGATATAGGCCGGCAGTACACTGATCAGCAGCTACAGCAGCAGCAGTACACTGAACAGCATGATACAAGAATACAATTTGGATGAAAAAGACTAAAGCCCGTACACACAATCCGAAAAGCGCATAACAGATTGTCTGGGTTTTTTTTTTGCATGCTAGTCATATATCGAAAAATGAAGAGTTTACTGAAGTTCTGAAAATTCTCTTGCGACAGAATAAAAAAAAAAAAAAATTGGAAGTGATGTAATGTACTGTAGTGTATTTGTATTGTATTTTCAGGCGACAACTGTACCGATTAAAAAGGAAATTATACAATCTGGTATCGTACAAGAATAACGTTCATGCTTGTCCGATCTTATAATAAATCGGATGAACGGTTGTGATCGGCTCTCAAAAGCTCTGTAATAACGATCCGATTATTGTACGATCGCTTCGAAATCGGTATTTTTCGTACAATTTTTTGATCGCGCGTACGGGCCTTAAGGATGGTTCCAACAAAATGCATACAAGCCTGACTTCAGAGTGATCCTGGATTCATCTTATATGGAACTTCAAAAAAAGTAAATTGTGCCTATGCAGTACCCTGAAAAAAAAAAGTGCATGCGAGGGTGCCTAGACACTCCTCTGCATACAACCTCATACAGTTAGATCCATATATATTTGGACACGGACACAATTTTATTTTTTATTTTTTCCCAGGTTTTTACCAAAACATATTACAGCTCTTAAGAAAGGACCAAAAGAAATTGGATAGTGTTACCAAAAGCGGGTTACTGGCCAGGTGTGGGCTACTCCTTCGTTATTTCTTCGACAATTAAGCAGGTAAAAGGTCTGATGTTGATTCTAAGTGTGGTATTTGCATTTGGAATCTATTGCTGTGAACCTACATCATGCGTTCAAAGTAGTTGTCCATGCAAATGAAACAGGCCATTGCAAGGCTTCAAAAACTAAACAAATCCATCAGAGATAGCAGCAACACTAGGAGTGGCCAAATCAACAGTTTGATACAGTCTGAGGAAAGAAGGAGGCACTGGCGAGCTCAGCAACATAAAAAGGCCTGGATGTCCACGGTAGACAACAGTGGTGGATGATTGCAGGAGCCTCTCTATGGTAAAGAAAAACCCATTCACAACATCCAGACAAGTGAAGGACACTCTCCAGGAGGTGGGCGTATCATTGAGAAAGTCTACAATCAAGAGAAGACTTCACGAGAGCAAATATAGAGTGTTCACCCCAAAGTGAAAACCATTCATAAGCCTGAAGAATAGAAAAGCCAGATTACACTTTACCAAAAAAACATCTAAAAAAAGCCAGACCAGTTCTGGAAAAGCATTCTTTGGACAGATGAAACTAAGATTAATCTGTACCAGAATGACGGGAAGAAAAAAGTGTGGAGAAGGCTTGGAACAGCTCATGATCCAAAGCACACATCATAATCTGTAAAACATGGTGGAGGCAGTGTTATGGTATGGGCATGCATGGCTTCCAGTGGCACTGGGTCAATGGTGTTTATTGATGATGTGACAGAAGACGGACGCAGCCGGATGAATTCTGCAGTGTTGAGAGATAAATTAGTCAGCCCAGATTCAGCCAAATGCAGCAAAGTTGACTGTCCATTTGTACTGTGAAGCACCGTCCAATGATCCAAAACACACTGCAAAAGCAACCCAGGAGCTTTTGAAGGAACAGAAGTGGAATATTCTGCAATGGCCGAGTCAATCACCTGATCTCAACTCAATTGAGCATGCATTTCACTTGCTGAAGGCAAAACTAAAAAGGCAGAAAGACCCACAAACAAAGAACAACTGAATAAATCTGCAGTTAGAGCTTGGCAAAGCATCAGAAAGGAGGAAACCCAGTCTTTGGTAATGTCCATGGGTTCCAGACTTCAGGTAGTCATTGCCATTAAAGAATTCTCTACAAAATATTAAAAATTAACATTTTATTTTATGATTATATTCATTTGTCCAATTACATTTGAGCCCCTGAAAATAGGGGGGCTGTGTATCAAAAATGGTTGCAGTTCCTAAAATTTGTACTTGATACATATGTTCAACCCCTTGAATTAAAGCTGAAAGTCTGCACTTCAAATTAATTTGGATTGTTGTGTTTTAATTTTATTCTGGTGGCATACAGAGCCAAAAGTACGAAAATTGTGCCTGTGTCCAAATATATATGGACCGAACTGTATATTCACTATATTACCAAAAGTATTGGGAGGCCTGCTTTTACACGCACATGAACTTTAACCCCTTCCCGACCAACCACCGCAGTTGTACTGCGGCAGGTTGGCTCCCCTGGGTGAACCGACGTACAGCCTTCGACCACTAGGGGGCACATGCGCGCCGCCACAAGCACACTAGTGCATCCGTGGCACCACACCGGAGCCGATGCGCGTGCCCAGCAGTCGCGATGACCGCCAGGCACCCGGGACACTCCACACAGAGACAGAACAGAGATCTGTCAATGTAAACAGACAGATCTCCGTGCTGTCAGGGGTGAGGAGAGCGATCTGTTGTTCATACCAAGTATGAACAACGACCGCTCTCCTCAACCAGTCAGTCCCCTCCCCCCACAGTTGAAATCAATCCATAGGGAACAAAGTTAAACCTTCGCCCCCTAGTCTTCACCCCTTCCCTGCCAGTGACATTTACACAGTAATCAGTGCATTTTTATAGCACTGATCGCTGTATAAACTGATCGCTGTATAAAATGCCAATGGTCCCAAAAATGTGTCAAAAGTGTACGATCTGCCCGCCATAATGTCGCAGTCCCGATGAAAATGGCTGATCATTGCCATTACTAGTAAAAAAAAATAATAATAAAAATGCCATAAATCTTTCCCCTATTTTGTAGATGCTATAACTTTTGCACAAACCAATCAATATATGCTTATTGCGATTTTTATTACCAAAAATATGTAGAAGAATACATATCGGCCTAAACAGAGGAAAAAAAATAGCTTTTTAAAAAAATAAAAAAAAATTGGGGATATTTATTATAGCAAAAAGTATTGTGTTTTTTCCCAAAATGTATTCTCTTTTTTTGGTCATAGCGCAAAAAATAAAAACCGCAGAGATGATCAAATACCACCAAAAGAAGGCTTTATTTGGGGGGGGGGGGGGGGAGACGTCAATTTTGTTTGGGTTCAATGTCGCACGACCAAGCAATTTTCAGTTAAATCGACGCAGTGCCGTATCGCAAAAAGCGGCCTGGTCATTGAGCAGCCAAATCTTCCAGGCTGAAGTGGTTAAAGGCATCTCAGTCTTAGTCGAAGCTGTTATAACTGCAAAGGGTGGACCAACTCAATATTGATCCCTAAGGACTAAGACTGGGATGCCATTAAAGTTCATGTGCATTTACAGGCAGGCGTCGAAATACTTTTCGTAATATAGTGTATCTGCAATGTGCCTTTTACTGCTACCCCCATGAGATTTGGTGATGTCACTACTGTGATGCTCATTTTTTTTCCTTGCTGGAGGCTCTGACATGGGGAAGGAAAACTATGTTTCCACCAACATGGCCACTTCCACGCAGACAAACAGTGCAAAAAAAGGCACTTCAAGTAATAAAGGGAAAGATAAACTGCTGGAAGTCCATAGGCAATAGTGGTGACTAGTCCTTTGCTTTCTGTCTGCCGTTAGGGGCACAGCTTCAGCAACTGATGGAAGTTATTTGACAGTAAAAAAAATACAATTTCCACAATAACTGAAGAGAAATCCCTAGCATTTAGCAATAAATGAGAAGAGTCACAAATACCTGTTTTTTTTTATTTTTTTATTTTATTTACTGCAATTCAGGAAATAATAGCTTTAATAAATGAAAACCAACATTAATGCTGAAAAACATGTCTATATAATCTATTTTTCGATCAATGATATAAAAATAAGCCACTTAGTAGGGTCACTATATAGGGAAACAGTGCTGATTTAACCACTTCCAGTCACATTAGCCACAAAGTCATGGAGTTTGTAAGAATCCATAGAACAAGTATATTGGTCAATAACATCATTGCTACTCATGCATAAAGCCTGCTAAAATTTAACATTTCAAGAAAGTTACATTTTTCTGGCTTCTGATCAATAACCTGGAGGGCATTACCAAGTTAATTGAACTCCATGCAGTTTGTACACTGGATTCTAAAAGCACTTATTGCTCTGTAGGATACCTCAAAATGAACAGTGATGTGTTAAATGTGTTGAAAAGTATATACAAGAATTTCCTGGATCAATGATATTTGAGAAAAATGTTTTATTTATAGTTGAGAAGCAGAGTTAAGTCACCTGCATAAAATAAATGATTTCCGGTGCTGAGCAACATGAAACATATCCTAATAGAGTCACCTGTGTAACAACAATTGTAAATAGCGAAATGAGATGGATACATACCTCGATTTTACATTATAACTAACACAATGGATTAGAGTAAAGAATCACTGGCTGTCTATGATTAAAATGAAGCTAGACTATAACAATTTTAAAGCGAACCATTGTAAGTTTTCTTACTTCTGTGTAAGAAATACCCCTCCTTCTGGTGACTTGGCTCTTCTGGTTTGTACTGCTGTGACCCCTTGTCCAACCCTCTGCCCTCCTTTTATAAAACTGTATTTTGTTTTCCAATACAGTTTTCGATGTTCAGAAAAAGATAGTTTTCATTTCTCCGTAATACAACTATGATTTACTGCAATCTTTGCATAGGACTCTACTGTCCTCATACAGAAGCTTTGTGTTGTATCACAAAAAGAAATAAAGCTTTCTGCTTGAGTGTATTCCAGAAAGCACTGAAACCAACTAAAACTCTCTTAGTAGCAAATTGAACATCCCAGTGATACCCTTTTCTCTAGGTCAGCAGCCATCATTTCAGCTTATCCATGTATCCGAGCTTAAAACTTAACTTCAGGAATTAGGAGGGCCTTAGTGAAAGTAATGCAAAATCAGGCATCACTCTTATTTACTTACATGGGTCATTTAAATTGCATATGTCGGTAGAGTAACTCTTTCTTTGTAGTAGCTCTCCTTATTTTTCATTGCAGGTAAATGATAGGATTCCAAGCAGAAGCAAGGTGCCGCCATTGAGTTCTTGAAGAAAAGGTGCAGGCTGTCTGTCAACCATAGAAGGCTACACAACGTTTGGTGCCATTGACAAGAGTAATGTGTACAGATAGATTAGGAAATTTAAATAAGGGGAAACCAGTATTGAAACAAATCACGTTTGTAAACAGCCTGCATCCCTCCTTCGACAATAACTCAATGACAGCACATTGCTTTTGCTTGAAATCTACTATTTACCTGCAATGAAAATGAAGAAAATTAGTAAATTGCTAACTTTTGCATTACATTCATTACAGGCCTCGTATCTTTCGCATATTTACATAGGATCAGCTACACACAGAGATACAGTGAGGGGAAAAGCCCTCAAGTCAAGGTAATTACTAGATATTTTACGCAACACACTCGATTGTGGTCCATCTTGTCCACCCATTGGCATTTATTGATCAATAATCACACTTTAGCCAAATATGTTTGATTTGTGCCAGAACTAGTGTTCAGATTAGGAACTTCACTATGGGACCAACTGACTTGCAGTCACTATGTGGCAGCCATGGGCAGACTCCCTGGCCCCGTGTTAGCTATAGATATGGCGAATGCCCACGGAGCCCTTGGGTTCGGCAAGGGTCACGTTTAACTCTTCTCAATGGGGGGGAATTAACCCCACGTGTGTTTGCTAATTATGAGACCAATGGGGTGGTTCACCTCATGACGTGCAAATGTAAGGCCTACTATGTAGGTAAAACCATTTGGCAATGTGACCATGTTCATTATTCAACTATTGGAAACATTTCTGAGCCCTGTAGGCAGACATATAGGCCTATATCACAGATATGACACCTCGGTAGAGCAATCTATGGCACTTGAAGTCATCCCTGAGGGAGGGTGGCTGGTATCATAAGATTCTCCAACTTGAGACTTTATGGATAGAGCGTCTCAGTGCAACCTCCCCGCCTGGTCTTAATGAAGTTATTTCATACAAGCCTTTACTATAATTTGTACTATTTGGTGCTGGCTGGGTTATGCTGGAATGCTCTGCGTCTATAGCATTATTGGTTTATTTTGTTTCTTTATGAACACCAGATTGTTAATTTTCAATACTGTTTGACGTCTGCTGTTGGATTAATTTGCCTGTGTAGAAATTCTGTTTCGTTCTACACCATTTCATTAACTCTTCTGTACTCCCAATTGTGTATATGATTTATGTCTGTGCTATGTCATGGCTGTTAATGTGTCTATATACATATTGTTTAGTTGTTGTTATCATTACAATGCATCTGGAACTTCAGAGTCTTGGCTTGCCCTGGCATGGTGGGGGCGGGGCAGGGCCGGTTTGTCTTCCCCGGACAGCCATGCACGCTCCCTCGGGGGGGGGGGGGCATGCAGTTAGGCGTAGTTTCACCTCTGCGTCCTCCTCCCCTGAGCCCAATGAGGCCTTGCTATGGATCTTTCCTAGTGACAGAATTGCGTATGCGCAGGAGCCCCACACATGCTCGGTTGGGAGCGCATCACATGCCGTGATAGGCGTGCCAGGTTGGAGGCATATATAGGGATGCCCGCCGAGCACTTGGGTGAGGGATTGTCGGAGGGCTGTTCAGTATATTCTCATTATAGGTGAGCCACTATTTTTATACTTATTACATTACCTATCATTTACTTGGGCTCATTTTACTATTCCTCAAACTACACTGGCATTTATATATAGCTTTATTTTCAGATCTTTTCCTCTATGGATTTTAGTTGGGGCATAAATAGAATACACTAAGGAGATTTATCTGAGTGATCTGCCATAAACCACATGACCAGAATTATCTAGCCCTGGTTCACACCAGTGCGGTTTTGAAGTTGCGCTACTTCCGCGAGACTTCAAGGAAGTGTGAATTCATGTGCAGCTTGCTGATATCTGTGCAACTTCATTTAACAGATATCAATGCAAGTCACACTGAAATCTCACAGAAATAGTGCAGGAACCTTTTTCAGAATCGCAGATATTTGAACAGTTCCATTGCCACAAATGGGTTGTGACTTGTCATGCAACTGTCGCATGACAAGTCTCATTACAAGCCGAACCGTTGCTCAATCTCAGTGACAGTCTGTAATAAATTGACCTGCATAATTATTTTGCTGCCCTCTTTTTTCCCCTTCCGACATACATTTACTTTTTTTGTTATTGAGGTGGGTACTTCATGGATATATATACACCTCTTCTGTCACCCCTTTCTCCCTTTGAATTAAGATCGATTCTGATTGCACTACCTTTGCTCCCCCTTTAGCCTTGTGTTTTGGAGTCGTATACCCTGCCTAGGTCTCTCCTGGGGGAGGTCTTTGGGTTCTTTGATAAATGGGATCCCGTCTGAGCTTTGCTTTCCATAATTTTGGGAAGTTGGTGTCATCTACCACTAATATCCTTCTATGGTGTACTATATAGTTTGTAACATGTACAAGCTCTTTGTGGCTAATTTTTACCTATATTTTGTTAGAGAATCTACAGGCTTACTCCTGCTGTTGAAGCGACTGATGTTGTGAAACATGTAGCGGGTCTAACACATCTTGTTTCCAATTTATTTATTCTACTTGGAAATCATATTTCAGTGTTGGATGCAGTTAAACATCATTTGGGAAATCAGCACGGTGAATAAGCGCCTTACGGTTACAATTGTTGATATTATTTAGGTTTTTAACCATAGTATTAAAATTTAACTTTTTATACATTTTGTTCGTGTAAACCTGATGTTCCTTGGGTACCGAGAATGTCCATTTTGGAGATTTTCTTTCTTTCCTTATACACCTGGGAGAGCAGGGTCTTTCTGAGTTCTGTGCCAGAGACCGCCCCTTTGCACACAAACCACAGTGGGGTCACTCACTTGGCACTGTCGCCATTAATAGAGCACCTTGTATTTTTTCAATGCATACAATGCATCCTATAAATTAGACAGGGTGAAGAATGAGACATCACTTCCTCTTGCCACCTCAGAGAACGGCTTGTATTTATTTGAAAACACAAGTCGTTCAATGAATAGTGGAGTGCCAAATAAGCAAATTTGTGTTGAACGTACAGAGGGGATGCCATTGGGCCAGTTCCCAGAAGATTATGGCTATCACTGCGTATAGCGCCGACTACTACAATGATAAGCATAATCTCCAGTGGGCCTCTAAATATCAGATACGAAAACTTACATTGAGCCAAGCTGGCCCAATGTAAGTATACAAAAATATAATTCATTTAGTATAGTTTAAAAAAGAAAACCAAATACAATTACATCTCTCTACCAGAGTAGGCCAATTAGGACATAATATACAAATCACTGTTGCGAAAAGGGGTGCAGGAAGGAAAACCTTCCTTGAACATGATGAGGTCAGACACAGTGGTACAAATTTTGTTTATTCTTTCCTATCTGTTAAAGGTAAACTGTTAGGATATAAAGAGATTAGAAGAGTGAAAGGATCGGGTACCATATCAAGCACACTTTATATAAACACACTTATATTTGAGCAAGAACTAAGCAGCACTGGAACAAAGCCGGAGTTCCTTGTGGTAGAGGAGCGAGTGACCCGGGTCAGTGATCCTAGTGGTGGACAAATCCTCTGCATCACAATTGCAGACAGGCTGGTAGAAGAGATCACATGTACCTGCATAATCCATGTTGGAGCGATGAAATGACAGGGGGCTCTACCTACTTCTTCTGTATTGTAATCATGCCAACACATTTCAGGTAGTGTTATTACATGGAAATTTGGCAAGTGGACACATTAATCTTTGGGCACCAGACAACCTTTATGCACCACATGGGAACATTATAACACATATAAGGATGTGGAACTCCCTTCCACAATCAGTGGTGTCAGCAAAAAGCGTAGATAGTTTCACAAAAAACTCAACTAGGCATCTTATTGAATGCAGTATACAGGGATATGGGAATTGGTAATGACATGCACACACCCACATAGATTGAACTGAATGGACAGGTGTCTTTATTCAACCTCCCCAACTATGTAACATAAAATACTGTAAAATAAAACAAACACATACTATGCAGTATTTTATATGAATTCTATATATGCATTATAAAAAGGTTATAAGGACATACAAATAAAAACAATAAAAAAAAAAAAATTAAAAAAAAAACACAACAACAAATTGAAGGGACACATACTCTGAAAAAAATACATTAATTGTACTAGTGGAATAATATTACCTAAAAATCATTTACTAAGAACTAAATAAATATAAGACTATATGTTTTGTTTTTTTTTTTGTTTTTTTTTTTATAAAGGACCAAAAAATAGCAGTAAAGAGCAATATTACCACTGTCTAAAGGCCCTGTTTACAGAGTGGAGTGTTCTGTCACACTTATGCCTCAACTGGTGGAATCCCACTCATGTCAATAACCTCTGTTCAGATTGCAGCACTCTGTTGCTTGTAGCGTGTCACCTGTCGCTAGAAAAAAGTACAGGAGCTTCTGTAGAGCAGAGTTACACATGTTTGGTCCTCAGACTTCAATAGAAGCACTTGAAAAATGCTTGCATAAGTGCATTTTGTATACATTTTTTTGTCCTTATTCTCCTGGTAACTAGCTTTCCATTGGCTAAAACAACAATGCGCAAGCCTGAAAGCACCTGATAAGCAAGTGTACAAATGCGGATAAAAAAAACTTGAAATTTCAAGCTCAAGTGTGAGCTTAGCCATTCTCATTTTTTTTTATCCTGGAGGTACCCTTGAATTAATTTTCAGGTCCCAAGAAACCCCTGCTTGAAATTATTATATCTACGTTTAAAATAATATAATATATATATGCACACACACTACTCACCTGTTCTGTGTAGTGCTTTTGCACAGAGAAGCCCCAATCCTCCACTCCGAGTCCCCCTCCGGCACTCCTGGCCTACCCCTCCCTCCTGCCAAGTGCCCCCAGAGCAAGCAGCTTGAAATAGGAGCACCTAAGCAGGCCACGGCTCTGTGTGTCCATTCACAAACAGAGCCGTGGCTCGGCCCTGCCCCTTTTTCCTCATGTGATTGACAGCAGTGGGAGCAAGTGCTGTCTTAGACGAGGAGGGAGAGTCCCAGAGAGTCGAGGCTCTCATGCACATCACTGGAGGAAGATCAGGCTCAGCTAAGTATTGGAGGGGGCTGCTACACAGAGGTTTTTTACCTTCATGCATAGAATGAATAATTTAATTACATTATAGTATTAATGCATTATTCTGCATCCAATATTTTTGGTGCCATACAGTCTACGGTAAACATCTAATATGTATAGACATATTACCATGAGCAATACGTTTAAAAGGCTAAAAAAAAAAAAAAACTATGTGTCTCATGTCCAAAGATTAAAAAATATATATTAAAAAAAAAATGAAGGAACGCTATAATCGTTTAAATGTTATAAAAATAATAACAGAATATGTAAAAATGGAATAAAGGATGCAAAAATTCAAAATGACAGACTGCGAAAGATAGTAGGACAAACCCCCAAAAATTCTTTAAATATGTTAATCATAAAAAAAAGGTCAGGTCTGAGCATGTAGGCCCTTTACAAAATAATCTAGAGTGGGTGAATGGGGACAAAGAGAAGGCAAATTTATTAAATATTTTCTTCAGCTCTGTGTATACAAAAGGAGCATGGGGGAGCTCATGTCCCTAATGGGGTTGGTAGTGACACAGCCCCAAATGATCCACAATGGCTCAAAAGTGATATGGTCCAGGAATATTTAGACAGAATAAAGGTGGATTAAGCACCTGAACCAGAAGGCATCCACCCACGCATCCTAAAAGAATTGAGCTCTGTCATTTCAAGGCCATTATTCCTAATATTTAAGGACTCGTTAATGACTGGAATGGTACTAATGGATTGGCGCAGGGCCAATGTGGTACCCATATTTAAAAAGGGATCAAAGTCTTTACCAAGTAACTATAGACCTGTTAGTTTAACTTCTATAGTCGGGAAGATACTGAAGAGTTTAATAAAAGACCACATAGATGAGTTCTTGCTGGAAAATAATATTTTAAGCAACAGACAGCATGGATTTATTTAAGACAGTTGTCAAACAAACCTGATTATAAGGAGGTAAGTAACATTTTGGACAGAGGGGTGGCTGTGGATGTGGTATACCTGGATTTTGCAAGTGTTTGACACAGTTCCCCACACACGGCTCATATGTAAGGTAAAGTCTACAGGCTTGGAAAGATCAATTTTTAAATGGATAGAAAACTGGCTAAAAGACAGAATTCAGAGAGTAGTGGTTAATGATTCTTACTCTGAATGGTCTAAGGTTATCAGTGGTGTACCCCAAGGTTCAGTGCTGGGACCCTTACTTTTTAATATCTTTATACATGATATAGGGTCTGGGATTAAAAGTACCATTTCTGTCTTTGCAGACACTAAGCTATGCAGTGGAATAACGTCCTTACAGGAGGTCTCCAATTTACAAGCCAACCTCAATGCACTGTCTAATTAGGCA
Organism: Aquarana catesbeiana; assembly: GCF_042186555.1. NCBI lineage: Eukaryota > Metazoa > Chordata > Amphibia > Anura > Ranidae > Aquarana > Aquarana catesbeiana. The sequence continues at coordinate 200,985,779 of NC_133326.1, read as the reverse complement.
ACTAAGTGGCAAATGAGGTTTAATGTCGATGAATATAAAAGTTATGCACTTGGGGGCTAAGACTATACATGCATCATACATACTGGGGGGAAATACAACTGGGGGTATCAATGGTGGAGAAGGATGTGGGGGTTTTGGTTTATCATAAGCTCAATAATAGCATGCAATGCCAAGCTGTGGTTTCCAACACAAGTCTTTTCCTGTATTAAGAGAGGTATGGACTCCAGAGAGAGAGATATCATTTTGCCCCTGTACAAATCATTAGCAAGACCTCATCTGTAATATGCAGTTCAATTTTGGGCACCAGTTCTCAAAAAGGATAACTGGGGAACTGGAGAAAGTGCAGAGAAGGGCAACCAAACTGACAAGAGTCATGGAGGAGCTCAGTTATGAGGAAAGATGAGAGGAACTGAATCTATTCCCTCTTGAGAAGAGGAGATTAAGGGGGGATATGATCAACATGTACAAATACATAAGTGGTCCATATAGTGAACTTGGTGTTGAGTTATTCACTTTAAGGTTATCACAGAAGACAAGAGGGCACTCTTTATGTCTAGAGGGAAAAAAAGATTTCATCTCCAATTATGGAAAGGTTTCTTCACAGTAAGTAGCTATGAAAATGTGGAATAGACTCCCTCCAGAGGTGGTTCTGGCAAGCACAGTAGATTGCTTTAAAAAAAAAAGGCCTGGATTCTTTCCTAAATGTACATAATATAAATGGGTACTAACATTTATAGGTAAAGTCGATCCAGGGAAAATCCGGTTGCCTCTCAGGGGATCAGGAAGGAAATTTTTCCCCTGCTGTAGCAAATTGGAGCATGCTTTGCTGGGGTTTTTCGCCTTCCTCTGAATCAACTGTAGGTGAAGGATTGTGTATATGGGATTGCATTTATTTATTTCTGGGTTGAGCTAGATGGACTTGTGTCTTTTTTCAACCCATGTAACTATACCTGGTGGATGAGTCTGATGTGTTGAGAAAGGCCTCTCTTACACCTACGGCTCAGGGCCCCTGGTAGAGTGAACAGGTGGCACGAGAGCATGGAGTGCCTGCTGGTGATGCTGGTAGTGGAGACGAGTCGGATGTGAAGCTGGAGAAGAAGTACCCCGACAGTAGACCATAGCAATGTAACTGGCAGTTGGCAGCCGATGGGTGGCAGGCTAGAATAGGCATGCACTGGCTGGCAGCAGGCGGTGAGCATGCACTAGTTGGTACAGGCAGGTTGTGAACAGGCATTGGCTGGTATCACATAGGTGCATGGAGCAGTTGGTTAGAGAACATGTGGAGAAACAGCAAAGTCGGACAGGCCAGATCATGAACTGGTAGTCAGATCAGGTACAAGTGCATAGACAGGAGCAAGGTCAAGAAGCAGGCCGAGGTCAGTAACAGCTAAGCAGCACAGAGGCAACAGGATCAAGCAGAGGTCAGAGGGTAGCTGGAATCGGTGAAGGCAGAGTTCAAAGGTCAGGACAGGCCAGGCCAGGCCAGTAACTGGCAACAGATGCATTTAACAGGTGGTCACACATCACATAGGAAACACTAGACAAGAAAGCACTAAACCCGACAGCACAGGCTCCGTTTAAACAGCCAGCCTGGTGTCAACATTAGCAACAGATGCGCAAGTATGGGCACGTGATTGTGCATGGGGATGCGCATGCACGCAAGCACGTGTGCCCCTTTTCCATGCGGACATGTAAGACTGCATATCAGCCTGCGTCTGCGCACAGAGATTAGTCTTGGAGATCTCTTGGCAGCTGGCAAGCCTTACCTGACACTGACCCATCCCAATGGGTAGCGTCTGGATGCCCAACAGGGCCAATTTTTCCAGATCGGTACAAATAAATACTTGAATGAGTTTTTGAAATGAATATCGTTTCCAGGTTCCCAAGAATTTTCTTCAGGTCCATACCCCTTACACTTAATCAAATACTCTTTGGCTACAGGGGGTGTGGCATGAACAGACACGCTGACTGAGCGTGCTGCTTAGTGATCCCCGGGCTGCAAAAAAAATACAAGAATATAAATGGAAGTCCGGGGTTCACGGGGTACACTAGTCATGTTTTTATTCATCTTTTCCCCAATAGGTCGCTCCCGAGACAAGGGACTTTGTTTTCAGCCAAAAGGCGGAAGGGGGGGGGGGAATTCACCCTCCCTTTAGGGGGATGTGCCACAGACAGTGGCATAGTAGGTTACGGTTTTTTAGATGGTTTTGTGTGTGTTTTTTTTTCTTCCTTCCTTCTCATCAGATGCATCCAGGGTGAGAGAGCTCAGAAGGCTGGGCGCAGACACCGATCAGGCACAGCAGTACAATAAGAGACCTATGGGAGTAATGAGAAAATGGCAGGTAGAATAAAGATTGTATCGTATAAAGAGAGGGCTTTGCTCGATTGGTAAGAGGGGCGCCTCTGGCATGAACAGCGTCACATGAAGGCAGAGATAGTTTTTTGCAAGAGATGCACCTCATGGCAGGGTCGACCCCTCATATGCCTCTTTTTCCATATAATCAATGGTTTCATGAACCTTCACCCATTCCTAGGGCTAGAGGAGTTACAATAGCTATAAACAATGTCCCCTAGTACCCACAGAAATACGAGTAGATCCTGAGGGCCGCTTTCTTTTTGTTAAAGGAAAGATCCAGGGCCAATGTTATACCCTAGCTACTATATATGCCCCCAATAGCCATACTGTTACATTTCTAAATAAATTATAAATAATCTAAAACTTTGGAAATCCTGGGGAAGTTTTGAGAAGGCCTATCGGTTATGGGAGGGGATTTTAACATTACCTTAGACCCTAGTCTAGACACCTTTTCAGGGAAAACCTTTGTGTCTCATAAGGCGTTAAGATATGTTAAACAGCGCCCTAAGCTCTCTGCATTTGGTGGACAGTTGGAGGGTGCTGCATGAGTGGGACAGGGATTTCAGTTATTACTCCAAAATACACAATGTATATTCAAAGATTGATATGTTGTTGATTAATAATATCTGAATTATGTAAATTCATCAACTATCGAGTCAATCACCATGTCAGACCATGCTCCAATAAGTTTAACAGTACGTTCGGCATGGACTGGGAGCCTGGAAAGAACATGGCGATTGAATGAATCTATTTTGGATGATAAACAAAATGTGGAATCCTTGTCCCACACATTAGCCCTATACTTTGAGACCAATATATCAGAGGGAAATGGTCATGCTCTTAGAGGAAATACATAAACTTGAAATGAAACATAAGGCCCATTTAAAACCTGGGGACACGCAGAGACTGGAGAAACTGCGGGCAGACTTAAAACAGCTTTTCGATCGAAAAAGTTCAAAATAAACATAGATACTTTGCCCACCGATTTTATGAACAGGGGAATAAGGGTGGGAGGCTATTGGCTAGACAACTAAAGAAACAAGATTCACCCCATGTTCACACTATAAAGACAGGGGATAAGCAGATAGTGGACTCCCAAGCAATAGCAGCTGAGTTTCATCGCTTTTATGAGTCTTTATATAACAGACTCAGTTCCTGTGGGGGCAGAGGAGGGTGGACATTTTGATAGAATTCAGGAATATCTTGAGGCCTCAGGGCTACAGGCCATTCCATCTTTGGGGGAAATGGAAAAGCAATCTCCATTGAAGAGCTGGACGGAGCGATTGCGGCTTTGCCATTAGGTAAAAGCTCAGGATCTGATGGTTTCACAAATATGCATTATAAAAAAAGTTTTCCTCAATCCTGTTGGTTCCTCTTGGCAGATACCTTAACTCTATCTCGGTCTCTAACCCATTGCCTCCAGAGGCACTGTTGGCTTATGTGACGGTTCTCCCGAAGGTAGGGAAAAACCCTCAGTGCTGTGCCAGCTACAGACCCATCTCACTCCTTAACTCTGACACTACGCTCCTGGTTAAAAATTCTGGTCTTAAGGTTACAAGAACATAGAGTCAAATTGATTCACCCATATCAAACAGAGTTTATGAAGGGCCGAGAGGCTAGAGATAATACTATTCGGGCCCTGCATGTATTGCATTGGATGCATAATGGACTAAACCAGACCCAGAGTGTAGTAATTTCAATGGATGCTGAAAAAGAATTCAATAGGGTGGGGAGGGAGTTTATGGTCGGAGTTTTGAGGGAGATGGGTCTGAGAGAGCAGATGATGGGATGGATGAGGGCACTGTATGCAGATCCTAGAGAAAGGGTTAAAGTTAATGGTAGACAATCAGATTATTTTGAGATACGGAATGGGACTAGGCAGGGATGCCCACTGTCCCCATTGTTATTTGCTATGGTGCTGGAGCCCTTTTTGTGCATGATTAGGGGAAATAGGAAGATCAAGGTGATTTGTATTGGATCAACGGAACATAAGATCTCAGCTGACGCAGATGATCTACTGTTGTACCTCTCCTCGCCTCAAGAGTCTTTGACGGAACTGATGTTGGAAATAGACAGGTTTGGCCTTATATCTAATTTTAAAATAAATATTGAGAAATCAGTGTTGATGCTGAGCCATTTGCCTTTGAAGATGAGGACCACCTTGCAAGAATCTTTTCCTTTTGTTTGGTGCCTTGATTCTATATTCTATTTAGGGATCTATATCTCTTCAGATATAAAGCGCCTATATGACCTAAACTATGGACCCTTGATGGTATCCATAATAAAAGATTTGCAAAAGTGGAGAAGTCATATTCTGACATGGTTTGGCACAATAAACTCGCTTAAAATTAGTGTAACTCCTAGGCTTATTTACATTTTACATACCGTACTCATAACACTCTCACAGATATTTTTAAAACAAATACGAAGGGCTTTCATGACCTTCGTGTGGGGAGATAAATATCCCAGGTTGGCACACAAGATTTTGAGGAGACCAAAAACAGGAGGGCGGGGTGGGACTCCCAGATATAGCATTTTATTACAGAGCCATGGCCCTGGTTCGTATAATGAACTGGTGCCATGACTCTGCTAGTAAAATATGGGTGCCCTTGGAGAAAACATTAGCAGGTAGGAATTTGGCTGGAGCCCCCTGGATTCCGGTTTCTTATAGGGAGTTGTCGGAATATGCATCACCATTGACAAAGACAACACTATCCATTTGAGTTTGAATGAACAGTACTGGAAAGTTTGCCCCCCAATATCCCCTATAACACCATTGGAAGGATTTCCCTGGTTTTCCCTGGGGGAAGAGAAAGGGAGTTTAGATCGCTGGGGAATGGATGGGAAGGGTAATTGCGCTGGCTTGGCCCCACAGGGTAAATTGCTTCCATTGGTGGATTTGGTTCGAATAGTGGGGAAGTACCAATGGCTGTATGGAAATACCGTCAACTCACAGACTTGTTCAATAAGTGGAAGTATCAGATCAGGCCAGCGAACCCACTTACTATTTTTGAGGAATGGTGTGTTAATTTATCAGAGCCGGGTCATATGTTGTCTCGAATGTATAGGCTTGTTCTGAGCGCCCAAAATACGACAACTCCCCTTTTCATTTGAAAATGGGAGAGAGAACCGGGCTATAATTTTACATCAGAGCAAATTAAAAGGCTGATGGGAGCGACACACCATACCACAATAAGTTCCCATATACAGGAGATGTCTTACAAGTTCCTGATAAGATGGTATCGTACACTGGCTCGATTGGCTCAGATATACACATCAACAGATGTTAATTGCTGGAGGGGATGTAACCAAAGGGGTTCATGTCTGCATTTATGGTGGCATTGCCTAAAGATTAAAGTTTTCTGGGAGGAGATTGCCCCTTGGATTAAGAAAATGACACTTACACCTATAGAAGTTTCTCCATTACATTTTCTTTTTCATGGGATGCCATCATCTGCTAGATTTTATAAGAGAAGTGTTACTCCATTTGCTAAATGCAGCCAAAATATTGATACCTAGATTTTGGAAACAGTCTGGATGTCCCACTATAATGGATTGGAAAAGGTAGGTAGGAAAAATAATGGAAGCGGAGAAATGGATACATATGGTTAAAGATCAGCAGAATAAATTTAAAGATACATGGGCAGGATGGCTGTATTAATCCTCAGCAATAGGGGTGGATTAAACCCTTTTAGGGGTAATGCTGTGTTACGGATCAGATAGTCTACTGGATGCGTCTGGTGGGGGGGGGGGGGTGTTGGGAGGAGTTGGGGGTGGTTCCTTTTTATTTTATTTTTTATTTCTCTCCTCCTCTGGGCGGCACAGTGGAGAGATGATTGATGTCATTAAAGGAACAATATAAGTTATAATAAATTAGGCACGGGACGGGCAACACGTAATAGAATCACATAAAGAAGGGAAAATTGAAATGATAGGTGAAGAGGTATAAAAATGAAATAGTAGAGTGAGACTACATTGAATTAAAACACTAAATAGGACACGAAAATGACAATTCGATATTATACACTTTTTTTTTGTATTGTTGGTTGTCTGACACACGTAATCGGGCGCTATAAAGCCCCCTTCTTAATTATACCTTGAATAATTTTTTGCACAAATTGAGTTTTGGTTATGGGTTAGGCAAGAGGGTGATCTTTTTTTTTTTTTCCCTTTCTTTCTCTCTTTTAAAAGAGAACATGATCAAGGATCCGGTGTGTTTTCTTGGGGGGGATTAGTGTGGTTTTATGTTAATAGAAAGATTTATATAGACACATTGTGTATTTTTATTTTGTATGTTGGATTTGTCTTAACTTTTTTTTTTTTTAATGTCATAATATAGAGTATAAGATTTCCTATCATTTGAGCCCAGTCTTGCCACAAAAGAGTTAATCCATCTCTGAGCAATCCTCTTTTATTGTTCAGTGAGATAAATCTTGACAAACAGAGAAAAACTTTGTCAAATCCTCCCCCTTGTTGTGAGTGACAAGTAATTTACATATCTCGTGCACTAGCCTAAGACACATGCATTATTTTTTAATTCCCTCCCACTCCTTTCTTCTGCTGCTCTGCCAGGATTGGATGTTCCACACCTCAGCATAATTGGGCAATGCTGAAGTCATATGGTTACTTTCCTGTCTTTTCACTGGATGTTAGAGATCATAGCAGAAGTTCAGTGTAAGAAATACACAGGAGAAAAATGCATGTTGACAAGGGGAGTGTAGAGGTGGGCGGGGAGTCTACTGACATCACCCACAGAGCTCCAGACAACAGACCCACCCACAGAGTATGCAGTTTTTCGGGTCTAATAACAGACAGAGGGGAGACATTTGACAGGTAAAGATACATGCAGGAGGCATGTATATTGTTATAGATAACCCCTATGGCAGTAGTTTAGAAAGGATGACATTGGGTTTACATCCACTTTAATAAAGAAAAAGTGATTATAAAAAAAAATAATCAAATACTGGAGTTGATTTCTCCTTTTCCTGCAATCCAGAACTGTTACAGTTTTGTATTCTTCATCCCCTTATACAATTACTGGTTCAGGTGGACCAGTAATCCAGTAAGAGAAGCTCAGTACGTATTGGAGCCAGAAGGCCATTACATGCATATGCTCATAATTCTGAGCAAAGTCTCAATACAGAACAGGCATTAGCACACACGCACAAACAAATTAGTGCATGCACAAGACAGAATGTGCATAAGTGCATTCACATGCGAGCATGGCTCCAAATGTTCTATTTAAGCTGGACTATGGCAAGAACAGATTGCTGAGTGCTAGTTCATGTTTAACCTGCACCTGGACCTGCTATATCTGCCTACCCGTGCACGACCCAATTTGCCTTTGACCAATCTCGGGATTCCTTGGCTTGTATTCTGACCCTGCCCATCTTGTGCCTCGACCCTTGCCTGTATCTGGACTCTAACTCCATCTGATGTTCCTGTACTTTCCCTGCCCGGTTGTTGATGATCTTTTAGCATTTGTCTTGACTATGCTCCTGCCCGCTGATCAAGCCTCACCGTGTTCCAGTTCTTTGTTCCTGTCTGGTGATCCACGGTCATTTGCTTTCTGCAAACCTCAGCTGGTGCTGCCCATTATACCGGCCCTTATACCACTGTGCATCCTCAACTCCTGTCATCACTACCGGGGGTGTTGGACAAGAGGTGCAAGAGACACCCCTCTACAGCTTGATCTCCACTTGGTACATGACAATTCTTTTGTGGAAATGAGTCAGGGATTGCAGGTTTCAATATATTTTACATTGAAGACAGGATGTATGTTAAATGAATCCAGTAACACCACCATAGGCAATATCATTGATCCTCTTCTTCACAGAAAATGGTCCTATATATTCAGGTCCCAAATTCTTTGAAGGGCAGATCATCTTCAAATCTGTTGTGGACAACCATACCTGATCACCAGGTTCCAGATTTAGTTCCCATCTTTTTATCAAACATTCACTTATCTTCCTGTGCTCTGGCTACCGCTTTCTGCAACACCTTGGTATTAGAACTAAAAACACTTATTGTGCCCTGGAAAGCAACAACTGAACATTCAGGAATTGTGACATACAAAAATGACAGATGAAAACCATACCTGGCAAAAAAAAAATAAATAAATAAATTGAGTTTGCTTTTTGGTAGAATGGGTGTCACTATTACCACAAACCAAGTTTGCCTACAACAACTCGAACCAGTCATCTTAGAAAATGAGGAAAAGCACCAAATATTGCTCAAGAGTATGACTGGGTCCTTCTGTCTGGTTAATAGTTTCCGGATGACAAGCTGAGGAAAAAGGACAACTCAATCTTTAAAGATTCACAAAACGCCTACCAAAATTTTTAGGTAAATTGAACACCACAATCGGACATGATGTTAGCAGGAATCCCATAAAGCCATACTATTTCCCTAATAAAAATAAGTTCCAATTCTATAAGCAATAGTGTGCTTTTCATGGGTACAAAGCGTGCCATCTTGGATAATCGGTCTACGACCACAAAGATGGCAGTACATCCTTCGGATAAGGGAAGTTTTAAGATGAAGTACATCAAAATCATTTTTCCACGGGCTGTCTGAAATTGGCAGAGGCTAAAGCAGGCCCCATTTTCTGGTCCTCCTGTCTTTCTGGTCCTTCAACCCAAGGTGCCTCGAAACACTGTCCAACTGTCTCGAAACACCTTGGGTTGAAGAGACCATTCTTCGGAGTCCAGGACAAGCACATGCCTCTCTGAGTTTCAAAGACTTCTGATCTCTCCCTGGTGGTTGATATCAGTCACTGCTTTGGCACCGTCCAACTGTAATCTGGTCAGGTGACCTTGCAGTCAAGATAATATCAGCAAAATTCCAGTATGTTGAAATCGGGAAACAGACGAGGTAAGACGTTTCTTGTAGTTGGTTACCAGGTTTGCACACATCTGCATTTTTGTCCACTCTTCTTTATAGATCTTCCCTAAATTCTCAAGGTTTCTTGGCTGTTGCTTGACAGCTCAAAGTTTCAGCTTCCTTCGTAAAGTTTCTATAGGATTAAGGTCTGGTGAGGCCACTCCAGGACCTTAATGTGCTTCTTCTCGAGCAACTCCTTTGTTGCCTTGGTGGTATGTTTTGGGTCATTGTCATGCTGGAAGACCTATCCATGACCTGACTTCAGTGTTCTGACTAAGGGAAAAGGGTTCTCATCCAAGACAATACATGGCCTTGTCCATTGGCCCCTCAATGCGGCAAAGTCGGCCTGTATATTTAGCAGAGAAACAGTCCTAAAGCCTAATGTTTCCACCTCCATGCTTGACTGTAGGGTGGTGTTCTTAGGGTCATAGTCAGCATGTTTCTTCCTCCAAACACAGGGTCGAGTTAATGCCAAAAAAAAACTGAGTTTTGGTCTCATCTGACCACAGCACTTTCTCCCAATCCTTCTATGAATCATTTAGATGTTCAATGGCAAACTTCAGACGGGCTTGTACATGTGTGCCTCCTTGCGGGTGCTGCAGGATTTCAATCCATGGTGGCATATTACCTTACCAATGGTTTGTTTGGCGACTATTGTCCCAACTGCCTTGAGGTCATTCACAAGCGCCTCCCATGTAATTCTGGGCTGATCCTTCATTTTTCTCATGATCATCCTTACGCCATAAGGCAAAATCTTGCATGGAGCTCCAGACTGAGGGCAATCGATGGTTATTTTGTATTTCTTCCATTTTGCAAATAATCACTCCAACAGATGTCCATTTCTCACCAAGCTTCTTGCTGATGGTCTTGAAGCCCATTCCACCCATATGCAGGTCTACAATCTTGTCCCCCCAATGTCTTTTGACAGCTCTTTGGTCAAAAAATGTGAAAATATCTTGCAATTCCACACAAAACAAACAACAGTCCTCTTGAAAAGTGCAAAAAACTGATAAAATAATAGCAAAGCCTCGAACACAGTGATAAGTGGGAGTTCAGCTCTTGTAGGAAACAGCTTACTAGATGATGTGGCCATTCACTCTCATGTTTGGCAAAAGAACTCAGAAATTAAATTGAAGAGCCGCTGTTAGACGCCACACTCCGTTCAGATGCTTGACTTTAAACTCCACATATAGGAAAAAAAGACAAAGCCTCCGATAGTGTAAAATCACTTTAGTAGATTTATTAACCCCTTCCCGACCAGCCGCCGCAGTTGTACTGAGGCAGGTTGGCTCCCCTGGGTAAACCGACGTAACTGTACATCGGTTCACCTGTTGACCACTAGGGGGCGACGCCGGAGCCAATGCGCACGCTCGGCAGGCGCGACAACCTCTGAGCACCCACGATCGCTCCACACAGAGACAGAACAGAGATCTGTCAATGTAAACAGACAGATCTCCGTGCTGTCAGGGGTGAGGAGAGCGACCTGTTGTTCATACTAAGTATGAACAATGATCAGTCTCCTCACCCAGTAAGTCCCCCCCCCCCCAGTTAGAGTCACTCCCTAGGGAACACAGTTAACCACTCGATCGCCCCCTAGTGATAACCCCTTCCCTGCCAGTGACATTTACACAGTAATCAATGCATTTTTATAGCACTGATCGCTGTATAAATGCCAATGGTCCCAACTGATCTGTTCGCCATAATGTCGCAGTTCCGATAAAAATAGTTGATCACCGCCATCACTAGTAAAAAAAAAAATATATATATAATAATAATAATAATAATAATAATAATAAAAATGCCATAAATCTTTCCCCTATTTTGTAGATTCTTTAAATTTTTGCGCAAACCAATGAATATATGCCTATTGCCAAAAATATGTAGAAGAATACATATCGGCCTAAACTGAGGAAGAAATTTGCTTTTTTTAAAAAAAAAAAAAAAATTGGGGCTATTTAAAAAAGTACAAAATATTGTGTTTTTTTCAAAATTGTCGCTCTTTTTTTGTTTAAAGCAGAAAAAAAATAAAAACCGCAGAGATGATCAAATACCACCAAAAGAGAGCTCTATTTGTGGGAAAAAAGGAAGTGGTTAAAAGAAGGCTTGATCGCACACTTAAATCCAAAAGATGCTGTAGAGATTTCTTTAATTGTCATGAGCCCGACAAAATTGCAATGATGATCAGTTGACGCGCTTCACACGAAAAGAGCCGTGCTTGTTCACAACAATTGAAATGTTCACAATACAAGCTATTTAAAAGGCATATATCAAATCAAACACCTAACACAAAACACCTGTAGTTAAAGGGCAATCAACACAAAACTTCACCAACATAAAAACATTTCTTAAATGCTAAAACATCCGATTACAAAATAGTCAAAACAAAAAATAGACAGACAATGTAAACACGTAAGCAAGAAATATATAATTATATATATATATATATATATATATATATATATATATATATATATATATATATATATACACACACACACACACACACACACACACACACATACATACATACATACATATACACACATACATATATACACATACATACATACATACACACATATACAAATACACACACACAGTGGGGACGGAAAGTATTCAGACCCCCTTAAATTTTTCACTCTTTGTTATACTGCAGCCATTTGCTAAAATCATTTAAGTTCATTTTTTTCCTCATTAATGTACACACAGCACCCCATATTGACAGAAAAACACAGAATTTTTGACATTTTTGCAGATTTATTAAAAAAGAAAAACTGTAACATCACATGGTCCTAAGTATTCAGACCCTTTGCTCAGTATTTAGTAGAACCACCCTTTTGATCTAATACAGCCATGAGTCTTTTTGGGAAAGATGCAACAAGTTTTTCACACCTGGATTTGGGGATCCTCTGCCATTCCTCCTTGCAGATCCTCTCCAGTTCTGTCAGGTTGGATGGTAAACGTTGCTGGACAGCCATTTTTAGGTCTCTCCAGAGATGCTCAATAGGGCTCTGGCTGGGCCATTCAAGAACAATCACAGAGTTGTGAAACCACTCCTTTGTTATTTTAGCTGTGTGCTTAGGGTCATTGTCTTGTTGGAAGGTAAACCTTCGGCCCAGTCTGAGGTCCTGAACACTCTGGAGAAGGTTTTCATCCAGGATATCCCTGTTCTTGGCCACATTCATCTTTCCCTCGATTGCAACCAGTCGTCCTGTCCCTGCAGCTGAAAAACACCCCCCACAGCATGATGCTGCCACCACCATGCTTCACTGTTGGGACTGTATTAGACAGGTGATGAGCAGTGCCTGGTTTTCTCCACACATACCTCTTAGAATTAAGGCCAAAAAGTTCTATCTTGGTCTCATCAGACCAGAGAATCTTATTTCTCACCATCTTGGAGTCCTTCAGGTGTTTTTTTAGCAAACTCTATGTAGGCTTTTATGTGTCTAGCACTGAGGAGAGGCTTCTGTCGGTCACTCTGCCATAAAGCCCCGACTGGTGGAGGTCTGCAGTGATGGTTGACTTTCTACAACTTTCCCCCATCTCCCAACTGCATCTCTGGGGCTCAGCCACAGTGATCTTTGGGTTCTTTTTTACCTCTCTCACCAAGGCTCTTCTCCCCCAATAGCTCAGTTTGGCCGGACGGCCAGCTCTAGGAAGGGTTCTGGTCATCCCAAACATCTTCCAGTTAAGGATTATGGAGGCCACTGTGCTCTTAGGAACCTTAAGTGCAGCAGAATTTTTTTTGCAACCTTGGCCAGATCTGTGCCTTGCCACAATTCTGTCTCTGAGCCCTTCAGGCAGTTCCTTTGACCTCATGATTCTCATTTGCTCTGACATGCACTGTGAGCTGTAAGGTCTTATATAGACAGGTGCGTGGCTTTCCTAATCAAGTCCAATCAGTATAATCAAACACAGATGGACGCAGATGAAGGTGTAGAACCATCTCAAGGATGATCAGAAGAAATGGACAGCACCCTGAGTTAAATATATGAGTGTCACAGCAAAGGGTCTGAATACTTAGGACCATGTGATATTTCAGTTTTTCTTTTTTAATAAATCAGCAAAAATGTCAACAATTCTGTGTTTTTCTGTCAATATGGGGTGCTGTGTGTACATTAATGAGGAAAAAAAAATGAACTTAAATGATTTTAGCAAATGGCTGCAATATAACAAAGAGTGAAAAGTTTAAGGGGGTCTGAATGCTTTCCGTCCCCACTGTGTGTGTGTGTATGTATATGTATATATATATATATATATATATATATATATATATATATACATATATACACACACACACACACACACACACACACACACACATCCCAATATAAATCACATATATCACTGTATAACAAATTAAGTCTAATTGTGTGATTTAATGCTTATTATTAAAGACTTCTTAAAAACTGTTCAAGGATAAGAGGAAACAATAAGATGCCATATACATGATGGAAAGAATGCGCATACACATGAAAATCAACCATGTCCACGTATATATAAATTATGTGGAGGCAAAATACTGTGTATATAAATGCATATACATTGCAAATATTCCACACAGAACCACCCTAGAAAGCAACCAAAATCACATGCTTTTCAAAGGGAAGAAAAAAAAAAAAATGAAAAGCAACCATTGTCCAATTGTTCCACTTTACTTATGAAAATCATTATTTCATCAAAGAAAATTGAAGTTAACATTAACAAGCTGCAATCCGACATCCTGACTCTTCGGAGGGAAAATTAAGCCTTTTTAGAGTACGGCTGATTTCACAGATTTAGACAAAATTTTAAATGAGCGTCTAAACTAGAAATGCCCATTATTGAAACCAAAAATGACAAAATGTTCAGGGACAAGCTAGATTATGATACTAATAACGTTTATGTTTGGAAGCGGAAAACTAAACTGGGGCAATACATCCGGGAAACATGTCAGTTTTTCTGACACCGAGACTTTATAGTTTATAGAAGATTCTGTACTTACCTCTGATTCAGATTTGCCCACTACACGCTCTTCAGAGGACGTAAAACAGGGACAACAGGGGTGGTTCCAATCGTTATCCACTACGGACTGTCCCCCGCAAGACAAAGTAGGTACCTGCAATGTCTTGAACCTTTCTGATAGGTCTTTATCCCCTCATGAGACTTCCTTATTGTCTAAAGACCTCAATTTTTGCCCCCAAAGACATTTCAATGTTATTGATACTCTTTTAGACATTAATAAGTTTATTAGAAATTTAACAATAAAAAAAACATAATTTTGATGATCTTGGTCGCACATAGGAGTCTGCTGATGAGTTCTCTTGACACCACTATACAATTCTGATTTATAGAACTGTGTGCTTTAAATGATTTGGAGGATTTGTCTCATGAAGGTTTGGAAGAGACTTCCAGTAATCTTACATTCCCTGATGGCACTTCAGACTGCTTTAAAACTAATTCTCATATTTATCCCATCAGTGCACGTTGTCCCGAAATGGACAAGTTCCAAAAATTAATTGAAAGGGAGCTTTCGTTATTAGCATCTAACATAATCAGTTGACACATGCACCAATCGTGATAATCTTTCAGGTAGTAAAAAAAAGGCTTTGAGGCATTTGGAAGAGGACACCTCCATCGTCATAAAAAATTCGGACAAGGGAGATTTAGTGGTGATATTGAATGCAGATGCTAATAGATCGGAAGCAGAGAGACAACTCTCCAATGATGAGATCTATGAAAGATTAAAAAGTGATCCCACTAAGAAGTTCAAAATGATTTTAACTTCTCTGGTAAACGAGGGGATATGTCTAGGTATTTTTGATAATAAAACTGCAGCTAATTTAATCCCCGACTTTACAGTTGAACCAATCTTTCATTATTTACCTAAAACCCATAAGGGGTTGGACCCCCTGCATGGGAGGCCTATTATCTCTGGTATTAAATTATCTTAATAAAAGATTGGGTCAATGGCTTGATTGTGTGCTACAACCTCTGGTGGTCCTCAGTTATCTAAAAGATTCCAATAATTTGTTAAACATCGCAGGTGACACCAGATGGGACGATCGTTCGCTCTGGGTCACCTGCGATGTTTCTAGCCTCTATTCTAGTATTCCACATGCCCAAGCTTTAGAAGCTGTTAGTTTTTTTCTCACACGTGACATTTCCTGCAGCCTAGAAAGAAAAATGTTTATTCTGGATGTTTTGGAATACCTTTTAAAACAGAATTTCTTTTCTTTCAATGGTGAATGGTTCCTTCAAAAAAAAGTGTGGAGCAGCGATGGGCGCTAAATTTTCGCCATCATTGGCCAATTTATATATGGGATGGTGGGAGCATCTCCATATATATGGTTCTTCTAATCCATACAGACTTTTGATAAAAACATTTTTTCGTTACATAGACAAATTTAATTTTCATTATGGACATAGCTTTTGGTTCTTTGGATGAATTTTGATTATCTCAAATCACAACAATATGAACCTAAAATTCACAAGGCTCTGTGACAAATATGAAAATAACTTCCTTGTTGTTCATTTGTGTGGTCAAGGTACTTCAATACATACTGGACTCTACAGGAAAGCTCTTTCAGGAAATACTCTGCTGATGGCCAGATCTGGCCATCCTCGACACACCAGATGTATTCCCGTAGGCCAGTTTCTCAGGATTCGCAGAATCTGTAACGATCCTGTGACAAATGAAACAGAAGCGCACACCCTAGATACTCGTTTCTTGGAGAGGGGTACCCTAGATACATTCTTGATAGAGCAGTTTCTATTGCTAATTCTAAAAATAGGAATGACCTCCTAAAACACCAGTGTGTGTCAATAGAGGGAGACCCACCATCAGTACTTCGTTCAGTCAGGAATTTTATGACATTAAGACAACTGTTCACAGATATTTACCGATCCTATTTGAGGATCAGATTTATGCCAATTTACTGAAAGATGGTATTAATTTTGTTTCCAAACGTGCTCCCACTTTGGGAAACTCTCTCACCTAGTGCCTTTAACCGCTTCCTGACCGCCTCACGCAGATATACTGCGGCAGAAGGGCACGTACAGGCAGAATCACGTACCTGTACCTTGCCCTTTAAGAAGCGGGTGCGCACGCGCGCCGGGAGCTCTGTGAGCATGATCGCGGGTCCCGCAGACTCTATGTCCGCGAGGATACCCGCAATCGTCTCATGGACAGGAAGAACAGGGAAATGCTAATGTAAACAAGCATTTCCCCGTTCTGCCTAATGACACTGATCACAGTGTCGTGTCACACACAGCCCTTCCCGCCCACAGTTAGAATCACTCCCTAGGACACAACCCCTACAGCGCCACCTAGTGGTTAACCCCTTCACTGCCAGTCACATTTACACAGTAATCAATGCATTTTTAACTGCACTGATCACTGTATAAATGTGAATGGTCCCAAAATCGCGCCAAAAGTATCCGATGTGTCCGCCATAATGTCGAAGTCACGATAAAAATCGCTGATCGTCACCATTACTATCCCCTATTTTGTAGACGCTATAACTTTTGCGCAAACCAATCAAGCGCTTATTGCTTATCTGTTTTACTAAAAATATGTAGAAGAATACGTATCGGCCTAAACTGAGGGGAAAAAAAAAAAAAGTTTTTTTAATATATTTTTGGGGGATATTTATTATAGCAAAAAGTTTTTAAAAAATGCGTTTTTTCAAAATTGTTGCTATTTTTTTGTTTATAGTGCAAAAAATAAAAACCGCAGAGGTGCTCAAATACCACCAAAGGAAAGCTCCATTTTTGGTAAAAAAAAAAAAAAGGGTTGACGATTTTGTTTGGGAGCCAAGTCGCATGACCGCGCAGTTGTCAGTTAAAGCGACGCAGTGCCGAATCGCAAAAAGTGCTCTGGTCTTTGGCCAGCCAAAAGGTCCGGGGCTTAAGTGGTTAAATCAAATAAAATTAAGTCACACACTTGGTTGCATTGCAAGGGCAATTATAGTTGTGGTGCGACTGTGTTCCTGCTGTGCACATATTACTAAGGGGAATGTTGTATGTTCATACTCTAATGGTAAACAACATAAATTAACATCTTTTTAAAACTGCAACACCGTTATGCAATATATATCATTACATGTACTATCTGTAATGTACAGTACATTGGTCGCACCATAAGACGCCTTGAAGATAGGTTTCAGGAACATAAACATATACAACATAGAGAAGAAATTCTCCACGATGTAGCCAAACATTTTAACCGATTGCCGCACGCCGCATCGTCAAATGATGGCGGGGCGGTGCAGCTCCCATTCTGGGACGCCGTCATATGATGGTGTCCCAGAACGGGCGCGCAGCACATCGATGGCGGCCGCGCCGTGTTGCTAGGACTCGGCATGTCTGCGGCTCTTTAACCATGTGATCAGCTGTGTCCAATCACAGCCGGTCACATGTAAACAAAAAGTTGCCAGTAATCGTCGCTCCTGTCAGTGTGAGGCGAGCCGATCAGCGGCATCTCCACGCAGGGGGGACATGTAGGAATGTAATCAGGGCACTGATCACCAGTGCCCTGATTACAGTATAGTAAAACAGTGTCACCATACTGTGCCCACCAGTGGCAGCAATCAGTGCCCATTAGCGATGCCAGTCAGTGCTGGCAATCAGTGCTGCCTATCAATTCCCATCGCTGCTGTCGACCAATGCCCATCAGTGCCACCCATCAATGCCCATCAGTACCGCCTATCCATGCTGCCTATCAGTGCCCACCAGTGCCGCTTATTAGTGCTCAGTGCCACTTATCAGTGCCCATAAGTGCGGCATATTAGTGCCTCCTCATCAGTGCCCATAAGCGCCACCTCATCAATGCCCACCAGTTCAGCCTATCAGTGCCGCCTCATCAGCGCACATCAGTGAAGGCGAAAAATTACTTAGTTACAAAATTTACTGACAGAAAAAAAAAAGTAAAAAACATTTTTTTTTTCAAAATTTTTGGTCTTTTTTTTTGTAAAAAATAAAAAACCCAGCAGTGATTAAATACCACCAAAAGAAAGCTCTATTTGTGTTAAGAAAATGATAAAAAAAATGTGTTTGGGTACAGTGCAGCATGACCGTGCAATTGTCATTTAAAGTGCGACAGCGCTGAAAGCTTAAAAATGGCCTGGGCAGGAAGGGGGTGCAAGTGCCTGGTAGGCAAGTGGTTAATCAATTTCACAAAGGCAATACTTCGGCTGTTGGTGTGCAAATCATAGAGAAGGTTCATACACTCAAGTGGGGTGGCGATGTCTTTAGACTTCTCGGTAAAAAAGAAAATTTTTGGGATTTTTTAATTTTGAGACTCACATTCCGTTAGGAATTAACTTTGAGTGGGACATAACTCATTACTATGGTTAGTTCCTCTCCATCATGGAGGTAAAAGAGGGGGTGGGGTGTAGGGGTGTTTTTTTGCCCTTGCTTCACCATTCCTTGCTTTGTTTGATTTACATTTTTTTTTCTTCCCCTTAAAAAGCAAGTGATTTTGGTTGCCTTTCATTTTTTATTTTTTTCTTCCCTTTGAAAAGCGAGCGATTTTGGTTGCTTTCTAGGGTTCTGTGTGGAATATTTGTGATTGTATATGCATTTATATACACAATATTTTGCCACCACATGATTTATATATGTGGACATGGTTGATTTTCATGTGTATCCGCATTCTTTCCATCATGTATATGGTTTAGCATCTTATTGTTTCCTCTTATCCTTGAACAGTTTTTAAGAAGTCTTTAATAATAAGCATTAAATCACACAATTAGACTTAATTTGTTATACAGTGATATATATACATACATACATACACACACACACACATACATACATATACACGTTTTTTTCGCTCGTTTTTCTATATTTGTTTTTAATACATTTCTTGCTTACATGTTTACAGGTTTATCAGCTTACGCGCCTACAGGCCATTCAAAACGCGGCGGCAAGACTGATAACAGGAAAAAAACCCTGGGAGTCCATCTCCCCATCCCTGAGGAGCCTACATTGGCTAACAGTAAAGAATCGGATCACTTTCAAGACCCTCTGCCTCACCCACAAATGCATACATGGAAACGCCCCTCAATACCTCCGAGAGAAAATAAAACATTACACACCGAATCGCAATCTGCGATCATCTAGCCAAAACCTCCTCCTCATTCCCTAATACGACTACAAAGCAAGGGGAGAACGAAGATTTGCAGTCCAGGGACCTCGGCTATGGAACTCTCTTCCGACTCACATCCGCATGGAAGAAAACCATCTGGCATTCAGAAAAAACTCAAGACTTACCTCTTCTAAATGAAGCCGACAGCACCTTGAGGCGATTCAGTTCGCATTTGCAGCGCTTTACAAATCATTCATTCGTCTATTTTTTGTTTTGACTATTTTGTGATCAGATGTTTTAGCATTTAAGAACTGCTTTTATGTTGGAGAAGTTTTGTGTTGATTGCTCTAACTACAGGTGTTGTGTGTTAGGTGTTTGATTTGATATACGCTTTTAAATAGCTTGTATTGTGAACATTTCAATTGTTGTGAACAAGCATGGTTCTATTCGTGTGAAATGCGTCAACTGATCATCATTGCAATTTTGTCTGGCTCATGACAATAAAGAAATCTCTACAGAATAATAAAGAAATCTCTCTTTTGGATTCAAGTGTGCAATCAATCTTTTCTTCTCTTCTTGATATTGCCTACGGTGATGAGCCGGGATTAGCACCTTGGACCACGTGCCTGGTTTTTTGCCTGAAGCGGTGTGTGCACCCTTGTTCTGTTTCCTTAAGGCTACTTTCACACTGAGGCGCTTTACAGGCGATACAGCTCTAAAAATAGCGCCTGTAAAGCGCTAAAAATAGCGCCTGTAAAGCACCTCTCCTGTGTCTTCAGTGTGAAAGCCCGAGGTCTTTCACAATGGAGTGGTGCACTTGCAGGACGGTCAAAAAAGTCCTGCAAGCCGCATCTTTGCAGCGCTATGGGAGCAGTGTATTCTTTGTTTAAAACAATGGGGAAGCTCCACAAACCCACCGGCAAAGCGCCGCTGCAGGGTGGTTTTAACCCTTTTTCGGCTGCTAGCAGGTGTTAAAACCACTAAAACATAATAAATATAGCACCGCTTTACCACCGGCGACCGTCAGCCCCAGTGTGAAAGTAGCCTAAAAGAAGGCTTGCCTTACTTGTATCTGATGTATGTTCATGTACCTATGATGAAAAATTATAGACCCTTCATTTCTTTGAAAGTGGGCAAACTTACAAAATTTGCATTGGATCAAATAATTATTTTCACCACTGTGTGCGCGTGTGTGTATAATATTAATAAAAATATATGTGTGGGTGTGTATGTGTTAGAATTGCACGATTCTGGCCAAAATGATAATCACAATTTTTTTGCTGAGAATAAAAAGATCACGATTCTCGCGACGTAAAATCTTTCACATTACACAAAAAAAAATATAAATATATATATATATATATATATATATATATATATATATATATATATATATATATATATATATATATATATATATATATATATATATATATATATATATATATATATATATATATACACATATATATATACACACACACATATACACACTAACTTTACTGGTTAGTTTTTTTTTTTTTTCTTAATTCATTAAAGTAATTTTTTTTTTAAATTGCATTTGAAAGACCGCTGCGCAAATACAGTGTGACATAAAATATTGCAACAACCACCATTTTATTCTCTAGGGTGTCTACTAAAAAAATATGCATAATTTTTGGGGGTTCTAAGTAATTTTCTAGCAAAAAAATTATTTTAAACTTGAAACCAACAAATGTCAGAAAAAGGTTTAGTGTTAAAGCAGTTAAACTTTTTTCACTAAAAAGGCCTTTCACACGAGGCGGATCCGCTTCCACAGAGTCTGCCTCGGCCCGCCGGCTCAGCGGGAGATCTCTCCGTTGATCTCCGCTGAGCCAGCGGATGACAGGTCCCTCTCTGCTCACTGAGCGGGGAGGGGCTTGTCGAGCGCCGCTGCTTCCTATGGAGAGATCGGACGAAAACAGACAGCATGTCCATTTTCATCAGATCTTACCTGTTCCGATAGCGACGGATGGGAACATAGGGGCATCAGTCTGCTTTTAGCGGATCGGACCGGGTCGGATGTCAGCGGACATGTCACCACTGACATCCATTGCTCCATAGGCTAGCATGGAGCACCCCGTTCAGGTCCGCTGTCAAAACGGACAGGCGGACCTGAACGTGTGAAAGGGGCCTTACACACAAAGTCTATTCCACTGACAAATTGTTAAAATGTTTATACTTAAATTCAACTGATAAAGAATGTTTTGATCCTTAGCAGACTGCCCAGTTTTTCTCTTCCTTTCTATTGACGGCTGTGGCTTCAGAAGAGCAGAGAGAATTCTTTGCATAGAAAGAATTGTGAAACACTTTAGTCAAGATCACGATAACGATTCTTGACGATTAATTGTGCAGCTCTAGTGTGTGTGTGTGTGTGTGTGTGTGTGTGTGTGTGTGTGTGTGTGTGTGTGTGTGTGTGTGTGTGTGTGTGTGTGTGTATCCTGGCTCCTCCCTCCTGTTCAGTGCCCCCACTTCAAGCAGCTTGCTATGGGGGCATCTGAGTCACAGCTCTCTGTGACCCAGCCCCGTCCACTCTCTCCCATGATTGGCTAGCTGACTGTGATTGACAGCAGCGGCAGCCAATGTCACCGATACGGTGTCTCAGCCAATCAGGAGGGAGAATCTCGGACGGCTGAGACAATCGTGGACATCGCTGGACAGAGAGGGACCTCAGGTAAGTGTTAGGGGGTCTGCTGCACACGGAAGGCTTTTTATTCTAATGCATAGAATGCATTAAGATAAAAAACCTTCTGCCTTTACAACCACTTTAAGGGTTTTTTTTTCTCTGGGTTAAAGCATCAGAAGAGTCTGAAAAGATGTTTGGAAATTGACAAACCATGTTGAATGATTGATTTTTGCACGGTGTTCTTAAAAAAGCAGAAGGGTTGTTTACAAAACATTTTACACGGCAGCTTCTATTTAGCTAGAGCCATAAAGGAGGAGAACAAGCTTGTGCATTCCAATTTATCAATATTAAATTGCTATACTGTAAACAAATGAACTCCGTATGCTCAGAAAACGGCTGTGTTGAAGGTAGACTTCACAGAGAGAACATTTGGAAAACAGCACGACAGATTTCACTTTATTGAACGTACAGATTTCCAAACATAGTTGCTGTAAACCTGCAAATACCTTGTCACGGAGCAGGATAAGCTCTACTGTACAACAACCTTGCCTCAACAATCGCTGTTAGGTAGCCCTCAAGGAAGCAAAGAGGAGCCATCAACTGCTGTAATTACATGATGGTCAATGACTGATGTAAGCTTGCTACACTCGCTGGAAATATGTTATTAGATACAAAAAAAATAATAATAATAATAATAATAATAATAATAATAAATAATTTAGTGAAGCTCTTCCTGAATTACTTTATTGGGAACAGAAATTACAGGCAATTCCGATTTGAAAGGTCAGTTTTGTGAGGGTAATGAATCCAATGGGGACATGTTCTGGTGACAATTGTCAATGGGAATCTTCATTTTGGACAAAATTTCCACGCATTCTCTCATTTCCTGCTGTCTCTCCAAGACAGAAAATTGAAAGAAATCTCCCCAAAAGGGACACAGACAGCAAAAAAAATATAGGCGTTATAATCCTTCCTCACACAAGTGTTAGCTATGCACTTAGGAGATATTCTCCATTTCAGCAGCCTGTGACGTCTCCAGACATGCGCATAGCGCTCTGCACTGAAGGCATACTGAGCAAGTCGTCATTCCAGAGCACTGTGCCATGACTGCAACTGCTGTGTACATTCACAGGAGAATCATAGCAGCTCAGTTATTTAAACGGCCGGAGCCCACGAACCCGGAAGGAAGACCCAGTGAAGATGGAAGCCCTGTCAGTGCGCCGCTGGAGGGCTTCATTTTAGGCTGGGTTCACACTAATGCCGCAAGCGGCTCGTAGCAGGGTGTCTGGTGCATCCCTGTTCTCCATTTCAGGGACGAATCAGGGCAGAATTTTTGCCTGAATTTGGACGTGAAACTGAGCCAAAGACACACAGGACCTCTTTGCAAGCCGCTCTGCAGCCGCAATGGAGATATGTAAACCAGCTCCATAGAGAGACGGTCACAATCTCCTGTCAGGAGAATTGGACGGGGGAAACCCGCATCCAATTTGCACTAGTGTGAACCCAGCCTGAAGGTATGTCTTTCATAATGTGCTAGTGTGCAATGCATACTAGCACACTATGTCACTACCTTGCAGGGGGACTTAAAGTAGAACTATAGGCAAAACCTTTTTTTTGCCATCTGTGTCCCATTGGGGAGATTTCCCTTCACTTCCTGTCCCATAACCAAAACAGGAAGTGAGAGGAAACAACATCACCAGAACTAGGGTCCTCATGGGAACATTTCCCCTCTATTACTTTTCTGGGAACAACCCAAAATTTAGGATTTTCTTTTACTTTCACTTTCAATGATAATGGTAAACAGGACAAATAGAGTTCTAATCCTGCCCCACTTTGTTCATAACAAAAAAAAAAAAAAAAAAAGTTTTGCCTTTAGTTGGTCTTTAATCGTAACTGTGAAGATTACTATTTCAATAAAGAAAATTTAAAGGCAACCTAAAAAAACTCTATAGTCAAGCCTAAATATTTTCTGAGTGACTGAGCTGGAAAAAAAATACGCTTCCAGAGAAGCTGGAAGTCCTAACCTTTACTTTATTAAAAGATGTTTTAAAATTGTTACACTTAGCATTTTAGAGATAAGACAGGATTTAAAGCCCAACTTCAAAAAAAATATAAAATCTACCCTTGCAGTGGGGCTCTGCAAACTACATAGATTAAAGCGTTTGTTACCCCAACACTTCATATTTCTGATATGTCCCTGCTGTACCATGTACTTGTATGACAGTCTCCTGTTCTCTTTGTATGGCTTACTTTGTGTGGAATTCCTGGTGTTTTGCCAGTCTCTCTGCTTTCCTAATAAAAACGGACCACACTAAGCAGGAGAGCACACCATGTTCAGTTCTCTAGCTGGGAACTCAGTGTGCTCTCCTCCAATGATCGGGCTTGTACTGACACACCCCCACTGCACAGCCATTTGTAAAGAAGCTCAGTTTGCTGCTGCTTCTCCTTCCCCCCAGCTCTTATGCAGCTGAGAACAGAGGGAATGTAATCACTTATAAAAAAAGGAGGGGGGGTATTTTGCCATTCATTTATATTTTAAACAAAATGTGTTGTTTTACAAGGTGGTCGTTTACAATCACTTTAACTGTTCGTTAAGTGTGGGGGATTTCATAACAAGCTCCATCACTTACCTTATACTGCACGCTCCAACACTTTCCTCTTTTGCCTGAAGAGCCAGTCTTTGGGCAGAGCCTCAATGTCTTTGCTTAGGCCTCATATACACTGCTGCTGGTAAACAGACGTTTAGGAGCAGATGGCCATTTTCTTCAACTGCTCCTGAACTCTCCTCTATTTTATCTTATCAGTACATGTACACAGGGTCATTTATAGTCATTCCAAGGCAGTTGTGTTGAGGCTTTTTTTGGAAACCAAAAAAAATGCGTTCAGAAGCTGTGTTTAGGAGGCATTTCAAAATGTCAAATGTGGCTAAACACGTTTAGGCGTGTTTTCGTCTAGTAGCATTTTTAAAGGAAAATATTTAAAATTATTATTGAGCCTTGAAAATGCTACCAACACACCAAAAACTCAATTATCACTGTATGCAAGCTTGATATACCTTGTGCTATTCCCCTCATCAGCCAATTATGCCTTTTCCAAGAGAACGTCAAAAGGTGGCAATTGACATGCATGTAAAAATTAAAAAAATCTCTGGGTAATTACGCAGCTGAACATACAAATTAGAAGAGTATCCTGTGGACATGCGTTGAGCCATCAATGGATGTGTCCAGTAGCAACGAACTCTGGTCTTCTCACGCAATTTTCTACGTCTTTGCAGCCTCAGCAAAAGCAACATCAGGAGCATTTCCTCACACATTCTCATCATGGGATCCATATTAACAAACCAACCAAAAAAATAACAGCTAGCTACAAGCACACTGCTTTCTCAGCTGCTACTCACACTGTTCTCTCAAAGAATGGCGGAAATAGTTAATAAATACTTGTTTTTAGTGCTTTCTAATCATTTGGGGAGGGGCTCCTGAGGTTATTTTCAGTAAACGCTCCTGAAGCCAAACGCGGCTTGTAAACGCTGCTAAACACACGTTTTTTTAAATGTGGATTACTAGCTGTGATGTTCCAGCGTTCAGGAGAGGTTGAGAAACGTCCCGTGTACATAAAGCATTACACTGCAGGGACAATAACCCTGTACTGTATATGTATTGGAGGCTGGTGCACTACCAAAGCCAGTTGCAGCTCACAGAGGAGCTGCAGGGGATCAGCCGCAGCCTTAAAAAATGTACTCTGCTGGAGCGAGGAATAAGGCAAGTATTTTCCCAAAGACAGTGCAGGGCATTGCAAGGATGGATTTTTTTCATTTTCATGGAGTTGGGCTTTAAAGAATTACCGTTTGAAGAGTGCTGCTATATTGTATGTTTCCTCTAAAAACATTGCTATAGCGTAAATGTTATAAATGCTCGGACATGCGCAACTAGGACGTTGGTTTACACGTTTGATATTCACTACTTTAAGGCCGGTTTCACACGGGCAGATCGATCGGGTCTGCCTGTCAGTTTTCTAGGAGGACCCGATCGGACAATCCATTGCCCTCTATGGAGCAGCGGGTGTCAACGGACATGTGTTCATCGGATGACAGTCGGATGTAAACAGACAGGCGGTCTGTTTACACCCGACCATCCATACAGGAAAGTCAGCTGTGTCCGTGTCCCCCCTGCATAAGCAGAGCAAACATGGACCTGTCCATCCGCTGAGCAGGCAGATCCGCTGGCGGAGAGTGCCAGTGTGAAAGGGGCCTTAAGCAAAACTCCAGGGAGAGATTTAAAATTAAAAAATGAACAACTACTCTAGATTAACAACCTCTCTCTACAAGAGAAGGAACCTGTGACATCAACAGAAAGAAAAACTGAAAGGAGCATTTTTTTTTTGTTTTAGGGGTAGGATTTCGCATAGAATGATAAATGAATTCAGTGCCTGAAACTAAAATTGAACTAGATGAACTTCTGTCTTTTTTTCAGCCAGACTAACTATGCAAAAAACATTTTTGCACTTAAAGTGGTTGTATGCCCTGAAAAAAATAAGAATAAAAAAAACCCTGTAAGGCAAATGCATAATGAGCTAGTATGCATCGCATACTAGCTCATTATGAAATACTCCCCACAGAACGAAGCGCCTGCACCGCTTCCTGGTCACCGCTGAGGGAGCAGACATGTTCCCTCTGCGTTTCTTTCGGGTTAGGCGGCTCTGGCACATGCACACGGGAGTCCTCTTTCTGGCAAGCTACGGCAGCATCGGCCGGACCTTCAGAGCGCATGCGCCGCTGACGACAGCGGCTGCATGCAAGGTTAATATCTCCTAAACCATACAGGTTTAAGAAATAAGCCTTTAATTGGGTAAAATGAATATCTGTAGGAAAATATGCGCAAGCAGGGTATACAACCATTTTAAAAACATATTTAAACACCTTCCCTCCCGACCCATGGTAAAATGACAGCCGGATGGGAGCACTGTTGTTCTGGGAAAACGTCATATAACGTCTTCCCAAAAATGTGCCTCTTGCCGGGCCACTCAGCGGTGCGATCTGTCACTGGCTGTGTCCACCAGACACAGCTGATGACTGATCACTGTACGGGCCTGCTGCCAGTGTCAGGTAATCGCTGTGACCAGTCAGAGCAGATGACATGACAGTTGTAAACAATGGAGGGCTTCCTTTCATGCCATCCATTGTATACAATTGTGTCGCAAGCTGTGATTGGCCACAGTGAACACATGGTACAGACATGCAAATCACAGCCCATCTGTACCATGTGATAAGCTGTGATTGGTCAAAGCTAAATCACATTAAAGCGGAGTTCCACCCAAAAGTGGAACTTCCGCTTATTCGCCTCCCCCCCCTCCCCCCCGGTGCCACATTGGGCACCTTTCGGGGGGACGGAGACCTGTTTTTCAGCACCTCACTTCAGCAGACGGCCCCATGGCAAAGCTCGGCCCCCTCCTCCTTCTGTCGCAGGGCCAATTAAAAAGCACAGCCCGCCTCGTGCAGTAGGGCTTCAGTGCCAGGTTCCCTTACCGGCAATGGCAGCTGGCTGCACCCAACAGCCGTTCCGAAGATCGGAATTGGCTGGGGTGCCGACATTGCAGGCTCCCTGGACAGGTAAGTGTCCATATATTAAAAGTCAGCAGCTGCAGACTTCACATTTTTAGTGGGGTGGGCGGACCTCCGCTTTAAAAATACACTGAATGTACTAGTTTAATTCAGTAAAAATGCTTGCTTAAATGAAATTCATAACGTGAAAAAAAAAAAATCCTGATCACTTTCCCAGAGTAGCACAGTGTTACTATGGTAACACTGTATTGGTTTGATCAGAGTGTGGTGGGAATATATATATATATATATATATATATATATATATATATATATATATATATATATATATATATATAAATTTTTTTTTTTCCCCCGCCATAGTTTGCGGACTCTATAACTTTCCTACAGACTAAAAAATGTACACTGGTTTGTGTTATTTTTAATCAAAGAAATGCAGCAGAATACATTTTGACCTAAATTAATGAAAAAAAAGATTTATTAATTTGCAAAATTTTATGACAGAAACAAAGAAAAACTTTTTTTAATTCTTCTTAATTTTACGTTGTTTTTCATTTATTTAGCAAAAAAATAAAAAAATTCAGTGGTGATTAAATACCAGCAAAAGAAAGCTCTATTTGTGTGAAAATATCATATGGGTACAGTATTGCATAACGGCACAATTGTCACTCAAATTGTGACAGTGCTGAAAGCTGAAAATTGGCCTGGGCAGGAAGGGAGTAAAAGTGCCTAGGATTGAAGTAGTTAAAAATAACGTAGACTCCCTTAACTGTGGGTTGCAACTAACCAGCAAAGGGGCAGCAAGAATTAGTGGTGTCACAATACTGCATACACTGTGTGGTAAGGCTTGTGAATCATAAAAGTGGCTAAACAAAATTACAATTAAATTTGGCAGGTATTTATTTTTGATTAATGTGCCCCTTTAATACTTGAAGTTCTGTATGTCTCATATGAATGCACTTAACTTTCGGTTGTGCTCTTTGCATTATAGATTACAAAAAAATAAAAACTTAAAGCAGGTTTCAGGACCGTGTAAATAAATTGGAATAATTTATTGTACAGTTCTCAGAAGTACGCAAAGAACGAACTTTCACATTGTTCATACCGATTGTTGAACCTTGGCAAGCAACAATCTATATATTTATGACTTCCATAACAGGGAAAAGCAAATACAAACAGGTCAACTGTCCACAAGGCATAAAACCAAGCTAAAAGACCGTTCATGCGCTTTATTCTATTTTTTATATAAAACATGAAAGCACTAAAAAGATAAAAACTTGACTTACGCTCCATGAAGCAGTGGATCAAAAGGCGGATGCTGGGCACCATATACATGTTGAATGCTAATTTAAGAGGGGATACAAAAAAAAAAAAAAAAATACAACACTGTCAATACACGGTACTACAAAAACAAAAGCATTAAGACTTAAACATCAAGGATCTTTTCCTAAATTCACATAATAGAATTTTCTGTAGGAGTCTTTGTGCTTCCATAACAATTGTGCCACCTCTAAAGATTTGTGATGCTAATATCATAAACAATATTACCGCAGGAGAAAAAAAAAAATATAGCATTGCCTGAGAGATTATGATCTCGAATAAGATTTCCTTAAAAGAGAAGTATGGGATTAGAAAAAATAAACAATCGTACCTTCCTAGGTGGCTGCAGCACCCATCCCAGCTGCAGCTATCCCCCTGCCTTGAAGACCAAGAACAGAGTGATCAAACACCACTGAATGCTGAGTTATTGGTCTACAGCCTGCAGAGAATTGGTGATGATCAATCACCAGAGCACTGAGCTGTGCAGGGGGTGGGAGCAGCTGGCTCAGGCTCTCAGCAGTTCATATGGTCGAGATCTTTTCGGAGACTAGACTAGGCTCGTGATGTTGGCTGAAAACGGGTCACAGGAGTGCAAAACTAAAAAGCTTTGGCTATACTTCTCCTTTAAAGTGGAATTCCGAGCTAAGATTAACTAATCTAGAAAACACACATACACCCCAAGCCTCCTATCTAAACCATTCATCGGGCTAGGTTCACACCATTATAAAATCACATACTGTAGATCGCAAATAACTATGAATTTGCAACAACTGCATGCACCAACAGCCAAAACACGGTGCTACTGAGCAGACCTGCAGGCACCCCCATGCACTGGAAAATGCAGCAGGTTTTCTGGTGTGTGAAACTGCATGGTGCCAAAAGCACCATGATGTTCCTATGGCCACATTTTTCAAAAAGGGTCCGGGAGCTTTCCCCTGCATTTCCCACAATTACAGCAGCCCATTCAAATGAATGGGCTGCCGTGCCCGCGCAAACACAAACCGCACCACCCGCAATAGTGTGAATCTGACTTTAGTCAGGTCAAGTTAACAAGGTTTAGCCTACTTGCACAAGTGGCCCATGTGCATCATATCCTGGCATTTTCAGTTCCATGGGAGGCACAGATGCAGCACCCAGCCCTGCTGCCAACAGCCTGTCAGAATCCATAACTGTCTGAAATACACAGCAGCTGGACGCTGTACTGAGCTTGCTCACGTTTAGGGCCATATGCATTCAGGATTGTTTGCCCACATACACACACACACCTCTGGGTGCATCAGAACATTTTGGGGAGTATTTTGGACTTTTAGATTAGGTTTCATTTTAATGTACTGCAGCGATTACCGTATTTATCGGCGTATAACACGCACTTTTCCCCCTGAGAATCAGCAATTCCTGCTGCCTCGGAGTGACAAGGAGGGGACGAGCACCGCTGGATTACACACAGCAGCGTTCTCCTGTGTATCCGGCGCTCAGTCACACACAGTCCCACCACCCTGGCCCGGCACTGGACCACTGTTCTGTCCATCATATGAGCCGGGGCGGGACTGAGAATGACTGAGCGCTGGATACACAGGAGATCACGGATCTGTGTAATCCAGCACTGGCGATGCTGCAATGATCATCAAAGGCAAGTCTGCAGATGGATATTGAACAGGCTGCAATGATGGGCATGTTAGAGGCTGCAGCTGGGCACTAAACAGGCTGAACTAATGGGCACTGGTGAGGCTGCAGATGGGCACTGACCCTTATTTCAAAATGTAAGGTTTTTTTCTGAAACTTCCCTTTTAAAGTTATGGTGCGTGTTATACGCTGATAAATACGGTAGTTACAGGGGGTAGGATTTTAAAACGCATCTAAAATCGGAAAGTTACTTTTTTTTGTAGCTTTGGATAGAGTAGGGAAGGGTTAAAACCAATATCCGGTTTTTATTTCTGCCTGTGTCCTGTTGGAGAGTTTTCCTTATATTTCCTGTTACAGAGATGAGAGGAAAATGCTCCAAAAACAAAGGGAAACACTCTGACAGTTAGCACCAGGACAGGTCCCAAATGAAAGATATCCCCTCATCTTCTGTTGTGGTGACAACTCTAAAACACAGATTTCCTGTCACTTGTTGTCCCAGTGATATTGGTCACCAGGACAAATCGAGAGTGAGGACACACACCAGGAAGCACCTAACAGGACACTAGGATTTCCAGAAAAATAAAAAATAAAATAGTTTTTAGAGATACGTTAAAAGTAATGCAGCAATAAAAAGTTCCAATATGACTCTGTACTTTAGGTACGAATGCAAAGAACACAGCAGTGACAGTTTTGTACATTCAGGCGGTGTAATCCGTTCATCTCTGTAGGTTTGGTCTGAGAGTTAAATTGTGACTTTTTTTCAGAATCACATTTTTCCAGTGTAGTGCTCCTCATCATTTTTCCAGGAATCTCCTCTTCTTCTTTTAGTCTATGCCTGGCTATACAAGTTTACCGTTATCTGCCCATATTCTAAAGAAATTGTGAAATCCATTTTAGTTTACTTCTGCAAAACTATTTCCCTACACATCACAAGACAACTCCAGCTTCATTCCTACCAGCTCTTATCTGTGTGCCATTCTAAAATCATGTGTGCCATGAGAAATACACGGACTGCCATTGGTGACCCCCCTATAAAATATGTGGTTTTCTAGATGTCATGCTGATCCTCTGGCTTGAATATTTCCCGAATTGTGGACTCAACATATGTATGAAACAAATGAAGTCAGAACTCCTTGTCTGCTTGCTTGTTTCAGTCTTATGCCTAAGGCTTGGTTCACACTGCTGCGACATAGGATCTGACGTGTAAGAACCCAAATCACATGACATGTCAAATTCAATGTTTTCCTAGGAGAGCCGTCTTA
Organism: Aquarana catesbeiana; assembly: GCF_042186555.1. Taxonomy (NCBI): domain Eukaryota; kingdom Metazoa; phylum Chordata; class Amphibia; order Anura; family Ranidae; genus Aquarana; species Aquarana catesbeiana. The sequence continues at coordinate 200,954,066 of NC_133326.1, read as the reverse complement.
ACTGATGCTACACAAGTCGCTCTGACTTTAGAAAAGGTTCCTGTGCTACTTGGGTCCGACTTAGGTGTGATTTCAGCCATTGTACAGGCTCCTAAATAGCATCCAAGTCGGATCAAGTCAGAAGGAAGTTGCAGGCAAAAGTCATACGACTTTGCCTTTGCAGCAGTGTGAACCGAACCTCAAAAGTACTGAATGCAGGCAATTGGCATTATAAGTCAAGCAAATAGAATTTTCAAAAGGAAAAGCAGTGATGACAGCCTACAGGTTTTCTAGTTCTCTTACTTGTTCTGGGTCGGTGACTGAAGCAGGCCACTGGACCACAATTAAAAAACAGGGAACTAGAAGAAGCAGGTCAGAGATGACGGCCCCATACTTACTCTGTGCAGGTATCCTTTATACACTGGCCTCCTGCATTTAGATCAGTGTTTCTCAACTCCAGTCCTCAAGGTGTCCCAACAGGTCATGTTTTCAGGATTTCCCTCAGATGAAGCGGCTGTGGTAATTACTAAGGCAGTGAAACTAATCAAATCACCTGTACAAAGTAATGGGGAGCCCGAAAACATGACCTGTTGGGGCGCCTTGAGGACTGGAGTTGAGAAACACTGATTTAGATAAAGCAGTGTTTCTCAACTCCAGTCCTTAAGGCGCCCCAACAGGTCATGTTTTCAGGCTCCCCATTATTTTGCACAGGTGATTTCATTAGTTTCACTGCCTTAGTAATTACCACAGCCGTTTCATCTGAGGGAGATCCTGAAAACATGACCTGTTGAGGCGCCTTGAGGACTGGAGTTGAGAAACACTGGGTTAAAGAATATGTTAATCCAACATTTCAGATTCCTGTTATGTGCCTGCTGTACCATGTACTTGTATGAAAAAGTATCCTGTATTGCTTCCTTTGTGTGAAATCCCTGTTGATCCTGCCAGTCCCTCTGCTTTCCTATTAAAAAATTGACCACACTTAGCAGGAGAGCACAGTGTGGTCAGTTCTCTAGTTGTGCTGGGAACACAGCATGCTCTCCTCCAATGATCAGACTTGTGCTGACAACCACCCCCCTCAACATACTCACAACCTTTCACTGGAAAGATCAGTGTACTGCTGTTTTACCTCCCCTAGCTCTCTGAGCTCCTTATGCAGCTGAGAACAGAGATTATGTAGAATATTACTATATATATATACATATTTACACACACACACACACACACACACACACACACACACACACACACACACGTAGCAAAATTATAAACGCAACACTTTTGTGTTTGCCCATTTATCATGAGCTAAACTTAGTGATCTACAACTTTTTCTATGTACACAAAAGGCCTATTTCTCTCAAATATTGTTCACAAAACTGTCTAAATCTGTGCTAGGGAGCACTTCTCCTTTGCCAAGATAATCCATCCACCTCACAGGTGTGGCATATCAAGATGCTGATTAGAAAGCACGATTATTGCACAGGTGTGCCTTAGGCTGGCCACAATAAAAGGCCACTCTAAAATGTGCAGTTTTACTGTATTGGGGTGGTGGGGGGTCCGAAAACCAGTCAGTATCTTATGTGACCACCATCTGCCTCACACAGCACATTTCCTTCGCATAGAGTTGATCAAGTTGTTGATTGTGGCCTGTGGAATGTTGGTCCATTCTTCTTCAATGGCTGTGCAAAGCGGCTGGATATTGGCAGGAACTGGAACATGCTGTGGTATACGCCAAACCACAGCATCCCAAACATGCTCAATGCGTGACATGTCCGGTGAGTATGCTAGCCATGCAAGAACTGGGATGTTTTCATCTTTCAGGAATTGTGTACAGATCCTTACAACATGGGGCCATGCATTATCATGCTGCAACATGAGGTGATGGTCGTGGATGAATGGCACAAGAATGGGCCTCAGGATCTCGTCACGGTATCTCTGTGCATTCAAAATGGCATCAATAAAATGCACCTGTGTTCGTTGTCCATAGCATACGCCTGCCCATACCACATCTACAACACTGACATCAGCAAATCACTAACACAGATTTGTGAACAATACTTGAGAGAAATAGGCCTTTTGTGTACATAGAAAAAAAGTTGTAGATCTTTAAGTTCAGCTCATGATAAATAGGGGCAAACACAAAAGTATTGCATTTATAATTTTGCTCAGTATCTATTTACACACACAGTTGTGCTCATAAGTATACATACCCTGGCAGAATTTATGATTTCTTGGCCATTTTTCAGAGAATATGGACGATAACACAAAAACTTTTTTCACTCATGGTTGGTGTTTGGCTGAAGCCATTTATTATCAATCAACTGTGTTTATTCTTTTTAAATCACAAGCAACAGAAACTACCCAAATGACCCTGATCAAAAGTTTACATACACCAGTTCTTAATACCGTGTATTGCCCCCTTTAACATCAATGACAGCTTGAAGTCTTTTGTGGTATTTGTGGATGAGGCTCTTTATCTTCTCAGATGGTAACGCTGCCCATTCCTCTTGGCAAAAGGGCTCCTGTTTATGTAAATGCTTGGTCTGTCTTGCATGAACTGCACGTTTGAGATCTCCCCAGAGTGGCTCAATGATATTGAGGTCAGGAGACTGAGATGGCTACTCCAGAACCTTCACTTTATTGTGCTGTAGCCAATGACAGGTCGAATTGGCCTTATGTTATGGATCATTGTCGTTTTGGAATGTCCAAGTAAGTCCCATGCAGAGCTTCCTGGCTGATGAATGCAAATGTTCCTTTAGTATTTTTTGACAACATACTGCATTCATCTTGCCAACAATTTTGACCAAATTTTCTGTGCCTTTGTAGCCCACACATCCCCAAAACATCAGCGATCCACCTCCGTACCTTTCATCGTAAGCCTTGTTGACTCCTCTCCAAATGTAGTGTTTATGGTTGTGGCCAAAAAGCTCAACTTTGGTCTCATCACTCCAAATTACTTTGTGCCAGAAGGGTTGAGGCTTGTCTCTGTGCTGTTTGGCGTATTGTCTGCGTATTTCAGATACTTTGTGGCAATTGTGTCGTAATGGCTTTCTTCTGGCGACTCGACTATGCAGCCCATTATTGTGCATCGTGAAACAGCCACGCCACATGTTTTCAGAGAGTCCTGTATTTCACCTGAAGTTTTTTGTGGGTTTTTCTTTGCATCCTGAACAATCTTCCTGGCAGTTGTGGCTGAAATTTTAGTTGGTCTACCTAAGCGTGGTTTGGTTTCAACAGAACCCCTCATTTTCCACTTCTTGATTGGAGTTTGAACAATGCTGATTGGCATTCTCAATACCTTGGCTATCTTTTTATATCCCTTTCCTGTTTTATACAGTTCAACTACCTTTTCCTGCAGATCATTTGACAGGGAGACAGAGAGACACCTTTTACAAGGTGAGGGTTCACATATACTTTAAAAGTAATGTCACTGTTATATACTTTAGTAGCATACGTATTTCTCAGCAGTATGGGCGACTTTTCCATCTTATGCCAGAACAAAATACAGTAAGGCTGAGTGCTTTGTCATCATTCAGGAGAAGCCTTTACATTTTTTATGTAGAGGCGGGAGGATGATGTCATGATTTCCCACTTGGCCAATCAGAGGAAGCCATGTATTCACTGATAAAAAAAATAAAACGCTTTTCTTGAAAAGCGGAGGAGCACCCAGCCCGACTTTAGTTCCTGACAGCAAATGGAAAGTCACCCAGACTGCTGCCAGAATACATCGCCACTTTCTGTATTACAGCACACACAGCTGCTACTTAGAAGCAATTTGTTTGGACCAGCTTGGTCCAAACATACTAAAAATCTGAAGAAAGCTGAAATTCTACTTTATACTGCGGCAGATCACATACATGTACATGATTCGGCTTTTCTGGGTAAGGGGCGAGCACATGCCCGCCACCCCAGCTGTGGTGATATGCGCTCCAGCACATGCCAATCAGCAGGTCCCGGCCAATGATTTATGGCTGGGAAACACTGATCAGTTGAGCGAATGGCAGAAAAGAGCCCTGTGATGGTAAACACAGGGCTCTCCACAGACAGCAGCTATATTCCGGTAAAAAGGGGTACATTGCTTAGTGAACACAGCACACATTATTAGGCACACAGTTAATCCTTTGACTGCCCCTAAATATTAGCCACTTCCCAGTCAGTGTCATTTGTACAGCAACACCGATTAGCACTGATCACTGCATTAGTGTCACGGGAGACGTCAGAGTCAGTTCGTGTCATATTTCCCTCCACACTATCACAGTCCCACTATAAGTCGCTTATCATCGCCATTAGTATAAAACAAAACAAAAAATTTAAAAAATCCTGTATCTTTACCATAGTTTGTAAATGCTATAACTTTTACGCAAACCAAATATACGTTTAAATATACTTTTTTTTACTAAAGATATGTAGCAAATACAATAAGGCCTAAATTTATCAAAATGTTCAGTGGCTCATATATACACACACACTGAAAGTTTAAAATTACACATACATATATATATATATATATATATATATATATATATATATATATATATATATATATATATATATATTTTACTTTCTGCTATAACACATATCCAATAAGGTAAAAAAAAAAAAAAAACTATATAAAAAATATATAACCAATTAAAAACCCAGTGGTGATCAAAAACCACCAACAGAAAGCTATATTTGTGTGAAAAAAAATGATTGGGTACAGCATTGCATGACCGCGCAATTACCAGTTAAAGTATTGCAGTGCTAAATAGTAAAAAATTGCCTGGTCATGAAGGGTAAAACTTCCTTGCGCTGAAGTGGTTAAACAAAGAAGGAATTATTTGAAAAATATGGGGAAAAAAAAAAAAATAAACACCATTGCCAATACATTTATAGTCTGCCCCTGTATGCACAGAATTCTAATTTCTCTAAATACAGCTAAATTGAACTCAGGTAAACACCCAGGGGTTTATTTACTAAAACTGGAGAGTGCAAAATCTGGTGCAGCTGTGCATGACAGCCAATCAGATTCAGCTTGTTCAATTAGGCTTTGACAATAAGCCCACGTTCACATTGGGCCGATTTGGCATGTCAAATCACATGCCAAATGGAGCCTATTGCCGGCAATGGCACCGTCCGAATTGGTGTAACGCTGACTTTGCAGCGCCGCACCGATTCTCAAAAGTACTTCCTGCACTACTTCGGGGGCGATTTCAATAGACATCTGTGCATGAACCCACACAGATGTCTTTCAAGTCGCCCCCCAAAGTTGGAGTAAAATGCAGCTTTGAAAGTGTGTGAGTGTGATTTCAAAGCCACGTTCAGTGTGAATGAGAGCATAAGAGAAGGTTTGTCAAAGCCACTGTGAATGGGGGCTTAGGGTAAACCTAAACACAGGCACGGCCTACTCTTCTGAAACAGCCATACAATTGGGAAACATTAGCAGCAATGACAAACAAAACTTTTGTTGTATGTTACAGCAAAAAATATTTTATGAACAACCTCTGTTATATGCATTTAAAGCAAAACTGAAGTCATTTTACAACAGATTGTGAGCAGGCAGGCTATTATCGCATGCAATGTTTGCAATAAAATAAACCTATCTGCCGCCTCATAGTCTTCTGTGCCATGTAAACTGAGCTGCTCACACAGAATAAGGAAGTACCTGAAGAAATGTAAAAACAAATCAATAAAATCTACATTCCCATTTACTAATGGCAGTAGCATACAGATTCAAATTAAGTACTGCCCATTGAGCGAGCAAAGTTCAGTTTTAAGAAAAAAGGGACTTTATTGAATTAGTCCGATTGTCTTCAGAAGGGAACTCATCTTTGAGGCTACGTGTCTTATTAAAGAGGAGCTCGAGTCTCTCCCATAAAAAAAAAAAAAAAAAAATAGAAGTCAGCAGCTACAAATACTGTAGCTGCTGACTTTTAAATATAAGGACACTTACCTGTCCAGGGATCCAGCGATGTCGGCACCTGAGCTGATTCTTCAATTGGCTTTGGATGCAGACGGCAGGCATGTTAGGTAAGGGAAACCGTCAGTGAAGCTTTCCGGCTTCACAGTTGGTTTCCTACTGCGCATGAGCAAGTTGTGCTGTGCTTTGTGAATGGTCCTGCAGTTTTCTGCGACTTGTGTGTGTCCCAGAAGGCTGCGGGAGAAGGAAGAGGGGCCAAACTTCCTCGCAGATTGCCTCAGCCATCTGACCCAGAAGTGGGTGCAGTTTCCTGTCAAAACCTGGTACCCGCTCCCCCCTAAAAAGTGCCAAATTGGCAGTAGAGCAAACAAGTGGAGCTTCCCCTTTTGGGTGGAGCTCTGCTTGAAAATGTATATAAAGCCAAAATTATTTTTTTTTTTCTAAATGGCAGAGATGGGTTACTAACTCTGGTCTACATTATTTTGTCCTAGTAAGCATGAAAAAAAAAAGATTTTTTGAGTTACCAAAAAGAGGAATAGAAAGCAAACCTTCCAAAGAGGACACTTGTTGCACTAATATCTGTCCAAGAGAGATCTTCCCTCATTTTTGGGAGATTTCTTATGGCGCAAGGTTTGCGGGAATGGCAGGGCATTTTTCAAGTAAATAAACTATGCAAACAATTGCAAATACATCGCGTTTTAGATGCCGTTGAAAAGTAATGACACCTGAACCTGCAATCTGTGACTGAAGGACATTTTGAGATCGCTGACAGAATCGCAGGTCTGGCTTAAACTTTCTTATTTCCTAGTGTTTCTGCTGTGATCCCAAAATGCTCAAGTGTGAATGGGGCCCAAAAGGAACATCTACACAATAGAAGTTTTCTGACAGGTTTGCTCTAAGTGGGCCATGATACAAGGGGTGATATTTTAGGTGGTATATTTGCAGACCCTCTCAGAGGTTACACAAAATATACTAATCAGCATTACTATACATTATTAAAAGGCTTATTCCACCTTTTATTAAAAAAAAGGTAATAATGTATCCATATTGAAAAAAAAAAAAAAAAAGAAAACAATGTGCATGGGTGCAATGCATAAATGCATAGGCTCCTGCAGACTCCTCCTCTATGGATCTTTGGCTATGGAACTGGAAGAAGTAAACAACAGACTACAAGGGTGGTGATGTTGTCTACTTGTGCGCAACTGAATGAGTACCACTGCCGCATGGCAGATGGAACTTGTAGTCTTCCTATTCACAGAACCCTGTGAATGGGAAAACTGCAGCCAGTGTAGAGAGAACAATTTCCATTAAGTCCCATTCACACCAGTAGGTGTGTACAACAAATGGTCGGTGATGTGTTGTTTTAAAGAATTCCTCTACTTTATTGCAATAACACTTCTTTAATCTCTATGTGCAGCTATGTTGCCACATGTAACATGCTGATTTGTGAGAAAATTAACTGCAATTTTATCACAACACACACCAATTGCTTATAAAAGGCAATGCGTTTTGGGCAACAAGGCTGGTGTGAGCAAGACCTTAGGCAGCTCTCCCAGGAGAAGTGGCCAAAGGTCAGATGTTTATTTGAGTAGGGACTGGATGTGCAAGCAGGAAACATCCAAAAGCAGAACATATAAAGTCCAAATTTAATTTTAAAGTGGTTCTAAAGACTAAAGGTTTTTACCTTCATGCCTCCCCCCCAGCTCCCCCAATCCCTACCTGAGCTCCCTCCAATCCAGCGATGTTCATGATAGTCATGGCTGTCCCGGGACTTTCCCTCCTCATTAGCTGAGACAGCAGCGGGAGTCCACTGGCTTCCACTGCTGTCAATCACAGCCAGTGAGCCAAAGAGGAGGGGGGGGGGGGGGCGGTGAGCCATGGCTCTATGTGTCTTATGGACACACAAAGAAGCAGCTCGAGAGCGAGCACGCAGTGGTGTCCCAAGGGCAAGTGGCTTTCTCTGGGGACACAGCTTGAGAGGGAGGAGCCAGGAGCACCAGCAGAGGACCCAAAAAGAAGAGGATCGGAGCTGTATAGAAAGTATAGCAAGTACAGTATAGAAAAAGGTTGAAACCTTGTGGACTTTAAAGGGTCCCCTTTATTATTATACAGGATTTATATAGCACCAACAGTTTACGTAGCGCTTTACAACTTGAGGGTAGACAGTACAAATACAATACACTTTAATACAGTAGGAATCAGAGGGCCCTGCTCCTTAGAGCTTACAATCTAAGAGGGAAGGTCAAGAGATACAAGAGGTAATAACCGTGGGTGATGTTCTGATTGAGAAGATAAATGTACAGTTGTTAGGTGGGGGCCAGATAGGCTTCTCTGAAGAGATGAGTTTTCAAGGATCGTCTGAAAGTGGATAAAGTAGGAGAAAATCAGACGGATTGCGGTAGAGCATTCCAGAGGATGGGAGAGGCTCTGGAGAAGTCCTGAAGGCGAGCATGGGATGAGGTGACAAGGGAGTTTGAGAGCATGAGGTCTTGGGAGGAGCGAAGAGAACGATTAGGTTGGTATTTTGAGACTAGGTTAGAGATGTAGCTGGGGGCCAGGTTGTGGATGGCTTTGTAAGTTATAGTTAGCATCTTGAATTTAATTCGGTGACTGAGTGGCAGCCAATGGAGGGATTGGCAGAGGGATATAGCAGACGCTGAGCAGTTTGTGAGGTGGATGAGCCTGGCAGCAGCGTTCATGATGGACTGAAGTGGGGATAGCCTATTTAGAGGTAAGCCAATGAGGAGGGAGTTGCAGTAGTCGAGGCGGGAGATGACCAGGGAGTGGATTAGAAGCTTTGTGGTGACATTGGTTAGGAAGGGGCGTATCTTGGAGATGTTGCGGAGGTTGAGGTGGCAAATTTTGGATAGTGATAGAACATGGGGTCGAAAGGTTAGTTCAGAGTCCAGGATTACACCTAGGACTTTGGCATGGGGAGATGGGTTGATAGTTGAGCCATTGATTTTGACAGAGAAATCAGGGGAAGTGGCACCAGAGGGAGGAAATATCATGAGCTCGGTTTTGGATGGGTTGAGTTTGAGGAAGTGATGTGACATCCAGGCTGATATGTCTGCTAGTAAGTTGGTAATGCGTGAGGAGACAGATGGAGAGAGCTGGGGGGTGGAGAGATAGATTTGGGTGTCATCAGAGTAGAGATGATATTTAAAGATGTGGGAGGCAATCAACTGACCCAGGGAGGTGGTGTAGATTGAGAAAAGAAGAGGTCCAAGAACAGAACCTTGGGGGACACCAACGGAGAAAGGAAGAGGAGAGGAGGAAGTAGAGTTGTAAGCGACACTGAAGGAGCGGTGGGATAGGTAGGATGAGAACCAGCGAAGAGCACAGTCACGGAGACCAAAGGAGTGGAGTTTACTGAGGAGGAGGGGGTGGTCCACTGTGTCAAAGGCAGCAGAGAGATCCAGGAGAAGTAGTACAGTATAGTGTCCACTGGTTTTAGCTGTTAGGTCATTTGAGAGTTTAAGGAGAGCAGTTCCCATGGAGTGTTGAGGGCGAAATCCGGACTGAAGGGGATCAAGAGATTTATTCATGGTCAGATGGTTGCTTAGTCGGTTGTAGACCAGTCTTTCAAGAAGTTTGGAGGAGAAGGCGAGCAAGGAGATGGGACGTAGGTTGTTAAGATTGGTGGGGTCCAGTGAGGGCTTAAGTATGGGGGTGACTAGTGCATGTATTAGAGAGTTTGGGAAGATGCCACAAGAGAGGGAGAGGTTGAAAATGTGAGTTAGAGAGTGTATAATCGAGTCAGAGGGTGAACGTAGCATTTGTGAGGGAGCAGGATCCAGGGGCAGGTGGTTAGATGAGTGTTAGACAAAAGTTTAGCAACCTCATTAATAGTAGCAGGGTTGAATGAGGAAAGTAATGATTGTATCTGTGGACATGGGGTGTTGCATGGGGGAGGTTTTTGCGTATTGGAGATCTCCTCATGAATTGTACCAATCTTAGTTTTGAAGTGATTGGCGATCTCCTGGGCAGTGAGTGAGTTTGTGGGTGGAGGCAGAGGAGGACAGAGTAGAGTGTTGAAGGTAGAGAAGAGTTGACGTGGACTGCATGAGAAGATGTTAATGAGCGTAATAAATTATTAGGGCCTAGTAAGGTTGAACAAAGTGTATATTGGACTGATAAAAATCAGAGGGATCCTGGAGGGGTAGTCTGTTGAGATTTGGCAATCACACCAACTACCCCGTAGGTCTCATTCACACAGCATTTTAGTGAAGGCTGTGGAAAGAATCCAGCATATTACTGAGGTTGGATTCACAGGTGGATGTGGAGAGTTTGGACTGCTGAGCCTGCACAAATCAATGAAAGGCCGATAGCGGCCACAACTGTCGGCCAAAAAACCCAATGTAATTGCACAAGGATCGATTACCTGCCGTTAGAGACAGATTATCACCCCTGAATGCTAGCCATTTGTGTCCAGGGCCAGTCATCTGTCCCTAACTGCAGGTATTTGCTGGTTGGAACAGCAGCAGACACCTGCAAACATTGTCAGCCTGTCATTGCTTTGTATGGGCTGAGTGGCTGCAACTATCCACATCCACATCCACCTGTGAATCCAGCAGCAGGAAAATGATGGACTCTCATCACCTGGCATTCTTTGTACATCCAGTTCCTGCTGGAGGTTCTTCTTGCTGTCTGTGTCCCTGTTAGGAACATTTTCCCTTACACATTGTTCAATCACACTCCACACTAAGTTATCTGGCATATAATAACCAAAGCTAGGAAAGAAGAAAATTGAAACCAAACTTGTGCCATTTCTACACTTTCAGAACCAAGTTAGAGATTAAGTCATGAAAGTGGGTGTAAATCACTAATCTATAACATTTCATATAATCTTTAACATTCATAAAATATATAAATTAATTTTCAAGATTTCAAAAGGGCCATAAAGGTCTTTATAAAAGAATAATTCCAGACATCGGCTTGTTATGCATTCATACATTAGTCCATGTTAGACCAATTCAGAGTGGATAAAAATCGTGGATTTTTAACAAACTATTTTGATATAATTCGGATTTATTTAAAAAAAATGCTTTTGGAGTAAAAATCTATCTAAAGATAGTTTTCTATTTAAGATACATTAATAACTTTGTTTATTCGGCATGAAATGGAGCTTAGTTATGTAGCATGAGGCTGTATATTCTGCAATATTTACATTTTTGGTAAACTCATTCAATGAATCCAAGCTCTGCAAGCTGAGAGAACATGCACAGCATTGATGCATTCACACAATTTCACACTACCAGCAAGAATGAGTCCTTACATTTAAAGAGCTCCTGTCATTTCAGATCTATCATGGCAGCGCCTGTTAGCGGGCATCCACTCACCTGCTGCCGCCATGTCCCTCACCTTGTTGCGTCACTGCCGCATCACCAGCCATCCCATTAAAGCAAATAGGACTGTCAGTAAGTCAACAGTGGGTCAGAAGATGAGCTGCTGCAGGACAGAGATGACAGTTGCTCTTTAAAAATTATTTAAATGGAGTCGATTTAAATCAAGCCTTTTTACAAGTGATTTAAATCAAATCCACCCTGGACCAATGTAACTATGTATATACCATTCCAGGTCGATGCTGCTGGAAGCTGGAAATCAATGAAGTAGACACGTTACTCTACTGATCTCCACTTGCTTTTGAGTCCCATGCCAAATGGCTGGTCATCTGCATCGTGAACACAGGTGGGTTGGCTGCACGGCACAGGCGTCATTCAGAGAATACTTTGCATATGCTGAATTAATAGTGTTCTCTGACTAAACAAGGTGGAGAGATGGGGCAGTGATGTCACTCTCGCCACCTCCTCCAACCAGAGAAAGCTTTGCGTTCATTCAGAAAATGCCAAGCATTTTCTGGCACCACTGCTGAGGGACTTATCTCCTATGTTAACAATGTATCAAGTCAGCTGCCCAGCACAGGACTCAGAAGCAAGAGGAGATCACTGGAGTATCAGAGTCCATCCCCAGTGGCATCGGCCAGGTAAAGTATATACCCGAGTTTTTCAGCACATTTTTTAGGCTGAAAAACCCCTCGACTTATACTCGAGCGAGGGTGCCCATCTGCAGCTGTACCTGTGATTACTAATACAGCGGGTGTCTCCCGCTGTGTCATGCAGTCTGTTCGGCAGCCGTCCATTGTAACAAAGCCCTGCCTCCTTCTCGTCCGTGATAGACGAAACTCCGATACAGTTTCCCAGCATTGTATCAGTGTTCTATCACCAAGGAGGAGGCGGGGCTTTGTTACAATGGACGGCTGCCGAACATATTGCATGACACAGCGAGAGACACCCGCTGTTTTAGTTATGACAGCTACAGCTGCAGGTGGGCACAGTGAAGCTGCACAGGGGCACTGCTTACCAGTAGCTGCTGCATTTCCCACCCTAGACTTATACTCGAGTCAATAAGTTTTCCCAGTTTTTTGTGGTAAAATATTCGGGTCGGCCTATACTCGAGTATATACAGTACATAGTTACATTGGTCCAAGCTAGACCAGTGTATTTATGTAGAATGTGCCGATTCCTGGAATGATTCTTTAAAGCGGAGTTCCAGTCATATTTTTGTTTATTAAAAGTCAGCAGCTACAAAAAGTATAGCCGCTGACTTTTAATAAACACACACTCACCTGTCCCACAGTCCAGCAGTGCACTCACCCACGCTGTGTTCTCCCAATGTCCTCTCTTGGTGGTGCCGGCATCTCTACTATGGGCACCCAGCTGTGATAGCTTGCAGCTTTACAGTCGGGTGCCCACTGCACATGCATAAGCAGCCCTTCGCTCTGTGACTGGTCCCGAAGTCTTCTAGGACCTGTCATGTGTCCCAGAAGACTTTGAGAGGGAAAGCTTCCAATCGCCTAAGGCTACCAGAACGGAAGTGGGAGCAGGTACCTGTCAAAATCAGGTACCTGCTCCCCCCTACTCCCCAAAAGCTCAATCTCCCAAACAGGAGCTGGGGAGAAAGCCTTAAAGCGGAAGTTGCACTTTTAGGAGGAACTCCACTTTAAGGTACCTCCTGTTATACAGAGACTCTGTGTTCCTGTTACACAGTTGTGCTCCTACGCTGTCATCCTGCCACCCAGACTTTTAATGTTTGTACACAAGCATTGCTCACTGTTGTCATCATCAGGGAACCTGCAATGAGAAATTCCATGTAGCCATCACTGGAGTACATTCATATTGACAGGAAATGGCTGCAATGAGGGTGTAAAAAAAAAAAAAAAAAAAACAGCACCACTGGGATGCAACATCTCAAAAACTTACAACTGGGAGTATGGCCAAAGCTTTTTGGGCCATATTTCTCTTCTAGGTCACAGGATGGGTCCCTTCTCTCTGCACTTCTGTGCCCAGATATAGCCGACAGCAGGCTAAAGCCCGCTGTCAGCTGAAGTCACAGAGCCAGTAGCCAGTCCAGGCTCTGCAGGGATCCAGACAATAATGTTGGGGGGGGGGGGGTGACTGCAACCAGCTGAATCTACAGTAAATATATCCTAAACGGTGTACATTTAGGAGATATTTATAGTACCTATAGGTAAGCCATATTGTAGGCTTACCTATAGGTAAAAATCATGCATGGGAGTTTATTCCCACTTTAAGTTAAAAATGCCCCAGTACCTTTCTGTGCCCAGCCTCCACACACCTACCTGAGGTCTGTAGTCACCAGTGCTGGTTCCCACTGATCTGCATCACTTCCCCGATCTTCTGGGTTCTGGAGGCAGGTAGTGATAGAAGCAGGGTTGCCACCTCATCCCTTTAAACCCAAATACGCATGAATTACCCAGGTTCTGAGGCTAATGTACAGCAGATGAAACACCAAGTGAGTTTAATTACCACCTTAATCAGCCTCAGAACCTGAGTACTTAAGTGTTTGGTGTTAAAGGGATGAGATGGCAACACTAGATAGAAGCGACTGCTGCCCTCAGTCAAATTACTGGGAGGAGTGAGTGAGCAGGAGCATGGCTTGCCAGGCATGGTTTCTGTATATCAGGGGTAGGCAATCTGGGGCCGTCCAGCTGTTGTGGAACTACGTTTCCCATGAGGCCTTGCAAGGCTGGCAGTTACAATTACTCCCAGAGGCATGGTGGGACTTGTAGTTCTGCAACAGCTAAAGGGCCCCAGGTTGCCTACCCCTGCTATACATGGACAAGAGGTGACCTCGGGAGTCCTCCAAACTCATTTCTAGCCACTCTCCAAACGTGCGCTCTTTTATTTGATTCAATGAGCTGTGTGTGAGGTCTTTCCTACCTAGCAGCTCATATAAAAACACAGGTGGGCTGCAGTGCAGGAATGACAGCTCATTGGGGTGAAAGAAGAGGTTTGGTGTTGAGCTGGAGAGGAGTTCAGGGGACGCCTGCGCTCATCTCTTGTCCATAGAGATAACAGACGTGTACAGCGCTGACACGGAGCGTGCACACAGGTGGGGGTCTCCTGACCAAGCCCCCCGCTAAGCAGACACCTATGCGTACACGCGCTCAGCAGTAGAAGTCAAGAGAAGCAGAAATATAAAATATATCTCACACACCGTATAAGTGTGGACCTCTTCTACCCCCACAGAAAAATGTATGGGTGTAATATCAGAAAAGAAATCAATCACAAACCATGGGAGACCCCATTGTAGATGGGGGGAGGGGAATGATAAATAAAGCAAAGCCTCCTATTGGAGGGAACCCTAGGACACTCCATGCTGCACCCACCTACATATCACTCAGTTAGGCTCCCTATCTAGAACATGTACATTCTATTCTGCTTCTTCTGACTCCAGAGGATGGCACCAGTCATCACACAGGCATGGTGTCCCCAGAGCACAGACCATCAGGGACCCCCCGGCTGTGGTGACTTCTAGGGAACCCCCAGGCTGTGCGGATGGTGACAAGGAAGTCCTGGTGACACTAGTGTCAGGAAATTAGCCATTTGTCCCCACAGTGCCTACCTCCCCGGTACTTTAGAGACGTTCCTCTTCCAGAATTGCTTTCTCCCCGTATCGCTCGCCATTTCCTTTCCACATCACCGATCTCCCGGGAGAAACAGACGGATCGCACCCGGCTACTCAATTTTTTTCCCCAAACCCTCCTATCCACTGTGACTGGAAGTCGCCATGTTTGGACGGGCAACAACCAATCCCGCCATTGGTCGAGCTGACAACCTGAGGGATGTCGTCCAATCAGAAGTGGCGATGCTTAGCATCGCGGAAGTCAACAAACTTTTGCCAGCACTTAAAGGTCCCTGTAATATAGTAATGACGTTCCGCAGCCCGGTGTTCCGCCCACTTTACGTCACATGGGAGTGACAAGTACGTAACAAATGTGTCTCCTCTAAGGACGCCGCCATGTTTATGGTTCTCCAGCAGGGATAGAAGCAGGGGACTCAGGCGTATAATGTAACGGAATGCAAAAAAGCAAACGTTCCATTCAGAGATCTTAGTTCCATTCGCGCGGCAGATGAGATCTCTGTTCTGTGATAATGTTTTTTTTTTCATGAGTACACAACTAGATTTTTTTTTTTTTATCTTAATGAGAATTTGTCACCACCTCATAACTTTTAAAGCGGTTTTCCACCCCCTTACGAAAAAATTAAAAGTCAGCAGCTACAAATTCTGTAGTTGCTGACTTTTGATATTAGAGCACTTACCTGTCCAGGGTTCCCGCGATGTCGGCACCCCAGCCGATCTTCATCTTACGGCTTCATAGACGGTTCCCTACTGCGGATGTGTAAAGTGTGCTGCGCTTTCTAATTGGCCCAGCAGCGGAGGAGGGGGGCCGAATAGGGTTGCCACCTGTCCGGGATTAACCCTGACAGTTCGGGTTTGGAATCCTGCATCCAGGTTTCAGACTGCCTGAAACCCAGACACATTATTCAGACTGGACTATGGCTTCCCAGCAGGGTTGCTGGCTGCAGTTGTCTAAGCTGAGAGTGTCTGTTACACTCTCTTTCATGCTGCCCAAAGCCAGCACTAACACCCCCCCCCCCAAACAAACACACAGACGGGAGAGGAGAGAGGGCTCCATCTGCACCTCTTTCTCCCACCCCTACCCCTCTGTCTGCCCACATTCCAATCCCCAGGGCTGTGCCTCAGAAAAGAAAAGTGGGGGCCAGAAATTTGAAGTCCAGCAGCCTCAGATACATTTGGATGAGAGTTGCTGACTGCCAAGGGGTGAGTGAGCTCACCATCCATCCCTGTCTGTGACTGAAGTCTCCCCCTTCTCTCTCCGGCCTCTGGGTGAGTACACTAAGGCAAATCAGGGTTCTCAGAGCACCCCTTACATCACAGTTCCCCATTACACCAGAGGCCACAGTGTTCCCCCTTACATCAGAGTCCTCTCCATACATCAGAGTTCTCATTGTTCCCCATTAAATCAGGGTTCCTAGAGCATCCCTTATGTTAGAGTCCCCTGAGTTCTCCCTTACATCAGAGTCTGCAGAGCCCCCCCCCCCCCCCCTTTACAGTGAAAGGGAACTCTGCGAGTTCAGATGTAAAAGGGGTAGCTGTGCGCCACTAAAGTGTTCGGTTTGGCTTGATGAAAGGGTGGCAACCCTAGGGCCCGAACCTCCGAGGGACGGTGCCACTGCACAGTCTCCAGAAGTGGGGAAAGGGTACCTGTCAAAAACAGGTACCCGTTCCCCCCCTCCCCCCTGAAAGGTGCCAAATGTGGCAGGGGGGGGACAGATAAGTGGAAGCTTATATTCCACTTTTGGGTGGAACTCCACTTTAAGTCATAGCTTCCAATGGTCCTTGATTTCAAGGGACTGTCCATGATTTAGAATAAAGTCCCTCTTTCCTCCTCATTTGTCCCTTATTTTGGTCTGATATATATATAGTTGTATATAAAATGCACTTTTTATCTTTCAAAAAGTGTTTCCCAGTGCTAGACCTTTCATCCAATTTCTAAATCGCTGCATTTGTAAATTTCAAAAGCCAGGAATAGTAGTGGTTAAAAAAAAAAACACTTGTGGGTTTAACTAATGTTTTTATATAATTCTTCTTTAAAGGGTTGTGGCAGGGGGTGTATCCTATGCCTAAATACCTTTGCTAATAGGTGTCCCTCGTTCCCATCTCAAAAAGTTGGGAAGTATGATAAAACTGGTTCGCGCCCGGCGTATTGCAGATTGGTGCCGGCGGAAACCTCTCATCCCTCCAGGCGGGCATCATATGACGTCCTCCCAGTCACACCGCTCGCATGTGCCCCGGGGGCATGCAGCACCGTGATCAGGGATGGGCTGTGTCCCTCAGGCATAGCCCATCCCTGATCAGGTTAAAGAGTCAATGAAAATGGCTCTTTACTAAGTGACTGGCTGTTGTCAATCACAGCTGGTCACATGCAATGTCCTCATTCACATCGCTTGTGCGTGCCCCCAGGGGCATGCAGCATGGGGATTAGGTGTGTCCCTCTGACACAAACCTTTCCCCAATCAGGGTAAAGAGCCAATAAAATGTATTCTTTACCAAGTACACAGCTGGTCACCAGGTTCTCCTCCTCACACACCGATCCAGTGTGAGGATGAGATCATGGGAACAGTGAGTTACCGATTACAGTGAACATTACCGTGCCCAGATTGCCCCAGTAATAAAGAATACCTGTCTGTGAGCCTATCAGAGTACCTGTCCGTAAGCACATCAGAATACCCGAGTATCTATCTGAAGCCGATCAGAGTATCTGAGTACCTGTCTCCAGTCCATCAGAGTACCCAAGTAACTGTCTCTAGCCCATCAGAGTACCGGAGTACCTGTCTCCAGCTCATCAGATTAACCAAGTACCTATCGGCAGCCCACCTGAGTACCTAACTGCAGCCCATCAGAGTAACCAAGTACCTATCTGCAGCCCATCAGAGTAACCAAGTACCTATCTGCAGCCCATCAGAGTAACCAAGTACCTATCTGCAGCCCATCAGAGTAACCAAGTACCTATCTGCAGCCCATCAGTGTACCTGATTACCTATCTGCAGCCCATCATAATACCTGAGTACCTATCTGCAGCCCATCTGAGTACCTATCTCCAGCCCATCAGAGTACCTGAGTATCTATCTGCAGCCCATCAGAGTACCTGTTGTGCAGCTTATCAGAGTACCTGTCGTGGTGCCCATCACTTCCTGTCATGCAGCCCGTCAGCGTACCTTTCCTGAAGCCCATCAGTGTTATCTGTCATACAGCCACCATGTCCAAAAACATTTTTACTACTGAAGAGGCATATCAAATCCTAAGCTTGACAGATGAGAGTAGCAGGGAGCTCTCACCTTTCAATTCCAATTCAGAATACGAGCCCATTGAAAACAGTGGATCAGCGACCGAATTGGAGGAGGAAGCAGTCAATCCTAAAAGAAGACGCTCTGAAGAACAGGCAGCCACCAGCAGCACCATACACCCCAAAGGCCAGTCAGCCGATGCCAACAGCGCTAGACCACAGGAAGAAAAGCCCAGTGCCAGCACTGGAATTTTACACTAGACCCAGAGAATTAAGCCCAAACCCATTATGGCTGCCTTCTAGCTCAGGGACAGTTACAATCCCCCCTTTCACAGCATAGCCAGGTGTGCAGTCCAACACTGACATTTTTTTCCGAAATTGATTTTTTTAAATGTATTTTTCCCTGATGAGTTACTGCAATGCATCCTGGACCAAACAAATCTTTTTGCCTGACAATACATTGATAACAACTCCAATTATTTGTGTGTATCTAGAAAAGAATCCAAGTCTTTCTTAAAACAATCTGCTGAGCTGGCCAGAACCAGCTGTTGAGGGAGTCTATTCCACATTTTCACAGCTTTTACTGTGAAGAAGCCTTTCCATGTTTGGAGATGAAATCTCTTTTCCTCCAGATGTAAAGAGTGCCCCCTTGTCCTCTGTGATGACCTTAAAGTGAATAACTCACCACCAAGTTCACTATATGGATCACTTATATTTATGTATTTATACATGTTGAACATATTCCCCCTTAATCTCCTCTTCTCAAGAGAGAATAAATTCAGTTCAGCTAATCGTTCCTCATAGCTGAGCTCCTCCATGCCTCTTATCAGTTTGGCTGCACTTCTCTGCACTTTCTCAAGTTCCCCAATATCCTTTTTATGAACTGGTGCCAAAAAACTGAACTGCGTTTTCCAGATGAGGTCTTACTAATGATTTGTACAGGGGCAAAATGATACAGTGGGGACGGAAAGTATTCAGACCCCCTTAAATTTTTCACTCTTTGTTATATTGCAGTCATTTGCTAAAATCATTTAAGTTCATTTTTTTCCTCATTAATGTACACACAGCACCCCATAATGACAGAAAAACACAGAATTGTTGACATTTTTGTAGATTTATTAAAAAAGAAAAACCGAAATATCACATGGTCCTAAGTATTCAGACCCTTTGCTGTGACACTCATATATTTAACTCAGGTGCTGTCCATTTCTTCTGATCATCCTTGAGATGGTTCTATACCTTCATTTGAGTCCAGCTGTGTGTGATTATACTGATTGGACTTGATTAGGAAAGCCACACACCTGTCTATATAAGACCTTACAGCTCACAGTGCATGTCAGAGCAAATGAGAATCATGAGGTTAAAGGAACTACCTGAAGAGCTCAGAGACAGAATTGTGGCAAGGTGCAGATCTGGACAAGGTTACAAAAACATTTCTGCTGCACTTAAGGTTCCTAAGAGCACAGTGGTCTCCATAATCCTTAAATGGAAGACGTTTGGGACAACCAGAACCCTTCCTAGAGCTGGCCGTCCGGCCAAACTGAGCTATCGGGGGAGAAGAGCCTTGGTGAGCTATGTAAAGAAGAACCCAAAGATCACTGTGGCTGAGCTCCAGAGATGCAGTTGGGAGGTGGGAGAAAGTTGTAGAAAGTCAACCATCACTGCAGCCCTCCACCAGTCGGGGCTTTATGGCAGAGTGGCCCGACGGAAGGCTCTCCTCAGTGCAAGACACACGAAAGCCCGCATGGAGTTTGCTAAAAAAACACCTGAAGGACTCCAAGATGGTGAGAAATAAGATTCTCTGGTCTGATGAGACCAAGATAGAACTTTTTGGCCTTAATTCTAAGCAGTATGTGTGGCGAAAACCAGGCACTGCTCATCACCTGTCCAATACAGTCCCAACAGTGAAGCATGGTGGTGGCAGCTGGGGGTGTTTTTCAGCTCCAGGGACAGGATGACTGGTTGCAATCGAGGGAAAGATGAATGCAGACAAGTACAGGGATATCCTGGATGAAAACCTTTTCCAGAGTGCTCAGGACCTCAGACTGGGCCGAAGGTTTACCTTCCAATAAGACAATGACCCTAAGCACACAGCTAAAATAATGAAGGAGTGACTTCACAACAACTTCACGACTGTTCTTTAATGGCCCAGCCAGAGCCCTGATTTAAACCCAATTGAGAGAGAGACCTAAAAATGGCTGTCCACCAGCGTTTACCATCCAACCTGACAGAACTGGAGAGGATCTGCAAGGAGGAATGGCAGAGGATCCCCAAATCCAGATGTGAAAAACTTGTTGCATCTTTCCCAAAAAGACTAATGGCTGTATTAGATCAAAAGGGTGCTTCTACTAAATACTGAGCAAAGGGTCTGAATACTTAGGACCATGTGATATTTCAGTTTTTCTTTTTTAATAAATCTGCAAAAATGTCAACAATTCTGTGTTTTTCTGTCAATATGGGGTGCTGTGTGTACATTAATGAGGAAAAAAATGAACTTAAATGATTTTAGCAAATGGCTGCAATATAACAAAGAGTGAAAAATTTAAGGGGGTCTGAATAATTTCCGTCCCCACTGTATCTCACTCTCTGCAGTCCATGCCTCTCCTAATACAAGAAAAGATTTTGCTCGCTTTGGAAACTGCAGCTTGGCATTGCTTGCCATTATTAAGCTTATGATCTACCAGAACACCCAGATCCTTCTCCACTAATGACTCCCCCAGCTGTTCTCCTACTAGTATATATGATGCATGCATGTTTCTAACCCCAAAGTGCATAACTTTACATTTATTAACATGAAACCTCATTTGCCATACAGTTGCCCAATGAAACAGTGCATTGAGGTTGACTTTTAAGTGACATGATCATACACTTCCTACATTTCAGCGATAGCTCACGGTGTCATCCCAACTTTGATAAACTATATAAAATTTGCCCCCTTATTGATTTTTTTGTAAGAGGTTTGCTGAACTTTATGTCCCTGACCAGAACACCTGTGTGGACAAATCCCTTGTCCATTTTACTGGCTGGCTGGGATTCAAGCTGTACTTTCCCAGTAAGAGGGCCAGGTAAGGATTGAAGCTCAATAAGCTCTGTGAAAGCACCAGTGGATATGTGCATGCCTTCTTCGTGTACGAAGGCAGAGACTCCCAGCTCCAGCCCCCTGAGTGCCCAACGTACATTGGAACAAGTAGAAACATTGTCTGGGAGCTGGCATTCTCACTGTTCCAAAAGGGGTATCACATTTACATGGACAATTATTATACCAGTTTGCCCCTTTTACGCCACCTGTACCGTGAGAAAACTTTGGCCTTCAGTACAACAAGAACAAACCGGAAGGGCTTCCCACAGCATCTAGTCACCACAAGACTACAAAGGGGGGAATCAGCAAGTCTGAGGAACGAGGAAATGGATGAAGTGGTGGGATAGGAGAGATGTGTATGTCATGTCCACCATCCACAATGACACCTCGGTGGAACGTCACAGAAGATGTGGTCCCTTTTAAAAGCCTGGGTGTATCCACGATTACAATTAGTTCATGGGGGGGGTAGATTTAAACGATCAAATGCTACAGCCCTAGTTGTCAACATGAAGGTTGTAATTTATTTTTTCCATTTAGCCATTTTTAACACATACTGTACGTCACCAATCACAGGTCAACGGACAGACCCAACACCTTCCTCAGATTTATCGAGGAAATTGTCACTGCCCTGATGAGTGCCATTTTACTGAGAATATTCCACCATCAGAAACCAGAAGAAGATGCCAAAAAAGAAATGTTGGGTGTGCGGCAAAGGAGGAGTTAGGAATGACACCAGTTTTCATTGTCCCCGATTTCCCTCCCAACCAGGCATCAAAGAATGCTTTAGACGTTATCACACTTCCCTAAAATATTAGCCCATATTTCTAACAGCCTGCCATTTGCCCATTTTCAATATCTGTGCTGATTATTTACCTGCTGCCTCAACCAACCATATCACTGCCTTCCATGTGAACTGACCCTGGCCTGTTTATTGACTATGCCTCTGCCAGCCATCTGCATTGTTTATCCACTACGTTTCTGCCTTTCACCTATACCTAGACTGTTTATCGACTGTTTATCGACTATGCATCTGCCTGCCATCTGGATTATCAACCACATTTCTGCCCTTTACCTGCACTGACCTCGGCCTGTTAATCAACCATGTTTTTTGCCTGCCACTTGGACTGATGTTTCGCCCTGCTACTGTAGTAGTGGGATTCAAGATGACACAGGGGTCTAACATATGTGAGGGGGTTCAGAATAGTGTTCTGGGTAGAGAAAAACAGTTTTCTCTGGGTTTATAACTCCCAGAACAGGGTCTGGAGACCGGAGGCTTCAAAGCGAGTTGAGTGGGAGAAGCCTCTACCCCTGTCCCCATTCTTTCCTGACCGAGGCCCTAAGCTTGATGGTCCTGCCTGCTGCCTGGATCAATACTTTGGCTTTGCTGACCATATCTCTGCGTGCACTGACCCATGACTTTTTTATGGACCATGTGCCTGTTGCCTGGACCAATACTTTGTCTGTACTGACCATATATTTGCCTGCTGCCTGTACTGACTATGGACAGCATTCCTGCCAGCTGCCTGGACAATCCTTTCGCTACTGCTGACCACTTTCCTGCCTGCTACCTGGACCAATGGTTTGGCTGTGCTGAGAATATCTCTGCCTGTACCGACTATGGACAGTATTCCTGCCTGCTGCCTGGACGATCCTTTCACTGTCACTGACCACATCCCTGCCTGCTGCCTGGACCAATGCTCTCCTCTGTGGGCCACTACACTACTAAAACCACAGGTAATCTTTTGTTTACCCTTTGCTCAGCAGACTGTATTTTGGTGTGTAATTGGTATGCACATGCTATGTGTTAAAAATATGAAGGGACTTCAAAAATGTGATAGGTTTTCAGGAATTTATGTGTGTAGTTTATGTCCCTAGAACACCTGATGGTGCTCCTTGGATGTTGGGCTTTTCTATGTGGCTAGGCTGTGAAAAAGGTCTCACACATGTGGTATCGCCGTAGGAGTAGCAGAATGTATTTTGCTATGTTCATACTGTGTTTTAGAAATATCTTATAAGTTGACAACTTTGTGTAAAAAAAAAAAATATGATTTCATTTTCTTTCCACATTTGGCCTGGCTTGTAGAAAAAAAATACATGTTCAAAAGACTCATTATGCCTCAAAGGGGTATATGTTGGGTTGTTTGCTTTCCAAACTGGGGTCATTTTGTGGGCGTTTCTATTGTCCTGGTGGTCTAGGGCCTTCAAAAGTGTGATAGGTAGTTAGGAAATTAAATGTGTAATTTATGCTCCTAGAATGCTTGAAGGTGCTATTTAGATGTTGGACCTCTGTATGTGGCAAGGCTGTGTAAAAGTCTCACCCATGTATAATTTTTCCTATGTACATGCTATATGTTAGGAAAACTTTATAAATTGACAACTTTATGTAAAAAAAAAATATTTTCTAGAAACTTGTAGAAAAAAAATGACACGTGCAAATGATTTATAATGCCTCATAGAATATACATTGTGGTGTCTGCTTTCCAAAATGGGGTCATTTTGTGGGCGTTTCCATTGTCCTGGTGCTCCAGGGCCTTCAAAAGTTTGATAGATAGTCAGGAAATTAGATGTATAATTTATGTCCCTAGAACGTCTGGAGGTGCTACTTGGATGTTGGGCCTCTGTATGTGGGAAGGCTGTAAAAAAGTCTCACACATGTAGTATACTCAGGACTAGTAGTAGAATGTGTTTTGGGGTGTAATTGCAAGTATGCCTATGCTGTGTGTGAGAAATAACTTGTTAATATGATAATTTTGTGTAAAAAAATAAATAAATAATAATTTCTTAATTTTCCCAAGAATTGTGGGAAAAAATTACAACTTCCAAAAACTCACCACACCTCTTACTAAATACTTTGGACTGTCTACTTTCCAAAAAAGGGTCATGGGGGGGGGGGGGGTATTTGCACTGCCCTGGCATTTCAGGGCCTCAAGAATTTAGATCAGTCAGTTCACCAGGTGTGATCAATTTTTAATGATTGGTACCGTAGCTTGTATGCTCTATAACTTTCACACAGTCTAAATAATATACACTAAAATGGGTTATTTTTTTACCAAAGATATGTAGCAGTATACATTTTGGCCCAAATTTCTAAACAAAAATTACGTATTTGCAAGATTTTATAATAGAAACTAAAAAAATGTTTTTTGTTTTTTTTTAAATGTTCTCTCTTTTTTCACTTATATCACAAAAAATAAAAAACCCAGTGGTGAATAAATTCCACTAAAAGAAAGCTCTATTTGTGTGAAAAAAATGATAAAAAACTTTGTTTGGGTACAGTGTAGCATGGTTGAGTAATTGTCATTTAAAATGTAAGAGCATTGAAAGCTGAAAATTGGTCTAGGCAGGAAGGGGGTAAAAGTGCCCTGTATTGGGTGGTTAAGCAAAGCTTTTAAAAATAAGTGAAATGTACCTATATAATCATAACTTGGGCTAGCTTTGTAAAAGCAATTAATTCCGGACATTTGGAGGAATTAACAAAAAGTGGCATAGACATAACACCTGCCCCACTCTCCTAAACTGGGGAGCAGATCCTGCTCCTAATATAAGAAAGAGTTTGTTAATAAGGAGAAGGGATAAGCTTGGGTTCAGCTAAAACCGGAAGAAGACAGCTTGTGCCATACCAGTCAGCTGGTCAGCTGTGGCCAAGACATTCCCATCCCAACATTCAGAGAAGAAGAATGCAATGCCTCCAATAGACCTGCTCTGATTCCTAGTGCTCTACATCCCATATCTACTACATCCCATCTCTAATGTGGGTGAAACACTGACATAAAAAGGGACTCTAGTGTGAGGGGGACACTGATATAAAGAGGAACCCTGATAAAAGGGGGGTCACTGATGTGAGGGTGGTATACCGATGTAAGAGGGGATACTGATGGAAGGGGGAACCTGATGGAAGGGAGAAACTGATATAAGGGCACTACTCTGATGTAAGGGGGAGACATTGATGTAAGGTGGAACTCTGATGTATGGGGGAACACTGATGTATGAAGGGACTTTGATGTAAGGGGGACATTGATATAAAGGGGTACTCTAATATAAGGGGGGAAGTGATATATGGGGGGCCACTGATGGAAGAGGGAACCCTGATGTAAAGGGGGGGGGACAGATATAAACGGGGACTGTGATGTAAGGGAGTACATTGATGTAAGAGGGAAATCTGATGTAAGGGGAAACCCTGATGGGACTGTGATGTAAGGGAGTACATTGATGTAAGAGGGAAATCTCATGTAAGGGGAACCCTGATGTAAGGGGGGACACCAATATAAGGGGGGGCACCGATATAAGGGAGAACATTGATGTAAGAAGGAACTTGCATGGGAAACCCAGATGTAAGGAGGGGCATTGATATATTGGGGGCTCTGAACTGAAAGGGGATACTGATGTAAGGGGGGCACTGATGTAAGGGTGTCACTGATGCAAGGGAGGACACTGGGGACTCTGATGTACAGAGGGTAAAATTATGTAAGGAGGGGAATCTAATGTAAGGGGAAGCAGCGATGTAAAGGGGGACTCTGATGTAAGGAAACACACTGATGTAAGGGGAGTGCACTAATGTAAAAGGGACTTTGATGGAAGGGGGAACCCTGATGTCAGGGGGGATCCTGATATAAAGGGGGATTCTTATGTAAATGAGATGCTGGGGCTCTGATGTAATAGAAGGAACTGATGAAAGGGAAACACTGTTGTAGGGGGTCTCTGATGTTGGGGGGGGGGCACTGATGTAAGGGGGGGCACTTGGGACTCTGATGCGAACAGGGGGCTGCTTGTCCTGACTGCTGCATTCTCTACGTTGTTAAAGTGAATGTAAACCCTTATATATATACCCAGTGAAGTGAACAGCCTTATATGATAGAGATGAAACAAATCTTCCTACATAAGTTTTGCATGTATATCTGCTGTCTTCAGCTTTATATACTGTTTAGAAAGTGCACATTCTGTTAGAATTTTCTCTTCCTGATACACCTGTGGGTGTGGATTTTTTCCATATGCTGTAAGACAGCTGATTGGAAGAAAAGGCACATACCCCTACTCCGTATAGGCAGAGACTTGCAGAACTGCTAGCTGTGAATAGACCAGCTCTCTGCTAATCGATTTATAGCATCCACCCGGACACATAATTCAGGCTGGTTTTATCACTGTTGACAGAGAACTTGTCAGAAGTTATGATGCTGATAACAGAAGAACAAAGCAGGAGAAAGCCACTGGACTTAGGGCTTTGAAGAGAGATAAGAAAACACGGCAGATATATGTACCCAGCTAAAATTTCATTAATCTGGTTTACATCCACTTTAAGTATGTTACTTCTGACCTCTGCTCTACGTTACATAGTACTGACCAAAGTGTTAGTTTTCTCAACAGTTGCTAGTTTTAATTAAATTTTTGACTTGTTTAAGCTAAGCTCAGTTAGAATTAAATGATAATTTGTCCCTCGGTTTATGTGTGTCTGTGACTTGTGGAACAGTATTTAGAAGCGTTTGGTGGGTACAATGACTGTGGCATATGTGTGCAGTGTATACAGCAACTAGGCACATATTTTGTGTACTCATTCTTTTTTAAGCCCCTTTCACTGTTGAGCAAAATCTGACCTTGCACTGACAGCTTCCCTCCAGATCCTAACACAGGTTCAGACCAAAATCCAAGCTCAACCCTAATTAGGCACAATCTACTCGGTTTTCTAATTTGTGTATGACCCAGACATGCATTGAGAGAAGAAAAGATGGGGTTGCCCTCTGCTTCCCCTTCTCAGCTGAGAGTGAGAGGAAGGAGGAGGACCACTAGCTCTGCATTTGTATTCTCTGCTTTTTTGCATCCTCTGCCTGTGTAGTGTGTTGTTTGCACGAGCAGAGCTAAGTATGTGAATTGTCAACCGGGTTACTCAGACAGTTTACATCCCGTACACCAGGTCACCCTGAAATGAAAACTGGCATGGTAGTTGCAGATAGACCTAAAACAGATCTGTCTACTGTGTTAATGTGGGGCACACCACTCAAGGTAGTTCCTGTACCATTAGCACCATAGTGTCCCATGCAGCTGCAGCCTGTTAAAAATCAAATACAGACTGACAAACACAGTGGCTGTATGGATTTTCCCACACATCCGAGTGTTTACACCTGTACTGGGACAGATAACCGCTCTGGACACAGACAGACTAGATATGTGGGAAAATCCATACAGTAACTGCATTTTCAGCAGTCTTTGATCTTTAAAAAAACTGCAGCTGCATGGAACATCTGTCTTTTCTCTGCACATAAACATACTCTGTACAGTCTCTGAGTCTGTGTGGAGGAGCCCTTAAACTAAAAGTTCAATTGGATTTTAAAGATAACTCAAGTAAAAATACAGTTATCCTTTAAACTGTCTGAAGCTTTAACAAAGCCTCTGAGCCCTGATTGAAATTTAGTCTGAAATGTTTTACTCTAAAAATGGCCTTTCTGCCATAGCATCAGCCATGAGAATTGCAAGCCCTTTCTACTAAAGCTCTATATAAAAGAATCCTTGAAGACAGGGCATTCTTTAGCTTTCTACCCTTCCTTTTCACAAGATCATTTTGAAATTCCATAAGGATTAGAAATATTTCTGACTTTCTTGCCAGATTCTTACCAGTGATTTACAAAGGAAATTACAGAAATTTATCTCACAGGGTCAAACAAGCAATTAGTCTATCTTATGAATCAGCGGTTAGGGAAACCTTTAATTTGCTTTATACCTTTATACCCATTATGGACCAGAGCAATGTTTTATAATTCCACTATGAGCCTGTTTATTTGGCAATAACTTTGTAATTACTTAACAAAGTAAAAAAGTAATACACACATTGTTTTTCTTTGGGGGGCAATAAAAGTTGTTTTACTGTGTAAAGGGCTCACATTTTAATTTAAATTGTGTTTAATTTAAATTTATACTAAAAAAAATTTCTAGTTCAAAATATGTTAAAGTGGTTCTAAAGGCTATTTTTTTTTTAAATATTAGACTTACCTGTTCTGTGCAATGGTATTGAGCAGTCCCTCATTTAGCTGTAGCTTTGGGGTTGAAAGTGCCCCGCTAGCGGCCGAAAAAATCGGAAAAAACAGCGGTAAAGCTCCGATGAAATGAGCGGCGCTTTAACGCTAACATGGCTGTGGCCCCAGTGTGCAAGGGGTCAAAGGGTTCTATTTATCAAAAAAAAAAAATGCTGGTTGAATGTCACAAGCATTTGCCTAGTTATCATACGTTTGGACCATTTTTTTGCTTAAAGCGGAGTTTCGCCAAAAAAATTTTTTTAGATGTCAGCAGCTGCAAATACTCACCTGTCCTGGGGTCCAGCGATGTCGGCATCCGAGGCCGAACCGTCCCTCGATCCTTGGGTGCTGCCGCCGCCATTCTCACTGAGGGAATCGGGAAGTGAAGCGTTGCGGCTTCACTGCCCAGTTCCCTACTGCGCATGCGCGAGTCGCGCTGCGCATCTACACTGGTCCCCGTTGTGTTGTGGGAACTGTGTATTTCCCACAACACAACTGGGGTGGGCGGGGACTCTGCGGCTATCTGCGGCTAGCTATACCCGGAAGTGGGTGCAGATACCTGTATTATACAGGTATCTGCACCCCCCTCCCCCCTGAAAGGTGCCAATTGTGACACCGGAGGGGGGGGGATCCGATGAGCGGAAGTTCCACTTTAGGGTGAAACTCTGTTTAAATTCAATGATTTCTTATGATCATTAGCTCCATCTAGTGGCCATGATGCATTTTTTTAATACCTCAATCAGGAAAATGATGGCCACAAGCTGACAATCTTAGGAAAGCACTGTAAATGCGGTCATACTTCATGACAACTGGGCGAATGCTTGTGACATTTATTCAGCAGATGTTTTGCCAATAGCATCCTTGGTGTTACGAGAGTAAATTGGGGGTGTGATGCGTCTGAAACCTTCACACATATGTAGTGGACCCGCCCTTGAATAAAAGTTTTTGGGGAAAGAATAGCTTTAGTTATCCAGGACATATAGGAGTCACTCATGGAGCCCTGGAGAGTTTTGTTCCACTGCACTGAAGTACCCGTGGCCCAGTATAAGAGGCCTCTCCTGCCCCATTAATAAATGCGGCCAAAGAGTTGATCCCTAAGCATTGGTGCTCATATACAGTAAAATCCCTACTGTGAAGGAATGGCTTCTAAAAGTCAATTACACATGCAGGGTAGAAGAAATTATGCTTGGATTGGAAGATACTTTAGAGAAATTTAAAGCTATATGGGAGAAATGGTTAACGTTTAAGAAGTCAGAAAAACTTACCGAACTGCTAAGTAGAGAAGAACGTGAATAAGAAAGAAATATGATAAGTAGGAACAAGTAAAAGTGATTAGTGGGTATTTTAACTAGCTGGAATGCTATGACAGATTTTTATTAGGGAGCTAGTGATTAAAACATGAAATAATTGGATAGCTGGACCCAGGGGAGTCGATGTTTTTTTTGGGGGGGGGATTTGGGGAGTTGTTAGTTGCAGTCGATTTAAATTCTAACTATTTAATTGTGATCTATTTAATTGTAATTGTAATATTAACAACTTAAAGTGATACTAAACCCTTGTGGTTTTTTTATTTAAATAACAAACATGTCATACTTACCTCACTGTGCAGTTAGTTTTCCACAGTGTAGCCCCGATCCTCCTCTTCTGCGGTCCCCCGGCAACGCTAGTGGTTTCCCGTGCGGACGCGCTCCCGAGTCCAGCTTTTGCGTCCATAGACACAGAATGCTGGACTTGGCACTGCCCCCCAGCGCCTGCATCATTGGATTTGATTGACAGCAGCGGGAGCCAATGGCTGTGCTGCTATCAATCTGTCCAATGAAGAGCCGAGACACCAGCCAGAGAGGGTGAGCGCGTCTCTGGCGTGGCAATGAACAGGCTCAGGTGAGTAAAACGGGGGGGGGCTGCTCAGTGAGAGTGAGTTTTTTCACCTTAATGCATAGGATGCAACACGAGGGTTTACAACCCCTTTAAAGGTCCACCCTATAGCAGTTCTACTGCTACAGGGCGGCACCTCTGTGCCGGATCACGTGTGTATATACTTGATTCGACTCTTCTGGGTAGGGGGCGCGAATGCGCACCTCCGGCGGCTCTCTCCCGCTGTGAGACGAGTGGCTGGTACCGCAGACTCGATGTCTGCTGGCACCTGCCAATCATCGAGCAGAGAGGCAGAGGCAGAACGGCGGCTCGCCTATGTAAACAAGGCAGATCGCTGTTCTGACAGGAGGGAAGAGATGACATTTGTGGAATTTCATCAATTCCCCTAGTAAAAGCACCTTCCACAGTGTAGCAAAACACAGGCTAGGCACACAGTTAACCCTTATTAGTGCCACTGGTCTCCAAAATGTGTCAAAAGTGTCTGTTTGTGTCAGAATGTCCTCCATAATATTGCAGTCCCGCTATAAGTCGCTGATTGCCACCATTAGATGTCTTGCACTTATAAGTCGCTGATTGCCACCATTAGACGTCTTGCACGTGATACCCCTGTTTGAGCATCTTTTTTTCAGACTTTTTTTATTTGCATGTATTTGCGCGCATTTTCACACATATACGATTGTGCAATTTTTGTGCAAATCCTCACGCATGGCCGAAAACTTATTCTCGTGTTCTTGCTCTGCACAATTTGTAAATGGGAATTTGCACAATTTCGCGTGTATGAAGTGCAAATTACTGACCAAAAATGCAGCTTTTTCTATTTTTTCTTTTACTGAAGAATGCACTGCTCTTGTTTACGCGCCTGTGTGTACATACGCACAATTAATGGACTGTATTTTAGCTCAGTAAAAAAAAAAAAGCTGTACTGAGCTTTTTCAAACTGCAGTGTGCAAGAGCCCTTACTGATGAAAAAATAAAAATATTCCATAGTTTGTAAATACTATAACTTTTGCGCAAACCAATCAATATACGCTTATTGGGATTTTTTTTTACAAAAAATGTGGAATACATATTGGCCTAAATTTATGAAGAGATTCGATTTTTCAATTTTTTCAATACATATTGGCCTAAGTTTATGAAGAGATTCGATTTTTTTTATTTTTTTTTATTAGATACGTTTTATAGCAGAAAGTAAAAAAATATATATATTTTTTTTTCTTTTAATTGTCGGTCTTTTTTTGTATATTGCGCAAAAAATAAAAACTGCAGAGGTGATCAAACACCACCAAAAGAAAGCTCCATGTGGGAAAAAAGGACATACATTTAAAAAAAAAAAGTCGGTTTCTTTAGGGCCCATTCAAACTATAATGTATCCCAAAATGCTTCTGCCTGCACAGCATTTGTGTGTGTGTGTGGTAGTGGGCTGGTGCGATGCGCATTTTATCGCATCACACAGCTCTCTTTTTTCCCATGAGGAAAAAAGCATGTAACCGGACATAGCATGAATGAGCCATTAAGTTTTTTTTTTTTCAAAATTGTTGGTCTTTTTTTGTATATAGCGCAAAAAATAAAAACTGCAGAGGTGATTAAACACCACCAAAAGAAAGCTCCATTTGTGGGAAAAAAGGACATACATTTGAACTGAGTACAGAGTCGCACAGCCGCGCAATTGTCAGTTAAAATAACGCAGTGCCGTATCGCAAAAAATGGCCTGGTCATGAAGGGGGGTAAATCTTCTAGATGGCAAGTGGTTAAAAAAAAAAATATATTAAAAAAATGAGAGCTTTAATTGGAAAATATTTTAATTTATTTTCTCAACTGATGCCATATGCAGACAAAATGTGTACATTAATGGTAAAACAAAGACAAAAAAAAAATCAGTAGATAATTGATAACTAAGGGGAGAATAAGAAGAAGGAGTTTATTAGGTCTGATTAGGGCTAACTATTGTTAAATAAAGAAAAATGGATAGGTATGCATTGTGTTTAAAAAAAAAAAAGTTGGTTTCTTTAGGGCCCATTCAAACTATAATATATCCCAGGCTTCTGCCTGCACAACATTTTGTGTGTGTGGTAGCGGGCTGGTGCGATGCGCATTTTATCGCATCACACAGCTCTCTTTTTTTCCATGAGAAGAAAAACATGTAACTGGACATAGCATGAATGGGCCATTATTATTATTTTTTTTTTAAGTGCTGCCATATGCAGATCAATGGTCATACCTACACTTTTGTTAACCACTTCAGCCCCGGAAGGTTTTACCCCGTTAAGGACCAGAGCACATTATGCAATTTGGCACTGCGCTGCTTTAACTGGTAATTGCGCGGTCAAGCAATGCTGTACACCAAAAAAATTGCGTCCTTTTTTTCCCACAAATAGAGCTTTCTTTTGGTGGTATTTGATCACCTCTGAGATTTTTATTTTTTGTAATATAAATGAAAAAAGACCGAAAATTTAGAAAAAAAATGATATTTTCTACTTTTTGTTATAAAATAAATCAAATAAACTCAATTTTTGCCATACATTTAGGCCAAAATGTATTCAGCCACATGTCTTTGGTAAAAAAAAAATTCAATAAGCGTATGTTTATTGGTTTACGCAAAAGTTATAGCGTCTACAAACTAGGGTACATTTTCTGGAATTTACGCAGCTTTTAGTTTATGACTACCTATCTCATCTTGAGGTGCTAAAATGGCAGGGTAGTACAACCCCCCCCCCCCCCCAAATTATCCCTTTTTGGAAAGTAGACACCACAAGGAAATTGCTGAGAGGCATGTTGAGCCCATGGAATATTTTATGTTTTTGTCACAAGTGATCGGAAAATGACAAAGTTTCGGAGGCCATGAAATGCCAAAATAGCCCGCCCCCCCCCCCAAATAACCCCTTTCTGGAGAGTGGACACCCCAAGCTATTTGCTGAGAGGCATGTCGAGTCCATGGAATATTTTATATTTTGCCTCAAGTTTTGGGAAAATTACACTTTTTTTTTTTCTTTACACAAAGTTGACACTAAATTATATATTGCTCACACAGGCCATGGGCATATGTGGAATTGCGCCCCAAAATACATTTAGCTGCTTCTCCTGAGTATGGGGATACCACATGTTTGAGACTTTTTTGGCAGTCTAGCCACGTACAGGACCCCGAAAACCAATCACCGCCTTCAGGATTTCTAAGGGCGTAAATTGTTGATTTCACTCCTCACTACCTATCACAGTTTTGGAGGCCATGATATGTCAAGATGGCACAAAACCCCCCCAAATTACCCAATTTTGGTAGTAGACACCCCAAGCTATTTGCTGAGAGGCATGTGGAGTATTTTGCAGATCTCGCTTTTTGTCACAAAGTTTAGAAATTTGAAAAAAGAAAAAAAAAAAGCGTACCCCACTTGATTCTACTATTGTTGAGAAAAAAACATTCCCATCTGGATGAACTATGTACTGTACATTGCCGGGATTTTAACAAACTTTGTTACAGATTCTTACCTTTTGGTATTCAGAAGTAATAGCTGTTTGTTTGTCTGTGTCCATGTGCAAACTGAATGGAAGTGATGTTTTCATTATTGATCAGCTGCTGCACTTGCAGGGCTCTAATGAGAAAAGTGTCAGCGTCTGAATCCTCTTAGACATAACTAACCCCTTGGGAGTATCTCAGCAAATATGAGGTGTTTGTTGGAGAGGATGTGAGGATGACCAAAATCTGATTTGTATCTTAGTGCAGACTTCTTGGAAAATCAGTGAGCCAATCGCACAATCAGGAAATTATTTCTGGGGGGCGTTCGGTACACCATCTGTGTACTCCTCCAGTTTGCCATATTGCATTGCATTTTATAGAAAATTACAGAGCTGCAGATTGAAAAGGAAAGGTAATTTTTAATAACCTTCTATTACAATATGGCTTGTGTCGCAATTGTATATGCTATATTATTTTTTTATTTGCTGAGGTACCTTTTAAACAATGCATTTTTTTTTTGCCTTATGCATGAAGTATTGGATAAAGAATGAGACAAACATCAATCTTTTTAATGAATCACAAAATGTATGCCTGAGATATTTGCTGCAGTTCCTAGTTCTACTATACAGTACTTGCACTAAAAGTATACTATTATGAATGAAAGTGATTGTAAACCCTTACATCTTCCCAGTGAAGTGACTGGCCTCAGGCGATACACAGAGATGAAACACATCCTCCTACATAAGTTGTACCTGTTTATCTGCAGTCTGCTCTTCTCTACAGCCGTTAAAGAATTTATACAGCCTGTCTGAGCTTCCAGAAAGCAGGGGATGGGGAGCTGAAGTTACACTCTGCAGATCTCAGTGAGAACTGATTGGAGGGAAGAGCAATCACAATGCTGCGAGCTGGAGACCCCTCCCCTGTCACCTTTTCACCTCTGGGTGTCAGCAAAACTTGTCAGAAATGACTCCTTCAGGTAACAGAGGAAAGAGGCAACAGACAGAAATGACACAATAGAAATGGACTGATACAGTTAAACACTATAGAAGGTAATGTAACTAAAAAAAAAAAAAAAAGAGGGAGAAAATTACTCCCATTTCCTGTTTTGCTCCACTTACATAGCTTAAAGTGGAACTATGAGAAAAACTTTTTTCTCAATTTGGATAGAGTAAGTGTGGGATATAAAAAATATAAATATCCCCGAGCTACCAAACAAATAAGTGCTATTAACTGCTGCAAGCACCGAAAGGGTCAGTCCATAACCACAGGGTGAAAGTAAATATACAAGTATAAGTGGTAAGTGGTATAAGTGGTGCTGCGCCGTTACATATAGTAAATGGCCAAAAGCAAATTGCTAAAACCTAAATAAATTGGATTGACAAAATAACTGTGATAAATTATCAGTCACAGTCAGAGAAAAAGCATCAATAAAGTGCTAAAGGTAACAGTATACTGTGAAAAAGTCCATATTTAATGAATAAAAGTCTCATAAATATATGGTGGAGGGGAAAACCAAGTGCTGGATTCCCTCTGCAGCTTGTGCAAATAGAGGCAATGTGCAAGGTGAATTATCCTTTTCTGTGCAACCACACCTCAGTGCAAGGTGGCCTCTTACCGTAGAGCTGTAAAGCGTGTGTATATGGCAGTAGAGATCCTATGTGGTGAAATGGATCACAATCGTGGCTTCTTGTAGGTAAATGTCTAGGGAGCCTTCTTATCCTGATAGATTGTTCTTAGTGTGATGATATTTATCTACTCCCTTGGAGTCATGACAATGGCATTCCTCTCCAGGTTGATACATGTACAATGTGAAGGAAGAAAGGGGAATTCCGGATAGAGTAGTATGTAAAACCAAATCGCTTTATTTTTAAAAACAGCTGTAGTACTCACATCTCAAACAAAGGTAAAAAAGCTAAACACCACGAGCGGCGAGCCAACACCACTTCTTGTGCCTGTCTGTCCCGACGCGTATCGTCACAGTCACATGACTTCATCAGGGGAGGGATATAACCCCTGCCAGATTTTTTTTCGCCATGTTTGCGGAGATTTCCCTTCACTTCCTGTCCCAAAGCCAAACAGGAAGTGAGAGGAAATCCCTGTAAATTAGGGGAATCTCTTGCGAACCCCCAGGTCACCAGAGCTATTGTTTTCCTTCTTCCTTTGGAAGATTTCCCCTCTATTACTTTACTGGGGACAACTTAAAATTTGGGATTTTCTTTTACTTTAACGTTCAATTATAATGGTACACAGGACAACTGGCAGGTGTTCTAATCCATCTCTACTCTATCCAAAACTAAAAAAAAAAGGTTTTGCCTTTTAGATTTACTTTAAATTCCATATTTACAGTTTTGAAGTCAAATTTGAGTAAACCCCTCTTTAGGTTTGTTATGTGTTCCCATTCACAAAGTATTGCTAAAAAATGTTTTCCAAATATTTTGTATCTTTTAGGTCTCCAACCTTTTCACTTTGAAAGCCATATTGTATATTTTACAAATATTCGTAGGTGAAAAAATTGAATATTTATAAATGAATCCACAGCCGCTGAAAAGAATAGAATTTAACAGACTGCATGCAGGAATTTTGGAGTGCTTTCTGAAAGCGCACCAAAACTGCATGACATAATAGAAGTCTATGGCAAAGTGCACCTAAACAGTATGAAAACCATGGGTACACTGCGATGCACCTCTACTGCAGAAGAAGTGCAGAAGAAATCTATGTGAAAGGCGCCTTAGTGTATTTTTTTAGCTTCTGAGATCAGCTTTGCCATGAAAAGAACAGCAAGCCTTTCTATTTTCTATAATATTTCTATGTATGTGGCACAATCTGCCATCACAAACTGGCACCTGTATGATTCTTCATGAAAGACTAAAAGCTAAAAATGCGGGAGTGTACTTACACTCAGTGGAAACAATATCTGCACTGTCAGATACCGTTTTAGTGTCACTGATCTTACAGACTTTCCAAGTTCCACTTGCATGAGCTGACAGCGACTGATGAAGCATAGGGTTCAGCTCCTGACAATACAGTGGAGAACATACAGAAAATCCTGAGGGTAACCAATATAATACAATATGCAGTTTATATAAAGCACTTCTAATTTGTATTGATCGTTTTTTTCTGTGTTTAATTGATTGAAGATAAAACAACATATGTCTTTTTCACTCTATTGTGACTTCAGTTGCAATGTGAATAAAGGTCAGATTAAATTTTGACCCATTATTTTCTCTCTTTTGATTATAGTGTCTGCCTCCTGTTTCCAGCCTCCTTTTTTAATTGGCACGGACTGGGCAGACTGAACCTGGGTAGGGATATATCAGATTTGTCACTATCACAGTCGTATCAGTGACACCAGAAACCTACACACAGAGATCCCACAGGGGTTATTTACTAAAGGAAAATCCACTTTGCACTGCAAGTGCACTTGGAAGTAAAGTCGCTGTAGATCCGAGGGGGACATGCAAGGACAATTAAAAGCAGCATTTTAGCTTGCACATGATTGGATGATAAAATCAGCAGAGCTTCCCCTTATTTCAGATCTACCCCTTAGATTTAGAGCGACTGCACTTACAAGTGCACCTTCAGTGCACTTTCAAGTGCACTTGTAGTGCAAAGTGGATTTGCCTTTCGTAAATAACCCCCAGTATCTCACAAGTGAGTACACCCCTCACATTTTTGTAAATATTTTATTATATCTTTTCATGTGACAACACTGAAGAAATGACACTTTGCTACAATGTAAAGTAGTGAGTGTACAGCTTGTATAACAGTGTAAATTTGCTGTCCCCTCAAAATAACTCAACACACTGGCAACAAAAGTGAGTACACCCCTAAGTGAAAGTGTTCAAATTGGGCCCAAAGGATCAATATTTGGTGTGGCCACCACTAATTTCCAGCACTGCCTTAACCCACCTGGGCATGGAGATCACCAGAGCTTTACTGGTTGCCACTGGAGTCCTCTTCCACTCCTCCATGACGACATCACGGATGAGAACCTGCGCTTCTCCACCTTCTGTTTGAGGATGCCCCACAGATGCTCAATAGGGTTTAGGTCTGGAGACATGCTTGACCAGTCCATCACCTTTACCCTCAGCTTCTTTAGCAAGGCAGTGGTCGTCTTGGAGGTGAATTTGGGGTCGTTATCATGTTGGAATCCTGCCCTGCAGCCCAGTCCCCGAAGGGAGGGGATCATGCTCTGCTTCAGTATGTCACAGTATATGTTGGCATTTATGGTTCCCTCAATGAACTGTAGCACCCCAGTGCCAGCAGCACTCATGCAGCCCCAGACCATGACACTCCCACCACCATGCTTGACTGTAGACAAGACAAACTTGTCTTTGTACTCCTCATCTTGTTGCTGCCACACACGCTTGACACCATTGAACCAAATAAATTTATCTTGGTCTCATTAGACCACAGGACATGGTTCCAGTAATCCATGTCCTTAGTCTGCTTGTCTTCAGGAAACTGTTTGCGGGCTTTCTTGTGCATTATCTTTAGAAGAGGCTTCCTTCTGGGACAGCAGCCTTGCAGACCAATTTGATGCAGCGTGCAGCGTATGATCTGAGCACTGACAGGCTGACCCCCCACCCCTTTGACCTATGCAGCAGTGCTGGCAGCACTCATGTGTCTATTTCCCAAAGACAACCTCTGACGCTAAGCACGTGCACATAACTTCTTTGGTCGACCATGGCGAGGCCTGTTCTAAATGGAACCTGTCCTGTTAAACCGCTGTATGGTCTTGGCCATCTGCTGCAGCTCAGTTTCAGGGTTTTGGCAATCTTCTTATAGCCTAGGCCATCTTTATGTAGAGCAACAATTCTTTTTTTCAGATCCTCAGAGAGTTCTTTGCCATGAGGTGCCATGTTTAACTTCCAGTGACCAGTATGAGAGAATTAGAGCAATAACACCAAATGTAACACACCTGCTACCCATTCACATATGAGACCTTGTAACACTAACGAGTCACATGGCAACGGGGAGGAAAAATGGCTGATTGGGCCCAATTTGGACATTTTCACTTAGAGGTGTACTCACTTTTGTTGCCAGCGGTTTAGACATTAATGGCTGTGTGTTGAGTTATTTTGAGGGGACAGCAAACTTACACTGTTATACGAGCTGTACACTCACTACTTTAAATTGTTGTAAAGTGTTAATTCTTCAGTGTTGCCACATGAAACAATATAATTAAACATTTACAAAAATGTGAGGGGTTTACTCACGTTTGTGAGATACTGTATGCTTGAGGGATTGTCCATGCTTGACATAATACAAAGATCAATGCAAACTACGTTTAGACCATTAATTTGTTTAAAAATGTTACAAGCTATTATTCTGTTCAGTTACCTTTACACTCATGTCTATTTAAAATACTTGTAATTAATTTTGTTGTATTGCAGATGCTTTTTTTTATACAAGGCAACAAACTTTGATCAACCTGTTAAGTCAGTGAATCCCAAAACAGAAATATAATTAATTACAAATGTCTTACTTAAAGTTCACTTATATTGTATATAGCCCATGCAGATTTCATGATAATAAAGTATTTTACAAAATACAGCTTAGTTCACTGTTTTTTCTTGCTACTCTGGTGTAAGGAGATTCAGGCCAAGGTCAGGAAATTTTCTGAAATTTAAGAACACAACTTCAGCCCATAGTATTTCTGTATACATAGGGATGGTCCCTATTAGGTTTTAGAATATTGGCTATTAAGAGCTCTCTCATAATAGGTACAGGACTGTTTTTAAGGCAGGGCAAAAGGGGCAGCTGCAGTGGGCCCCATCATATTTGTGGGGCCAAAAGCAGCTGCATCAAACTTGCCAACTCTCCCAGTTTAATTTCCCTTATCCCTTGAAGTTTTAGTCCCGTGCTGTGCCCTGATATCTTATGGCCCGTACACACGGTCGGATTTTCCGATGGAAAATGTCCGATCGGAGTGTGTTGTCGGAAATTCCGACCGTGTGTAGGCTCCATTGGACATTTTCCATCGGATTTTCCGACACACAAAGTTGGAGAGCAGGAGATAAAATTTTCCGACAACAAAATCCGTTGTCGGAAATTCCGATCGTGTGTACACAAATCCGACGGACAAAGTGCCACGCATGCTCAGAATAAATAAAGAGATAAAAGCTATTGGCCACTGCCCCGTTTATAGTCCCGACGTACGTGTTTTACGTCACCGCGTTTAGAACGATCGGATTTTCCGACAACTTTGTGTGACCGTGTGTATGCAAGACAAGTTAGAGCCAACATCCGTCGGAAAAAATCCTAGGATTTTGTTGTCGGAATGTCCGAACAAAGTCCGACCGTGTGTACGGGGCATTAGTGTAAAGTTCTATTGCTGTTACCCAACTCTGCCCTATTACCATATACAGATGATTCACCTGCAGACCCTGTGCTTTCATGTAAATAACATGCATTGATATATAAATAGCAGCAGCATTAATATGTAAATAGTCGTGCACTGCGGCATTGATATGTAAATAGAGGCGGCATTCATATGTATATCATGCCCCCCTGAGGTCATATCTACCATCATTTCTGCTGAATGCTGCCCACTTGGGAGGTAAAGGAGCATGCTTGAAAGTCCTACCTACAACTATAGTCATTAAGCCTAACATCAGCCTGTTCTGCAAAGGTAAGCAAATTGGAGGTGGAAACCTCCTTCAAAATAACACGGTGCCACAGCACCTTGAATTTTGGTGCATGTGAATACGCACATCGCAGCCGATGCATGAGGGTGTCATTAACTATTAAGGGCACTGCAGTGTATCTGCTAAAGAGCAGCATGTTTCTGTGGTGTCAGGAAAGTGATTTTGCATGTATTCCCGACACACACAAATGTGAACGCAGGCTAAATGTCTCAGTTACATTGGTGGTCAGTGTAAATCTTCTCATTACATTTGGGCTTGGTGTACAATCCTTTAATTCACACTAGTGGCCAGTGTGAAGGTCCCCCTTACACTGGTGGCCAGTGTAAATCCCTCTTTACATTGGTGGTTACTGTGAATGCTCCTATTACATTAGTGGTCAGTGTAAATCCCCATTACACTGGTGGCCAGTGTAGAAACTCTTCTTTATATTGGTAATCCAAACTTGCATTTGTGGTCAGTTTAGAATCCTCCCTTACATTGGTGGTCCATGTAGAAGCCCCCTTTAAATTGGTGGTGAGTCCCCCTTACATTGATGGCCAGTGTAGAAATCCCCCTTTATTGGCTGTTGATATAAAATCCCCCATTACATCGGTTGTCAGTGTGAATTCTTTATAACATTGGTGATCAGTGTACATTTCCCTTTACATTGGTGGTAAGCGCAGAATTGCCCTTACACTGGTGGTCAGTGTAAATCCCCCTTTACATTGGTGGTCAGTGTAAATCCCCCCTAACATTGATGGTCGGTGTAGAAGTGTCACCTTACATTGGTGGTCAGTACAAATCTCCCTGACAATGGTTGTCAGTGTAAATTCCCCCTTACATGGAGGTCATTGTATATTCCCCCTTACACTGGTGGTTGGTGTAAATGCTCTTATTACATTGGTATCAGTGTAGAAATCCCTTTTTTCCCCAGCATTGCCACTGATCCCAGGAGTCCTAGGATTCCTAGGAGTTTTCTGTCTATTGAGTGTGTAGGCAGTGAGGAGATGATGTGCTGTAACCTTTTGCAACCAATCAGTGAGCAGTAATGCTGTGCACTAACCTCTTGCATCCAACAATTGAGCGGTAAAGATATGCAGTAACCTCTAGGAACCAATCAGTGAGCAGTAATAATGTACAGTAACCTCTAACAACAAATTAGTGAGTGTTATAGATGTCCAGTAACCTCTAGCAATTTATCAGTGAGCAGTATTGATGTACAGTAAACTCTAGCAACCAATCAACAAGCAGAAGTCATGTGCTGTAACCTCTAGAAAATAAACAGTGAGACATAATGTGTGCTTTTCAAGCTTAGGGGGGTTTTAGAATTTTAGATAAATATATACTTAGATAATTGTCTGTATGCGATTAATTTTGCGATTTGTGATCATGTCACCAAAAATCACCTGGTTTGGGCCAGTATTCCTAAGCCTTCTCCGGGTTGAATTTTGTGATCTAATACCCTTTTTGTTGTCTTTATTATTATTATTATTATTGTTCCTATTTGTCCGTTTCCTGCATCTTATCATCCCCTTCTGCATCTCGGGGTTGTACCATGTGGGGGTGGACAGTCCCTCCCCTTGGGTGGGTCTTTACCCCATATGTCCTATTCCTACCCGACACAGGGGGGCCCCAATGTTATACTATACATTGGGGCCTTCCCTACTTCGAGCGGGGGTCCCTGTGTCGGTGGTTACTAGTCCCAGCTTCCCCTCTCCCACTCGACTTATTGTGAGTGGGATATGGGGACTATTTTGTGGTTAAACAGGATCAGGTTCATTTATTTATTTATTTATTTTAACTTCCCCCCCTCACCGCAGCTGGCTGGTCCACCTGCCGGGACTCACCATCCTGACGGGTGGTCATTTCAGCCTTTTTCAACCTGGGGGTCTATGTGTGGTTTTTGGGGGTAGGGTTTCCCACATGAGACTAACGTATCTATGGCATTGATTTCCTTGTCTCATGTGGTTTGCTTTATTTATTTATTCCAAGTATGGGCACGGCCCCTTTCTAACATGGTGGCCAGCCCATACATGCTGCTCCATGGCGTGATAGACGCACGCTGTCGTGGCGTGCGTGCGCGATGAGACACACGCTATCACGGCGCGCATGCGCGGTATCCGCAGAGGCATTCGTTGCCATGGTGACGCTCAGCGTCCTCACGTGGAACGTACCTGACGGCGGCCCGGGCAGGCGAGCTGCGCCATTGGCTGGCGCGGCGCCCTATCCCCGCCCACACCACATAAAAGGACGCCAGAGATGGCAAATGGCGTCACTCCTCCCTCAGGAATCACCGAGGGCCATCAGGGCAGACGGTTTGCTGGATGTACACGGACTTTGACTGCTTCAGCCCACTTTGACCTGCATCCCTTGGTAAAGTAAGTGTTTTTTTTGCCCCACATTAGCACAGGACCCTCTCTGTTGGGGAGGGGGAAAGAAAAATTATGATGGTAATTAATAATATAAAAAAGAGGGGGGGCTTGCTATAGCCCCCCACCCTGCCACTATTATCCTTTATTCATTACTCCCTATCTCTGCCCTATTCCAGACAGCCATCAGAAATTTGATGCTGAAAGGCCAACACTTGGATTAAATCTACTTATCCAGCCGTCTTGTAGGAGATATAGGCCATTTTTTAACTCATGGAGGACTAGGAATCTATACCCTGACATGGGAGATTACATTTACCCATGAGGTGCTTTGGGAGGATGTAAGTAATGTGACAGTTTCACAGTGCGGGAAATGTACACATACATATATACAATTTATAACATTATTACTTTGTTTTTTTTAGACTGTGATGCATTTTCCTGAAGAAGACTTTTCTTTGAAATACACATGTTGAAACGCGTTGGAATTCCACTACTTGACGCCACGGCTGTTTATCTGCGGTTCTCCTTTTATTAGCCAATGTACTTTTTTTTTTTTTTAGACTGTGATGCATTTCCCTGAAGAAGACTTTTCTTTGAAATACACATGTTGAAACGCGTTGGAATTCCACTACTTGACGCTACGGCTGTTTATCTGTGGTTCTCCTTTTATTAGCCAATGTACTTTTTCAATCATTTGCAATGTGATATCCTTATTTTTTTGTATATATACAGTTTTTCTTGAATTTTGTAGTTCAATTGATTATCTCTATTTTTTGTAATCTTTGTACTTTTTAACTTTGATCGATAATAATAAAATTGATTTTTACTTGAATTGAAAATTTCCATTGCCTTAAAAATCCCTTCAGAGGTTCATATACTTTTTTCTATAATGTGTGCTGTAACCTTTAGCAGCCAGTCAGTGAGCAGTAATGATACACTGTAACCTCTGGCAACCGATCGAAATCGCTGCCTGATCTGATTCAGTAAACTGATTTTGAGTCTAGCTGTTATTTATTGTATGTCTCAGAGCATGTGGAGAGTGACATTTCATGGAAGAGGGGGCCCAAGAAAATGTTTGCCCAGGGTCCAGTGAATATTAAAGACGGCCCTGAATAGGTGAGAAAATCCCATTCTTTCAAAACCTTTCAAAAGGCATGGGGTGGGGAGTTCAGAGAATCTGCATTACTATTCTGCTGAGAAATCATCTTATTCTGGCATTTTGTGTTTTGAGAATTTACTAAGTGCTATGGATAGCTTTTTGTCAAGGGTGCTTTTAATGCTCTGAGACATCTAAAGAAAGGGAAGTTTATATAAATGTTTAGTTCTATTTGTGTATACTGTGTTTGTGAGGTATATACTATATATATGCTGTATAATGTGGAAGAGAATAGAAATGCTGCCATAGAATCTTCAGCAGAGTACAATATGCATCTCTCGCCATCCTAATACAGGCTATAGATGGATGTGCTTGATCTGCTTTAACTAAATAAGAGGCTTCAATTTGTTTGGCCATTGAAATCCTTGACTTTCTAGTGGCAATTTCTTTTGAAAATGTTCTCAAAAGATTAATCCATATGCTGTTGTCTTCCCAAGCCATACTACTATTTTTAAAAATAATAACCTGGAAGGACTAAAGTATGTCTCAGGAGTCATCTTAAATGCATTCCTTATGATGCTTCTGTATATATATATATATATATATATATATATATATATATATATATATATATATATATATATATATATATATTTTGATAGATATATTACTATATATACACAGTATATTACTATTACTATATATACAATATATATAGCTCTATAAATATATATATATATATATATATATATATATATATATATATATATATATATAGATCCATATACATACTGTATATATATTAATATGGAGAGGACGATATCACCAAACAACCTCTTGTAAAAGCTAACAGGCTTTTTTTTTTTTAAAAACAAGAAAAACAAAAATTGTTTTTCTTCAGCAAAGGGAGTAAAAACAATCCATCATTCTGGTATAACGAATCCAATAGATTGGCTCATCACCAGTATACCAGTCCCCCTAGGGTTTAGGGTTCTATACGCTTTAGGGTAGCACAAAGTACGGAGTAGCTCAGCAAAACAATGCCTTAGTTGCCAGACATTTTACATTTTCTTACAGCTGTGTGAAACTCCACTCTACTAAAGGTACTGA
The DNA here is from genome assembly GCF_042186555.1 of Aquarana catesbeiana. NCBI lineage: Eukaryota > Metazoa > Chordata > Amphibia > Anura > Ranidae > Aquarana > Aquarana catesbeiana. The sequence goes on along the minus strand of NC_133326.1, from coordinate 200,909,406 downwards.
AAACCTCCTCCTCCTCTTCAAGCCTCCCTTGCAGGCAGGTTAACCCTTTTGCAACCAAAGTCCCTGTAATCAGGGTTTGAAGGCTCGTTCCCACCCAAAGTCTCTCTGAACCTCCAAATTCCAGGTTCTAAATGAGGACTTATCAATAGTTATAAAACTGCCAATCAGTCTTCTCATCTACAATTGGACTATCCACAAATTCCCTCATCCTGCATGGGTGAGAACCCCTGAGTACACAAAATGTCTCTTCTCTTCCCCCATAAAGAGACCACAACATAAACAACAGGGAAATATACCTACCGCCCAGGACTCATCCCTGGCATCTTGTACAACATATCCATCTAGGGTAAAAGAAAAAGTGGCAATGTTTTTAAAGATTGCTAGTTTTGCCACCCCTATCCTGTTCATCATGCCTGGCAGTAATGAAATATATAAACCATATATCCAAGTAGTGTTGATGATAATCCTTGACACCAAGTACTAAACAGTACAGATCAACTTGTTCTGCTTAACAATATTGTAATAGCAAAAACTGCTATATCCACATATACAACCAGCACAAAAGAACAAATGCGTGCTACAAATAATATACGTTTTACTCTTTTTCTGTGTTTCATTCACCACACAAAAATGTCTTTGAAAATGGATCCACCACCTCTGACCAAGTAAATTATCCACAGCACCACGTGTTCTGAAATCCACATCAAATTTACTGAGATGATAGTGATCCGGCCAGTAAACACTTCCTGTCCCAGGGTGGCTTCACTCTATGGAGGAGCAGTAGAGTCACCCTTGGACAGTAGTGTTCTGAATCTAAAGGATAGGGTAGTGTTAAAGCAGAGTTCCACCCAAAAGTGGACCTTCCACTTTAAGGCCTCCTCCCCGACTTCTGTTTGTGAAACTGAACTTTTGGGGAGGAGGGGGGGAGCAGGTACCTGATTTTGACAGGTACCTGCTCCCACTTCCATTCCGGTCGCTTTAGGTGTTCAGAAGCAGAAGTTCTCCCTCCCGAAGTCTTCTGAGATATATGACAGGTCCTAGAAAACTTTGGGACCAGTCACAGAGCGCAGCACCGCTTGTGCATGCACAGTGGGCACTCAGCTGTGAAGCCGCAAGCTGTCACAACCAAGGGCCCATAGTAGAGATGCCAGCGCCGCCGAGGGAAGACACAGGGAAAACACAACATGGGTGAGTGCATCGCTGGATTGTGGGACAGGTGAGTGGCTGTTTATTAAAAGGCAGCAGCTACACTTTTTATAACAAACATATGACTGGAACTCCACTTTAAGCTGGGGAGACGCACACAGTGACACTGACATATTCCCGCATCAACACAAGCGATTTTGATGCAGGGTTCTCTCCCTCTGTTCTATTGTATTCTGACAGGGGGGACTCTCCGAGACTCCTTGGGACTCCCCCCCTATCCCCCCATCAGAATATACAGACCAGCAACCATTGGCTAAAAGCGCTGATTGAATGTGCTGATTTTCTGTTCAACAGACACTGGCGCACCCTGACCAAAATGCAGCTAGTTCCTGATGATCTAGAAACATTTTGATACTTGTGTACTGGGTTTAAGATTCACTAACAGATTTAGATGGACTTGACTAACACATTACAACCAAGCCTCAGCGAACACTTTTTAACCCCCTATGTACCATAGTGTGTCTATCAGTGGTGGGTTGGTGTCCCTTTGTGCAGTGCCGTTTATGAATGATACTGGATAGTAAATACCCTTTGGGTGGCTAATCTGCTGGGAGATATCTGGGAGATCCCTGCATCATTAGATGACTGGGTGCACAGAGACGCTGTACCCAGCTGTTCTGAGTGGCTGGGTACCATGTGATCCCTATGACTGGTCATCACAGAGATGGTATGGTGTTATTTACAGTGCTGGTCCCTCCCATTCTTTTTACAAAAGGGGAAGGAGAGAGGTCTTTTTTATTGTGAATAGGCACAGAATGAATGGATCATGTATTCATTATGTTGCTATGACACAAAAATCTTTATTTTTAACCCTTTCCTGCACTCTCCTCCCCAACACATACTATCTCCAATACTGTCCATATACCCTTTCACCTCCCTTGTCCTGCACATCTGAACATTAACCTCTTTACTGCCTCCTTCCACTGTGTATGACCTGTACAGTCAGGTCCATAAATATTGGGACATCGACACAATTCTAATCTTTTTGGCTCCATACACCACCACAATGGATTTGAAATGAAACAAATAAGATGTGCTTTAACTGCAGACTTTCAGCTTTAATTTGAGGGTATTTACATCTAAATTAGGTGAATGGTGTAGGAATTACAACCGTTTGTATATGTGCCTCCCACTTTTTAAGGGACCAAAAGTAATGGGACAATTGGCTGCTCAGCTGTTCCATGGCCAGGTGTGTGTTATTCCCTCATTATCCCATTTACAAGGAGCAGATAAAAAGTCCAGAGTTCATTTCAAGTGTGCTATTTGCATTTGGAATCGGTTGCTGTCAACTCTCAATATGAGATCCAAAGAGTTGTCTATATCAGTGAAGCAAGCCATCATTAGCCTGAAAAAAACAAAACAAACCATAAGAGAGATAGCAAAAACATTAGGTGTGGCCAAATCAACTGTTTGGAGCATCCTTAAAAAGAAAATGCTTCGGTGAGCTCAGTAACACCAAAAGACCCGGAAGACCACGGAAAACAATTGTGGTGGATGACCGAAGAATTATTTCCCTTGTGAAGAAAACACCCTTCACAACAGTTGGCCAGATCAAGAACACTCTCCAGGAGGTAGGTGTATGTGTGTCAAAGTCAACAATCAAGAGAAGACTTCACCAGAGTGAATGCAGAGGGTTCAGCACAAGATGTAAACCATTGGTGAGCCTCAAAAACAAGAAGGCCAGATTAGAGTTTGCCAAGCAACATCTAAAAAAGCCTTCACAGTTCTGGAACAACATCCTATGGACAGATGAGACCAAGATCAACTTGTACCAGAGTGATGGGAAGAGAAGAGTGTGGAGAAAGAAAGGAACTGCTCATGATCCAAAGCATACCACCTCTTCAGTGAAACATGGTGGTGGTAGTGTCATGGCGTGGGCATGTATGACTGCCAATGGAACTGGTTCTCTTGTATTTATTATTGATGTGACTGCTGACAAAAGCAGCAGGATGAATTCTGAAGTGTTTCGGGCAATATTATCTGCTCATATTCAGCAGAATGCTTCAGAACTCATTGGACGGCACTTCACAGTGCAGATGGACAATGACCCGAATCATACTGCAAAAGCGACCAAAGAGTTTTTTAAGGGAAAGAAGTGGATTGTTATGCAATGGCCAAGTCAATCACCTGACCTGAATCCGACTGAGCATGTATTTCACTTGCTGAAGACAAAACTGAAGGGAAAATGCCCCAAATACAAGCAGGAACTGAAGACATTTGCAGTAGAGGCCTGGCAGAACGTCACCAGAGATTAAACCCAGCGTCTGGTGATGTCTATGCGTTCCAGACTGCAGGCTGTAATTGACTGCAAAGGATTTGCAACCAAGTATTAAAAAGTGAAAGTTTGATGGATGATTGTTAATCTGTCCCATTACTTTTGGTCCCTTGAAAAGTGGGAGACACATATACAAACTGTTGTAATTCCTACACCGTTCACCTGATTTGGATGTAAATACCCTCAAATTAAAGCTGAAAGTCACTTCCGGTTCCGGCGCCGTATGGAGTAACTGAGCCTCCTTACAGCTCCCACACCACGATCCAAGAATCGGCTTATAAATACCTGCCCAATCCCCCCTTGACGCCGGCACACATCCGCGGGTGTTCCCCGCTCTCTTGCCGACCTCCAGAGCTCCAGGAACCGGCTTCTTACTAGGCCTCGACGACCTCACTCGGCCCGGCCGTAAATCGAGGCCCCGGTCTCGGCCTACGCGGCGTCCACACCACGAACAAGGGCTATAAAACAACCGCCCGACCCCCCCTCCTGCCGCCTGCAACCTAATCGGGGACCCCCTACTCCCCTAGGATCTCCAGTTCGCCAGGTACCGGCCCCCTACAAGGCCGCGACGACTTCACCCGGCCCGGCCGCAAATCGAGGCCCCGGTCTCGGCCTACGCGGCCTTCACGCCACAATCTGGGGCTATAAAACAACCGCCCGACCCCCCCTTCTGCCGCCTGCAACCTACTCGGGGACCCCTCACTCCCCTACGATCTCCAGATCACCAAGGCATCGGCCTCCTACTAGGCCGCGACGATCTCACCCGGCCCGGCCGCAAATCGAGGCCCCGGTCTCGGCCTACATTGCCTCCACGTCACGAATCTGGGCCCTGAAACAACTGCCTGACCCCCCTCCTGTCGCCTGCATCCTCATCAGGGACCCCTCATCCACTAATCAAAGGAACGGCTCGGATCCAAGCCAGATTCGTCCAGCCCAGCCCTAATTTGAGGCCCCAACCTCGGCCTACGCGGCCCTAACAGAACAAAAAAAAAAAAAAAAAAAAAAAGAGAGGATCAAATACAGCCGCCTGACCTCCCCCCTGTCGCCTGACACCTCAAAGGGGTCCCCACACTCCCTTAAGGACCGACTGCTGGCACTCAAAAGAACAACTTACACTCGCCTGGCACAGCTGCAAATTGAAGCCCTGGTATAGGCCTTCAATATCGAGTGCACACCCCCCTCCTGCTGCCAGAAGTCACACCACAGCCCCCACAAGTCACCCTATGGACCGATTCGTGGAGAAAACTGGCGTGCGCTCCTACGCGGCCGCAACGATGCAACCGGCCCGGACGCAACCCGAGACCCCGGTCCTTCCGAATTCCGCGCCCGACGACCCAGGCATGGAGGTGAACGTTCCCACAGCACCCCCCTCCTCACTCCACTCTCCTCTCTCCCTGCACCCTGCCTCCCCCTCCCCATACCAGGGAGATAATGACACAGATCGTATAGCTCAAGCCGTCGCAGCCCTCCTATCCCCTATGATAACCGCCTCAGTGGAAAAGGCGGTGGATGCGGGAATGAGGCAAGTCAAGGCACAACTAGGAGAACATTCAACTAGACTTCATGAGGTGGAACACCGCCTTTCAAGCCTGGAAGAAGAAGTTTATCAGGCACAAGCTACCGAACAAGCACAAGAGAAAACCAATCAATACATACTACAAAAGCTGGACGATCTAGAAAACAGATCTAGAAGGAGCAATCTGCGATTCGTGGGGGTACCGGAATCACTACAGTCCTCAGCTATTGCAGAATTCTGCGCCAGACGCGTCCTGGAGGCATTAGGCCTCCCCGGCCCTTTTACGGTAGAACGGGCCCACCGAGTGGGAACATTCGCCCCTGATCGCAAGTCCCCTCGCCCAATCATTGCGAAGTACCTAAACTACAACGACAAGACTGTCATCCTACAAAAGTTTCGGCAAAACAGATCTCTGGAAGTTGACGGGATCAAAATCCTGATCTTCGCGGACTATTCCATGGAAGTTTCAAAAAAGAGGAAAGCTTTCCAACACATCTGCACAGAGCTACATCAGCGACAGATGAAGTTCACCTTGGCCTTCCCTGCAACTCTCCGCATCAAAGCTCCTAACGGAGACCAGCTTTCCTTTCAGAACACCTCTGAGGCGGAAGCCTTCTTGCGTTCACTGCGCTCTGAATCTCACTCCGATTCCCCACTCAGGGCCTCTCCAAACAATCGCCCTCTGGACCAACGAAGACCGAGGAAAGATTCCCCAAAACGCTTCAAATCCTCCGGACCTACCCACCGTAACACCCCCCGCTGACGAGAAGATTTGCTACCCCACCATATTTTCTTTAGGAACATATGTTCTGCCAGCTCCTCTGTATTAAAGACTCCAATGTCTGGACACTCAGGTATATGGCTTGTTTAAGTTTGACTGTTCTCTTTTATTATGCCACAGTTTTCTTTTCCTTTTATACTACTTCACCTCTTATAGCCTCACTTTGTATGGCCTCCTCCGGATTCTCACCCATGAGAGGTCCTCCGTCGCAGCCACTGCAACTGAGCCATTCAGGGCGCGCACCCATTACAGCGACTGGATCGTTAGGGGAGCTGGCCTGCACAGTGACTCTATGCGGAAAAAAGAGAAGTTCTTCTTTTGTTATGAGATGTTTTTATTTCTTGCTCCTACCCCTCCTTATCCCTCCCCGTTATTTGTCCCCAGCAACATCCATCTGCCACTAGACTCCCAGCCACATCTCCTTCCTCATAGCCAATCCACCCTAGCTAACACTACCAGTTCAATTCCTCTCCTCAGGTCTCCATATATTATTACCGATTCACCGGCACACAACCTACCTTTGATCTTACCCACATGAAGGTCACCTCTTGGAACGTGAAAGGGCTTAGGTCCCCCGTTAAGAGACTTAAAATTCTTCGCCACCTCAAGAGACTAAAAACAGATATCGCCCTGCTCCAGGAAACCCACCTAACCTCCTCTGACCTCCACCGAATGAAAAAACTTTGGGTGGGTACTGTCCTAGGCTCAAGTGCACTCAATCGCAAAGCAGGGGTTATCATTTTAATCCACAAAAACCTTCCCTGCGAGATACTGTCCGTGGAAACAGACAACCAGGGTCGTTTCCTCTCCACACACATAAAACTGGGTAACAGCACTCTAGTGATCTCTAACATATATGCCCCAAATAATCCCGGCAAAAAATTTCTTAATGAAATGTCCTCCTGGATTCTACGCTCTCCACACCTCCCACATATAGTTGGGGGAGATTTTAACTCCATCATACACCCAATCGATGACAGATCCTCTTCCAAACGAATGCGTACATCTGCCACTCCGTCTGATCTCACACACTTCGCATCCACTATGGAATCTCTCCACCTACATGACATCTGGCGGCTTTTCCACCCAGCAGATAGAGAATACACCTTTTACTCCAACCCTCACAACATTTTCACTAGAATCGATTACCTTTTCTGCACTGACAGTCTTATCTCCATGATCTTGAATTCTGATATCCATGACATAGCCATATCAGACCACGCTCCCATCTCAATTTCGCTAGATACCCCTGACTTACATCCTACTCCTAAACTTTGGCGTTTCCCCGCTTATCTCCAAAATAACTCAGACTTTCAACACTACATGGAGAAAGCTTGGTCTGAATTCTCCGAGACTAATTCCCCACATGCAGACAACCCAAACCTTTTCTGGGAAGCTGGTAAGGCCTTCCTCAGAGGCCGAATCATATCATACGCTGCCTCTCACAAGAGAAACACTTTGACAAATTATAAGAGGGCCAGTGCCAACCTGCGCTCGGCACAACGCTCTCTCTATACTAGCGACTCCCCTGATAACAGGCTACACTGGCAGGTAGCAAAAAGGGATTTTGATACCTGGGCAGATACCCTTGAGCGGACATACAGAGCACATATGACAGCCACCCTTCATAAATTTGGCAACAAAGCTGGCAAACTGTTAGCAAGACTCTGCAAAGGCCCTTTCCGCCCGACACACATCACCTCCCTTCGGGACACCGCAGGTGACATAAAAACCTCACAACAGGACATTAACAAAATAATGTTACAATACTACTCCTCGCTATATGCCACCGACCCTATCGACACGAACACTGCCAAACACTTCCTAGACAGGCTGTCTCTACCCATGATCTCTCCCTCCCAACTTGAAGTCCTCAACGCATCTATCTCCTTACAAGAAATATCAAATGTCATCCGGAACCTAGCTCCCTCTAAAGCCCCAGGCCCACAGGAGAATTCTATAAGGCCCTACAAACTATTACCGAACCCGTTCTCTTCACCGTCTATAATGGTATATGGACTGGTGGCCCCTACTTACCGACTGGGAATCAGGCCATAGTCAAACTACTTTCAAAAAAAGGCAAAGACCCCCAAGAACCGGGTTCGTACCGACCCATCTCACTCCTAAATTTAGACGTTAAAATTCTCTCAAAAATAATAGCTTCCAGACTTGCCACCATCATTCCCTCTCTGATTCACCCAGCCCAATCAGGTTTTGTGAAGGGGAGAACAGCAACTATGAACATCCGTAAGGTAATGATGGCTCTGGAACAAGCCAAAATCAACCCAGGGGGGGACCATGCCATCATCACTCTGGACGCGGAAAAAGCCTTCGATAACGTTAGCTTCGAATGGCTATCGCTGGCCCTATCAAAAATGGGTTTTACGGGCCCTTTCCAACACCTTGTACATGCCATGTATGCCTCCCCCGCGGCCAGATTGGTGGCGGCAGGCCTTCTTTCAGAGGAATTCCGCCTTTACAAGGGCACGAGACAAGGTTGCCCCCTATCCCCACTCCTCTTTAACATCGCCTTAGAACCCCTCTCTAGATACCTTACTCTAGAGGCTCCATTACACGGCATCAAAATAGGATCCCAAGAACTCCGCACGTCACTCTTCGCCGATGACATCCTAATTTTCTCAACCAACCCCTCCTCTGACATGTCCACCATCAAAACAATCTTTGATGAATTTAAACTCTGCTCGGGTCTCCGCATAAATTACAGCAAAAGCGAAATTCTCCCCATAGGCACTTTATCTGTCCCTCGCTGGGCACAACACTCACCCTTTCCAGTAGCCAAGTCACACATAACATATCTAGGCATTAAAATAGGAAGACTGCCCCATTCTATATACCATCTAAACTATCCCCCACTGTTGAAAAGAATTTCTCAAGAATTGGATAACTGGATGGATCTGCCCCTTTCGCTCCTGGGAAGATGTCACCTAATAAAAATGGTCAGTTTCGCTCGATTACTTTACCCTCTCCAAACGATACCATTACTTCTTAAACATGCAGATATCAAAAACTTAAACAAAGCCATCTCCAAATTTCTCTGGCGGAACAAAAGACCACGTATAGCCCTTGCTAAACTGTATCTTCCCAGACGCGAAGGAGGGATTAGTCTCCCAAATATCAGAACATATAACCTCTCTTGCCTACTCAGAATAAGCCTAGACTGGATATCGCAACTTTCTCGCTGCTCTAACTACTCCATGGAAGCTTCAATGGCCCAACCGTACTCCCTGGTGGCATTACTTCATTGCAGGTGGAAATCAATTCCCCCACCTATACAACACAATCTTCTCCTTAGAGACACAGCCATAGCTTGGAGGGAAATACGGAAAGCACTGAAACTTTCACCCTTTATGTCCAGACATCTCCCGATTCAAGGAAACCCCAGCTTCCCACCGGGATTGGAATACAAACCCTTCGCTATTTGGCAACAAAAAGGCCTCACACATTTTTCCACCCTATGTGATCTGGAAACAGGACGCCCTCATAACTTCTCTGTCATCGCAGAAACTTTCTCTCTCCCCACATCTCATACTTTACACTACGCACAATGCGTCAGCTTTATAAAAGACTCATGCAGAGAGGAAAGTAAGAGATTTCAGACATCCATCACAGACTTACTTCTCCACAGGGACTCCTATAAAATCTTGGATATCTATAAACCTTTCTTGATAAGGACTACTCCCCCACTTGCCTCCTCATCGGTAGCAAACTGGGGAAAGGATTTCCCTGACTCAGACATAGTGGAAAAGGTTCTTCAGGGGTACCAGAAAACGCTTCAGCTGACCCCCAATGAGGTATGGAGAGAAACTCAATTAAAGATTATGCACCGCGCCTACATACCCTTCATCTCGGACAAGACTGTCCAAGATGCAGCAAATTGCCCCATGTGTCGACAGCCAAAACCATCACTTTCCCACCGTTTCTGGTCATGCCCCTTCATCTCCACTTTCTGGGACCAAATCATCTCCTACATCTTCAAAATAACGCTGTTAAAAATACCTAAAGACCCCCTACTCCTCATCTTCGGATACTGGGATGACCAACTGCTCCCGTGGTCCCCAATCACCCACCCTACGTATACGTATAAGGACTGGGCCTTGATCAGTCTCTTACTAGCTAGAAGACTAATTCTACAAAACTGGACCTCCTCTCTTTGCCCACAGATCCCGCAACTTAAAAGGGAACTTCTAACCTTGCTTCACAGGGACAAACTCAATACCGACTTCAGAAAAGAACTCCCCCACACACGATTTTACTCAAGATGGTGGGCCTTCATGCAATCAACTCTGTCCCAAGAGGAACTACAAAACTTCGAAAACACTTCATTCGCTTACTATGACACTTCCATTACCACTCCTGAGGAGGAAGACACTCCCGTTCTCTCCTCTTCCTGTAACTCTATAGCTACTTAATCATTCAACCGACTGATGTATGCTTCCACTCCCCCCCCATTCTATCCATCTCCCCCCCCCCTTTTTTTTTTTTCTTTCTGTTTTTGATACCAGTAGCTCCCGCAGGACCCACCCTGTTGATCCATCCAGTTATATCGTCAGGATATGTCCATCTAAAAGTCACACCATATATCCCACCCTGGTTATTATGGTTCTACACCTATATATAAATGTGCATAGACTACTGGTATTTATATATATATATATATACATATAAGTAAATATATATATGTAAAATGTTCAAAAATTATATATGTAAAATGTTCAAAATGTTGTATACCAACTAATGTGATACCCTGTATTGCAATTTCTTTCAATAAAATCTATTTAAAAAAAAAAAGCTGAAAGTCTGCAGTTAAAGCACATCTTATTCGTTTCATTTCAAATACATTGTGGTGGTGTATAGAGCCAAAAAGATTAGAATTGTGTCGATGTCCCAATATTTATGGACCTGACTGTATGTGCATTATTGAATCTAGCGCACCTTTACCAGCAGTGTTTTTAACCCCTTCAGTACCAGCATGTTTCTTCATTTTCAAAAAATTGTAGCAAAACATGAGATCAAAAAAGGGTCATTTATTTTTAAAGAAAATTTTTGGTCTTTTTTCCTTTTAAAAAAAAATGTGGTTATTAAATACCACAAAAAGAAAGCTCTATGTGTCTCCAAAAATGATATAACATTAATTTAGGTACAATGAAAGGGTATTACAGACTAGCAACAGTTTTGTCCTTTTGGGACAAAGGTTTCACATAAATGCTTAAAAGCTGACCATTGGAGGTACCCAATTCAGTGGTAAATGGTTTGTCTCAACTCTCTAACTGAAAATTTTGCTGGACAAAAAAAAAAAAACAACAACAGACTTATGAGGCTGGATCTTCAGTTCAAAATAAAGTGGAACAAAACAAAAAAAAAAAACGAATGCAACAATCACATTTAAGGATTGGTGAGCTGAAACACAGTCGTAGCTGGAAGCTTGTGGCCCTGGATGGAAAAGTTGACCTGGCCCTCCCACTACCACCTGCCGCTTCCACCATGTGCCTTAAGAGACCATCTGCCTTAAGATAGGAAGACCATTTTTTTTCTTGAATACCACATATGGTACTGTTAATTACTCTCTTACACAGTGACACAATTTAAGGGCTAATTCACACATTGTGTGGTGACAGACGTATTAATGCATTGTAAAATACCTATCACCACAAGGTTACACGGAAAACAATTGTTTCCTGTGTGTCCAATTCATACTGCAACTTCCTTCGTACAGAACCGCATGGCACTGTACAGCACCACACTTGCTGAACTTATTTGTCTGCTGCCTCTTATTTTACTGTCCAGTCATTTCTTTTCTTTCTGCAATATAATACTACAAATATTGCAGCTTGTTTTAAGCCCTTGTCTACCAAGGTACATTTATTAACATCCTGGTAGTGAAGGGGTGAAAGCAACCTTAAGGCTACTGGCTGGTATTGATTGTTTTCAGCCGACTCCAGGCTGTCATGTAAAAGAAAGTTGGTCAGTTGTAGAATAGGTGCCACCTGTGGCATACGGCTTTAGAATACCGAGCAGGAGGAGATCAGGGAACATCCATTCCCCAATCCCCTCTGCTATGAATGAACCCAAAAGCAATGAGGATTTTGTAGCAGCCAATCAAGCACAATCTGTGCTAGATCAGCTGCAGTGGAGGGCAGGGGAGACATTGGGGTCTAATAGACTTCCGATGGGTCCATAAAAAGGACCCGTAACCTGCCCAATGCTATCACATAGTGTTTTTTTACCCTCTTGAGATAGCAATAAAATTAAATTAAAAAAAGTAAAAAATAATTATATATATATATATATATATATATATATATATACCCTTTGCAGCTATAACAGCTTCAACTCTTCTGGGAAGGCTGTCTACAAGGTTTAGGAGTGTGTATATGGGAATGTTTGACTATTCTTCCAGAAGTATATTTGTATGGTCAGGCACTGATGTTGGACGAGAGACCTGGCTTGCAGTCTCCACTCTAATTCATTCTAAAAGTGTTCTATTGGGTTGAGATCAGGACTCTGTGCAGACCAGTTAAATTTCTCCACTCCAAATTCGCTCATCCATGTATTTATGGACTTTGCTTTCTGCACTAGTGTGCAGTCATGTTGGAACAAGAAGGGGCCATCCCCAAACTGTTCCCACAAAGTTGGGAGCATGAAATTGTCCAAAATGTCTTTGTATGCTGATGCCTTAAGAGTTCCCTTCACTAGGACTAAGGGGCCGAGCTAAACCCCTGAAAAACAACCCCACACCATAATCCCCCCTTCACCAAATTATTTGGACCAGTGCACAAAGCAAGGTCCATAAGGACATGGATGAGCAAGTTTGGGATGGAGGAACCTGACTAGCCTGCACAGAGTCCTCTCAACCAGATAGAACACCTTTAGGATGGATTAGAGTAGAGACAGAAAAAATACTGCACTAAAGTGCATAGAAAAATAAAAATATATAGCAAAGCAGCTGCTAAAACTATGAGATACATATAGAACAAATACAATAAAACAATGTTGCAGCGCTAATAACTGTGAAAAAATATATATAAATTGAATAAGTCCAAAAAACACTATGATGTGTCTGAAATAAACAGTTGAATATGACTGGAAACACAATCCAAAAATGCACATATGTGAGTGCTGACCAAAACACCTCTTGATGACAGAGCATCACCACCACACAGATATGCGCTTACCAGAGGCAAGCTAAAAGGAAGCCTGCGGCTAATACCCAGCCAGGGCCTTTTCCACACGGAAGTTGACGTCACACCAACAGCAGAGGGAAGCCTGGACTCCAAAAGGCTCAAGATCGAACGTCAGCCACCAAGGTTTAGTATAAGTATTGCCTAAAAAATAAAGGAGAGAATTCCATAGTGCAGACTGTACCACAATGCGATTTATTAAAATAAATGTAGTACACTTACATTGTGAGGATGAAAACAGACATATAAAAACGGCCGGCCAGCAAGCGAAACACCTGTCACTGAGAAGCACAATGGCGTCAGTACGTCCACCTTCCTATGCGTATTTCGTCATCAAAAGATGTCGTCCCCGAGACGACGTCTTTTGATGATGAAACTCGCGTAGAGAGGTGGACGTACTGACGTCATCACGCTTTTCAGTATAATTTAAAATAATTTAAAAAAATGTAAAAGCAACCCTGACATTCAACACTCACATGGATGCACATGCATGTATGTAAATGGTAATTGCTCCACAAATGTGAAATGCAGCTGTGAATGTCAGAATGAGAGTAGTAGTTCCAGGGCCATAATTCACAGGTAACTCTAAACTGATAACCTGCAAAGGCTTTTAAAGCGTCGCCTATGGACAAATTTGGGTAGCATAGTTTTTCACCATTTCACAGGCGTGCACATTTTTAAAGCTTGATCTATTGAGTATCTGTTTACCCACTGCTGTCACAGTCAGTGTCAATTAAGAAGATTTGACTTTTCACTTTGCATCCCGATAAAAAAAAAAACGAAATATACTGTTTTAATAATCTGCATTATACAGTGGGGACGGAAAGTATTTAGACCCCCTTACATTTTTCACTCTTTGTGTAAATGATTTTAGCAACCATTTGATAAAATCATTTAGGTTCATTTTTTTCCCTCATTAATGTACACACAGCACCCCATATTGACAGAAAAACACAGAATTGTTGAGATTTATTAAAAAAGAAAAACTGAAACATCACAAGGTCCTAAGTATTCTGACCCTTTGCTGTGACACTCATATATTTAACTCAGGTGCTGTCCATTTCTTCTGATCATCCTTGAGATGGTTCTACACCTTCATTTGAGTCCAGCTCTGTTTGATTATACTGATTGGACTTGATTAGGAAAGCCACACACCTGTCTATATAAGACCTTACAGCTCACAGTGCATGTCAGAGCAAATGAGAATCATGAGCTTAAAGGAACTGCCTGAAGAGCTCAGAGACAGAATTGTGGCAAGGCACAGATCTGGCCAAGGTTACAAAAAAATTTCTGCTGCACTTAAGGTTCCTAAGAACACAGTGGCCTCCATAATCCTTAAATGGAAGACTATTGGAATGACCAGAACCCTTCCCAAAGCTGTCCGTCCGGCCAAACTGAGCTATCAGGGGAGAAGAGCCTTGGTGAGAGAGGTAAAGAAGAACCCAAAGATCACTGTGGCTGAGCTCCAGAGATGCAGTCGGGAGATAGTTGTAGAAAGTCAACCATCACTGCAGCCCAGTCGGGGCTTTATGGCAGAGTGGCCCGATGGAAGCCTCTCAGTGCAAGACTCGCATGGAGTTTTCTAAAAAACACCTGAAGTACAGGGATATCCTGGACGAAAACCATCTCCCGAGTGTTCAGGACCTCAGACTGGGCCGAAGTTTTATCTTCCAACAAGACAATGACCCTAAGCACACAGCTAAAATAATGAAGGAGTGGCTTCACAACAACTCCGTGACTGTTCTTGATTGGCCAGCCAGAGACCTGACTTAAACCCAATTGAGCATCTCTGGAGAGACCTAAAAATGGCTGTCCACCAACGTTTACCATCCAATCTGACAGTACTGGAGGGGATCTGCAGGGAGGAATGGCAGAGGATTCCCAAATCCATGTGTGAAAAACTTGTTGCATCTTTCCCAAAAAGACTCATGGCTGTATTAGATCAAAAGGGTGCTTCTACTAAATACTGAGCAAAGGATCTGAATACTTAGGACCATGTGATATTTCAGTTTTTCTTTTTTAATAAATCTGCAAAAATGTCAACAATTCTGTGTTTTTCTGTCAATATGGGGTGCTGTGTGTACATTAATGAGGGAAAAAAATGAACTTAAATGATTTTAGCAAATGGCTGCAACATAACAAAGAGTGAAAAATTTAAGGGGGTCTGAATACTTTCCATCCCCACTGTATATATTAATATATGCTGTATGCATATACCTGTGTCTATGTATATATATATATATATATATATATATATATATATATATATATATATATATATATATATATATATATATATATATATATATATATATATATGTATATATATATATATATGTATATATATATATATATATGTATATATATATATATATATATGTATATATATACATACACACACAGACACATACAGCCTGGTCTTTAGCTTATGTGCATGTTAAGGAATAGGGATGGGCTTTATGTTCATTGGTTCATTCGCCCGTTCACCGAATAGCGAACAATTTGGGGTGTTCGCGGCAAATTCGAAAGCTGCAGAACACCCTTTAAAAGTCTATGGGAGAAATCAAAAGTGCTAATTTTAAAGGTTAATATGCAAGTTATTGTCATAAAAAGTGGAGACCTGGGTCCTGCCTCGGTGGACATGTATCAATCCAAAAAAAGTTTTAAAAACGGCAGTTGTTCGGGAGCAGTGATTTTACTAATGCTTAAAGTGAAACAATAAAAGTGAAATGTTCCTTTAAATTTCGGGGGGTGTCTATAGTATGCCTGTAAAGTGGCGCATGTTTCCTGTGTTTACAACAGTCCGAGAGCAAAATTACATTTCTAAAGGAAAAAAAGTAATTTAAAAGTACTCGCGGCTATTAAAGATGTGTCGGGTCTTTGCAATACACATAAAAGTCATTGAAAAAAACGGCATAGGATTCCCTCACAGTCCATTACCAGGCCCTTTGGGTCTGGTATGAATATTAAGGGGAACCCCAAACCAAAATTAAAAAAAAAAAATGCGTGGGGGTCACCCCAAATTCCATACCAGGCCCTTCAGGTCTGGTATGGATATTAAGGGGAACCCCGCGCCAACATTTAAAAAAAAAATGGTGTGGGGGTCCCCCTCAAAATCCATACCAGACCCTTCATGTCTGGTATGGATTGTAAGGGGAACCCCACACCAAAATTTTTTTAAAAATGGCATGGGGGTCCCCCTAAAAATCCATACCAGACCCTTATCCGAGCACGCAACCTGGCGGGCCGCAGGAAAAGAGGGGGGGTGCTCTCTCATCCCCCCCTTTTCCTGCGGCCCACCAGGTTCCGTACCAGGCCACATGCCCTCAACATGGGGAGGATGTCCCCATGTTGATGGGGACAAGGGCCTTATCCCCACAACCCTTGCCTGGTGGTTGTGGGGGTCTGCGGGCAGGGGGCTTATCAGAATCTGGAAGCCCCCTTTAACAAGGGGACCCCCAGATCCCCCCGTGTGAATCTGTAATGGGATACAAATGTACCCCTACCATTTCATAAAAAAAGTGTAAAAATGTAAAAAATGTTAAAAAAAGACAATTCCTTTATTAATGTCTTCTTCTTTCCCCGCTTCTTCTTCCATCCTCTTCTGGTCTTCCTTCGTTTTTCTACTTCTTCCTCCACCTTGTTCTTCCCCCGCTTCTTCCTCTATCTTCCCTTGGTCTTCTCCTCCGGCATCTTCCTCCGGTTTCTTACCCGCTTCGACCTCCGGACGATCCACCTCAATGGGAGGCTCCCACTGTGTGACGCTTCTGTTCTTGCGACAGCTCTTATATAACTGAGGGCGGGGCCACACCGTGCCATTTACGGGTGACCCCGCCCCCTCTGAGGCACGGGGACATCCCTATGGCTTTCCCGGGGTGTCAGAGGGGACGGGTCACCTGTTTACTTAAACGGGTGACCCCGCCCCCTCTGATACCACGGGGGAAGCCATAGGGAAGTCCCCGTGCGTCAGAGGGGGGCGAGGTCACCAGGTGACCCCGCCCTCAGTTATATAAGAGCTTTCACAAGAACAGAAGCGTCACACATCGGGAGACTCCCATTAAGGCGGATCGTCCGGAGGACAAAGTGGGGAAGAAGAAGCTGGAGGAAGATGCCGGAGGAGAAGACCGGAGGATGAAGCAGAGGAAGATAGAGGAAGAAGCGGGGGAAGAACAAGATGGTGGAAGAAGAATAAAACTGAAGGAAGACCAGAAGAAGATGGAAGAAGAAGCGGGGAAAGAAGAAGACATTAATAAAGGAATTGTCAAAACCTGGCTATTGTCTTTTTTAACATTTTTGACACTTTTTTTGTGAAATGGTTACAAATTCACATGTTGGGCCGAGATCTGGGGGTCCCCTTGTTAAAGGGGGCTTCCAGATTCCAATAAGCCCCCAGCCCACAGACCCCCACAACCACCGGGCAAGGGTTGTGGGGATGAGGCCCTTGTCCCCATCAACATGGGGACAAGGTGCTTTGGGGGGCTACCCCAAAGCACCCTCCCCATGTTGAGGGCATGTGGCCTGGTACAGTTCAGGGGGGGCGCTCTCATCCTCCCTCTTTCCTGTGGCCTGTCAGGTTGCGTGCTCAGATAAGGGTCTGGAATAAAATTTTGGGGGACCCTCAGGCCATTTTAAAAAAACATTTGGTGCGGGGTTCCCCTTAGAATCCATAGTCTGGTATGGATTTTGAGGAGGATCCCCACGCCATTTTTTTTTTATTTTGGCACGGGGTTCCCCTTAATATCCATATCAGACCTGAAGGGCCTGGTATGGAATTTGGGGGGACCCCCACACAATTTTTTTTTTTTAATTTTTGTTCGGGGTTCCCCTTAATATTCATACCAGACCCAAACAGCCTGGTAATGGACTGTGAGGGAACCCCATGCCGTTTTTTTCAATGACTTTTATGTGTATTGCCGGGACTGACAATTCATATAGCCGCGAGTACTTTTAAATGACTTTTTTCCTTTACAAATGTAATTTTGCTCTTGGACTGTTGTAAACATGGGAAACATGCGCTACTTTACAGGCATACTATAGACACCCCCCCAGGTACAAAATTTAAAGGAATATTTCACTTTTACTGTTTCACTTTAAGCATTATTAAAATCACTGCTCCCAAAAAAACGGCCGTTTTTAAAACTTTTTTTTGCATTGTTACATGTCCCCTGGGGCAGGAGCCAGGTCCCCAAACACTTTTTATGACAATACCATGCATATAATCCTTTAAAATTAGTACTTTTGATTATTCATGTCCCATAGACTTTAACGGTGTTCGCGTGTTCAAACAAATTTTTTGCCTGTTCGCATGTTCTGCTGCAAACCGAACTGGTGGGTGTTCGGCTCATCCCTATTAAGGAAGCTGATATGTTATATTTTGCTATACTTCTTTCAAGTAAATTTAGCTGTAGCTTGTGGAGTTTTACCTATAATTACTACACTCTAGAGTCCACTTTTTGGATAAGTAGTTATTGTATTAACTTTATTCATGAATGAATGCAAACCTATAATCCACTAATACTGTACATAAATAATTTTCCTATAACATTTATGAGGTTGCTAAAGTTCTTACCTCAGTGGCTCACTTTACAATTAGTATCTAAATTAAGATTAAATATTAATTACATATAAGATATTCATTACAATGAGGAAGCAGGAGTCATAATGAGACACCCTAAGGCGGTCACTGCAGCTTTATTTTTTAAATTGGGAAAGTTAAGGCTTTTTTTGAAACTAGGCACCTTGGATATGAAAATCCATTAGTAATTTCATTATGTCTCTACATTTGTACAGACTTTGCTATGTGCAGATGGGTTACTCCTGTTAAAATTTCCTACTTCCATATGCATATAACTTTACTGCTGTAAATGATTTAGAAGTTGAAACTGCCAGAATTGACCAGTATCCAGTCCGATAGTTTAATTGAAATGTTTCAAAGCAAGCTGCTGGAAATTCATTTAGTGCAAACTGTGAGTTGTTCATCCAGGATTCAGATGGAAAATAATAGAAATGTGTTGTTAAAGGGATGTCGGAATAAATGAAAATTTTACTTTTCCGTCTGAAGTCTTTTTTCCACCATCCCACATTTTTCTGGGATTGGGATCTATGATTTTTGATTTTGTCTGTACCATTGCTAAAGGTTAAATTTGATATTATCTCCCAACCATTCATAGCTGGACTCAAATGCTATTACATGTTAACCAGGTTTTAAAGCACATAGTAGGAGGGAGGCATGGAAAGGTTGTGACCTCTGAGCTGGGAAGCCAGCAGAAATCGAGCCCAAGAGGTCATAGGGAATGCTAGGTCCTGCCGCTAGCCTGCACAGAGCTGGTGATCCTATTGAGATGGTCACAAGGCACATAGCTTTACAAGTATGCTTGCATATATTATATTTAACTTGCAATTTCAGAGTGTTTAAATGTCTGCAATAATAGTCTGCTAACGGTTCTTATAATCCTCACTTCAATATGCACACCACATTTCAAAATGAAGCAAAACATGTTTGCTCAACCACCATGCCTACCAACATATTACTCATTCAGTGCTTAGCTCATCTTTAATGTATTTACAAAGCAATGTAACAAGAACCAGTCCTGATTGAACATATGCAAGTATCTGAATCTTCAATGTTTAATTATTTTAGAAGCACAGCCTTGCTCATAAAAAGTTACATGTACCCCTTTTTTTAGCTTTACCTATAAAAGCAAAACTATATTTTACAGGCAAGGAAGCTGGCATCTTAGGCTGACCATACATGGATTAAAATTCAGTCGGCTCAACAGTGACCGGCCAAATTTCGATCCATGTGAGTCCGGTGCTGTTTTGTTCACCGGTTCAGGTGCGATTCAGGTGCAAATTTTTACTTGAATTTGCTCCTATACTGGACCCAAAATTGCACAGGACCCTTTTCAAAAATGGACCGCGGCTGCCCCCCAAGCATGTGCGAGCCAGCTCCAGTTCATGTTATGCGAATCGGATGCGGTTAAAAATGCATTAAATTTGCATTAATATGAACTGAGCCTAAAAACTGTGGGGGGGGGAGTCTCCCTTCTGTCAAAATACAAAGATGCAGCAGGGAGGATCCCCCCATCCACCTTGAACGTGCGAGTGAGGGAATCGAGCAGTTGTTTTGTTCAGTTGCTGAACAAAATAAAGCTGACTCATCTATGGCCAGCCTTAAGCCTCGTACACACGATTGGATTTTTGTGGGGAATTGTGTGATGACAGACTGTTTAAATAAATAACTGGTTAATAGTGTGCTAGAACCTATAATACTAATCCATAGTGAAAAATGAAAACAACCACATATATTAAATTGTCCATACACATATGAATGCTGCAAAAAAAACTCTGATATGTAGACTCTGTATCAAAAATTCTTATACCATGATCATGAAAAAAGACAAATTGAAAACGTGCAGACAGAAAGTCTCCACCACCTCAGTGTGAACTGCCTGCTCACCTTCCAGGAGTTTTCATACAAAAATCCTTATAGAGGTCAGCCTTTATGTGTTCCGATCTTGGATAATGGTGCAAACAATTTTTCTGGACTTTTCCAAAAGTGATTTAACTTCTCCAGGGTAAGTTGATTCTCAAAATAATTAACCTAACATCATCGCTCAAGATTGCTAATAAACTGATTGCTTCCACTTAGTATAAAGTAAACACTCACATCAGCATAAGAACGTAGCTCTCCTCCTCACTGCACATTCAGCGTGTTCAGCATAACAAACACCCGGAAGTGTCGTCACCGGCTCCTCCCGACATGTTGCGTCACAGGTCACATGACTTTCTCAAGGGAAATGAAGCCATGTGACGAACGTGATGGGTTATAAGGCATAGTTTGTGCATCGGTTGCCATGGTGACATGGGAATCATTAGATCATCATACCGTCAATCACGTTTATAGATAAACTACATTGATTCACAGGTATATTATACAATATTATACATAAAAATGTTATAATTATTTATTAAGATAATAATTATTTTAAAACTTGCTGCAAGGACCAGTTTTGAACCCACTAATTTTTACTATATAGCCAAACGCAGAAATATAAAATACAATTTAGTAGAGTCCATCTAGTGGTCAATTTCAAATATGACAAGATAACATAAGAAAAAGATTAACTATGCACTCTTTACGTCTAGAGGAAAAGGTTTCTTCACAGTAAGAGCTGTGAAAATTTGGAATAGACTCCTGCCAGAGGTGGTTCTGGCCAGCTCAGTAGATTGCTTTAAAAAAAGGCCTGGATACTTTCCTAAATGTACATAATATAACTGGGTACTAACATTTATAGGTAAAGTTGATCCAGGGAAAATCCGTTTGCCTCTTGGAGGAACAGGCAGGATTTTTTTCCCCTGCTGTAACAAATTGGAGCATGCTCTGCTGGGGTTTTTTGCCTTCCTCTGGATCAACTGTGGGTATAAAATTGTGTATATTGGATTGTACGATATTTTTAATTTTATTTATTTATTGTTTTTAAGGTTGAACTGGATGGACTTGTGTCTTTTTTCAACCTGACTAACTATGTAACTAGGTAATACCATCATTGGGAATTAATAATAATTAAAAATCAACCATTAATTTTAAAAATTAATAAAAAAATGGAAATAAAACAAATTAAATCAAAATCAATGTTCAATCCAGATGACGAAAGAGTACCAAGCTCAAAAATCCATCTTGATTCACATTTGCTTAGTTCTTTGACCCTATTGCTCCCCCTCCAATATGGTTTATACTTATCAATTGCCTAGAACTTGAGCCCTGTCGGATTTTTATTATGGCATTGTGCAAAGTGTCTGGATACACTATGTTTTAAAAAACCATTCCTGATATTTTGTGTTCTTGTATTCTTTACTACATAGGACGTTTTGTTCTCCCTACATATTGCAATGAACATGGACATTGCAACATATATACTACTTCTTCCGTTCTGCATGAAATAAAATCTTTTAGAGGGTATTCTTTTTTGGTGGTATTATAGATGAATTTGTTACATTTTTGGCAGTTTTGATTGGTATTCCTACATGCATCTTTTGCATGGGAAAATACCTTTCCCCTGGAAAAATGTGAATTCTTGTGCTTTTGTTGGTGGATCTGGGACATTTTTTGCTATTAGATCCCTCAATGAAGGTGCCTTCCTATATACAAATCAAGGTTTTTCTGGTAGAATCATCCGTAATTGACTGTCTGCTCTCAGAAGTGACCAATGTTTTTTCAAAATATGTTCAATGTGTTTATGTTTGACATTATAGCTTAAAATCATAGGGACTTCTTGATATTGAATCACTTTTATTTCTTTATCTTCAATTAAAAGAGCTCTTGGTAATTCCGATACTTCATGTATCTTCCTCTTTATAAATTCTTCATTGTAGCCTTTATGGATAAATTTGTCTCCTATCATTTGTGCTTGTTCCAAATAGGTTTTCTGATTGCTGCAGTTTCTCCTCATTTGTCCCTTAGGTATGTTAATCAGCCATGGATCATAATGACAGCTATCGACTGGTATGTAGCTATTTCTATCTATTGGTTTGAAGAATGTTTTAGTTGTTATTGGGTTGCCTTCTAGATGTATTTCCAGGTCCAGAAAGTTGATAGTATTCTCTTGAATCTCATACAATAATTTAATATTTTTTTGATTGCTATTTAATTTTTCAAAAATTTAATCAAACTATTCTGGTCACCATTCCAGATCAGAATACTGTCATCTATAAATCTTTTATACATCACCAGTTGTGTAGGGGTATTGGAATAAATGGCTTCCTCTTCCCATTTTGCCATGAAGATGTTAGCGATGCTTGATGCATACTTCGCTCCTATTCAGCTGTCTATAATAGTCAGAATTGAACCAAAAATAATTGTGCTGTAATCCAAAGGCTAGACATCTCAAAATAAATCTTTTTTGTTTTGAGATAAAATTACTAAATGTATCCATAGCCCATCTAGAGGCCTGAATAGCTTCCTTGTGGTTTATAATCGTATACAATGAAAATACATCCGCTGTGGCTATCAGATATTTCTGTTGCGGATTAATTTCAGTGATATTCAATATTTGGATTAAATGTTTCGTGTCCCTTAGATGTATGTATGTGGTACCAAAGGTTGTACAAATGTATCCACATATTCTCCCAGCCTTGCATTGATTGGTTGTATTCTGTTAATTATTGGTCTCCCTGGAGGGTTGACTTGATCCTTGTGTATTTTGGGCACCGTATAGATTATTGGTACTCTACAGGTTTCTGGTATTAGATATTTTTCTTCCTTCTTAGTTAGTGGATTCTTACTACTCCTGTTTGCACCATTTTCCAGGATAGGAACACGTAAAGGCTGACCACTATAAGGCTTTTTGTCTGAAAACTCCTGGAAGGTGAGCAGGCAGTTCACACTGAGGTGGTGGTGATTTTCTGTCTGCACATTTTCAATTTAGTTTTTTTCATGATCACGGTATAAGGATTTTTGATACAGAGTCTACATATCAGAGTTTTTTTGCAGCAATCTTATGTGTATGGACAATTTAATATATGTGGTTGTTTTTATTTTTCACTGTGGATTAGTATTATAGGTTCTAGTGCACTATTAACCAGTTATTTATTTCATTATATTAGGTGGTAGAGCACATTAGAATAGCTGCAGCTGAACTTTATTTATTGTTATTCATTTTTATTCATATTAGCGCTTGAGTTTCCCATTTTTTATATTACAGACTGTTTTCCTAAAATCCAACCGTTAGTACGCTCCTCCTCCAGACAATTGTTGTCCAACTTTTGGCCAACAAATGTTGGATAGCAGGCCAGTAAATTTTTAGCGGACAACGGTCTGTTGTCAGATTTTCGTATCGTCTGTACACAAGTCCGTCACACAAAAGTCCAAACTACAAACACGCATGCTCAGAATCAATGCTCAGAAAACACGACATAAACAGAAGGTACCCAAAGGGTGGCGCTCAAGAGCTGAAATTCCACATAGTACATCACTACGTTTGTGTTTGTTGGCTGACAAGTGTGTGCCGTTAGTATGCAAGACAAGTTCCTGGCACACGTCCTTTGGACAAAAGTCTGACACACTGTTGGCCAACAATCCAATCGTGTGTACGAAGCTTTAGCCTCTGTTTGATTTGTAGTTGCCATGATGCTGCACATGGGATCATTTATGAGTCCAGCCACTTGGGGACTTGAAAGCTAAAGCAACTCTGACAGTTATCATTCAGGGAATACCTTGAATGTAACTGTTTTGGGAAACAGTTAAATCAGTGGGTTTATTCCTGCTTTAAGGGACCTATTTGTTCTAAATGCTTGTTTCACATCTTTAGCTCAATTATTTTCTTGCACTTTGCAAGATACCTTTTTTTTCTGCTGTTTTTAACGAAGACTTTGAATTTTGGTGTAATTGCACATTTCCAGTAAAAAGTGCATTTAAGCAAACTGATTAAACTATATGTAAAATTGCCATGTTGATTTTATTACAGTCTGTTTCTCTGTATCAGCTTTGATATTTTGTACTATTGATATACTATATACTTTAAGAAAGCAAACTTTAAAACAAAACAGTTTTAGGATGCAAAATTAAAACCAGCCCAGCTGGGCTCTTAATTCCCTGCTGGGCTATTAATAAAGTAGATTTGCATATGAATGTTTAAATATTTTTTTCTTGTATAAGAGAGAAACAAGGGCTTCAGTATTCAATAATTAAATAATTTTGAGTTCCTATCACTTCTTCCTCTGGCAGGGGAAAGAGTGAGGATCTGTGCTTTGAACAGTTTTAAACTAGGAGTAAGCTCTGGAGAGGGAATTCCCTGGTGTTGCCTGCAGTTTTATTAAATTCTAATACCATATTCAGTATAGCAATACAGTAACCGTACATTGTAGCCTCAAAGTTAATGCTTGAAGAAGTATTAAACCCCAAAACTGAATATATTACAGCTTACAATCCTTCAAGCAGAAGTAAACCTATTGATTTAACTCTTTCCCAAGGTATGCTGTAAATGATGGGTACTACAATTGCTTCCGCTCTCTACCAAACTGTAATGCCCTCAAGTGGCTGATGGCATAACCGATCACATGTGCAGCCAGTGGCGTCGCCAGGGGGGGCGGGGGGGGCGGGCCGCACCCGGGTGACCCCCGCCAGAGGAGTGACACCTGTGGGCAGCGGCACCGCTAACACTGCACCCTAAGACAGATCTGTGTCTTTCCGACTGTTTCCTGTCTCGCACAGCGGAGCGGACTAGACCAAAGCTGCCTCCCCCTCCTCTCTGTTTACATCTACACACAGGAGGAGGGAGTCCGAGGGACACACTGCTGTGGATATCCCGTGCTGTTCTGAGGTCTGTACAGGTAAGTGTAATGTAGACAGAAGAGGGGGGCAGTGACCAGGAAGGGGGGGGCAAATAAAAAAATGATGGGGCGACATGTGCTGGGGGGCTATGGGAGGGGAGAGGGGGATCTACTAGCACAAGTGGAGAGGGGGTCTGCACTGAGGGGGGTCTATACTGATAGAGGGAGGTCTATACTGATGGAGGGGGGTCTGCACTAAGAAGGGTCTATACTGATGGTAGGGGGGTCTGCACTGAGGGAGGTGGGTCTGTACTTAGTGGCAGGATCTGTACTTAGTGAGGGGGATCTGTACTGAGGAAGGGTGATCTATACTGCGGGAGTGGGGTCTGTACATAGAGGGGTCTATACTGAGAGAGCAGGGGTCTGTACTTAATGGAGGCTGGTCTGTACTTAGTGGAGGGGGTCTGTACTGAGGGAGGGGGGTCTGTACTGAGGGGGAACTATAGTTGGTGAAGGAGGGTGACACCATGTTTTTCCACACCGGGTGACACCAACCCTAGTGACGCCACTGTGTGCAGCACCATGTCAACTGCGGATCAAACAGAGGCTAAGATGGCATCTTCCTTGGCTAGGATGGTTTAGTTCTGCTTTAAATGTGGTGGTTGCATTATTTTAACCTATTGATCCAGCCAGTAAATCTGATACTTTTGAATGTCTTTTAACAAACTAAGCTTTCAAGCAAAAATGTCAGTTAGAAGGTTGAAACAAACCATTTAACATTGGCCAGCTCGTGTAAGACCTTTATCCCAAAAGGAAAAGCATGGTAAAACACAGCTGGAGTTCTTCTTAATTTGTTAGTCATGTCCATCTAAATCTGCTAGTGTATCTAACACTACCTTGTTGACAATGCTGTTGTTCAAAGATGTTGCCCCTCCATCCATAGTTACATAGTAGGAGAGATAGAAAAAAGACACAAGTCCATCAAGTCCAACCCATGTGTGTGATTATATGTCAGTATTGCATTGTATATCCCTGTATGTTATGTTCAGGTGCTTATCTAATAGTTTCCTGAAACTATCGATGCTCCCCGCTGAGACCACCGCCTGTGAAAGGGAATTCCACATCCTTACCGCTCTTACAGTAAAGAACCCTCTACGTAGTTTAAGGTTAAACCTCTTTTCTTCTAATTTTAATGAGTGACCACGAGTCTTGTTAAACTCCCTTCTGCGAAAAAGTTTTATCCCTATTGTGGGGTCACCAGTATGGTATTTGTATATTGAAATCATATCCCCTCTCAAGCGTCTCTTCTCCAGAAGGATTGAGTTCGGTGCTCACAACCTTTCCTCATAACTAATATCCTCGACCCTAGACCGTTTATTAGCTTTGTTGCCCTTCTTTGTACTCGCTCCATTTCCAGTACATCCTTCTTGAGGACTGGTGCCCAGAACTGGACAGCATACTCTAGGTGCGGCCGGACCAGAGTCTTGAAGAGCAGGAGAATTATCGTTTTATCTCTGGAGTTGATCCCCTTTTTAATGCATGGCAATATTCTGTTTGCTTTGTTAGCAGCAGCTTGGCATTGCATGCCATTGCTGAGCCTTTCATCTACTAAGACCCCCAGGTCCTTTTCCATCCTAGATTCCCCCCAGAGTTTCTCCCCCCAGTGTATAGATTGCATTCATATTTTTGCCACCCAAATGCAATATTTTACATTTTTCTACATTGAACCTCATTTGCCATGTAGTTGCCCACCCCATTAATTTGTTCAGATCTTTTTGCAAGGTTTCCACATCCTGCGGAGTAGTTATTGTCCTGCTTAGCTTAGTATCGTCCGCAAATACAGAGATTGAACTGTTTACCCCATCCTCCATGTTGTTTATGAACAAATTAAATAGGATTGGTCCCAGCACAGAACCCTGGGGGACCCCACTACCCACCCCTGACCATTCCGAGAACTCCTCATTTATCACCACCCTCTGAACTCGCCCTTGTAGCCAGTTTTCGAACTATTGTAATCACCCTATGGTCCATGCCAACGAACCTTATTTTGTACAGTAAACGTTTATGGGGAACTGTGTCAAATGCTTTTGCAAAATCCAGATACACCACGTCTACGGGCCTTCCTTTATCTAGATGCCAACTCACCTCCTCATAGAAGGTTAATAGATTGGTTTGGCAAGAACGATTCTTCATGAATGATACCAATCTCATTACTAAAATCTTGTATATAGTCCCTTATCATCCCCTCCAAGAGTTTACATACTAATGATGTTAGGCTAACTGGTCTGTAATTCCCAGGGATGTATTTTGGGCCCTTTTTTAAATATTGGTGCTACATTGGCTTTTCTCCAATCAGCTGGTACCATTCCAGTCAGTAGACTGTCAGTAAAAATTAGGAACAATGGTCTGGCAATTACTTGACTGAGTTCCCTAAGTACCCTCGGGTGCAAGCCATCTGGTCCTAGTGATTTATTAATGTTAAGTTTCCCAAGTCTAATTTTAATTCTGTCCTCTGTTAACCATGGAGGTGCTTCCTTTGATGTGTCATAAGTATAAACACTGCAGTATTGGTTACTGAAGCCCCCCGATTCCCTTGTGAAGACTGAGGAGAAGAATAAATTCAATACCTTTGCCATCTCCCCATCCTTTGTAACCAGATGTCCTTCCTCATTCTTTATGGGGCCAATATGGTCTGTCCTCCCTTTTTTACTGTTTACATACTTAAAGAATTTCATGGTATTTTTTTGCTCTCCTCCACTATGTGTCTTTCATGTTCTATCTTAGCTGTCCTTATTGCACCCTTACATTTCTTGTTGCATTTTTTATAAAGTCTGAATGCTGATGATGATCCCTCAACCCTGTATTTTTTGAAGGCCTTCTCCTTTGCTTTTATATGCATTTTTACATTGGAGTTAAGCCAGGACTTTTGTTCGCTCTTTTAAATTTATTACCCAATGGGATACTTTGGCTAATGCCCTTATTTAATATGCTCTTAAAGCAAATCCATCTCTCCTCTGTGTTCTTTGTCTTAAGATTTTATCCCGATTTATGCCTTCTAGCAAGGCTCGTAGTTTAGGGAAGTTGGCTCTTTTGAAATTCAGTCTTTGTATTCCCCTTATGTTTCCTATTTGTGTGATTTATACTGAAGCCAATTGACCTGTGATCGCTGTTAACTCGATTGCCCCGTATTTCCACATCCATGATCAGGTCTGTATTGTTGGTAATCAGTAGATTTCTAGTTGGTGCGTCTACCATCTGACCCATAAAATTGTCCTGAAAGACATTTAGGAATTGGCGAGCCTTAGATGAATGCGCAGTTTCCTCCGCCCAGTCTATGTCTGAGTAGTTAAAATCCCCCATTATGATAATACTTCCCATCCTTGCTGCTAATCCAAATTGTGATAGGAGATCTGTCTCCCCTTCTTCCCTGTCATGACAAGGTTCACCCGTTGGTGGCGCTGTCAGTCTCTTGGATCGTAGTACCAGTGTCCACCAGCGGGTGTCTTCCAACACCTAAGACCTGTAATAAGAGGACTAACTTGCTGGTGGCACTGTTGGATCCTTGGGCCGTAGTACCGGTGTCCACCAGCGAGTGTATTCCAGCAGCGTGGAGCAGACAGCACCTTCTGCGCTCAGGTGTTACATGAGTTAAATTATTGGCAGCCTTATAAATACCCGGCAAGCCCTCACATGCTTGCCTTGGTATCTCTCTCCTTGAGCCCTGACCTTGTTCGCCTGTTAACTGATCCTGAGACTGCATCCGACCTTGTTCCCGACCTTATCCTGACCCGGTCCCTTTTGTGTTCCTGTACCCTTCAGCCCGATCCATCCCCTCTCTGTTCTGTTGGTTCCCTGTCCCTCATGTACTGATCTTCCTGTGTATGACCTTGGCCTAGCTAACGTTTACACTTCAGGAACATCCATTGTCCTTCTGCTGACCTGCCGTGTATGACCCTGGCCTGGCTAACATCTGTGATTCTTGTACTGCCCCTTGCTGTATATATTGTTGTTGGTGGTGGGTTTGTTGGGTTGGTTGTGCACTGTTTGTATTTTCTTATTTATCATCTATTTTAATAAATATCATTATTCACTTTACATGCGTTTTGGGTTATCTCTGTGCAGTCCACACAGTCTGGTCTACTAATTCTCCTGACACTCCCTCAGGTTAGGGGGCCTATAGCATATTCCCAGTATTATTTTACCCTTAGCTTCATCCCTTTGGAGCTCTACCCATAAGGATTCCACCTCCTCCCTAGCTCCCTTAGTGATGTCATCTCTCACATTCACTTGTACATTATTCTTGATATATAGGCATACCCCTCCCTCTTTTTTACCCTCTCTAACCTTGCGATAAAGGGTATACCCTTGGATGTTTGCCAGCCAATCATAAGAGCTGTTGAACCAGGTCTCTGAAATTCCCACAAAATCCAAATCCTCCTCGTACAACTATCTCTAGTTTACCCATCTTGTCCGCCAGGCTCCTGGCATTGGTGAACATGCCACGTAGTTTAGACCGGTCGCATATTATCCTCTTATTGGGTGTTCTGCGATTGCAATTAGGACTTGCTACTGTACTTACCTTGGGTTTATGTGCTTTGGTGAACCTACCACTAATGCCCCCAATACTACCCTCTGGAATATGTTCCGCACTGACTATCTCTACCTCTTGACCCTCCCCCCATCGCCTAGTTTAAAAACCCCTCTAACTTTTTGGCCATCTTCATTCCAAGCTTATCTGTACCCTCCTCAATTAGGTGAGAAGTCGGCCGAGTTCTCTGGGAACCCAAACCCCTCTTTACTACATCAGCTCTTCAGCCACTTGTTTACTTCCCTAATCTCCCTCTGCCTTTCTGGTGGGGCTCGATGTACCGGTAGTATTCCTGAGAATACTTCCTTGGAGGTCCTTTTCCTCAATTTAGCTCCTAAGTCCCTAAAATCGTTCTTTAGGACACTCCATCTGCCTCTGACTTTGTCATTGGTGCCAACGTGCACCATGACAGCGGGGTCTTAACCAGCCCCTCCCAGTAATCTGTCCACCAGATCCGTGATGTGCCGAACCCGAGCACCCGGTAGACAACATACTGTTCGGTGCTTCAGGTCTTTGTTACAGATTGGCCTCTCTGTCCTTCTAAGAATTGAGTCCCCTACCACCAGAATCTGTCTTTCCTTTCATTTTGCTTCCCCCCCCACTCTCACTGAAAGATTTCTTCCCCCGGCAGCTAGGAAAGTCCCTCAGCTCCAGCAGTGCTGGTCCCTGACTGGTTTCACCAATGTCACTCAATGAAGCGTACTTATTGGGATGCTCCAGCCCTGTATCGCCTCCCTGGCACTTCCCCCTCTACCCTTCCTGACTATCACCCATCTACTCTTTGCTAGTGCCTGCACCTCTTTGTCCCCACCCGCCTCTGTGCTGGCCCCAGCCGGCACCTGCTGTGTACGTTCCTGGCTCTCCTTTAGTATGGAGGGACTTCTCAGTGCTGACAGTTGCTTCCCCAGATTCAGAACCTGGGCTTCCAGGGAAACAATGCGCTTACATTTTGCACAGCAGTATTCATCCTCGATCGGATGATCAAGGAACGCATACATGCCGCAAGATGTACAACGAGTCGCCTCTCCACACCCGCCGGGCATCGTACCTATTAAATTTAATGAGGATTGGGGATTATACTGAAATGTATAGTTATTCCTGCGCTACCATGTAAACGAATGCCAATGAACGTTGAACTGCTGCAAGCACTCAATATAGGTCAAACTCAGCCCATACAGCAATAGAAATAAAGTATGTAAAAATTGGTGCTGCGCTGTTCTTTTAAAAAAAAAAAAAAAAAACTATGCTGCTAGAGGTAGTAGTACAAAGGTAAATGAACACGTAAAATTAAATAAATATATAAAAAACCATAAACAATATAAGAATAAGTACAATCAATATAGAGCACTTCTATACCCAACAGGTGCAGTGTGATATTCCACAATAATCGATGGTAATAGCAAAGTGCAAGAAAATCATTCAATAAAGACTCAAGGCCAGATGTGATAAGTATCTTACTGGAAACACTAAAATCAATATACAATCACTAAAAACCTCAATGGATCGTGCAAATAGGCAGAAAACATTGTGCAAAAAACAGAAATTAATAAATTAAATGTGCAACGTGCAATCAATATGTGCAAGGATTGCAAATGCAGTGTATAATAAACATATAACCAAAATAAGTCCACTGTAGGACTTGTGGAAATTCAAACAAAGGCAAATGTGTGCAAAATATTTAATGGGACTGGGAATGTAGTGCAATGCGATTAAATCCTCTTATTGTGGCTAATCAGAAAATGTGCAATAAAATGTGATAAGGTGCTGAGAGCATGGGGGTGATCTCCTCTTCGTGCACAGGACACACAGTGGTGTGAAGTGGCCTCTTACCTTGCGGTAAAGAGGTAACCACATAAAGTTGCTGGTAATGTCTGCTTCTCCCTTGTACTCCTAACTGGCAGAAGTATGTCGAGTACTTTGCGGGTAGGGGGCCATTGATATGCCAGCCAATGTGTGAAACATTTTTAAAATCATTTTTTTTTGTATAAACTGAACTCATATTTAATTTGATTTACTGCTTGTGTTTCTTTTAGCTGTCTCCTAGGTTCTCCAATGGCCTTTTTTTGGCCATTTTCTTCAATAGTGCAAACGTAATTTATTTGATACATGTGGTAACAATCTCTTCTTCAGCTAACTATTATGTTGTGGGTCTGCTATACACACACATTGTTTTTGTTGTTAATGTATAATGCATTAATGATAAAAATAATCATCCTTTCAGCTCCATGAATTAATTGCTTTGAGTCCCTAAAGTGGCGTGATTGGGGCAAATTTTAGAGCACTGTGGGGGTTATTTACTAAAGGCAAATACACTTTGCACTACAAGTGCATTACAAGTGCACTTGAAAGTGCACTGAAACTGCACTGAAAGTGCACTTGTAGTGCAAAGTGGATTTCCCTTCAGTAAATACCCCCATTGTCACTGTAAACTACACCAACTTACTCCAAAAACTGGTATTGAGCATTGAAAGAAGAAGCCACACATTGTTGAGTATAAAACATTTTACTCAAAGCACATTCACATGTGCGTTAGAAAAGGGTTTTTTAACAAACCAACATCTTTGGTGTATAACATTTTTATGTTTGACAGTAGAAATGTCCTTTTTTGAGTTAAACAGGCATGTTTAAAACCATAACATACACAACTCAGGAACTTACAAAGTTCAACTTGGATAAATTGAAGGCAATAGGTGACATTAGTATGTCATAACTGTGTTGATCCTTCCTTCATCAGATGGGGTGATGTCACCCCTGTAAAAGCCAAATTTTGAAGATGCACACAAATTGGGAGTGAAAATGTGAATTTCCCTCCTGATCCCATGCCTAATGTCAACATGTGCTAGCTCCCATCATGGGGGATCAATGGATGTGTTTTGGGGGTGCAACCCCTTCCTCTCATCTAATTTAGTTGCGAGGAAGGGGTTGCACCGACAAAATGAGTACACTGATATCCCGTGATGGCAGATAGCACATGTTGACACACTGTGTGCATCTTCAAAATTTGTCTTTCAAATTACTTTAAAACTTTTTTAAAATAAAAAAACATAATGACAAAATGTTAAAATTTTTGGGTGTTTTATATTGTGCCTAAAATATCAATGATGTTGTTGAGTCTTTGTTCAGCATCATTGATGTTCTCCTTTATCTTCTCTAATTCCTGATTGCACACCATTATCTCCCCGATGAGGATCTGTGCACTTGCACTGGTGAAATGAGCTTCTTCTTCCCAAACATCCACCACATCACCTAAAAAAAAAAAACGCACCATGTATTATAAATATGCATGCATACATCTATTACCTGAAGCCGTGGTCTCAGACACTGACCTGTTGTGGTCACTATTTCATCCAATTCCGGAACCTCTCCCTCCACATCTTCAGGGTGTGTGGGGATTTACCCTTCTTTAGGAGGTGTGTTGTTCCTTGTGTCCTCAGATGTCCCGAGTCTTTTCTCCCCTATGTGAATTAATAATAAGGTATACTTAGCACACAGATATTTGAGGCAAGAAATAGGAATATGCAACATTGCTTGGAAGTGTCGTACAATTGTCTGTTTTGGCAGAGTTCCAAGCTGAAAACATGTTTTTTTTCCCTTTCTAAAGCTGGAATACTTACCTTTTTTGTTATTAAAGTTTCACAGATGGAGAGACCCCTAGTGTCCACTGGAGCACCTGCGTGGGACACCCTAAAAAGGGTATTCTAGTGTCCCACACTAGTGCTCCTGTGTGCAGATGTGTAAACAGTTGCTGAGTGTCCTCTCCTTACACAGAAACAAGTTTGCATTTCATTCTAGTTACAAACACATCTAGACAACAATGTACTAAACT
Source organism: Aquarana catesbeiana (assembly GCF_042186555.1). Classification (NCBI taxonomy): domain Eukaryota; kingdom Metazoa; phylum Chordata; class Amphibia; order Anura; family Ranidae; genus Aquarana; species Aquarana catesbeiana. Next base: position 200,875,745 of record NC_133326.1, on the reverse strand, counting down.
TCTTTTCATACAAATAGGCATGAACAAATGTAGTTAAGCTGCATCTGCCAAAAACATTGTATTAGGAGTTGAATGAACGATATTTACTACGGACGAACAATGTTTACTACGACGATCTAACGAATGATGTTTACTACAGACGATTACTGTCCCCACGCCATTTTAAAATGCACAACAGTAAGGAAAAGCACATGGAGCAGCATGCGAGTAATAATAATTGGAACACACGACAAAATACTTACTTTTTTGCAGCACTCTCTTGATCCTTCTGTACTGATCCTGCTCCCTCAATTTAAGGTCTGACCAACGTTTCCTCAATTGCTCCTTGGATCGTCGTGCCCCAAAATTCTTCTGCAGACTTCTCACAACTTTAGTCATGATCTTGGCCTTTCTCACATTTTGGTTGCTGTATGGTCCATACTTCCCATCATAATTGGCCCTCTTCAAGATGTCTACCATCTCTACAAAGGACATATTTGACGCCTTAAATCTCCTCCTGGATCGGGACGTTTGTGGCTCCGGGCTTTCATCGTCCTTCTCATTGCTGAGATTACCATGCACCTGTTGTCTCTCCGCCATGTGCTCTCCCACTGCGCCGAAAGAGAAGTGGCGGGGAATATACTAGAAAGAAGGTCAGGGCGGAGTTTCACTCATGCGCAGTGTAGATAAAGCGAAACACGCGTGCACCGTACGTACGATCTGTGAGTGGAGAACGGAGTAGCGTAAAAGCCGATCGTGCAAATGAAGGTACCATTTTAACTTGGGGCATCAGTGGTTAGTGGCTTATACTGCTTTTAGAGATTGAGGCCTATATTGGGACAAGATTAGGAGAGTTTAGCCTGACATTAGGGTTTGTCTTGTGTCTTGCAGAGAAAATGGATAAATTTAATGATCATGACTTCCTCCCTGACTTAATTGATAAGTACAGAGAGCTGCCATGTCTGTGGCAAGTGAAACACTAATTTTATAACAAAAAACTAAAGAGGAAGGCAGCGCTGGATCAACTGTTAGAATTGGTGAAGCTGGTGATTCCCACGGCAGACATCACCTATTTGAAGGCCAAAATTGGTGGCCTGAGGAGCACGCAAAAAGGTCCAGGATTCCATGAGATCAGGAGCAGCAGCAGATGACATTTATGTCCCCAGGCTCTGGTACCATGACAGACTGTGTTTTTTTGTCAGACCAAAGTGAACCCAGGCCATCACTCGCAACCCTTCCTTCCACACTTCCTTCCACCTCAGCTGAGGCTTCCGACATACAACCTGGGCCTTTCACCCAGGAAGATGTGGAGGAGCCCAGCTTGAGCCAGGTAGAGCATTGTTCAACATATTTCAGGTCAAGATTTTAATGATGTTAACTAGATGTTATTATTGATCACTAATTTTGGATTTAACAAACTGGTTTACAGTAGTGGATTTAACAAACTGGTTTACAGTAGTAGCCAAAAATGATTGGGACAAGAATGATAGACCAAAAAACTAAAACTATGTCCCATTTTCATACACAGGAAAGTCTCAGCCAGGAGGAGGGCATTGAAAGTGTCAGCCAGGAGGTGGCGGGGAAAGTGGCAGCCAGGAGGTGGCCGTGGAAAGTGGCAGCCAGGAGGTGGCCGTGCTCAGTAGCCTGACCGAATCCCAGGTCCCTCCCCTCCACCTTCAAACAAAAAGCCCCAGGGAGGGGAGGAACATGGAGGAGTCAGCGCTTGGTTTGATTCGGCAGGTTACTGCGGTCCAAAGCCTCATCTGTGAGGAGGTCATATTTCAGGCCCTAAATAAGAGGGTGAGGGGCCAACTCACCAACAAAAGTCATGTATGTGAATTGGATTATACTCCTCATCCCCCTCCTGCCACAACTCCAACACCACAGTCTGGAAGGACGCGTGGAAGGAAGGAAGTGTTGAGAGTGATGGCCTGGGTTTGGTCTGGTCTGGCAAAAAATGCAGGCTGTTGTAAGATCACAGCCTGGGACATATATGTAATCTGCTGCTGCTCCCAATCTCTCGGAGTCCTGGACCATATTGTGCTCCCTATTAAATGGACTCCTCAGGCTACCAATTTTGACTGTCAAATAATTGATGTCTGCCCTGGGGTACAAAGGCTTTGCCAATTTCAACAGTTTATCCAGCGTTGCCTTCCTCTTTAGTTTGTTATGACCCCTAATAAATTCCATTTTTTTTTTTTTTTTTACAAATACTTGGCTATGTGTTTCAGTTCAAAAAGGACAGTTTGTTTGTGAGTAGGCAGGTACATTTCAAAAATATAATGTCAAATTAACAAGGGACACCAACACCAACCAACCTCTTTGAGGTTAAAAAACAAGATAATAATGGTGTTGTGGTAACTTGACACACAAAATGAGAAAAAATATTATGGAAATTCTTCATGGCTATGAAGAAGACTTTTATAATGTCTATTCTTCATGGCTATGCATAAAGCATAACGGTGGGAATTAGAGAGTTGTGAAGATGTGCTCAGGCACCTCTAGGTGTCTTCACTTCATATTAACCACTCCAGCTCCAGAAGGTTTACCCCCCCCCCTTCATGACCAGGCCATTTTTTGCGATACGGTACTGCGTTACTTTAACTGACAATTGCACGGTCATGCGACGCTGTACCCAGACAAAATGTATGACCTTTTTTTTCCACAAATAGAGCTTTCTTTTGGTGGTATTTGATCACTTTTTTATTTTTTGCGCTATATACAAAAAAGGTCAATTTAAAAAAAAAAAAACAATACTTTTTACTTTCTGCAACAAAACTTTCCCAATAAAAAAAATTTTACAAAATCAAATTTCACCAATTTAGGCCAATGTGTATTCTGCTACATCTTTTTGGTAAAAAAATATATTGATTGGTTTGCGGAAAAGTTACAGAGTCTACAATCTATGGTATATTTTTATGTATTTTTTATTTTTTACTAGTAATAGCGGTGATCAGAGACTTATAGTGGGACTGTGATATTGCGGCGGACAAATCAGACACCTAACTGACACTTTTTGGGGACCAGTGACACTAATACATTGATCAGTGCTAAAAAATATGCACTGTTACTGTACTAATGACACTGGCAGGGAAGGGGGTTAACATCAAGGTCTATCAAAGGGTTTAATGTGTTCTGCTAATTGGCTCCCGCTGTGTCCAATCACAGTGGGAGTGGGTCACCTCACCAGTGGCGCGCACACGTGTCCCAGACCCATAACTGTCAGATCCCGTACCAGGTATGTGATCAAACGCAGAGTGGCCGCCCTGCCACAGTAAATCTACGGTGGGCGGTCGCTAAGTGGTTAAACAGATTGGCTTTAAAGTTTTCAGGCCTGGGGTGTCAAACCTTGTGCTCTATATCCTGTGCCTAACCAAGCGGCCCACATATTGTCCAGTCACTGAACAATATCTGTGGATGTTGTTTCAAATATTACAATCTACTGTTTATTGAAAAATCAAACCAGCCTTGTTACTTTCTATTTTCTGGTTGCTTATTATTTATTTTTATTAATTTCAGGTACTTATATAGCATATTTAGGTAATTTAAATAGCATTATGCCTCATTGACTTGGACATTTACTAGCTGATAAGTTGTCTCCCAAATCCCCAATACTTTCTCACCGGCACTGGGCGTTAGTGCTAAAGCACGGCTCGTTGCTTCTGCACTGCTTTCGGCCGGAAGCAGGGCGCTTTTAACCCCAAAGAAGGGGTTAAAAACTCCTGTGTTGCGGAGCTTCCGAAGCGCTGCCCATTCATTGCAATGGGCAGGGGTGGTTTGGGAGCGGTGTAAACACCACTCCCAAACTGCCCCAAAGATGCTGCTTGCAGGACTTTTTCTAACATCCTGCAAGTACACCGCCTGGGTGTAAAAGCACCCATTGCAATGAATGAGAGGCAGTTTTCGGGTGCTTTAGAGGCGCTATCTATAGTATATATATAGTATATAGTATTATATCGTGTGAAAGGGGTCTTAGGTACAAGAAGAAGTTCACCAGCTGACCTCATTAGCACACACCCTGCAGCTGCCTTCCCCTTCCAGGAGATCGCTCCCACCCCCCTTCTCAGGTACATGGTTTTCCAATGCAATCAGCCATGATCACTGATTTTACTAAACATACAGCCATTGACTTTTTTTTTATTCTTACCTTAGTTTCATCTTGCATAGATTGTTCACTTGGCAGAGTGTGCAGGAGCTGAGCAATCAGATAACAGCCTATGTGAATCAGAGCTGTAGTATTGAAAACAGGAAAAGTGTGTCCCGGGTTCTGTAAAGCTCACCATACACTATACCAGTGTTTCTCAACCTTTTTTCAGTCAAGGCACCCTTTAAAATTATGGACAGTCTCAAGGCACCCTTTAAAATTATGGACAGTCTCGAGGCACCCCATTTTTAAATGTAAAAAATTATTGTAATGGTTTTGCATAATGCAGCAACATCCACACATGTAGGGCACCCAACGTTGGAGGTGATTTTTTTTCTCTTCCAAAGCAAATACACTTTTGCACACTGGTACTGACTAGTATTCCAATGTTTCTCTTCCCCCTCAATTTCTCTCCATCAGTCAGCTAATGTGAACCCAGTGCTGAGGGAGAGAGGCAGAGAAGGGTCAAACAAGGATGCCGTGGAGGTGACAGACATCCTCCTCAACTGATGACATCATTGGTTGTTAGGATGCCAGTGTCTAGAAAGTGGTAATGGTGTATAATGAAAACCTGCAGCTTTGTGTAACTAAAAGGAAGGCTTGATCCACCTGCTGGCTTGTATACATTTTTTGATCAATGGTTAGGCATTTTGCCAAGGCACCCCTGAAGAAACCTCAAGGCACCCTGGTTGAAATAGGCTGCACTATACAATCTGATTATACAATCTCCTTTAAATCTACCATCAACTATGTAGTGCAAGTGCCTGTCTGATTAGATACAGAGTGATTGTATAGATGTTGTGTTCTCCTATTTTGTAAAATCTAAAGGAGATTGTACAAACAAATTGTATAGTGTATGGCCACCTTTAATATGCTTAAAATTATTTAGTTGCGCTTTCGGTGCCATTAATTGTTAATGGCAAACCAAACGCATAAGCAAACATGCTATTTGCCACAAGTGACAAACACAGGAAAACACACAGTAAAAAAAAACGTGCAACCCGCATCATGCCAAAATGTCACATGAGCTACTTTGCCATTTGTAGCACAGACCATTGCAATCAACAGGCTGCCCTATGCATGTCATAGGAAAAACAAGCCAAAAAACATACACTCCCACTAATCTAGGTGTGAATTGGGCCTGAAAGTGAAATGTGTGTGTTTACACAAGAACAATAAGGGTTCCATTCACATATATGTGTTTCCAAATGCATGCACAGAAATTGCCTGCTGCTGTGCTTTTCAGAAATGCACTGCAAATGCACCAAAAAGATAAAAAATGCACCACGCTTTACTCTAAAAAAAGTTCTGGAGTTTCTTTGGGGCGATTGTTGCGCATAGGGCAGCCCATTCAAGTGAGTTCCCACTAAGCAGAGATGTGTCACCATCCACTCCCACCTATGTACTTGTATAAAGATAGCCATACACTATGCAATCTGCTTGTACAATCTCTGTACAATTTCCTTTAGATTTACCAGAACTATGGAATAGGAGGGCCCACCTCAACAATCTAAACAATCTATTCAATTTGTATCAACATAGCTGATGGTAGAGCTAATGGAGATTGTTCAATCAGATTGTACAGAAAATGGGTGGAAGGTGGTACAGTATAGTAATGTGGAAGTTGTGGTCCAGAGTGGTGAACACGCCCTGTCATGCCCTTTTCTATGATGCATTATGGGATTTAAAACTACAAAAAGTGATGGAAGCAAAAAACATTTTACAAACGCTGAAATAAACATATGGTGTTTTAAAGCTTGTGTGGACAAGGTAAGCAAAAGATATGCACATTGTGGGGGCTGAGCCAGAAATAACAATAGATAAATGCTTCTATTTATTACAAAAAGTGAAATTCTGCCCGAAAAGGTGAACTTAGCCTTTAAGAGTTGTCAGTATGTAAACAGTCACATGCTTGAGGGCTTAGCTCTGAAAATGACCAGAATTTATTAACAAGATTTGCCCTTATAGACTTCAGTGGGGTTCGATGCCAAGATTAGGTTTCGTGGAGATTAAGTAGGACCTCCTAAGGATTCCCCCATCCTTTTATAAGATATACAAGCAAGCAAATATTTTGAAGTTCAGAAATATTTGGTGACATTTGTCTTCTCTTCTCCAAATCTGTTTCTTAGCAATAAAACAGCAAGCCAGCATTACAGCATATATTGAAGGGACCCTGGCTGCTCTGAAAGAATGGAAAACAGCTTGCTTGTAATCCGGTTTTCTTCTGAACCAACACAGCCAGTTGAATTTTTCAGTACATTACAACATATGAACCATGATTTTGTCATAAATAATTCAGCAAACACAGCTTCTTGAGAGCCCAAAACAGCTTGTCCTAAGAAAAACAAAGATGTTATAATATGTCAGACAAACAGTTCTGTGAGAGAAAAACACTTATTATAAGAAATCATGTACGATATGCAAATAAATACACAAGAGGCATACATATATGTAAAGCGTATTGTAAAGGAGCCTTTACATGTTACTATCAGTGCCATAATTTACTTGCAGCGATGGCAGTAGAGCTGCTGCTATAAAATATACATTTTTCAGAGTAATAATGTGGTTTGTGTCATATAAAATAGTTGTGTGCTAAAATGCATAACCATGACCTAAAAAGCTATATTAGCAGGAAAAAGAATCTAGAGATGTGGTCCACTTCAAGTCCAGCGAGCTTGGTGCAAGTGTAGGCCTTTATGAGGTGTGTCTAAAAAGTTTGGTGAATGATATCAGAAAACAAACAAAACAGAAGATACAAACAAATTACCTTTATTGGCGTTCAAAATAATCGCGTTCCTTCACAACACACTTTTGGCAATGTTCATAAAGCTTTAGGAATCAATCGCAGAACCACTGTCACTCATTCTTGGATTGTCGACACGTCTGGAAAACGTGTGCCTTTCATGGCGCGTTTCAGGCGAGGAAACAGAAAGAAGTTCCATAGGCGCAAGATCAGGGGATGGATTCCGAAACAAACTGGTAGCACCAGCTCTCATCCCCTGTGATGATAGTTCTCAGAAAGGATGGATCCTGGTCACACATGGTAATTAAATCTCCAGAGGTTTCCATCTATTTTGCTTTCTGTTCGTCTGTCAGCTTGTACAGCACAAACCGGGAACAGATCTTCCACTTACGCATATCTTCACGGACGATGGTGTGCACTGTGTCCCTGCTAACGCCCAGTTCCTCCACCTTCAATTGTAGAGTCAGTCGCTGATCTTGTCACATTCGCTCAATCACATCTGGGGTTCTGCTTGTCGGCGGCCAAAACGAACATGGCTCATCCTCAGTTGTAAACACATTTTCTGCTCACGGCTTCTGGCCCATACACTTGCACCTACATTTCATGCGGCTCTGTTGCAGTTTTTCCCAATTGATAGCAGAACTTGTTGCTCCATTGCACTGTGACCCTACCTGTCAGACTGACTACGTTTGACTGCCCGCAGCGGGTTTACCCTGATAGTCATGTGTACTCCACGCTAGGTGGCGCTTCTCAACGTGTCTCTGAATAGCCATGTACATGCAGGCGCACCTGGCCCATGTGGCCGCTGCGATATCGGACCATTCACCAAACTTTTTAGACACACCTCTCATATGAATACCCAATCATGTGAGGAAATAGAAAAACATTTTTGCTTGCATATGATTGGATGATGGAAGCAGAGCATCACCTCATTCACCATGTTCTAGTGAAAATTCCCTTGAAAAGTGCAACTTCCCTTGCAATGTGAACAGCCTGTTTGGCCTTAGTAAATCAACCCCAAAGAGTGCTGTGAGTGTCATGCAGCCAACCCTCTTTTTACAGGGTCCCTTGCCAAGACCGCTTTCAACTCTGTGATTCAGGGGAGCTCACACTTACCATTTGTACACCATTAAAGTGGAATTCTAGCAAACATTTGTTCCTCATTTTGTATAGCGTGGGCAAGGGTTAGAACCTATAGGCATTTAAAGCTCATAAACTATATGTGGACTACTGCACGTGTCTAAAAAAAGTCTACTCCTTTATTGGTTGCTGCTGTGAGACTGATATTTAAAGCAGGGGTCTCAAACTGGTGGCCCTCCAGCTGTTGCGGAACTACAAGCCCTATTATGCCTTTGCCTGAGGGAGTCATGCTTGTAACTGTCAGCCTTGCAATGCCTCATGGGTAGTTTCGCAACAGCAGTTTGAGACTCCTGATTTAAAGCAATCACTGGAAGTTTTCGGCTTTCATAAATGTTTCAAGGTAATGAGCGAGCAGCTGCCACACTTCGCATGGGAAACTGTAAAAAAAAAAAAAAAAAGTTATTTCATTGCTTCATTTTCCAAAAAAGTAAAATTTTCTAAAAACTTGCCATGCCTCTTACTAAATACCTCAGACTTTCTACTTTCCGAAAAGGATATAATATTAGGGGAGATATGTACTGTCCTGGCATTTTAAGGGCATCAAGAAATGAGATAGGCTGTCAGTATCAGAATTATGTTTTGTTTTTTTTGTTTTTTTTCGTTTACATAACAATAATAAAAATTTTAAAAAAATACCAAATATCAAATACCACTAAAAAGTTCTATTTGTGTGGGAAAAATTATATAAATTTAATTTGTGTACAGTGTTGCATGACCACGCAATTGCTAGTTAAAGTAGCGCAGTACTGAGTAGCAAAAAATGCCGTGGTCAACTTTAAGCGGTAATAAACCAAAAAGCAAACATTTATTATATTGCAGCTTCTTAGATATAATGCTGCATTCGTTTTCTTGTTTAGAATTTCTTTTATTTTCACTAGTAAATCTACTTTTTCAAGAGAACAAGCTGTCTTGCAGATGTAGCAGTTAGAGGTTTGAGACAAACGATTTAAAACTAACAGGGGTGCTTATAATGATCGGCTTTTGTTTATTTATGTAAAACCTTTATTCATAAAGAAAAAATATGCTGTGCTAACTGCTTTTAAAGTTTTTTAGTTGGAGTTTAGCTTCAGTGCATCTAAATCTGCTAGTACATCTAACACTTCTAACTGACAATGCTGTTGTCCAAAGGTGTCTCTGTTGCTCCTTCATCCAGAGTTAAGGCACTCTAATACAGGAGGTGTGTTACTGACCAGATCACCAGTTGAAAACAGAAGGAAAATGACAAAAAAAAGAAAACTAATACAGCCACCACATGTAAGAATTGGTAAACTGCATTATATTACAATTTTGGTTTTAAGTTTAATACCACTTTAAAATAAGACCACCTTATATATTATTATGATTATGATGAAGATCGGGTCACATTTTTTCCCTAGGTTCACACATACGCTGTGCCTACGTTTCCACCAAAAAAAGGTACATGCACCTTTTAAAAAATGCAGCCACAGGGAAATCGTACGGTCTGCGGTTCCCACACCCTCAAATGCGCTGCGTACTGAGATGCGTGGGGGTGGCATTCAAAATGTGTGACATCATCGACCGGTGCATGCTGGGCTGATGACATCACAGGGGGCGGGTGTCCCCGCCTATTAGCTATTTAGGAACTGTGAGATGGCAGAGCAGGCAGACAATGGGAGCCAGTGACAAGTGCGTGGAGCTTTCTTTTTTTTTCGGGTCGTGATGGTGGCGGGCATCATGATTGACAATAGATGTACTTCGGGGGACATTTTTTTTTTTTTAATAAACGATTTGTCAAAAACTGTCTGCTGTCATTTTTTTACACTGCATCTTTTTTGGGTGAAGAAGTGGGGTATGTACCCCATACTCATTCACATGGGGGGCAGGATCTGGGGGCCCCCTTGTTAAAGGGGACTTCCAGATTCTGATAAGCACCCCTGCCCACAGACCCCCAAAACCACAGGCCAGGGTTGTGGGGAAGAGGCCCTTATCTCTATCCACACGAGGACAGGGTACTTTGGGGGGGTAGAGCCCCCTTGCCCCAAAGCACCCCCATGTTGCGGGCATGTGGTCTGGTATGGTTCAGAAGGGAGGGCGCTCCCTTGCCTCCTGTCAGAAACCATGAACCAGACGGAGACAGAAGTACAGTAAAATCGCACTTGTTTATTAATAAAAATAAAAAGGTAAATAGAGTAAGCATAGTCAAAGCATAGCCAGAGTCCAGTAACCGGATTGGGTAGTCAGCCAAGCCAGAGTTCAGTAACCAGATCAGGTAATCAGCCAAGCCAGAGTTCAGTAACCAGATCGGGTAATCAGCCAGGCCAGAAGTCAGGGATCCAAGTAGAGAAACAGCAAGCAGGATAAGGAGCCAGAAGGGATGTCAGCAAAGCCAGTCTTTAAACAGGAACGCAGGAGATGGTTTCATGTGATGTGACCAAGGCGAAGGCAGGAATGAAGTGAGCTGGAGATCTTTAAGTAGGCAGGACTGATGATCAGATCCACAACAGCTAGTTATCTGTGGAGAGAGATGAGAGCTGGCAATTAGCCGACAGCTGAGCGGCCAGCTCAGAGAAGGAAGGGCTGAGCCAGCCCTGATACCTCCCCTTTCTTGGCCTTCCGGGCTGCATGCTCAGATAAGTGTCTGGTATGGATTTTGGCGGGGACCCCACATCGTTTTTTTTTTGGCATGGGGTTCCCCTCAAAATCCATGCCAGACCCGAAGGGTTACTTTTTCTTTCCTTTTAAATTTTTTTTTTTTACATTCAGCTGTAAGCGGGGAACCCCACTGACAGCTGATGACTCATCAGTTGTTAAAGACGCTCCTTAACAACTGGCTATTTACAGTTTGTTAAGGTGAAAAAAAAACACAAAATGCACCAAAAACGTAAAACACTTTTGCTTTTTGGTGCAGGTCCATTAAAGTCTTTTACATGCAAAACACAATCTGCTGTGGGGAAAAAATTCCCTGACCCTTTCCAAAAACACAGCATCTGACAACGCATAGATGTGAATGTGTCCTATAGGAAACCATACAAAATGGACTGTAGTGCATTTCTGCAAACCACAAAATGCTCTAAAAAGCATAGTTGTGAACCTAGACTAAATTTTTCTGGCTCAACAAAAGTCATCAGGAGCAGAGTCTACCTTTATTTGGTGAATGTTTAGTTCCAATTATCACAGTTTTGCAATAAACTGGGTAATTACATAGTCTCCAAAATGTATTTTTTTTTTGCAGAAAAGTTAGGTAATAGTGTAAAAAATTGTAAGCATGATCTTGATTTTAAAGCAGGTTAATGAATGCTGAAGTGAGACACAATAAGACAGGTAATTAGATACATTGATTTATTGCAATATACAATGTTAATGGTCTGAATCTAATTTTTTTTTTCAGCAAGATTTAATGAAAAGCTACAGGCTAAAGTTTACTTACCTATTTAGTTCAGAGCAGTAGATTTTACGTTTTTATTTCAGAAATCTTGGCACTTGCTGCTAAATTATGTTGCAGAGTTCATTTGAATGCCAAACTAGAAAAAATATTCTGATCTAGTCAGCGAGCAGAATGTCAACACTACAATTTTACATTTTAAGGTCAAGGTTTTTGGCTTAAATTTTACTTGCTTATTTATGTTTTTTTGCAGTCAGTGGACTTTATGAGTTCATGAAATCTATTACTCACATTCACAACATGCTAAATGCAATAGCTTATCCTTTTTTAATAAGTAATTAACAGCACTGTGCTGGATGCACTTGCTGCATAATGCATTTCACTTTCTCTGTTGGGTTTTCAGCAGAGATCAGTTGCTCAGTGCTTACAAGCCCAGCTTAATAACCTAACCTTGATTTTTCTTGTTGGGGGTATATTTAAACAGAGATATGTTTAATTTAATTACTGTTTAAGGAATAACCTTTATCGTAATAAAATTGTTGTTCACTGGTTGGAATACAAACTACTTATAATTAATTAAATTAGAACATTTTAGCTAGTAATGCTTTAACTTCAAGTATGTAGACAGGGGCGGACTGACAACTCATGGGGCCCCCGGGCAATAGGAGATTATGGGGCCCCCGGGCAATAGGAGATCATGGGGCCCCCGGGCAAAAGGAGATTATGGGGGGCCCTGGCAATAGGAGATTATGGGGCCACACAGTATACACATACACACATACAGTATACACACACAGACACACAGTATGCACACACAGAATACACATACACACACTGAAAAGGTACTGGAGAGGCTGGGCAGCTATAATCTTGGGATTTTTAAAAAAACACAGATTTTTACATACTGTCCCTGGTTTTATTGAGGCTGGCAACCCTGATGGGGCCCCTTAGTGGCATGGGGCCCTCGGGCAGTGCCCAAGTGCCCGAATGGTGAGTCCGCCCCTGTATGTAGACTACAATGAGTATTACAATTATATGCAAGAATATATACACACACATTTGTTTTTAAAGTAAATTTTATTGTAAAAGAATTGATTCATTTTTTTTTTAAGTATTAATTTATTTTTTGAAGTAATAATAATTTTTTACATTCATTTTTTGAAGTATTAATCTTTTGAAATACTATTTTTTTACATTTTTTTTTTATACATTTTTGAAATAATTTTTTTCCAATATCTTTCTAACGTTACATATATTTACTATTATATACCTCATTAATTACATTACATCAAAATCTTTTAGAAAAATATAGGTTGGTGTTCAAAAATACTCTCTGTTTGGATAAAAGGGTTTTTTAAACAGTCTTCTCTAAACAGTTTTTTTGTTTTTGTTTTTTTAAACAGACGTTTGTTCCCTAGGTGTGTTTCTAAGGCTACTTTCACACTGAGGCGCTTAACAGGCGCTTCAGCGCTAAAAATAGCACCTGCATAGCGCCTGTAAAGAGCCTCTCCTGTGTCTCCAGTATGAAAGAGGGATTTCACACTGGAGCATTGCGCTTGCAGGACAGTGAAAAAGTCCTGCAAGCTGCATCTTTGCAGCGCTGTAGGAGCAGTGTATTCACCGTTCCTAAAGCTCCTAAAGCTCCCCTGCCCATTGAAAACAATAGGGCAGCGCCGCCAAACCGCGGTTTTAACCCTTTTTCAGCCGCTAGCAAAAAAGGCCGCTAGCTAAAACGATGGTAAAGTGGTGCTAAAAACAGCGCCGCTTTACCGCCGGCGCCCGCCTCAGTTTGAAAGTAGCCTTAATGTGAGGAGATGGGACTGACTAGAGGGGGAGACAAATAGCTTTTCCTACTTAGTAGGAACAGACGATCTGTCTCTCCTCCCCTGTCAGAACACACACAAATTCCCATTCTGGCTCTTGTGCCCGCGATCGCGGGTGGCCGGCGGATATCTCTCATGTCTGCTATGGTTCTTAAAGGAGCCGCCGTACAGCTACGGCAATTCGCAGGAACGTGCCACCTGCCGCCGTGGCTGGTCGGCAAGTGGTTAAACAGATGTGTTTTTTTAAACAGATTATTATACAGATACCTTCTAAAACAGATATATACTTTTAACAGATGGTTATGAAGTGATGCTCTTTACTCTAATTTATGTTAATGTTTTGTTTTAATAGTCAATTGAGAGTCTAGGTTGATGGCATGATGATCGTCTTTAGCATATGGAAGGGGTTAAAGACATTGAATGTGCACTATAGTTCAAAGTTGCCTTGCTAACTATCAGCCATGTGTTCCTTGTGATAGCATATTGTTTGGCACTGAATGGGTTAACAACCTCATGAATGACACTACTTAAGGGTCCCTTTGAGAACACATGGTAGACCTGAAGAAGGAGGCCACGCCCTCTGAAACGCTTTGTCATAGCTACCTTTAGCATCATCCACCAGCTGGCTTTGCTTGAGGATTACTTGCATGTGTATCCGTGTGGAGTCTCCCTGTTCTCTTAGGATCCTCGTTGTGAGCGGAAGGCTCACGTGCAGCTTGTTGGCGGCTGCACGGTGATATAACAGGAACGCAGACTGTCAACTTGCCCTGGATTCAGCCTAGAATGCTGCACTCGGGAGAGCCACTACAGCCTAACATAGACACGCTTGTTTACATGTATACAATGTGAGTGTTTAGTGATACTTTGCTACTTTTTATCTTTATCCAATAAATGGTGTTGAACTAGGAGCCGGTGCGCTCTGTCTTTCTATTTATATCTTTGCAGTTATCAGTCTTCCCGATGGTTGATGGAGTAGCACAGCATACTATCACATACCACACTGAGTTAACCCCCTTTCTTTGAACATTCAAAACTTGTATAGTTTACCTTGATCATTTGAGGATCCGACTTTCTATACAAAAATATCCTTTCTGTGGAATTTCTATACACATTTTTTGTGGAATTTTTATCATGATTCCATTTTTATTTATATTTTTGCTCTCATAGACTCTTTGGACTCTAGCGCTATGGTGGTATTTTTTGTTTCAATTATATAACATGTATTTAGACATTTGTATTTGGATATCAGGTTTCACTTACCTGGTCCCCTTGGCAGAGCAAACCACAGATTTGTAGGGGATTCTTTCCTTATTTCCAGGGCCCACAGCTCTTCCTCACAAGACAGACATGAGATGCTGTAGCATGTGTCATGAAAGTGTATATTATCCTAAATATATTTTGAAGTATGTTTGCTATCAAACTTTACTGATTTTTAAGCAGTATTTTACTTTTTTATCTCTTGCAACGTTTCTTACCTACCAGTAACAATACTGTTGCAGACTCACAATTCCTTGGTGGTCATCAGTTGTACCTGTACTTAGCTGTACTTACCTGTACTTACCTGACCTGTGCATCTATGGGTAAGCGCTATTGACACCAATTCATTCCTAACTTACTCTGGATTATTTATGCTTCTACATTGATCTCCTGCTGCCAACCTCAGTTTGATTCCTGGACTATGCTTCTACCTTCTGAGTTTGTTCTTGCTACCCGCATGTTATTGACCCTTGGGTCTGTCTGACTATGCTCCTGTTTGCTATCTTGTTTCCTGACCACCTGCATTAGTTGCTACTGCCTGTACCTCTCTGTGTGATAACAACCTGCCCAGGAACAGATGCTGTGTCTTTAGCACTTATGCTCTTCTGTCTCCCTCATGTCCTCTGTTATCACTATCAGGCCATAGATGCTGTGAAGGGAGGCTACCCTTGGCATATGGACTTCGATTAGGTACAGGACACTATCACTCAGCCATGACAGAATCCACTGGGGGAGCCTCTTCACTGGATACCCTCTGCCAACAGATCTCAGCTTTGACTTAAGGGACTTCAAGCTGGTAAGGGACTGCAAGAGGGATACTTCTAATTAGAGGGTTGTATCCAATCTCTGTCTTGACTCCTCCAAGTGCCAGCTCAATGAGGACTCCTACTATACCTATTACAGCCATTGAAGCTACTCGATCCATGCCTACCGTTGTTGTGCTGCCTCCTGAGCTGAGAGGGAAATCAGCTCTGTTACTTATGGACTCTTGTTGCCTAAATGACTAAAATCTATCTATCTATTTCTCCTCTGACCAACTCTCAAGAATCTGTTTCCTGAACATCAGGCAGAACCACCTGCCTCTGTGTTGGTGAAGGGTAATGTAGAATTTGAGATGAAAGCTATCCTGGACGGCAAGAAAAAGTCGGGGGCCAAAAAACAAATCTTAATATATAGAAGTTTAGAAAAAGTGCATGCTTTTAGCTTTGTGCAAATCTTCTTCCAGATGCATCTTAAGAAGCTCATCATAAGAAGAATTGGAAGGTTGCCTAATAGGGATAGGGCAAAATAAGGAAGGCACCAGTTGATACAAAGACACAAGAACCTGCATAGGTGCTAGCAATGGCATGCCATCCTCCACACAACAGCCTGGTGTGCATCTCTGCAAATGTCTGTGTGCATGTCTGTTCTTTGTGGTGTGTTCAGGTGCATCCATGTGTGTTTGTGTTCATCCTATACTGGCACTATATACTGTAGCTCTTTAAAGCTATTCCCCTCCTAACCTTCCTTCTTTTTATGAAAATCTGTTTATTACGGATTGTTTGGGGAACTGTTAAAACAAGTCTGGATGCCAAACCCAAACCTAATTAAAATCAATGGGAGCTTAACCCATTTTCTGGGCTAACAGGCAAAGTTATGTCAAAAAATAGCATGGGGGAGGGGGGCACTGCCCTGAGGAAATTGCACCATTGCAAAAAAAATGTTTTTAAAAACTCCATTGGGCCAGAAACAGTGATTTTTAATTGCTTAAAAAAAGCATAAAAAATGCCCAATTATTTTCCAATTCCCTTACATAATATGCCTGGGGGGTGCCCTAACCCTGACTGTGAAGGGGTGAAGGGGTGTACCTCTGTGTACAGAAAGTGGTAAAGAAGCACTGACATTTACAAAGGAAAAAAGTGTTTAAAACTGCTAGAAAAATACATTCCATTGTTGGCTTCTTGCCACATGCCCTCAACACATGGCCTGGAGAGATAAAGAATTTGATTCTTTTAATGTTCCTTAGGTATAATAGCAGAGAATCACCCAAGTAATCCAAGTAATTATGATGCATGAATGAACTGTATGATTATATACTTTGTGCAAAGTGAAAAAAATTGTATGCATATATCCAGGAGAGGAAAAAAATACATTGCTCTGATTTGCCTTGTTTGGAAAGTGATTTACTCATCTTATTTTTGGCTAACCACACTGAAACACAATGATTCTTTCACATTGGTTTAAACCCCAGTTTCACAAAGCTGACTTTGTATCACATCACAGAATCCTAAGATTTCTAAAGCCTAGTGGATGCATGATAATTCTTGTATTCATTTTTTTCTTATAAAGCAATATATTAATTGTTCAAAACCTCAATGGAAATTAAATTTTAAGCCAGTGATAGGAAAATATGATGCTGGCTAATATTTACCTTGGATTATTAGTTTACCTTAAGCCATAGAGGTAATTGGCACTCCATTCTTTGTGTGTGCATTGGACCTGGCTTATATAAAAGCTATTTTCTCTCCATGTTTCCTCCTCCTTTATATTATTTAAAGAGTACTAAAGAGATCTCTTATAAAACACTTATCATTTGCTTCTCTTATTAGCTGAATTAACTGACCTCTTGTCTTTCAGTGTACATGCTGATATTTACTAGTGTCTGCCTGCTGGCATCAAGTATCATCAAGTCTTTGTATACATGTGTGACTAATGATCACGAGGAGGATGCTTATATATAATGGATGGCAAAGGATGATCAGGTGCATGCCATTAATTTGTATGTAAAGCCAAATTTTTTTTAATAGTTTTGGATAGGATTGGGATACCTGAACCCGTCAAGCTTTTTTGCCATTTGTGTGCCATCTGGGAGATTTCTCTTCCTCTCATCTTCAAGAGACTAGGGATGGTTCTGATGTTCGAGTCGAACGTAAGTTCGATCGGAACATTGGGTGTTCACCCGTTTAGCAAAAAACAAACATGGGGCATTCGCGGCAATTTCGAGCACCGCGGAACACCCCATAATGCAATGCGAGATTGCAGTGCATTGATGTCTGATGGTTGGCCAAAGCATGCACCTGGCCTGCGTCCTTTGGCCAATCACAACACACTCTGCTGTGAGAGCCATGATTGGCCAAAGGCAGGGTGCCTTTAGCCAATCATGGCTCAGGGGGCTAAGTCCATGCCCCACACTATATAGGGCTGCTTACACGACAGCCATATATAGTGTTATGAATGAGATAAAGTTAGCTAGAGGCAGGTTAATTAGTGGAGTTCAGGCAGTTTAGTGTGTATATATATATATATATATATATACACAGTGTAGTGTAGACTATATATACAGTGCAGGCAGTCAGAGAATATGAATAATAACACAAAAACATTTCTTTCACTCATGGTTAGTGTTTGGCTGAAGCCATTTATTATCAATCAACTGTGTTTACTCTTTTTTTTATTACAATCTTTTTTTTATTGAAATTTTTGAGAGATAAGAACAACTGTAATGAACCCACGCAGGGGATATAAACATGAAGTATATCATGGCACAGCTTAGTAATGCACATTAAAAGCATATTTGATTGTAGAAGTTGTAAAACATCAATAGCGCTCCGGGAGGTACAGAGCAGGAAGGTTGGGTAGGAAAAAGGTTCCCCCAGGTCGGGAGGGTAGAGGAGGTCAATTAGCGAGGCCTAGGCTAGTCGGATGCAAAGAGGGAAGAGCGTAGGACCACCATGGGCCCCACACCTTAAGGAACTTGGTGGGAATCATGGAGAATACTAGACATCTTCTCATTAATCATGAGAATCGTTAGGGTGCTCTTCACCTCCGCAAACGAGACAGCCAGTTTCTTCCAGACCCTAGCTATTGTACGCTTTGCAGCGATAAACCAGTAAGTGGCCAGCTTTTGCTGATAAGAAAAGAGGCCCGGGATCGGGCCATGGAGTAAGGCCAATTTGGCATCCTTGCTGGGGGGGATGTATGGAAGAGAGTGGACAGAAGACCGAATACCCTTGACCAGAATCCCACTAGGTGGGGGCAGGACCACCAGATATGAAGTTCGTCTCCACGCTGACCACAGCCCCTGAAGCATCTATCACTGCAGGATGGGTTTGATTTGGCAATATGGGATGGAACCCAGTGTGTTTACTCTTTTTAAATCATAATGGCAACAGAAACTATCCAAATGACCCTGATCAAAAGTTTACATACCCTGGTGATTTTGGCCTGATAACATGCACACAAGTTGACACAAAGGGGTTTGAATGGCTATTAAAGGCAACCATCCTCACCTGTGATCTGTTTGCTTGTAATTAGTGTGTGTGTGTGTGTGTGTGTGTGTGTGTGTGTGTGTGTGTGTGTGTGTGTGTGTGTGTATAAAAGGTCAATGAGTTTCTGAACTCCTGACAGACCCTTGCATCTTTCATCCAGTGCTGCATGGACGTTTCTGGATTCTGAGTCATGTGGAAAGCAAAAGAATTGTCAAAGGATCTGCAGGAAAAAGGTAGTTGAACTGTATAAAACAGGAAAGAGATATAAAAAGATATCCAAGGAATTGAGAATGCCAATCAACAGTGTTCAAACTCTAATCAAGAATTGGAAAATGAGGGGTCCTGTTAAAACCAAACCACGGTCAGGTAAACCAACTGAAGTTTCAGCCACAACTGCCAGGAAAATTGTTGGGGATGCAAAGAAAAACCCACAAATAACTTCAAGTGAAATACAGGACTGTCTGAAAACAGATGGTGCGGCTGTTTCACAATAAGGAGGCACTTGAAGAAAGATGGGCTGCATGGTCGTGTCCCCAGAAGAAATCCATTAACATGCAAATGCCACAAAGTATCCAGCTTACAATACGCCAAACAGCACAGAGACAAGCCTCAAACCTTCTGGCACAAAGTCATTTGGAGTGATGAGACCAAAATTTAGCTTTTTGGCCACAACCATAAACCCTACATTTGGAGAGGAGTCAACAAGGCCTATGATGAAAGGTACTGAGGTGGATCACTGATGTTTTAGGGATGTGTGAGCTACAAAGCCACAGGACATTTGATCAAAATTGTTGGCAAGATGAATGCAGTATGCTATCAAAAAATACTGGAGGAAAATTTACATTCATCAGCCAGGAAGTTGCGCATGGGACGTATTTGGACATTCCAAAATGACAATGATCCAAAACACAAGGCCAAGTCGACCTGTCATTGGCTACAGCAGAATAAACTGAAGGTTCTGGAGTGGCCATCTCAGTCTCCTGACCTGAATATCATTGAGCCACTCTGGGGAGATTTCAAACGTGCACTTCATGAAAGACAGCCCAAGAATTTACAGGAACTGGAGGCTTTTTGTCAAGATGAATGGGCAACTTTACCATCTGAGAAGATAAAGAGCCTCATCCACAAATACCACAAAAGACTTCAAGCTGTCATTGATGTTAAGGGGGGGGCAATACACGGTATTAAGAATTGGGGTATGTAAACTTTTGATCGGGGTCATTTGGGTAGTTTCTGTTGCCATTATGATTTAAAAAGAGTAAGCACAGTTGATCGATAATAAATGTCTTCAGCCCAACACCAAACATGAGTGAAAGAAACATTTTTATGTTATCATTCATATTTTCTGAAAAATGGCCAAGGAAATCATAAATTCTGCCAGGGTATGTAAACTTATGAGCACAACTGTATGTATTTATATAAATACAGTGCAGGCAGTGTGCAGTATATAATACAGTGTATTAAAGTGTTTAAGGGGAACCCTAGTAAAAAAAAAAAAAAAAGGCATGGGTTCCCTCCCCAGACCATACCAGGCCCTTTGGGTCTGGTATAGATTTTAAGTCAAACTCCATGGCAATGTTTTTTTTTTAAAACAGTGTGGGTTCCCCCCCAAAATCCATACTAGGCCCTTTGGGTCTGGCATAGATTTTAAGGGGAACTCCACGCCAAAATGTTTTTAAAAATTGGCATGGGGTCCCCCCAAAATCCATACCAGACCCTTATCCGAGCAAGCAGCCTGGCATTCCAGGATAGGGGGGACGAGCATGCGCCCCCCTTTCTGAACCATACCAGGCCGCTTGCCCTCGACATGGGGGGGCCCCCCAAAGCCCCCTCCCCATGTTGATGGGGACAAAGGCCTCGTCCCCACAAACCTTGCCCGGTGGTCGTGGTGGTCTACGGGCGGGGGCTTATCAGAATTTGGAAGCTCCCCTTAAAAAGGGGGCCCCCAGATCACCCCCCTATGTGAATGGGTAGGGGTACATTGTACCCCTACCCATTCACCAAAAAAGTGTCAAAAAGTAAAAACCATAATACACAGTTTTTGATAATTCCTTTATTAAAAAAAGAAAAAAAAAAGTCAAGTGTCCCATGATGTCCGTCCATCTTCAATCACGCCTCCCGATGGACCCGCAAAATTGAAAGAAAAAATAAAAGCTCCACCTCGATTGGAGGCGTCCCGCCAACGGCTGTCTCTTGGCTGTGACAGATGTTATATAGGCAGGGGCGGGGCCACCTGGTTACATAACCGAGTGACCCGCCGCCATGTGCCGTCAGAGAGGGGTGGGGTCATCTGGTTATGTCAGCAGGTGGCCCCGTTCTTGCCTATATAACAACTGTCACAGCGAAAAGACAGCAGTCGAGGCAGAGTATTTTCTTTTTTTTTTTTCTATTTTCCGGGTCCATCGGTCAGCGTGACTGAAGATGGATGGACATCACTTTTTTTTTCTTTTTTAATAAAGGAATTGTCGAAAACTGTCTTTTGTGGTTTTAACTTTTTGACACTTTTTTGGTGAACGGGTAGGGGTACAATGTACACCCATTTAAGAGTTCCCCTTAATATCCATACCAGACCCGAAGGTCCTGGTATGGACTGGGGGGGGGGGGGACCCACGCTGATTTTTTCCTTGATTTTATCTATATTGCCAGGATCCGGCAATACATTACAGCCGCAAGCGATTTTAAATGACATTTTTTCCTTTAGAAAGTCATTTTGCTGCGGCACTGAAAAACACATCAGACAAATGTGGAAGGGGAAGGGATTACCGCTCCAGGTGGATATGTAGATACTAGACTCTCCTCAGAACTGGAACACCAGGTGCAGGCTAAGCATATAGCAAATGAAGCAAAAGAGAAGTTCTGGACAGCCACACTCCGGAATATAGCCTTTATTGTAAAAAATCCAAAAATACAAGAAATACAAGCCACAGCAGAAAATGGGACAAACGAGCTGACGTGTTTCACACTTAACAGTGCTTAGTCAGTGGTTAAGTGTGAAAAGCGTCAGCTCGTTTGTCCCATTTTCTGCTGTGGCTTGTATTGCTTGGATTTGTTGGATTTTTTACGATAAAGGCTATATTCTTGAGTGTGGCTGTCCAAAACTTCTCTTCTGCTTCATTTACATCAGACAAATGTGCCATTTTACCGGCAGACTAAGGGGAACCCCAGGCACAATATTTAAAGTGGTTTTAGACCCTTACAATCCACAGGGTAATTTGTTGGTTGCTACAGGTAAGCCTATAATAAGGCTTACCTGTAGCTACCCTGGATATCTCCTAAGCCTGCACGGTTTAGGAGATAACCCCTGTATTTGCATGTACATGTGCTGTTTTCTTCAGTGAGTGTGCCGTCACCAGCGCCTCCGGCCATAACTGCTCCGTTCAATCGCAGTGCCAGAGCCGCGATACCCAGAAGAAATGTCGCCGGCCGGTGCTGTGTACGGGCACCGCAGCGGGGGCTTCGATCTCAGGTGAATATTACATAATGAGCTAGTATGCTATGCATACTAACTCATTATGCCTTTGTCTTGCAGGTCTTTTTTTTCATGTGGGTTTACAACCACTTTAAAGGAATATTTAATTTTTATTGTTTCAATTTAAGCATTATTAAAATCACTGCTCCTGAAAAAACGGTTGTTTTAAAAACTTTTTTTTGCATTGATACATGTCCCCTGGGGCAGTACCCGGGTCCCCATACACTTTTTATGACAATAACTTGCATATAAGCCTTTAAAATGAGCCCTTTTGATTTTCATGTTCGTGTCCCATAGACTTTAATAGGGTTTGCATGTCCGCACAAATGTTTTGCCTGTTCAAATGTTTTACCAACGTAATTCTTACAATTCTTGGAGAACAGGAGGAACTGTGGAATTGTGGGAAGCTATTCCCTGAGCTCCTGGTAAACACAGAGTCAGCCTTCTATCAGTGCAGAGGTTGTGGTGGTTGTCAGGAAAGCGGTGAGATCCATGGTTTTACACCTCATGGCTGGGAGGACAGTATACACACATATACTTGCCTGCATCCTAGACATGTACCAACCGGACAGCATAGATGTTTTATGGCTTGGACCTGCTGCCGTGTAGTTACAAGCTCAGCAAAGGAACTTCCCATACCACACTATATGTCTACCTTCCCTACACTGTAAATTTCAGCGATCGTTACTGCCCCTGTGTCAGCATACCATGAACTGTTTATGAAATTTCTATCTGCCTATTGCAGTCACTTGCACTTACTATACACATTCAATACTGCTGTTATACAAATTCATGGAAGGACTTTTTTTGTTCCTGTTTGACTTTCATTCAATATTAATATAATGTTCCTGGGAAGATCATTACTTACACCTCTCCAGGAAAGTTAATGAAGTCCATCAACTATCAAAGTTATTCATGGGGTGTGTACGTATGTGTGTGGTGGCCATCTGAATCTGTAGACAATGTTGTCTAATTTTAATGAATTGGTGGTGGTGTTTTCTATTTTTGATTAGTGTTAAGTGAATTTGTACGATAAAATCATTTATATTTTTGATAAAATTGCCTGTTCCTCTTTGAAGGATTGCTTTTGGGAATTACTCTTAATTCCCTCCCTCTTTTTCTATGCTTGATAAATTCAGAGGAACACACCACAGTCTCCAACGGAGTATTTTTTCTGCGGTGCGAGCATCTAGTGAACCAGCAGCAGTTGCTGTTATTTTCAGCTCCCTGCCCCTGACCACGACTAACTGATTATTTAGGGTAGAGCCTTTAAAAAGTAATTTTTACCTCACCTTTCTTTTGTACGAGACAGAAGTACAGTTAAATCGCACTTGTTTAATAATAAAAGTAAAAAGAGCAAACGTAGTCAAAACATAACCGGAGTTCAGTAACCAGAACAGATAGTCAGCCAAGCCAGAAGTCAGGGATCAAAGTAGTGGAACAGCAAGCAGGATCTGGAGCAAGAAGGGATATCAGCAAAGCCAGTCTTTAAACAGGAACGCAGGAGATGTTTCTTGTGATGTTGAACAAGGCGAAGGCAGAGACCCTCTGGACTGGACGGCTTAAGTAGGCAGGACTGATGAGCAGGATATGAACAACAGCTGAGTAACTGTGGAGAGAGATGGGAGCTGGCAATTGGCCGAAGCTGAGCAGCCAGCTCAGAGAAGGAAGGGCTGAGCCCAGCCCCGACAGTGGGGAACTGAGTGTGTACAGGTGTGTGTATGTGTGCGTGGTTGGGGGGGCAGCTGAGTGTGTACAGGTGTGTGTGTGGTTGGAGGGGGCAGCTGAGTGTGTACAGATGTGTGTGTGTGTGTGGGGGGGGGCAGCTGAGTGCGTACAGGTGTGTGTGTGGGGCAGCTGAGTGTGTACAGGTGTGTGTGTGGGGCAGTTGAGTGTGTACAGGTGTGTGTGTGTGTGGTTGGAGGGGGCAGCTGAGTGTGTACAGGTGTGTGTGTGGGCAGCTGAATGTGTACAGGTGTGTGTGTGGGGCAGCTGGGTGTGTACAGGTGTGTGTGTGTGGGGGGCAGCTGAGTGTGTACAGGTGTGTGTGTGCGGGGGCAGCTGAGTGTGTACAGGTGTGTGTAGGGAGGGGGCAGCTGAGTGTGTACAGGTGTGTGTGTGTGTGTGTGTGTGTGTGTGTGGGGGGGGGGAGCTGAGTGTGTACAGGTGTGTGTGCGTGTGAGGGGGGAGCTGAGTGTGTACAGGTGTGTGTGTGTGTGTGTGTGAGGGGGGAGCTGAGTGTGTACAGGTGTGTGTGTGTGTGGGGAGCTGAGTGTGTACAGATGTGTGTGTGTGTGAGGGGGGAGTTGAGTGTGTACAGGTATGTGTGGGGGGAGCTGAGTGTATACAGGTGTGTGTGGGGGGTCTGAGTGTGTACAGGTGTGTGTGTGTGTGTGGGGCAGCTGAGTGTCTACGGGTGTGTTGGGGGCTGAGTGTGTAGACGTGTGAGGGGGCTGAGTGCACAGAGGTGTGAGGGGGACTGACCCAATTCCCCCATCCACACATGGGGGAATCCTGTCCACTGTGTCATTGTATTCTGACAGGGGAGACACTTCCCTGTCGTCAGAATACATGGTTTAAAACTGCAGCCTATTGACTATGGCGCTGATAAAGCAAGGTAATATCGACAGGTGATAGAACAGAAGTCGAGCGGATTGACTTCTGTTCAACCACAATGGCCAAACATTGATTGAAATTCGGTCGGTCCCTGGCGAACTATTCGAATTTCAATCCATGTATATAGCCAGCTTAACCAGTCGCTTCAGCTCCAATGAGTAACAATATCACTTACAAAACACAGAAGCAGTTTACTGATGCATACTGTATATACATCATCTTGTTGTTTGCTTATGTATATTATGTGCTATAAAACAGTTTCTGAAAGACAAAGTTTGTCATGCACCAATGTACAATTTAACAATTCAACTTTATTGTTATGCTGGAAAACTGTAAAAGAGAAAATTTAGTGGCTGGCAAAATACATTATGCTGATAAACACTACAGGCTTTTACTTCTGGAATCTTCTGTGACATGTCAGCTTTAGATTTTGTCCTTTTTTTGCTTTTATGAATGTATGTATGAGTAACTAATGGGTGGCCAAGTTCACTGGCGGGTCTAAAGCCCAAGACGCAAGGACAAATAATCCCGTAATACAACTGGGGCTGTATACATATAACAGTGGAAATATAACAAAGGTTACAAATCTTATCCTTATAAACCTTCCAGTGATTGTATTTCTAACTTACAAAAAGAGTTGTAAATGTCAAAAAGCCGGCCATCCATGGTTTGAATCTCGACTGGTTCAGCAGAAACCAGCCTGCTGATTTCTCTTGCCATTATCACTAGTGGCTGCTATAGCTCCTAGCAATAATCACTGTCTTACCTCGACGGGGACAGTTTCCCCCACCTGCCCCTGCCCCCCCCCCCCCACTGGGAGAAGACAATTGCCAATTCCCCTGTCAACACTGTCTGTGTTGATGGGGGAATCGTGAAAAATTCTTTCCTGCAACCCGTGGTTACAGGAAAGAAGTTCGCACAGTGTATGACTGGACTTACTGGTGATTTCAGAGATTACTACTTCATACAAATTACCGTAACCATTTTTTCTTACCTATTGTTAGACCTGTTTCTTTTGCCTTTATTTGGGGTGACGATTTTTTTTCCAGATTGCTGAATATCTGACCTTTTTGTTTACATTGTACCCATGAAAAACGTTCCTATAAAAAGTACATCTAAATAAAAAAGAGCTTTGATTTAGAATGTTTTATATTTATTCTGATTTCTCTGGACGTTTTATTTTACACTTTAATATCTAGGCTAACAGCATGTTCACACCACAGTCCCTGCATTTTGATGCAAGTTTGTATGTGTTGGCATATTTTGTAATGTGTCCCAATGCATTGTGTTGTGTTTTCTTCATACATATTTTGGACTTTCAGTGGTGTGGGAATGCATTCCAAAATCACACCCAGCTGCATCTGGTGTAAATGGGCCCTAAAAGTATACTTGTACGGGGGTCTATAAAAAAGTTTCCACACTTTTTTTATATTTAATAGAGTTAAAAAAAAGTGTAGAAACTTTTAGAAGAACCCTCGTACAAATATATTTGATTGTTTTACCTGTAAAAATATCTATATTTGTGATTAGACACTCCTGTAATTCATACACCTATACCACACTGCATAGCCATAGGAATGACCTCACTTTCCTCTAACACAGCCCTGTCTGATGCATGAACAGTGAAGTACTATCATGACAATGATTGGGTGCTCCCTGTATTCTCCCCTTCTCTAAGTAAGCTCCCAGTGATTGAAAATATATTAGACTGACAGAATTGTGCAATGAAATAGAACCTGACTAGTTCAGCTAGTACTCCATCTATCAGAGTAAGGTCTAGTGAGTAGGGATTATGAGATGCTGATAAATGTTGAGCACTTGTCAGATTTAAAACAATATTTAACCTTAAATTTGCTGATTACTTACTGTATATGGATTTAAGCTGAACTCCAGGCAAGCATCTAATTACAAAGATGAAATGCATATTAGCTGTTTTACCTACAACATTATTTGTATTTCTGTCTATTCAGTTATGAGATTTACATAGCCTTATCACGTGGCCAGCAGATGACACCACTTTTATGACACCACTATCTATGATAGTTAAGGAATGGAGTGGCGTCATCTCTCCACCCCCATCCCATTGTCTGGAAAGTGAAAAAGAAGAGATAGAATTATGAGGCTCGTTCTGCCCTCGCCTCCTGGCAGTTGATTAACTCATAGTACTGCCCTTCCCTGACCTATTCTGAGTTCTACTGAGTTCTACTGTACAGAAAATTACAAAAGGCTGATATCAGGTTACACGCTTACCCCTAACGCAGGTGGTCAGACACTATAGCTGGCTACTGTGTTCTTCACAGCTATAGCAGCCCTCTTTCCCATAAGGCAAGCAGGCCTACCCGTACTCGGTTGCCCCTAGGTCTTATACACAATGCTATAGTAACTAGCTTCCATGCAAGTGCAGGTGTGAACTGAGCAAAGTAAACAGGTATTTGCAGTTCGTAGACAGGCAGAGTTCAGGTAAAAGGCAGGCAGTGTTCAGAGAATAGTCATTATCCGGTCCGAGGTCATACACAGGGAAAACCAATCTAGCAGAGCAGGGCAGACAGACAGGGGGTTTGTGAGAAAAGGAATGGCTGCACACCGAAATATCAATTGTCCTTTTATTGCATTTTCCCATAAAAGTACAAGACAAATACCACAGGATAGTGGCAGGACAAGTTGACATGTTTCAAACGGTTACATTGTGCATACTCAATGAGGTGTTTGTCTTATACTTTTATGGGAAAATGCAATAAAAGGACTTTCGATATTTCTGTGTGCAGCCCTTTCCTTTCTCACGTGTATCTCTACGGCAGGCGAGCTGAGAAATGCACCCGTAAGAGGAGTCCTCGTTATTGAATTCACTTCTCCTGGATTCACTCACCTGGAGCGGGGTATCTCTTGCTTTCACAGACAGGAGGCTTGAGCAGATATTACACACATTATCACTCTCTACCACAAGCATGACACTGAAGGTTTGGCTGGCTTATAACAGTGTGACGTCCACCCAGAGACTGACCACATTAATCACCTTGCAGGCGGACAGAGAGGCAGGGAGAATGCTAGACGCTCCTGACACCATGTCAAGCTCTGATACTTATGCAACCTGGACTGTAGCTGGTAACTACAGTGGAAAATCTTACTTTGTTGTTGCTGCATTATCCTTATGCAGTGTGGACAGGGTGAAACTGAATATTCATTACTTAAATACTTAAATTACTGAATACCCCATACTTAAAAAACCCTCACTAGACCCCACCTGTTTGAATAACTTAAGACCCATCTCCCTGCTTCCATTTGCCTCCAAGCTCATCGAATGCCTTGTCCATGACCGAATGAGTCGCCACCTCACAGACAACAACCTTCTTGACCCCCTACAGTCCGGCTTCCATCCACAACATTCCACTGAAACTGCCCTACTAAAACTCACCAATGACCTACTAACTGCTAAAACCAATGGCCATTACTCCATATTAATAAATAATGATATTTGAAGCGCTTCACAATGTGCATGAAAATGAATATATAAGAATAAATATAAATAGTCAAATAAATCCAGCGGTGAGTAAAAATTCCTAAAAAATCCAGCAATCAAAATAGTGTAAAATTATAAAAAATTAGTGACACCAAATGTGTAAAAAATTCACATAAAAAATCCACATAAAAATAAATATATAGGGATGTATTCAGAAGGTTCAATTATACAGGTGTAGAATCCTGATTGGTATAGAGCTTTTGATCACTAGCAAAGCTGTTTAAAAACACTTGCTTAATTAAGGTGCTCATTGATAGTACCAATGTGTTTTTTGCTTCTATTCACAACCAATGTGAGAATCATAAACAGGCAGATAAAGAAAAAAACAATCATTGTGCAATAGTTAGGATACCAAGGTACACAGGCAAACTTCAATCCACTCACGTGTGCCTTATAATGATAAGGCATATGCAGGTTTTACTATAGCAGTCAGCCGCCTTAGACAGGAGCAGATTCAGTGCAGTACACTGTGTGAAACTGCTGATCTGCACAGAGCGTCCTTGGCTCCTCCCACGCGTTACATCACAGTCACGTGACTTTTTCAAGGATCCTTGAAAAAGTCACGTGACTGTGATGTAACGCGTGGGAGGAGCCAAGGACGCTCTGTGCAGATCAGCAGTTTCACACAGTGTACTGCACTGAATCTGCTCCTGTCTAAGGCGGCTGACTGCTATAGTAAAACCTGCATATGCCTTATCATTATAAGGCACACGTGAGTGGATTGAAGTTTGCCTGTGTACCTTGGTATCCTAACTATTGCACAATGATTGGTTTTTTCTCTTATCTGCCTGTTTATGATTCTCACATTGGTTGTGAATAGAAGCAAAAAACACATTGGTACTATCAATGAGCACCTTAATTAAGCAAGTGTTTTTAAACAGCTTTGCTAGTGATCAAAAGCTCTATACCAATCAGGATTCTACACCTGTATAATTGAACCTTCTGAATACATCCCTATATATTTATTTTTATGTGGATTTTTTATGTGAATTTTTTACACATTTGGTGTCACTAATTTTTTATAATTTTACACTATTTTGATTGCTGGATTTTTTAGGAATTTTTACTCACCGCTGGATTTATTTGACTATTTATATTTATTCTTATATATTCATTTTCATGCACATTGTGAAGCGCTTCAAATATCATTATTTATTCTTTTTAAGTGACTCTGAAAACACTCTCTTTTGATAGCAGCCTCACTTGGTTTTATGTGTAATTATCAGCTATTTAGCATCACAGCACTTTGTGTTTTATATATATTTCATTACTCCATATTCATACTCTTAGACCTCTCTGCTGCCTTCAACACAGTTGACCACCTGCTCCTCCTCAGCAAACTACACTCCCTTGGCCTCTGTGATTCTGCTTTATCCTGGTTCTCCTCCTACATATCCCAGCACACTTTCAGTGTCACTTACAACTCCTTCGCTCCTCTTCCTCTCTCTGTTGGGGTACCCCAAGGCTCCGTCATTAGGCCCCTCCTATTCTCAGTCTATACCTCTTCCCTGGGCCAGTTGATAACCTCCCATGGCTTCCAATACCACCTCTACGCCGATGACACCCAGATCTATCTCTCCACTGCTCAACTCACCCCCTCAATCTCCTCACAGATCTCAAACTTACTGAATGACGTATCGGTGTGGATGTCACACCGCTTTCTCAAACTCAATCTTTCTAAAACTGAGCTTGTTATATTTCCTCCCCCCATGACTTTACCATTAAGATCAACAGCACAACCATTGGTCCCTCCTCACATGTCAGGGTGCTGGGTGTAATCCTTGACTCTAACCTCTCCTTCAGCCCCCACATCCAATCACTGGCTAAATACTGCCACCCTAACCTCCGCAACATCTCCAGAATTCGACCCTTCCTGACTAGTGACACCACAAAGCTACTTATTTACTCCTTGATTATTTCCCGCCTTGACTACTGCAACTCTCTCCTTAATGGCCTACCCTTACGCAGACTATCACCCTTATGAATGCTGCTGCTAGACTAATACACCTCACTAAGCAATCCGTGACTGCTGCCCCTCTCTGCCAATCCCTTCACTGGCTTCCCCTACCCCACCGTATAAAATTCAAAATGCTAACCACAACATACAAGGCTATCCACAACACACAACATCGCCACCAGCTACATCACCAACCTCATCTGCAGATATCGCCCTAATCCTCCCCTCCGCTCCTCCCAGGACCTCCTGCTCTCTAGCTCCCTTGTTACCTCCTCTCATGCTTGCCTTCAGGACTTCTCCAGAGCCTCTCCCATCCTCTAGAACTACCTGCCCCGGTATATCCGATCAGCCCCTAACCTGTCCACCTTTAGGAGATCCCTGAAAACTCACTTATTCAGGGAAGCCTATCCCATACCCACCTAACAACTGTCCCCAAGCCACCCCCATCAAATCATTCCCTGCATCTATTACCTTTTGTACCACCACCCCCTCCCTTTAGAATGTAGGCTCTACGAGCAGGGCCCCCCAGTCCCTTCTGTATTGAACTGTACTGTAATTGTGCTGTCCCTCCTCTACATTGTAAAGCGCTGCGTAAACTGTTGGCGCTATATTAATCGTGTATAATAATAATAATAAAATGCAGAAGTGCAGCAGCCATCTTTATGGAGCCCATTTTACAATGCTCTTCCATCCTGGGGCAACCATCTTGGCTTGGTCGGGATTAATCCTGGAGGACGGTGATTGGCGGATTCAACAAAGAAAGGGGGGGAGGGTGTCTGCAGGCTGCTGAGAGGGAAAGAGGAGGAGCACACAGGTGTGTGTGTGTGTGTGTGGGGGGGGGAATAGGCCACTGGCTAAAGCGAACCTGACCATAGCTGACTACAATTGAATGAGACCTCAGAGAAGCAAAGAGACTGCTCACCTCACAGGACTTTGCCACAGAGAACAAGAACCTTTTCCCTGGGAGGGTGTGACATGTGATATGGATGCTTGGTGTAAACAGACTTTACTACAGAGCACTCCTATCGCTTGTAAGGAAAAAAAAAGAGGGACTATCTCTGCAGGATTGAAAGTGAGAAATCACAGCAACTTTTTTTCCTGAGGCCTTAAACTGAGAGCAGCAGAAGAGGGTGCCTTGGGTCTGGTAAAACTAACAAGGTAATCTGTTGTCTTCTGGGAATTGTTGTGCTTTCTTCAAGGGCCCCAACTTTGTCAGCTAACTTTTTTTTCATCATTCACTGGCCAAAAAAAACAGAGACTGTAGGACTGCCTTTATATACTTTTGCTAGGAAAAGGCAATTCAGTTCTGTTAACCCCTTTCTGCCCGCTCTATAGCCAAAAGACAGCTACAGTGTGGGCTTTGCTGGGAGGGCGTACATGGATGTCCTCCTGTGATTGTGCTATTCATTCGCCCCCTGCAGTGCACGGGCGGTGTGCTCTGTGATCACTGAGTCCTTCAGACTCAGCTGATCACAGATCGGGGTAAAGGCCAATCACAGCAGCCCTTTATTACGTGATCAGCTGTGTTCAATGACAGCTGGTCATGGATGTTGAAACAAGCCGGTAATCGGAAGAGGAAGAGCGCCGATAACTGGCTTGTGTTAAAGGGAGATCAGCACTGATAACCAGGGCACTGATTATTAGTGCAGTCTTACTGTGCCCACCAGTGCTGCCAATCAGTGCCCATCAGTACCTCCTCATTAGTGCTGCCTACCAGTGCCCATCAGTGCTACCTATCAGTGCCCATCAGTGCCGCCTATCAGTGCAGCCTCATCAGTGCCTGCTCCTCAGTGTCCACCAGTGCCGCCTCATCAGTGCCACCTATCAGTGCGACTCCATATCACTCATGCGATCATATGCATTTTAGGAAAGAGCATATAAAAAGCCTCCCATGGTGCAGTATATAAATATGTACTCATTTTATTCAAAAAACATTGTACCTATAATGTATGAACTTTAAAAATAGCACAAAAGTACAAGAAACCAGGACAAAGCGCTCTCTTATGTCACTTCCGGTCCACGACTGCGTCCAACATGCCCCATGCATTACATGTGACTTAATCAGGGTCCCCTTGCGTGGAGCTTGTGCTCGTGACGTCATCACGTACCTAAACCTAGGAAGTGGCCTTCATGATTCCCGGGACAGATGTTTTTGATAAGAGCTGTTACTCTTCATATTTTGTGAGCTTAGCATCTCTTCTTTTAATAAATAATATTTGGCGGTTTTACACTATGTAGTCTTGTCTGATGTCCCCTTACATATGACAATTAAATGGGATGTTGACCGGTGACCGCCATGTATACATAATTGGACACTGCATTCGAGGGGCTGACCTTATGAGTTGAGGTTTAGCCAACTGGATGGTGGTTTGGAATCACACAAGCCTGTTTGACTCTAAACCTACTGTATAAGAGTACACTTACTATGGTAAGTGTGCATGGTTTTCATATGGTGGTGAAAAACAAAGTGATGTTATGGTTCATGGATTTCTACTAGACTTGCACGTGCACAACGGGAAATTTCATTTAGTTTCGGTTCGTTGTCATTCATAAAATACATGATTTTGTTCTGTTATATGTTACGTTAGTTTTCGGATAATTTGTTATTATTCGTAGAGTGTTGATATTCGTTATACTGAATCTCGAATTATGTTGAATTCATTTGTTATGTCCGTTATAATTTCTTTCATATTAGTTGAAATTCGATATTTATGTATGTATATTGATTCGTGGTAATGATTCGTAGTTTGGAAAGACGTTTGTTTATTGAATCTTTTAACACACACAATGACAATATCTCTTCTCCTCTGCAAATACAATACAACACCCTTCTCACTCAGTTCTCAGGAATGCACTTTGCCAGTAATACAACCTCCAGCACAAAATGAATCAGCTGATTGGACTGTAAGATTTACTTTGAGCTGACCTTTTGTTTCATTAGATCTTTAACGAATTACCGAATCATGTTGAATTAATTCGTTATGTTTGCTATAATTTCTTTCGTATTAGTTGAAATTCGCTATTTTTTTATTCGGACATTCAGATGCATCCGAATGTCTGAAAGATGCAAAATTCAGCCGAATTTCGATTCGTTACGAAAAGGATTGCATATGTCTAATTGCTACTCTCGATTTGATCCTTGGATTTTCACTGTGGCCTTTATATATTTTGGACTCTATTTATTCATTATTATATTTCCTATGTGCAACTACAGTGCCTTTGTACATACATATAGCGCTACCCCCGTAGGGACCGTTGGTGATTGTGGTTCATCTCACACCCTGCACAGCCAATCACACAAATTTCCAAACACACAGAGTCAAGAAGAAATCCTTGCACTTTGTTTGTTTTTTTGTTTTATTAGGGGAATTAAACTTGGATGGGGATGGGGTACATATGGGATGCCCACTCGATTGAAAGAATATACATAGGGACTAAACTATATACACTCCGGTATATACAACCTCTTCTCTTTCACCTCCAGCACATACACTAGCTTGCAGACTATCACTCCCAGAACCAGCTAACACTGTTGTGGGGGCCTGACATTGACTCTGTCAGGCCCAAGCAAATGCCCTTTGCAGGCAGGGACCGCGGGCCCCTATGGTGTAGCACAAAAAGGTAGTTCTTAGTGCTAGCTGTCCTACATGTAGCTACTGCTCCCAGTCCCACCTCTTCAGGCACTGCCAGCCCTCCTGGCTGCAGCTGCCCCTTTCCACTGCCCGTGCCACCACAATCCTCCTGACTGGCTCTTCACCCATCTCAGACCGCTCCATCCCAGTCCTCCTGACTGTGTGTTTCTCTTGGCTGCTCCTTGTCTTCCTGGAGACTTGCCCGGCAGTGTTTTCCCACTGTCCTCCTTTCTTCCAGTGCCTCCTGATCAGGACACCTTTGTGGATTTGGGAAGGCCCCATCAGCACATGAGCCCAGGCCCAAGGCCCCCCCCCCGTCCAGACTGGGGCGCTTCCTCCAAGGCCACGACAGCGTAACACTCCATCTCCAGCTTCCACCTGAACTCTCATCCTCAGCTGGGCTAACCCAGAGTATTTGAGGGGGCTTGCCCCCTGCCAGTTGGGGATTGGTCAGGGTCCTCAGAATACTTCAGGCGGCTCCACCCCGCTTCCCCTCCCATCTTTCCAGAAGGTTCCAGAGGGAGAGAGAGCTATCTATCTATATATTCAGTTATTCACATCACTTATAGTGCTGTACTGATTTTTACACTAGTTTTGGGTCAATTTATGTCAGTTGATGTGCTTGCGGCTGTATTTTCCCTCCGAACCTGATTTCCCTTTTCTTTGATTGGATTATATTGATGGACTAACACTTTAGTGTTTTACATGTTGTATAATTGCATATGGTTAACTTTGTACTACTCTATTTAAGTTGGTTAGCAGTGCAGCACTTTTCTCATTACAATAAAATGTATTGATTTCTGTTTTAATTTGTATCTATTATATCAGTTTGGAGTTAAAGTGTTACTAAACCCAGGACACTGCATTCATTAGAGCTGGTCTCCCACAGTACACAGAAAATGGAAAGATGAGCACTGGTAAAAGCTTGTCAGCATGTCAGCACAGCTGGGGGAGGGGGCTATACCCATCTGTACTGCAATGGAGCTTGTCAGGAAAGGAAAATTACAGTATGTATCTGTCATTGGATTTTCCGTTTTCTCATCAGCAATATATAGCAGTCTTGAGACTTCTATCAGTGCACAGCCGAGCACTGGTAAGAGCTTGTAGGAGGAGTTTTCATTCTCCTCTGACTGTCCTATGAGGCTGCATGACCCCTGACTTTCTGTCTGGACATAAAAAAGAAAAAAAAACTCTCTAGCAATACACACCAAAATGAGCATGCGCAGAGTGCCTCCTAGGGCTCTATTCTATCAGCAGATTGGGGAGAGTAAAAGAAGGGGAGGATCAGAGAAGACAGACAAACTTTATTTTTACACAATGCACAGGATTAAACCTTCAGGTTCCACAGTGAGTATAACAAGCATGCTTTACTGTATATACAGACTGATTTTACTGTTGTGGGTTTAGTAACACTTTAAGCTTAAAAAAAAAACTGGTGCAAACTTGTGGAATAAAATGCAGTTTGTGTAAAAAAAACAAAAACAAAACAAAACATAAGTTTCCTTTTGGCTAGTTAGTAGTCTACATCCTTTATGAATGCTCCATCCCCTGTTTTGATGTCACAGTGGCAGAGGCATTGCAGATTATGTGTAATCCCCTTGCGTTCATGTACCTATATACCATTACCCGTCAGACTTTCCTTGTTTTAAACCTAAATTTTTAGGTTTGAGGCCAAACCGTTGTACAGTTGCATGACTTTCTTTATTTTAATAATTTAAATAAACCTTGCCACTACTGCAGATATTTTAGGATGAATGCAGCATATGAATTTGTGTTCTTTGTTCTATGATTTTCAACCAGGATCATATTGTGTATTCACAATTCATCCAGGCTAAAAATGGCAGGCAAATCACAATAATTACTAGGGAAGCGGGAAGAAAAAAAATCTATATAGGGATGATGGAGAGACTTGAACTCACAGTGCTGAAGCTCTAGTAGAGGGCAATGATGTCAGAGAGTGGTGTGTGATCACAAGTAGCCTGTATGTTCTTAAATCCCTAGAAGTGTTTATTCTGCATAAACTGAGGCTCTAGCTGTCTTAAGAAACACAATTTTGGCAAAGTAACAGCATGGATAGTAAGTACTTATCATATGTTTTACTTTTTTTTTTTAATACTGCTATCATCCTAACAAGTCATCCCTGGTGACAAGGTCTCTTTAAACCACTTCAGCCCTTGAAGAATTTACCCCCTTCCTGACCAGAGCACTTTTTGCGATACGGCACTGTGTCGCTTTAACTGACAATTGCGCCGTCGTGTGACATTGCACCCAAACAAAATTAAAGTCCTTTTTTTCCCCACAAATAGAACTTTCTTTAGGTGGTATTTGATCACCTCTGCGGTTTGTATTTTTTGTGCTATAAGCAAAAAAAGAGCGTCAATTTTGAAAAAAAAAGCAATATTTTTTACTTTTTGCTATAATAAATATCCCCCCAAAAATATATAAAAAAAACTAATTTTTACCTCAGTTTAGGCCGATATGTATTTTTCTACATATTTTGGGTAAAAAAAATCATAATAAGTGTATATTGATTGGTTTGCGCAAAAGTTATAGCATCTACAGAATAGAGGATAGATTTATGGCATTTTTATTATTAATTTTTTTTAATTAGTAATGGCGGCGATCTGCGTTTTTTTTTGTGACTGCGACATTATGGTGGACACATCGGACACTTTTGACACTATTTTGGCACCATTGTCATTTATACAGCGATCAGTGCTATAAAAATGTACTGATTACTGTGTAAATGACACTGGCAGGGAAGGGGTTAAGCACTAGGGGGCGATCAAGGGGTTAAGTGTATCCTAGGGAGTGATTCTAACTATGGGGGAGTGGGCTACCTAGGACATGACAGCGATCACTGCACCCTATGGCAGGGAGCAGTAGATCTCTGTCTTGTCACTAGGCAGAACGGGGAAATGCCTTATTTACATCTCCTCATTCTGCCGCTCCATGACACGATTGCGGGACACTGGCAGACATCGAGTCCGCAGGTCCCACGGGCATGGTCACAGAGCACGCGTCGCGCGCCCACAATGCCGCTTCTTAAAGGGGACGTATCTGTACACCCATTTGTGCAGCCAGGCCATTGTGCCGATGTATATCCTTTTGCACTGGTTGGCAAGCGGTTAAATCAAGGCATGTATTAGGTAAAACAGCAACAGGGAACATGGTCACGACTCCTAGCAAGTTGTTATATTTATTATTGCCTTTTTATAACTTGCCAGCATGAACAATAAGTAAACACATATGCATGAAAAAACCCAAAACGCATGGAAAGAACACCTTGTATACAAGAGCTTACAGTCTATTCGTTCCTACAGGTAGTGGATTTTTACCATGGTTCTCCAATATTTTGAGGGACGAAGATATACAGACTGAAGAAAATAATATAAGCTTGTTATACTTTGAAGTTTCAATTTTCAAGTTTCATCAACAGAAATTGAGAACTAGTGCCTCATAAAAAAAACAATTTTCATTTCAGTGCCTATATAGCATAGCATGAAATGAGTCTGGCATGCTTCATTCCAATGACATTTTTTTGCTACAGTCACATATTTTTTACTAAGGGAAGTTCAAAACCACATTCAAGTGAAGGGAAATGCAAATAGATGCATTAGTATTGCAAATATATGTTATGAGCACAAAAGTCGCTAACAAAACCTCAGCATAATTTATGTAGTAAGTGAATAAAATAGTTCAAAGTGATATAAAAAAAACCCATCAAATTTGTGCAGCAGATTTGCGTAACATAAGAATATGAATAAAAGCGGTCATTTAATAGTTTAGGTGTCAGCGTGAAAAATAAGAATTGCCTCTGTTTGATCTGTCTTTTAAGCAAGAAATAGTCTGCACTGATCTCATAAGTTATAGCGGCCAGTGTTTCCCCTCTGTATTGTCAACTTTTTCTTTTAGATGTAAAGGATCCAGCTGGACCAGCACCTAACTGCTGGCAGGAAATTCATTATATAAGCATGTGGATGCAGAGAGATTTATTCCTAGCAAGAACACCGATAGCTTGAATTATCCAATACTCTTGTGTGCACGTTCAGCTACTGGTGCTTTGTATTACCTTTCCCTATCAGCCCCTTCACTTTATATCACACATTGCTTTCTGTCTGAACATAGCTCATTAGTTTGTGTAGACATCCCCATGTCTTTTACTATTAATTTGTTTTTGTTGCCCTTTTTTTCACTGTCAGCTGATTTTACTATTTCCACTTTCCTGTTGTGCTCCTTTTTCTGGTACACATTTGCTCTTGCATTCAATTTGATGCGTGCTGTTTTACTATTCTTCCTCCACAGTTGTTTCCTTTTTATTTAGGCGCTTTCACATTTCTTTCTGTTCTCACATAATCCAAACATCACCATCTGGACACTGTTTTGTATTTGATAGAATGGCTATTTTTTTATCTATTCGAAAATATTATGCATTGTTGAACTATTACGCCTTCTGTAATAAAATATGGACTCAAAGAAGGTATACTTACTTGTCCATATGGCACATATTTAATTGGACATCTTTTCAGTGCTTACAGTTTCTCTATGGAAAAGGGAGATCCATTTTCCCTTGAAAGTATGTAGATACAGAGTGCACATGCGCGGGACCGAGGAAGATGGACGCCTGAACTCCTCGCTCCGCTCCGTCGGATCCTAATCCTCGGCTGACAAGGCACAGTCCGCTCCAAGACACAGCTGCAGCGGCTCCCAAGGATATCACTGGGCTCACAGTGGGCATGTATAACACGCCCAAGAACCGGCAGCGATACCACCAGAAGGCTTCTCCAGCCACAGGAAAGGGGGAGGGCAAGATGGCGCCTGAGCCCCCGTAGCCAGACGACACCACGTGGCTCTCGGAGGGCAGTTTGCACCAGTTCCCATCCAACCTGGTAAGTCCTCTGACGATGGACCCTGACGCCCTGCTTCTAAAATTTCTCTCCAGAGTGCGAGACGAAATCACAACGGCCTCCCGCAAACTCTCTGCAGACCTTGTGAAGGGTCTTAAAGAGCTAGGCCACCGTACTAATCAGCTTGAGCAACGCATGGACTTGAGAACGACAGTATTACAAGGGCTTGAGGAAGAGGTTAATAAGTTGCACACTGAACTTGTGAGCTTGCAGGCTAAATTAGATGCAGAGAACAGGGCCCGCAGAGATAATCTCTGCATCCGCAGACTCCCTGAGATCCTCACTGATCTTCAAGGAACTGCCACTACTTTTTTTTCAGGCGCTTGCTCCTGACATCCCTCCTGAACACTTAGAATTTGACCGTATTCACAGGTCTTTAACCTAAACCATCCGAGGGCCCCCCTAGGGATGTCATTATCAAGTTTCATTACCGAACTAAGGAGAGACTTTTGCGAGCTGCAGGAGACCGTTAGGATCTCTCTTTCCGGGGTAACTCCCTGCAACTCTTTGCAGACCTCGCCATGGTTACTATCGCAAAGCGGAGGAGCCTAAAGCCTTATCTGCAAGTCTTACAAACCCAGGGGATCCGGTACAGGTGGGGGTTTCCCTTTAAACTCTCATTCTCTCATCAAGGCCGCTAGTTCCATGCTTCTACGCTGCCTGACCTGCAACGTCATTTCCAGGAATTGCAGTTTGACATCCCTCCCGTCTCCAAGGGAGTTGCCATCTCCATCTGCTCGCCCGGGACCCTCACGGCCCTCCCGCAAACCCTCCCAGATGTCCCAGCCTGGCTCTCAAGCCCTTCGCTCTCTTCAAGCACAACGCTTTCAGGATGTGCCTACTGGATGACGAAGCTGACATGATTTGCTTGGTATGCTCGGAGGTTTCGGAGGGCCTCTCCGCCTTGAGCCTGAGTATTTGAGATGATCACGGGATCTCACCGTTTATTGCAAACACCGATCCGCACTAAGCTTAGGCACTTTTGCTTAGTGCCTTTCACCCGCTGACTGTCGCTCACTGATTGTCTCTTTCTTTTTTTTTCAGTCTTTTTTTTTTATCTTTGCAGGTCTACTACCCTGGGTTGCCCCACTTGCGAGATGGCAGCACTGGGTTATGGTAATTCGGAACTGCATTGTGATCTTTGACCTCCTATGTACTATGCTTCTACCCCCCTTCCCCTTTTTTTTCTTTAAATGCCTTTTCAATGTTATTGCAGGTGAGAGCTATTGGATGCGCGCAGGTGGTGGTCCCCCCCATAGTGAGTTGGCTACTCCCATGTGGATACTGGGGTCCCCTGCTCACTGGGGACTCAGGGAGACGACCCTTTGCACTTGGGCTGTGGCCCGAGGGTCCCGGGCTTTGGAGTTCAGTATTATTTTTGATCCAAGACGATCATTTTACTGTTATGTTTGCCTCTACTTGATTTGGTCACCATTGATGGTTTACTTGCTGCTCGTTGGCCGCCTGCCTTGGGTCCCCTCACTTGTATGGGGTGCCTTTGGGCGCTGGCGACCGACTTCAGCAGCACAGTTGCACCTTTATAGTTAATAGGCTTTTCCTCTTGTTTATTTTGGTTGTGTCATTTAAAATGGTTTTTAATATGCAATGTGCCTACCTTTTTATATTCTACTGATAACTTTTTTAGAAAGTTGCTGAGTGGTTTTGACTGCTCCCCCAAATGTGCCGGAACTTGACCGGGACATTAGTCTTGGCCAACCTCTGACCCACCAGTGGGCCTTTCTTCCCTCTAACCAATGCTACTTTGTTACATAGATCTTCACTGCTCTGAGTATTAATCGGCCTTCTTATGTTGTTCTATATAAGCTTCTCTTCTAATCTACTGTCTGACTCTCTCTCTTTTTTCCCCCTCTTTTTCCTTCTCAAGTCCGCAGGATCCGTACGCAGGGGTATAAATTTTGGTTCCTTTTTTTTTTTTCCATGACGCTCAATTGGTTGTCCCTGAACGTTCAGAGCATGAACTCCCCCCAAAAATGAGTAAAAGTTTTCAAATACCTTAGGAGACAGCAGGTAGATATAGCGTGCTTGCAGGAAACCTACTTTTCAACCAACTCCTGCCCGAAATATTTTGATGCTCAATATCCTCAGGTTTTTTTTTTACCAATGGCCCAACTAAGCAAAAAGGGGTGCTCATTGCTTTTCGAAAGTCGGTCCCTTTTAGTTGCACTAAACATATAGCGGATCCAAATGGCAGATATTTGTTGCTACAAGGTACCATTCAGGACACAGAGGTTACTATCATGACTTATTATGCTCCTAATTCTACCCTGGGACCCTTTCTGACCCATCACTGTTGCCTTCTGACATCTCACCACAAGGACACCCTCCATTTTGTGGGCGACTCGAACCTGGATTTAAACCCTTCCTTAGACAAATATCCCTCGGAACGTGTTGCTCTCTACCCTGATGCTAGGAAATTTGCTCGCGCCCTACAAGTCCATGACCTGGTCGACCTTTGGAGGGAACTCCATCCCCTAGGCAAAGATTACACGCACTATTCTCACCCCCACTATTCTCACTCTAGAATAGACCATATGCTTATGTTGAGGAAACATCTCTCCCTGGTGGTATGCACTTCTATTTTAGCTACCCCATGGTCAGCTCATTACCCCGTTCTGGTAGTATGTCACTCTATTCTCAGTAGACCACCCTGTTCCCCCTGGGTAATGAACGACTTGCTTCTGTCTTTCAAGGAGATTCAGGATGGTATCCTGAAAGCTTCTGAGGATTACTTCTGTACCAACATAGGCTTGGTTTCATCTCCTGTAACCCTATGGGAGGCGTACAAAGCGGTTCTTAGGGGCCAGATAGCATCAAACAGATGCTAGAAGTTTCAAAATGTAAACGAGAAAGAGGTCTTTGGCAATGCAATTTAGAGGTCCACTTGGAATTACTCTCTACTGCATTTAAAGAATCCCTTACTCCCGCTAACCGTAAACTCCTGGATCAGGCCCGCTCAGAGCTAGACCTATGCCTCACGGATGGAGCTGAACGCGTTCTTTGTTGGTCCCGCCAGCAGTGGTATGCTAAAGCGAATAGACTAAATCAGATGCTGGCCCACAGGCTTCGTACCTTTACTCCTGAATTTACCCCTATCACTCTATGTACCAGGCATACTTGCCGCAATGCCGTACCAGGCATTGTACTCACTGGTAACCCAGTGAAGGTTCTGGAGG
Source organism: Aquarana catesbeiana (assembly GCF_042186555.1). Taxonomy (NCBI): domain Eukaryota; kingdom Metazoa; phylum Chordata; class Amphibia; order Anura; family Ranidae; genus Aquarana; species Aquarana catesbeiana. The sequence continues at coordinate 200,833,777 of NC_133326.1, read as the reverse complement.
AATTCCGTTATCATTTAACCAAACTGTATTCGGCCTCTGATCATTCGGGTAGTCGGGACAGAGTTTCCTTGACCGTCTTTCACTTTCCACGTTGACGGAGGCTCACACGGCCCTCATGGACCGGGACATTCAAGTCTCGGAAGTCCTTCAAAGTATTAAAGACTTGAAAGTAGGTAAGCGACCAGGACCGGACAGCTACACAGTGCTTTATTATAGGAAACAGGCTGACGTTATAGCCCCACACCTGACAGCTATGTATAACTCTGTTAAACAGGGCCAGAATTTCACCTCAGGCCTGTTAAACACTAATATTGTCATGCTTCCCAAACCTGACCGTGATCATTCCTCTTGGGCTAACCTCTGACCCATTTCTCTAATCAACATAGATATGAAGCTTTTGACCAAGATCCTGGCTAACCGATTGAACTCTTTCCTTCCCGCTTAATAAAGAAAGATCAGGTTGACTTCGTACTACAGAGGAAAGCAGGGGATGCTATGTGGTGGATTTTGCAGCTGCAACACATAGCTCACAACCGTTTGTTAGACTCAGTGCTTCTATCTTTAGACATGAATAAGGCTTTTGACACATTATCATGGCCTAATCTCATGTCTGTACTTCGCTATCATGGATTTGGCGCCTCCTTCCTGTGATGGATGGCAGTCCTCTATGATTCCCCTTGAGCTAAACTTAAATACTATGGATTTGAGTTGCCTCTGTTCAACATTGGGAGGGGTACGCGTCAAGGGTGCCCACTCTCACTGCTGCTGTTCATCTTGGCTTTGGAGCCATTGGCGGAGGCGGTTCGCTCTCATCCCGATATCAGTGGTATTGATGCTGCAGGTTCTTCCCATAAAATATCTTTATTTGCAGACGATATCTTGCTAACTTTAACCTCCCCCAGGATCTCTCTACCAAATTTATTTTCTCTCCTAGATTCTTTTGCTTCTCTCTCAGGCACAATTCTCCTGGTGGACTACACATGGGTTTACAGACGTTCACTCTATGTTCACCCCCACTAAGATATTAACATTTGATGCCTTATGCTCTTCTCATCATATCCCATTGAGGGAACCTACAATTGAGACACTTTCTCCAACAACTTATCAAATCCAGGCCCACTCCATATACCCTGACTCCTTTTGAAAGCTTATATAGAACCAGACCCCACTCCCTAGGCATGATATCATTAATAAACTTGTCCATAACTTCTACAAAAAAGCCTCCGTTGAGGCCCTACCATCTTCAAAGGGAAAAAGAACTGGGAAGACGGACCCAGAGGACTGGCGGACTATGACTATAGCCTCTCTAAGTGCTCCAGAAATGTCCTTATATTGGAGAATGCCTATAAAGTGTTATATAGGTGGTACTACACACCAGCTAGATTGGCCCATTTCATTCCAACCTACTCTCCTCTTTGTTTTCGAGGATGCTCACAAGAAGGCCCTATGGTACATATATGGTGGTCATGCCCGAGGGCGTGCAGGTTATGGGTCAGGGTTTATACCATTCTTCGTAACTTATTTCACATAAACCTTAAAAGGGACCCCTACAAAGCCCTTCTTGGTAAACCAATTGTAGAGTTGTTACGCCCAGAGCAGAAGCTAGTTCAACTAAACTGACCATCACAAAAGCCTGGAAATCCCCTGCACTCAGTTAAAAATCATATGAATTAGGTCATGGTAAATGAGAAGCTGACTGCCATCCTTTTAGACATGCAGGACACATTCCTTAGAGTCTGGCAGCCATGGATCACGTACTTCCAACCCTCTTGATTTGATGGCACACTTCTCCTGATCTGATACTCCCCTGACACACATCCCGTGGACTCTCCTACTCCCCCCCTTCCCCTTTCCTCACTCTCCTCTTTTCTACTGGACTTTCCTACTTTTTCCCTTTTAAACATTACCTTCTCTTCTCTTCGCTATGTTTTATGCATTCAATCCATACCTTTATTAGGCCGCCAGGAATAGACCGGGCCGAGATGGTTATCATTGTATCATTATATTTTCCATGTTGCTTTTCATTTCTGTCAACTTTAAACAATGTATCCTGCCTGATAGGGAAACTCCTGACCACGAAATTTCGTTGCCATATGTCCAGGCAATATAAGAGGACATTTTGATTATAGACACCCTATCCGCCCAGGGACACTTCGGAAGGCAAATTTTGGTCTTCCATCTTTTTTGTTAAATTTCATGGAACATTAGGTTTGTTACCTGTATGTTTATATTACTCATGCCTCTTTTTACCATTATGTATTTTCTGCCTTGTCTCTTTGTTTGCCTATCACGCAATGTAACCACCTAAAACCTGTTGTGTTATGTTGGATTACATGCTAATAAACCCTTTGTAAAAGAAAGTATGTTGATATACCCTAAATCATGCATAATAAAATGTTTAAAAAAAGCTGACTTTTAGTACCAATCTATAAAAATTTAAAGGGCCCCCATCCCTCCAGGCTCGCACACAGAAGTGAATGCATACATAAGTCACACATGCATATGTAAACAGTAGGGATGAGCTTCGTGTTCGAGTCGAACCCATGTTCGACTCAAACATCGTCTGTTCGCCCATTCGCCGAATTGTGGATGATATGGGCCTGTTCGCGCCAAATTCGTGTGGTACGTCACGGCCCATAATTCACTGCGGCATCGCAGTGCATTGTTGGCTGATGATTGGCCAAGCATGCACTATGACACGCATGCTTGGCCAATCACAGCGCCCTCTGTAGAGAGAGCTGTAATTGGCCAAAACCAGGGTTGCTTTGGCCAATTATGGCTCAGGGGGTTTAGTACACGCCCCACACTATATAAGGCCGCCTGCACGGCGGCCCTGTGTAGTGTGTTCCGGCGTTGAGAGACAGAGAGAGATAGTGTCATTTGATTTAAGTTAGATAGATTAGGCAGGACAGTTAGTCAGTTAGCTGCACTTACAGTGTATTGTGTATATATATGCATCTCAGGTGTTGTATATATATATATATATATATATATATATATATATATATATATATATATATATATATATATATATATATATATACACTGTATTCAGTTTAGCTAGATCCGTTCCTGTTATTATCTTCCTACTGACAGGCAGGCTTGTGTTGTTACAGTATTTACAGCTACCTGAAGAAAATTGCTGGGGTTCTTCTGATCCTTTTAGTACCACAGTCAGGCAGCTAGACTATTTACAGTTAGTGTAGTCGTCCTCCTCACAGTGTTCAGCTAAAGCTACAAGTTAGTTTAGTGTGACCTCTGCACAGTGTTCAGCTAAAGCTACAAGTTAAGTGTAGTGCGACCTCTGCACAGTGTTCAGCTAAAGCTCCAAGTTAGTGTAGTGCGTCCTCTGAACAGTGTTCAGCTAAAGCTACAAGTTAGTGTAGTGCACAGTGTTCAGCTAAAGCTACAAGTTAGTGTAGTGCGTCCTCCTCACAGTGTTCAGCTAAAGCTACAAGTTAGTGTAGTGCGTCCTCTGAACAGTCTTCAGCTAAAGCTACAAGTAAGTGTAGTGCGACCTCTGCACAGTGTTCAGCTAAAGCTACAAGTTAGTGTAGTGCGTCCTCTGAACAGTGTTCAGATAAAGCTACAAGTTAGTGTAGTGCACAGTGTTCAGCTAAAGCTACAAGTTAGTGTAGTGCATCCTCCTCACAGTGTTCAGCGAAAGCTACAAGTTAGTGTAGTGCGACCTCTGCACAGTGTTCAGCTAAAGCTACAAGTTAGTATAATGTGTCCTCTGAACAGTGTTCAGCTAAAGCTACAAGTTAGTGTAGTGCACAGTGTTCAGCTAAAGCTACAAGTTAGTGTAGTGCGTCCTCCTCACAGTGTTCAGCTAAAGCTACAAGTTAGTGTAGTGCGACCTCTGCACAGTGTTCAGCTAAAGCTACAAGTTAGTGTAGTGCGTCCTCTGAACAGTATTCAGCTAAAGCTACAAGTTAGTATAGTGCACAGTGTTCAGCTAAAGCTACAAGTTAGTGTAGTGCGTCCTCCTCACAGTGTTCAGCTAAAGCTACAAGTTAGTGTTATGTGACCTCTGCACAGTGTTCAGCTAAAGCTACAAGTTAGTGTAGTGCGTCCTCTGAACAGTGTTCAGCCAAAGCTACAAGTTAGTTTAGTGTGACCTCTGCACAGTGTTCAGCTAAAGCTACAAGTTAGTGTAGTGCGACCTCTGAACAGTGTTCAGCTAAAGCTACAAGTTAGTGTAGTGAACAGTGTTCAGCTAAAGCTACAAGTTAGTGTAGTGCGTCCTCCTCACAGTGTTCAGCTAAAGCTACAAGTTAGTGTAGTGCGTCTTCTGAACAGTCTTCAGCTAAAGCTACAAGTTAGTGTAGTGCACAGTGTTCAGCTAAAGCTACAAGTTAGTGTAGTACGTCCTCCTCACAGTGTTCAGCTAAAGCTACAAGTTAGTGTAGTGCGTCCTCTGAACAGTCTTCAGCTAAAGCTACAAGTTAGTGTAGTGCACAGTGTTCAGCTAAAGTTACAAGTTAGTGTAGTGCGTCCTCCTCACAGTGTTCAGCTAAAGCTACAAGTTAGTGTAGTGCGTCCTCTGAACAGTCTTCAGCTAAAGCTACAAGTTAGTGTAGTGCGACCTCTGCACAGTGTTCAGCTAAAGCTACAAGTTAGTGTAGTGCGTCCTCTGAACAGTGTTCAGATAAAGCTACAAGTTAGTGTAGTGCACAGTGTTCAGCTAAAGCTACAAGTTAGTGTAGTGCATCCGCCTCACAGTGTTCAGCTAAAGCTACAAGTTAGTGTAGTGCGACCTCTGCACAGTGTTCAGCTAAAGCTACAAGTTAGTATAGTGTGTCCTCTGAACAGTGTTCAGCTAAAGCTACAAGTTAGTGTAGTGCACAGTGTTCAGCTAAAGCTACAAGTTAGTGTAGTGCGTCCTCTTCACAGTGTTCAGCTAAAGCTACAAGTTAGTGTAGTGCGTCCTCTGAACAGTATTCAGCTAAAGCTACAAGTTAGTATAGTGCACAGTGTTCAGCTAAAGCTACAAGTTAGTGTAGTGCGTCCTCCTCACAGTGTTCAGCTAAAGCTACAAGTTAGTGTAGTGCGACCTCTGCACAGTGTTCAGCTAAAGCTACAAGTTAGTGTAGTGCGTCCTCTGAACAGTGTTCAGCCAAAGCTACAAGTTAGTTTAGTGTGACCTCTGCACAGTGTTCAGCTAAAGCTACAAGTTAGTGTAGTGCGACCTCTGAACAGTGTTCAGCTAAAGCTACAAGTTAGTGTAGTGAACAGTGTTCAGCTAAAGCTACAAGTTAGTGTAGTGCGTCCTCCTCACAGTGTTCAGCTAAAGCTACAAGTTAGTGTAGTGCATCTTCTGAACAGTCTTCAGCTAAAGCTACAAGTTAGTGTAGTGCACAGTGTTCAGCTAAAGCTACAAGTTAGTGTAATACGTCCCCCTCACAGTGTTCAGCTAAAGCTACAAGTTAGTGTAGTGCGTCCTCTGAACAGTCTTCAGCTAAAGCTACAAGTTAGTGTAGTGCACAGTGTTCAGCTAAAGTTACAAGTTAGTGTAGTGCGTCCTCCTCACAGTGTTCAGCTAAAGCTACAAGTTAGTGTAGTGCGTCTTCTGAACAGTCTTCAGCTAAAGCTACAAGTTAGTGTAGTGCACAGTGTTCAGCTAAAGCTACAAGTTAGTGTAGTGCATCCTCCTCACAGTGTTCAGCTAAAGCTACAAGTTAGTGTAGTGCGACCTCTGCACAGTGTTCAGCTAAAGCTACAAGTTAGTATAGTGTGTCCTCTGAACATTGTTCAGCTAAAGCTACAAGTTAGTGTAGTGCACAGTGTTCAGCTAAAGCTACAAGTTAGTGTAGTGCGTCCTCCTCACAGTGTTCAGCTAAAGCTACAAGTTAGTGTAGTGCGACCTCTGCACAGTGTTCAGCTAAAGCTACAAGTTAGTGTAGTGCGTCCTCTGAACAGTATTCAGCTAAAGCTACAAGTTAGTATAGTGCACAGTGTTCAGCTAAAGCTACAAGTTAGTGTAGTGTGTCCTCCTCACAGTGTTCAGCTAAAGCTACAAGTTAGTGTAGTGCGACCTCTGCACAGTGTTCAGCTAAAGCTACAAGTTAGTGTAGTGCGTCCTCTGAACAGTGTTCAGCCAAAGCTACAAGTTAGTTTAGTGTGACCTCTGCACAGTGTTCAGCTAAAGCTACAAGTTAGTGTAGTGCAACCTCTGAACAGTGTTCAGCTAAAGCTACAAGTTAGTGTAGTGCACAGTGTTCAGCTAAAGCTACAAGTTAGTGTAGTGCGTCCTCCACACAGTGTTCAGCTAAAGCTACAAGTTAGTGTAGTGCGTCTTCTGAACAGTCTTCAGCTAAAGCTACAAGTTAGTGTAGTGCACAGTGTTCAGCTAAAGCTACAAGTTAGTGTAGTACGTCCTCCTCACAGTGTTCAGCTAAAGCTACAAGTTAGTGTAGTGCGTCCTCTGAACAGTGTTCAGCTAAAGCTACAAGTTAGTGTAGTGCACAGTGTTCAGCTAAAGCTACAAGTTAGTGTAGTGCGTCCTCCTCACAGTGTTCAGCTAAAGCTACAAGTTAGTGTAGTGCATCCTCCTCACAGTGTTCAGCTAAAGCTACAAGTTAGTGTAGTGCGACCTCTGCACAGTGTTCAGCTAAAGCTACAAGTTAGTATAGTGTGTCCTCTGCACAGTGTTCAGCTAAAGCTACAAGTTAGTGTAGTGCACAGTGTTCAGCTAAAGCTACAAGTTAGTGTAGTGCGTCCTCCTCACAGTGTTCAGCTAAAGCTACAAGTTAGTGTAGTGTGACCTCTGCACAGTGTTCAGCTAAAGCTACAAGTTAGTGTAGTGCGTCCTCTGAACAGTATTCAGCTAAAGCTACAAGTTAGTTTAGTGTGACCTCTGCACAGTGTTCAGCTAAAGCTACAAGTTAGTGTAGTGCAACCTCTGAACAGTGTTCAGCTAAAGCTACAAGTTAGTGTAGTGCACAGTGTTCAGCTAAAGCTACAAGTTAGTGTAGTGCATCCTCCACACAGTGTTCAGCTAAAGCTACAAGTTAGTGTAGTGCGTCTTCTGAACAGTCTTCAGCTAAAGCTACAAGTTAGTGTAATGCACAGTGTTCAGCTAAAGCTACAAGTTAGTGTAGTACGTCCTCCTCACAGTGTTCAGCTAAAGCTACAAGTTAGTGTAGTGCGTCCTCTGAACAGTGTTCAGCTAAAGCTACAAGTTAGTGTAGTGCACAGTGTTCAGCTAAAGCTACAAGTTAGTGTAGTGCGTCCTCCTCACAGTGTTCAGCTAAAGCTACAAGTTAGTGTAGTGCGTCCTCTGAACAGTCTTCAGCTAAAGCTACAAGTTACTATAGTGTGTCCTCTGAACATTGTTCAGCTAAAGCTACAAGTTAGTGTAGTGCACAGTGTTCAGCTAAAGCTACAAGTTAGTGTAGTGCGTCCTCCTCACAGTGTTCCGCTAAAGCTACAAGTTAGTGTAGTGCGTCCTCTGAACAGTATTCAGCTAAAGCTACAAGTTAGTATAGTGCACAGTGTTCAGCTAAAGCTACAAGTTAGTGTAGTGCGTCCTCCTCACAGTGTTCAGCTAAAGCTACAAGTTAGTGTAGTGCGACCTCTGCACAGTGTTCAGCTAAAGCTACAAGTTAGTGTAGTGCGTCCTCTGAACAGTGTTCAGCCAAAGCTACAAGTTAGTTTAGTGTGACCTCTGCACAGTGTTCAGCTAAAGCTACAAGTTAGTGTAGTGCAACCTCTGAACAGTGTTCAGCTAAAGCTACAAGTTAGTGTAGTGCACAGTGTTCAGCTAAAGCTACAAGTTAGTGTAGTGCGTCCTCCACAGTGTTCAGCTAAAGCTACAAGTTAGTGTAGTGCGTCTTCTGAACAGTCTTCAGCTAAAGCTACAAGTTAGTGTAGTGCACGGTGTTCAGCTAAAGCTACAAGTTAGTGTAGTACGTCCTCCTCACAGTGTTCAGCTAAAGCTACAAGTTAGTGTAGTGCGTCCTCTGAACAGTCTTCAGCTAAAGCTACAAGTTAGTGTAGTGCACAGTGTTCAGCTAAAGCTACAAGTTAGTGTAGTGCGTCCTCCTCACAGTGTTCAGCTAAAGCTACAAGTTAGTGTAGTGCGTCCTCTGAACAGTGTTCAGATAAAGCTACAAGTTAGTGTAGTGCACAGTGTTCAGCTTAAGCTACAAGTTAGTGTAGTGCATCCTCCTCACAGTGTTCAGCTAAAGCTACAAGTTAGTGTAGTGCGACCTCTGCACAGTGTTCAGCTAAAGCTACAAGTTAGTATAGTGTGTCCTCTGAACAGTGTTCAGCTAAAGCTACAAGTTAGTGTAGTGCACAGTGTTCAGCTAAAGCTACAAGTTAGTGTAGTGCGTCCTCCTCACAGTGTTCAGCTAAAGCTACAAGTTAGTGTAGTGCGACCTCTGCACAGTGTTCAGCTAAAGCTACAAGTTAGTGTAGTGCGTCCTCTGAACAGTATTCAGCTAAAGCTACAAGTTAGTATAGTGCACAGTGTTCAGCTAAAGCTTTAAGTTAGTGTAGTGCGTCCTCCTCACAGTGTTCAGCTAAAGCTACAAGTTAGTGTAGTGCAACCTCTGCACAGTGTTCAGCTAAAGCTACAAGTTAGTGTAGTGCGTCCTCTGAACAGTGTTCAGCCAAAGCTACAAGTTAGTTTAGTGTGACCTCTGCACAGTGTTCAGCTAAAGCTACAAGTTAGTGCAGTGCGACCTCTGAACAGTGTTCAGCTAAAGCTACAAGTTAGTGTAGTGCACAGTGTTCAGCTAAAGCTACAAGTTAGTGTAGTGCATCCTCCTCACAGTGTTCAGCTAAAGCTACAAGTTAGTGTAGTGCGTCTTCTGAACAGTCTTCAGCTAAAGCTACAAGTTAGTGTAGTGCACAGTGTTCAGCTAAAGCTACAAGTTAGTGTAGTATGTCCTCCTCACAGTGTTCAGCTAAAGCTACAAGTTAGTGTAGTGTGTCCTCTAAAGAGTGTTCAGCTAAAGCTACAAGTTAGTGTAGTGCACAGTGTTCAGCTAAAGTTACAAGTTAGTGTAGTGCGTCCTCCTTACAGTGTTCAGCTAAAGCTACAAGTTAGGGTAGTGCGTCCTCTGAACAGTGTTCAGCTAAAGCTACAAGTTTGTGTAGTGCACAGTGTTCAGCTAAAGTTACAAGTTAGTGTAGTGCGTCCTCCTCACAGTGTTCAGCTAAAGCTATGAGTTAGTGTAGTGCGTCCTCTGAACAGTGTTCAGCTAAAGCTACAAGTTAGTGTAGTGCGACCTCTGCACAATGTTCAGCTAAAGCTACCTGTAGAAGGTTGGTGGTGTTTTCCTGATCCTATCACTACCACAGGCAGCTACATTATTTACACGTTAGTGTATTGCGACCTCTGCACAGTGTTCAGCTAAAACTACCTGTAGAAGGTTGGTGGTGTTTTCCTGATCCTATCACTACTGCAGGCAGCTACATTATTTACATGTTAGTGTAGTGCAACCCCTGCACAGTGTTCAGCTAAAGCTACCTGTAGAAGGTTGGTGGTGTTTTCCTGATCCTATCACTACTGCAGGCAGATACATTATTTTAACATTAGTGTAGTGCGTCCTCTTCACAGTGTTCAGCTAAAGCTACCTGTAGAAGGTTGGTGGTGTTTTCCTGATCCTATCACTACCGCAGGCAGCTACATTATTTTAACGTTGGTGTAGTGCGTCCTCTGCACAGTGTTCATCTAAAGCTACCTGTAGAAGATTGGTGGTGTTCTCATACTACAGGCAGGCATTGATTTTGCTAGCTGCAGTATCAGTATATATATATATATATATATATATATATATATATATATATATATATATATAACCCAGCTTAGTGCAGCTACATCTCACTGCAGGCCATTTGCACAAGCCATGTGCAGCCAGACGGTGCATCCTCATCAGCACGTGGCCGTGGGACACGCTTGGCCTTTTTTTCGGCAGCTGGCTGTGTTGAGCTGCAACATGTGGAAGACTTAGTAGAGTGGATGACTTAGCCGTCCTCATCCTCCTAATCCTCTCTCACCCATGCTCAGGGTACTTTGTCTGGCAAAGCAGCTGCCAATGTGGCCTCTTCCCTCGGCTCAATGACATCAGTGACTCCTTCCCTAGCCCCACCATGTTCTCCTGAGGAGTCCCTCGAACTGTTTGACCACAGTGTTGGGTACATGCTCCAGGAGGATGCCCAGCGTTTAGAAGGCTCTGATAATGATACTGAGCTAGATGAAGGCAGTAACATGAGCACGGACAGAGAAGGACAGCAATCTGGCAGTCATGCTCCCCCTGCTGCAGCATACTGCCAGGTTTGCTCCAGTGATGAGGAGGGAGGGGATGATGAGGTCACTGACTCATTGTGGGTGCCTGATAGGAGAGAGAAGGAGGAGGAGGAGGAGGCACATCACCAACGAGGCAGGATGCCCTCCAGGGACCAGCCTAAGGGCAGCACACTGACTGCATCACACCGCAATGCTCCGCATGTGCAGGGCGCTGCTGTCTCTGCGTGTTAAACCAAAAGTTCTTTGGTGTGGGCCTTTTTCGAGACAAGTGCATCAGATCGCACCGCTGCTATTTGCAACATATGTCTCAAGCGTATGTCACGTGGCCAAAACATCTCCCGCTTTGGCACCACATGCTTGACCAGACATATGTTGACCTGCCATGCAGTTAGTTGGCAAGCGTATCTAAAAGACCCACACCAAAGAACAAAGAGGACCTCTCCTTGCTCCTCATCAGCTGAGATCTCCAACCCCACTATACCTTCAGTCCTCTCTGAGACCTGCACTGAGAGGAATGAAGGTGTAGAATTAGGTGTGTCACAGCCAAGTACTTGTGGGCAATCTGCTTTCTGTACACCGACGTCAGATTGTACCAGGCAAATTTCCCTGCCCCAGCTGCTGCACCACCGAAAGATGTTCGCTCCCAGCCATCCATATTCCCAGCGGTTGAATGCTAGCTTGGCAAAATTGCTAGCACTTCAACTGCTACCTTTTCAGTTGGTAGACTCTGCCCCCTTCCGTGAGTTTGTTGAATGTGCGGTTCCTCAGTGGCAGGTACCCAAACACCACTTTTTCTCATGGAAGGTGATTCCGGCTCTCTACTGGCATGTGGAAGGCAATGTCCATGCCTCGCTGGACAGGGTGGTCAGCGGTAAGGTTCATATTACCGCTGACTCATGGTCCAGCAGGCATGGACAGGAACGTTACCTAAGTTTCAAGGCGCATTGGGTGACTCTGCTGGCAGCTGGGAAGGATGCAGGACAAGGTGCTGTAGTGTTGGAGGTTATTTCGCCACCACACCTCCAAAATGACACTACTAATGATTCTGACACACCTCTCTCCTCCATCCCCTCCCCCCTCCTCTTCTTCTTCCTCCATGGCCTCTTCCTGTGCTTTGTCCTCAGAACCAGCGGTGCTCCGTAGGCGTTCAAGGGGTTTACTCAAGTATGCAGGCCAAAAGATGCCATGCGGTGCTTAAGCTGGTGTACTTGGGGGACAGGAGCCACACTGGGGCAGAGGTTCTGTCAGCGCTGCAGGGGCAGGTTCAGAGGTGGTTGATGCCACACCAACTTAAGGCAGGAATGGTGGTTTGCGACAATGGCACCAACCTCCTCTCCGCACTCCGACAGGGACAAATGACCCATGTGCCCTGTTTGGCTCACATCCTTAACTTGGTGGTGCAGCGGTTCTTGGGCAGGTTCCCGGGCTTACAGGATGTCCTGAGGCAGGCCAGGAAAGTCTGTGTGCATTTCCGTCGGTCATATAATGCCAGTGCTCGGCTGGCAGACCTCCAAAAGGAATTTAACCTGTCCAAGAACCGCTTAATCTGTGACATGCCCACCAGTTGGAACTCAATGTTGGCCATGCTGCAGCGGCTGCACGCGCAGCAGAGGGCCATCAATGAGTACCTGTGCGACTATGGCACCAGGAGAGGGTCAGGGGAACTTGTTTTTTTTTCCCCACGCCAGTGGGCCATGATCAGGGATGCATGCACTATCCTGTCACCATATGAGGAGGCCACGAGGATGGTGAGCAGTGACAGTGCATGCATCAGTTACACTGTCCCCCTTGTTCACCTGTTGGAGCACACACTGCGTAGAATAATGGACAGGGCACTTGAGGTAGAACAGAGGCAGGAAGAGGAGGACTTTCTTAGCTCTAAAGGCCCCCTTTATCCAGACAGTGTTCCTGCGTGCCCGCCGATCACACAGGAAGAGGACGAGGAGGAGGAGGATTGTGTCAGTATGGAGGTGGAGCCTGGCACTCAGCATCAGCAGCAGTCTTTAAGGGATCATTTACAGTCCCAAGAAACACATGGACTTGTACGTGGCTGGGAGGAGGTGGCTGCGGATCATGTCGTCCTTAGTGACCCAGAGGACTCCAGACCGAATGCCTCAGCAAACCTATGCTGCATGGCCTCCCTGATCCTGCAAAGCCTGTGGAAGGATCCTCGTATTCGTGGTATCAAGGAGAAGGAACAATACTGGCTGGCAACCCTCCTTGATCCACGTTACAAGGGTAAGGTTGCGGACCTTATCTTGCCGTCGCAGAGGGAGCAGAGGGTGAAACATCTTCGGGAGGCCTTGCAGAAAGGTCTGTGCAACGCGTTCCCAGAGACTGGGAGGTTACAAACTCCTGTTTCTGGACAACGTGTTGCTGAGGCTTCAGTCAGTCAAAGAAGGAGCCGTGGAGAAGGTGTCTGTCTGACCTATGCGTTCAGACAATTTTTTGGTCCGCAGCCCCAACCATCGCCAGCGTCTGTTTTACATGGTGCAGGAATACCTAGGGGCAAGATCTGACTTGGACACCTTTCCCACCGAAAATCCTCTGGGTTACTGGGTCTTGAGGATGGATCACTGGGCAGAGCTTGCACAGTATGCAATTGAGCTACTGGCCTGTCCTGCATCCAGCGTTCTTTCGGAATGGACATTCAGTGCTGCTGAAGGCTTTGTAACCGATCACAAGGTGCGTCTGTCCACCGACTCGGTCGATCAACTGACCTTCATAAAAATGAATCAGTCTTTGATCACCACCAGCTACCAAGCACCTGATGCTGATGTAACCGAATAAATTTTTTTAAAATGTCAGATCCCTTTAAAGACTGCCTATGCTGATGCTGAGTGACTATCCTGTTATACTGAGTAATTATCCTCTTCCTCCTCAATGATCATGATGATAGCTTGTAAGAACATTTTTGGTCCTGGGCGCCGCCAGTCCTGCCACCAGTGCCTAAGGCCCAATTTTTCAGCCCCTGTTTAACAGGGGCATGAAATTACAATTTTTGATGCAATTCTTTGCAGCAGGGCTAGTTCCTGCGCTCCAACTAGAGTATCTGTGAGGGGTTGCAGTGTTGTGGCACCAGCATCAGTGCCTAAGGCCCAATTTTTCAGCCCCTGTTTAACAGGGGCGTGTAATTACAATTTTTGATGCAATTCTTTGCAGCAGGGCTAGTTCCTGCGCTCCAACTAGAGTATCTGTGAGGGGTTCCAGTGTTGTGGCACCAGCACCAGTGTCTAAGGCCCAATTTTTCAGCCCCTGTTCAACAGGAACATGTAATTAGAATTCTTGATCTAATATTTCACAGCAGGGCCTGTTTCTGCGCCCACCAAGAGTATCTGTGAGGACTTACAGTGTTGTGACACCAGCACCATCACCACCACCAAAGGCCCAATTTTTCTGCCCCGTTTCAACAGTGGCATGTAATTACAATTCTTGATCTAATATTTAACAGCAGGGCCCTGTGAGGGCTTACAGTGTTGTGGCCACAACAACACCTAAGGCCCAAATTTCTGCTGAGTATATAGGGCAAGCCCCTACTTTCAAACATCCAACTTACAAACGACTCCTACTTGCAAACGGAAGGAGACAACAGGAAGATGAAGAGATGAAATCTACCCCTAGAAAGGGAAATTCTCTCCTGTAAGAGTTAATATGGGAAAAACGTTTCTCCTTTCCACTGATGCTTTATCACCAATCCTTGTTTCACAAAAAAACACAAATTTTCAAAAAACATTTGTCTTTGGGACAAAAAGTGAGGTGAAATCTTCTGAAGAGGAGCACAGACAGCAAAACAAATGTCACAGGAGTGATAACCCTTCCCTATGTTTTCCAAAAAGCTTAAAATAGATTTTTTGGCTGGAGCTAAACACGTAAAAAATGTACCAGTTCAAAATTACAAACAGATTCTACTTAACAACAAACCTACAGTCCCTGTCTTGTTTGCACCACCTGTATACTGCTGTTCAGAGTATATAGGGCCTGGTGGCCCCACGCCTTTCCTTTTTTAATTTGGGTGCGGGGTTCCCCTTAATATCCATACAATACCCAAAGGGCCTGGTAATGGACTGGGGGGTATCAATGCCGTTTGTCTCACTAATTTTCATCCATATTGCCAGGACCCGACATTACATTAAAGCCGCAAGCAGTTTTAAATGACTTTTTTCCTTTAAAAATGACATTTTGTGCAGGGACTGTTCTAAGCACGGGAAACACACGCCACTTTACAGGCATACTATAGACACCCCCCAGGTATGATATTTAAAGGAATATTTCACTTTTTTTTTTTTTTACATTAAGCATCATTAAAGTCACTGCTCCCGAAAAAACGTTAGTTTTTAAAAGTTTTTTTTGCATTGATACATGTCCCCTGGGGCAGGACCCAGGTCCCCAAACCCTTTTTAGGACAATACCATACAAATTAGCCTTTAAAATGAGCACTTTTGATTTTGAACGTTCGAGTCCCATAGACGTCAAAGGGGTTCTAACGTTCGTGCGAATTTTTGGTCCGTTCGCAGGTTCTGGTGCGAACCGAAGCGGGGGGTGTTCGGCTCATCCCTAGTAAACAGTATTAGAATGACACATTTGAGGTATCGCCGTGGACATTAGAGCGAGAGCAATAATTTTAGTGCTAAGCCTCCTCTGTAACTCTAGATGGGTAATCTGTAAAGGTGTTTAAAGCATCGCCTATGGGGATTTTTCAGCACTGTAGTTTGTCGCCATTCTATGAGCGTGTGCAATTTTAAAGCGTGACATGTTAGGTATCTGTTTACTTGGTGTAACATCATCTTTCACATTATACAAAAAAATTGGGTAATTATTGCATTTTTAAAAAATTCATTAACCAATTGAAGACCAGGCCGATTTCTGACCTTTGTTGCTTACAAGTAAAAATCATTTTTTTTTGCTAGAACATTACTTGAACCACAAAACATTATATATATATATATATATTTTTAGCAGAGGCCCTAGAGAATAAAATGGCGTTTGTTTAAATATTTTATGTCACACTGTATTTGTGCAGTGGACCTTCAAACGCAATTTTTTGTGAAAATATTCACTTTAGTGAATAAAAAAATGATGTTACACAGAGTAAATAGATACCTAAAGTGTCACACTTTGAAATTGCACACACTTGTGGAATGGCGACTAACTACAGTACTTAAATGTCTCCATAGGTGACACTTTAAAATTGTTTAACGGTTATCTGATTAGAGTTACAGACATTCTAGCAGTCTTGCACTAGAATTATTGCTCTTGTTCTAAGGATCACGGCGATACCTCACATGTGTAGTTTAACCACTTAAGCCCCGGACCATTTGGCTGGCCAAAGACCAGAGCACTTTTTGTTATTCAGTATTGCGTCGCTTTAACTGAAAATTGCGCGGTCATGCGACCTGGTTCCCAAACAAAATTTATGTACTTTTTTTTCCCACAAATAGAGCTTTCTTTTGGTGGTATTTGATCACCTCTGCGGTTTTTATTTTTTGCGCTATAAACAAAAAAATAGCGTCAATTTTGAAAAAACGCATTATTTTTTACTTTTTGCTATAATAAATATCCCCAAAAAATATATAAAAAAACATTTTTTTTCTCAGTTTAGGCCGATACGTATTCTTCCAGATATTTTTGGTAAAAAAAAAATCGCAGTAAGTGTTTATTGATTGGTTTGCGCAAAAGTTATAGCGTCTACAAAATAGGGGATAGTTTTATGGCATTTTTATTAATATTTTTTTTTTAGTAATGACGGTGCAATTTTTATTGTGACTGCGACATTATGGCGGACAGATCGGACACTTTTGGTGCTATTTTGGGACCATTTACATTTATACAGCGATCAGTGCGATTAAAAATGCACTGATTACTGTGTAAATGTGACTGGCAGTGAAGGGGTTAACCACTAGGTGGCGCTGTAGGAGTTAAGTGTGTCCTAGTCTAACTGTGGGGGGGGAGGGAATATGTGTGACATGACACTGATCACCTCTCCTGATCACAGGGAACTGTGATCAGTGTCCTGTCACTAGGCAGAACAGGGAAATGCTTGTTTACATCAGCATTTCCCTGTTCTTCCTCTCCGTGAGACAATCGCGGGTATCCCCATGGACATCGAGTCCACGGGACCCGCGATCACACTCATGGAGCACCGCAATGACACAGTGGCAAATTTAAAGGGACGTACCTGTACACCCATTTGCCTGTCCGTGCCATTGTGTCAATGTATATGTACATGCGTTGGTCGGCAAGTGGTTAAACACATGCCTTATGACAGTAATAGGCAGTGACAGGTACTCTTTATGGAGGGATCTGGGGTCTTAAAGACCCCAAACCCCTCCTCTGCACTTGAAAGTATTCAAAACGTCCAAAATTGTGTTTTTGAATAATTTGTATTTTTTAAAACTGGCGCCGCTGGCTGCAGAGTAAACTGGATGTGATGTTGTGACATCGCTTCCAGGTTACTACATCAGAGACCCCAATCAAAGCCGATTTGAGCTTTGCTCAGTTCTCCAGCCAGCTGGCAGATGTGACGGTTGGTGGCTCAGGTCTGCCGGTGGGATGGGAGAGCCCGGGCGAGCTGCGAAAGGCGGTGGGAGGGGGGGAACGTTCCGTCCCACTGCTTGTAATAACAGCTGAGAGGGTGCTTAGCTGCATCAGTTGTCATTACAAGAAAGCTGACCGTCAGCTCTAAAAACCGGTACCGGGGTGGTGCCAGCAGCTGCAGGCATCACTCTGGTACAACCACTTGAGCAAAATGACGTACAGGTATGTGATTTTGCGGCAAGTTTTTTCCCCAAAAAATTGGGTTTGCAAAACCGCTGCGCAAATACCGTATGACATAAAAAATTGCAATGATCACCATTTTATTCCCTAGGGTCTCTGCTAAAAAAAAATATAATGTTTGGGGGTTATATGTAATTTTCTAGCAAAAAATACTGATTTAAACTTATAAACAAAAAGTGCCAGAAAAAGCCTGGTTAGCAAGTGGATAAACATTTCAGAATTCACACAAAATAATTTTGTCCTTATGGATCAATTAATCATTGATCTATTGCTTCGATCAACATTTTTGGGAATGCAACTCAAACAAATTATGCTAGTGATAAACAGAAAGTGCAAAATAAATAAAAGTGATATAGCCTTAAGGGTAGGAAAAACTATCATCAGCACTCCAAATAGCTCTTCTTGCAGTGTTTTGAATAATCAGTGAATTGACCGCATACAGTGACATCTCCAACCCCATACCAAACTTCCTTGTCGCATTTCCCCATTCCTGGCTTGTTCACAAGGATTGGGGAAAGGTATGGACTTGTGAGCAAGCCAGGAGTGGTGAAACACATCGAGGAAGGTTGGTTTTTGGGCTGGAGATATCACTGTATGCAGTCAATTCGCTGATTATTAAAAACACTGCAAGAAGGGCTAATTTGAGTGCTGATGATAGTTTTTTCCTATTTTCAATGAAGAGGAGACAGACTGTGTCCCCCTTCATCTGTTCCCCGCCAGCTCTGCAGTGAGAACTGAGTGATCAAACACCACTGATCGCTCAGGTCTCCACTCTGTTCTGAGCAGAGAGCCATGACTGTCAGTAACCGGTTCTCTGCTCTCCCCTCCAGTGCTCACTGAAGTGATGGGCTGTGGAGGGGGCAGGAGGGGCTGGCTCGGGCTCTCAGTGGATTGCTGAGAGGCTTAGCCAGGTGCCGGTCCAGCATCTGGGTGGATTCTGACCATATGGTCAAGATCTTTCCCAAGCCTGGACTGGCTGAGTGACGTCAGCAAGCCTGCTGTCGGCTAAAAACGGGTCACAGAATGTGGAGCAAACTGCACTCCTGTGATCAATAGGAGAAGTATGGCCAAAAAATCTTTGGCCATATTTCTTTAATAAATATTTCCACCTGGCTCAATCTATTTTTAAATAAACTTTTGTAGAGCTTGGTGATGCTTGCAGGGACACCCACAGCTTGGGTTTTGGCTGATTTCTGCTGAATTCAAGCCGCCTTTTTGTAAACCCTGGAAGAAATATTGTGATATGGTTATATTGGTTTCTCACACAGGAAACCTTGTTATGGATGTACAATTTTTTTTGCCCATAACAACCAGATGTTCCTTTCATATTTAAAATAGAATATTAAATAACAAACATGAGATTCTGATAGCTTTATCTTCTAAGCCTGCAGAGCCTGATTTACCATTAAGCTTAGGTAACTTTTTCGTGTTGCCCAAAGCCTCAGCAAATAAGCCTGTTGAAAAATCAGAACAGATTAAAGCAGACTTTCACTCTGTTTTTAAAGTCCCTCTAATTGTAATTATCTTCCCCTCCTATAACATATTTGGATAGAATCAATTTCTTTGAGCTCTAAATAAATGATTATTGCCCCCCTCTATGTCTTCCTTTGCCCCCCTAGTCTCTAGTCCTGTTGACTCCTAGGATATCATTGTCACAAATCCCAGGAGTCTTCGGGCACTTTTTTTACCATCCTTGGGAGAGAAAAGAAAGCACCAGCAGAAGAGGCACTGCCTTTGGCCCAGCTCCATTCTGAGTTACACATTCCCGCAGCCACTATAGCTGCGGGAGCAAATTATAGCAATGTGTAAACAATGATTGCTGTGCTGTATGCTTCATGCTCAGATGCATGAATTGGCAGGGCTGGATGGGTTCTGAGCTGCTGAAGATCCAGGAAAAAAAAGAGTGCTGGCTTCAGCAGCCCTTACTGCAAATGGCCAATGACAGGGTATAGGTAATCATTGTAAAAACAACTGATTCACTGGTAAATACAGTATATTGTGAAAAACGAAGTCCCTTATTGTTATTAACAATATATTTGGCTGCTAAATAATTTATTTTTGTTTGTTTTTTAGTTTTTTTTTTTTTAATTTGGACTGAAGTTCCTCTTTAGGTATTCATAAATATCATCTTACTCTATGTATATTTAAAATAGGTAGATCTCTTCCTCTTTTTTTTTTTTTAGCTAAAGTCAAAACAACAGATATGTATGGCCAGCTTAAAGTAGTTGTAAACCTCAGTTATGGAATCTGAGAAAAGCACATTTATCTGTAGTGTTTAGTTATCTCTCCCCAAAGCTCTAAGCGTTGTTTCTCTCTGGGGCTTCTTTCCTATGTCATCAGCATGGGTCACGTCTAAGAGGTTTTCCTGTCACATAAGATAAATTTGTGTTGGGAGGAAGGGGGAGCTTAGCAGACAACTTGTCTATTCAGAACACAGTTCTTCTGCTGTGTGAAAGGGGGTTTTTCCTCCAATCAGCTCTCACACACTGTTACTGCAGCATCTCCACCCTTCTCTGTGCACCTGACATATGAAGAAAGCTTTTAATACTTTTCTGCCCTTTTGAAGGGGTATAGAGAAGAGAAGACTGCAGATAATCAGACACTTTCCTGTCCTATTGTCCAGCGATGCGAAGCCCCGCTCCTCTCCCCCTCCTCTCCGCAGTGCCGGCATTCTAACTGTGGGTGCCCGGCTGTGGCTTCACAGCCGGGCATGCACTGTGCTAGCCACGCTGCGCGCTATGATTGGCCGGGCAATGTCCCAGAAAATTGCAGGGAGGGAGGGGGGAGAGGTGATCTTCCTTCTGGTGCCACAGCCATAATCGCTACACAAACCTTTTAGTTCAATTAATTTCAATATGGGTGAGTGCGTTTTCTTTAATTCATGTAAAACAGAGAAAATAAAACTATTATAAGTATCAGTACCTAAACTTCACTTAACATACATCCATAATACATTGTTATTTAATAATACCTAATGCATGATCTAGACTGGTGAAAAAGAGGCAACATTTCATTGATTAAAGTATAATTAAATCCCCTTTATCAAAAACTGTCAGTACACGCTTTATTGCTTGCTGTTCATAGTCACTCAGTCACTATGGGATTCATTTTCTGTATTCTGCAAAACCTGGTTGATCACTGTCCTTCCTTCATTGTCTGTCTTCCCACTGCAGCCTGAGATTGTGTAGACCAGCTGTTGCTACATCTACTGAGCATGCTTCAGTTTAAGTTTCCTTCTAAGCTGTTCATTTTATCCGTTTTCTTATCTGTGCAGCCCACGTAACTATAGAGTGACACAAGCAGGCGTATACACTCCAGATAAATGACAACCCAGTACCTCTTCCTACATGCCCACTAAACAGCTAAGCACAAAGGGGGTGGGATATTACATGATGGAGGCTTCACCTCCCTGTAATTCTAAGCACATACAAACAATAGATACAGGCTGGAGTTAAGGGGTGTAAAACAGGCTGTGATTGGCAGAACCTCCCACCCAGATAGCCCACTTCATGTTTTTGCACAAAATAATAACAATTTGAGTTCAAATACATATTTGTATAATGATTTAAATAATTTATGTGGTATTAATTATATATTTTTCCTTTGTATTTTGATGGCTGTTTTGTTTTTTGTTTTTTTTTAACATGTGGCCGGCAGCAGGACTAGAAGCTCCTCCCACCAATGTTTCATTTCAAGAATCTGATTGAGATTTTGAAAAGCGAATCATAACAAAACTAGAACATATTAACCAATGTTTGGATGCGATAGCCTCCCATGGCATAACATGTGAGGAATACAAGATAACAGAACAAGTATCAGCATGTACAGTCAATGGTATGGGCTAGCCCATCCCCTTGGATCCATACAAAGATGAACCAGAGGCTCCCACAGAGGTGTGACACCCACAACCTAGCCTTGACTTCACTCTTTCACAGAGACTTCTATAAAACATATCAGGCAAGATGATGAACCTTCATAGAGATTCATTCTGCTGGGCAGATACTATTCAGCTTGTAAAAAGGTATGAAGGGTCAAGCGATCTGGTTTTGGCCAAGACATTTCAGTAATTTCTTAAATGGAAAAGCCAATGGTGGCTGCACATACAGTAAATTGTGTTTTTTGTTCAGCATTGCATTGGGTGTGTGATTTGGAAATGGACTTTAACTTGCTCACCTTATGTATAACAGAAATGTTTTCCTGTATTAATAATTAGAAAAATGCGCAAATATATTAGAATTTATTTTATACATACTTGAGCTTAAACATAAAAAAAAAGAAAAATATCCATAAATTCTGAGTCTACTATCTATTTCTAAGTTTGGAGCAAACATTGGAACTGTTTAGCTGGGGTTATACAATCTGTCTGTCTTTTTTTTTTTTTTAGCATGGATTCTACTTTTGCACCACTGTTATCTTCATCATTTTCAGCCCCAAAGTAAAGGAAGAAAGGGGTTGTCTGTTTATTGTTCTTATATGATCTTTCTTTTGTATAACTCTTTTTTTATACTTTAGCTTTAGATTGTAACAATAACAATTTTGCATTTCTTTAAAATAGAAAAGAAAAAATGGTTTAATTTCTAAGTCATACCGGATGTTGGTACTCATATTTTATCATATTCATTACCCATACATTCCTTAATATTCTCTTTAATGTAGTCTTCCGAACAAACTGCTTTGGTATTTTAAAATGCTACCGTTTTATGTAGATATAGGTAGCAGTCTGACCATAAGTATGTTGCCATAAAATCTTTTTATTCTGCAAACACCTGTTTCAAAATGGGCTTTCTATGGGGGGATTTATTTTGAACAAAGTAAGGACACTGGAGGGAGGTATGGACCATTTAGAAAATCTATGGATTATTCTGAGCAACAAAAGATAGAAATAAATCCTAGATATCAAATTTGTGTCCAGAGAAAATAAATGAATTCTTTCTTTGAAAGGGTCCCTTTATGACATCCATTTATCTTGATATTAAATAAATACAGTACTGGTAGTCTTATTACAGAAAGCCTGTTTACTCTGTCATTCTATTCTGTTGACCAAAATGGTATTTATAGATGTATCCTGACCTCATTCATAGCAGCGTGTAGAATTATGTTGTTCATATCTAACATATTACATACCCTTTGCCAAAGCAAGAAAATATTGTAAGGGTAAAGAAAGTTACACATGTTTTTTTTTTCTGTAGCTATATACACAAAGGCACTGTTTAAAGGAAGTCAGTACTTTATTTAGCATCAAAGCTGCCATTACTGACCTTCCATTTTGAAAATACTAATTCTATGACTGTCATGCTGATGCATTGGCATCAGAACCTTTTTTGTCACTGATATAGAGTGAGTGTGCAGATTAGGAATTCATATTTTGTGAACTGCATGCTACCTTTGGGTCAGTGCCTTAAAAAGTAAGGAAGTCAGCATTGGTTTAAAATTTACCAAAGGGCCCTATGCAGGAACATTTTTTGGGCCTCTCATTTAACCAGTGCCCAATTTAAAAACATTTGCTCACAGTAACTGGATGGATAGATGGATAAATGGAGATGAGGCCCTTGCAAGGCTGTAGGCCAAAACCATGCAGCTACACCTGCTGGATTCACTGTAAAGTCAAGGGACTTTCAGTAAGCCTAGGTTAACACATATGTGATGCGGGAACCAGTGCGATTCTTGTGCCACTTCCCGCATCGCATCTCCTTCGCAGGCAGTTCACACTGCCCTCTGCAGACCGCTGTGTGTGTCAATACAAAGTTAATGACACCCCCCAGGTTGGTTCACAGATCGCAGTGCAAGCTGTGAATTTGGGAAGGAATCAGATCGCAGTGCAAGCTGTGAATTTGGGAAGGAATCAGATCGCAGTGCAAGCTGTGAATTTGGAAAGGAATCAGATCGCATGGGTGTGAACACCCATGCGATCTGATTCCAGTGTGGGGAAAAAAAGGTTCCTGCATCTTTTTTGTGCAAATCCAATGTGAGTTCATTCATACAAACTGTATGGCTGAACTGGCATTGCACATACATCACGTGATCGGTACCGCAATGTGGGTGTGAATACAGTCTAAAGGTGGATATCCACAATTTTATAAAGGTTCTTAACCATTGTTTTAATCTGCAGCCTAACCCATGCAGCCTTTGATGCCCTCCACTTGTGTTCTTTATCACAACCAATTAGAAGTGGAGTTATATTATTAGGCACAAAACCAATAAAAGCATTTCAGGGAACAGCAGGTACCATTTCTGAGCACAGTTAAAGTGTTACTAAACCCGGGAGCCTGCATTCACTATATCTGGTCTCCCACAGTACAGAGCACATAGAAATGCAATTCTCTTAGTAAATATAAACTGCTAAATAACTTTTCTCATCAGTAGTATATAGCAGTCTTGTGACTTCTATCAGTGTCTGGTTAAAGCTTGTAGGAGGAGTTTCCATTCACTCCTGATTGTCCTACGAGGCTGCAGGACCCCCGACCATCTGTTTGGACAGTGCTGATTGGCCCTGTACTGATCACATGCACCCTCCCAAGAAAAAAAAAAATCTCTAGCAATACACACCAAACTGAGCATGTGCAGAGTGCCCCCAAGGCTCTGTTCTATCAGGAGATGAATAGGGGACAATGTAAGAAGGGGAGGACAAGAGGACACAGGATCAAAGAGCCTTTTTACACAATGCTCAGGAATAATCACTTAAGTTCCACGATGAGTATAACAAGCATGCCTTACTGCATATACAGACTGATTTTACTGTTGTGGTTTAGAACCTCTTTAGGTATATTTCAACTTTTGCAGCCAAATTAGGATAACACCTACTTTATATTTGTTATATGTTTCTATTCATATAGCATAACTTTCCTGTCACCATTTTAGATGCTCTTGTCTCGTATCTCCAACACTGAAAAATCCTACCTAAGTCTCTTTGTTTATAAGGGGCTGGGGAGCTGTGTTTGCCATTATTATACCCGTCTGTACTGTGTTGGCAGATCTCATTATCAGTTGTAAACTAGATCTGAACACTGTTTGTCTCACCAAAAGAGCTAAAGGATTAAAAGCTGGCCCTTAGAAATACTAACACTCTGTAATGAGGCCTTCTCCTGAGAAACATCTAAAAGGTAAGACAAAACAGTTAAAAACATTTTTTACGTATGCTGTGTGAATGGGAACACATAAACATATAGTGGAGATTTCTCAAATTTGAATGGAAAAGTGGAAATATGCTTTAAGCAAGACTTCTTAAAGGTGCTTAGTGTCTAATGGTACAATGCTTCAAAGTTGCAGCGTGCACTGGGGAAATGCTCTCACTCATTATCATCCCCATATCACAGTTAAGGTTCATATGTTAAACTGCAGTTAACAGTACAGCTGTCCTGTCAGTAACTTATCTTAGTTCTCACTAAGTGCTATAAATGATCTCATCATTAATCACACTCAGAGTCCATCTGCTAGCTGTCTATTCTCATTATGGCTAATTTGTATGTCTTTTCACTTCTTGTTGATATCACAACTGACACACACATGCAGGTTAGTAAGCTGTAGGCAGGGTCAGTTTTAGGATCTTTGATTGGTCAATAATCAGAGTGCTAAGAGTGAGCAGAGCTAGATGGAGATATCAGATTGATGGCTGGATTCTCCTTTTCCTATGCATGGTACAATAACCCTGAGAGCAAAAGTATGCATTAAATAATATAATGGCTTCAGTGCACAATGTTTTTAATTTGCTGCTGTGGTTGGTCAGCATACAGTGATTGTGTTGTGTTGCCTAAGGCCTCATTTACATGGCTGTAAAAATGTTACTGATGTTATTTCACGTGTTTTCTAGGAGAAAAGTTCCTGCTTAATGATCAAGAAAATACTTGCGTATAGATGCGTATAAATGCGAAAAGATACGTTCATGTACATAACTAAGTTTTATGATAATTTACTTTTTCCTTTTGTTTAGACTTAATTTATGAGCTTACAAATATGTATATATGTGTGTAGCAAGGTCTCTGGCCTTGTCCAGTCTAATGAGAACTTTCTCGGCCAAAGATAGCTGACATCCTTCTGTATGTGGTGAGTTGTGAGGCATAGTGGTGCAAGATGGACAAAGTTATTGGGCGCCAGACACTTCTTGGATGTAAAAGAGGTTTTATTTCTCTTAACAGTCCTTTTTATATTTTAGGGGGAAAGAGGGTTAGGGCCAGGACACCCTTAAGTAGTTGTAGATTCAATTGGCAGACTCTGAGACTTCAATAGGAGGACAGCCGTGCAGGGAAAGGCCCCAGCAAGGCGACACATTTGCACATGCAGGAATGCTGTCTCCTTTGGCAACAGTCTTTAACAGTTCCTAACTCAAATGTAACAGTTCCTTTAGCTCCACTACAACTGCCTCTTGTAGTTCTTCAACACTGAGCCCCCGGTCTCTCACTAGACCCTCTGATTCACTGTCTCTGAATCCCTTGAGTCTCCTCCAATCTTTGTGGTGGTATCTCCCTCAAGCGTCACTGCTCGGTCCCTAGCTTGACACTCCAGATACTTCTCAAGCTTCACCTCTGCTGACCGGCTCGGTCCCTGGCTTGACTCACAAGGCTGCTCTACAAGAGTCAGCTCTGCTGGTTGGGTCCCTGACTTGATCACCACCTGAAGTTACCCGATTCTTCACCGTGCCCGTTCGGTGAGAATGCCAATCCGGTACTTGCTGCAGTTACTCACTGTGGTTGGCAACAGCTTCCGTTCTACCTCCCACCACTGACAGTTTCTCCGGCCGACAGAAACGTCACTTCTGGTGGGACTGCAAGCCGCAATCCCAACCCTGCGCTGATCTCTTACTTATGGATAGGCCCTCACACAACCTAGCAGCCAGATACCCCCGGGATAGGCCCAATCCCTGGCCTAGCTGCTCGGGACACACGACACATGTCCACCTAGACAGCCGTCCAGGTGGCACAGAACATAGATCACCTGACTCCCTCCAAATATATAGGCTCTCCCAGCAGGCCAAGGGATTCAAGAAAACCCCTGCCCATTGGCTGAGATACCCCATATACCCATAACCTGACCTTGAGTTCTCCTTCTCATATCTAGTACCACTAAGTGCCTGGCCACCTAGTGGTAGAAAAGAATAGTACAACCAGGCCAAGCTTAGGGAGAAATCAATGGATCTCTAACAATTGACCAGGGTAACTACTCCTGGCAAGTAAATTTGTGAGGAGCATCCCTCACTAAGCCCCAGGGTGCTACGTCTGTTTTTATGTGTGTAAGTGCATAAAGTGCATAGTTTTAGAGACATATTTTTGGATTCTGTGTTACGGATCTGAAAGCAGCTTGTGTTTATGCATCTGTGTAAATGGCTCCATTGAAAAACAATGCAGCTGCATTCAGATCTGTAAAAAAAAAAAACACAAGTATATGCGTTTTTTAAGGGCGAATGAATGAAGCTTTACAATCAAAGATTTGTAGCTAAATTGCAACTGCATGGTGAAGTTCCCTCTTCAGTATGTTGTGTTTGCAAAGGTATATCAACTGACATTTTATAGGAATTGGCTCCCTAGAGGGCTAATAAATAGTAATAAAAACATGAAAAAAATTAAGGGGAAAGGTATGAAACATACTTAATAACATAGGAAGATACGTGATTTTGATATTACTTTTACTGAACAAGGAAAAGATAGATTGTCAGCTTTATAAATATGTTGTAATTGTGATAGAGTAGAGGGAAATACTGTATGGATTCAGATTCTGAAGCAAGAAAAACCCCTTTAATTTTAGAGTATCAGGTAAAATAGTACCTGGAGGAGGAGAGCCCAGAGCCCACTGTCAAAGTCATTCAATCAAGTTCTCCTCCTATCACAGAACGCTCTCTGCAGCATTTTCCCATTGGCCAGCAATGTAAGGGATCTTTTTTCCACTGAACTCTAATGTAAAGGGGCTTTTTTTCACTGACTACCAATGCAAAAGGGGCACTTTTCCAATGACCACCAATGTAAGGGGGCATTTTCTCAATGGCTACTAATATAGGGTAAATTTCTTCACTAAACACCAATGTAGGTGAGATTTCTCAACTGATCACTAATGTAAGCAGCATCCCCACTGATAAAAAGGACTGTAAAATTTTGACTGTCTAGGTTTCTTTTATGACCTTTTATTACATTTCATGATCATTTCTAAAAACTATTTTGTCAGATGTTGAAAAAATGATTCATCATATTTTTAATTATTTTATTCATATATCTTCAATGCAGCGGTCACTACTTTTAGGTAGGTGATCTAGAAGTGTTTTAGTGACAGAATGCAGCTTCAGGCAAATTTAGCCAGGCCTGTGTTTCTATTCCAGGCCTGGTTGTTTTGATCTGGGAGTGTTAGTATAGTGGGGGGTGTGGCCACCTGCACTCTGGCTCAGAGATCCTCTCCTGCTTTCAGTGGAATTGTTCTGGAAGGGAAGGTTGGACTTAAGACCTGAGTGGCAGGCAGCTCTTGTGGGGGGCTCTGACCAATCATTAATTTGTATTGGCAGGGGGGAGGCCTCCTATATAAGTTGGGGTCACATGATTCCGAGGTAGTTATGAAGCATAGGGAAGACAGCATGGCATGCTGAGGTGCTATACCGGGCATCCCCATTATTATTATTATTATACAGGATTTATATAGCGCCAACAGTTTACGCAGCGCTTTACAACATTAGGGCAGACAATACAAGTACAATACAATTCAATACAGGAGGAATCAGAGGGCCCTGCTCGTTAGAGCTTAGGAGGGAGGGTCAAGTTATACAAAAGGGTAATAGCTGTGGGGGATGAGCTAATGGAGAAAATAGTTCAGTTATTAGATGGAGGCAGGATAGGCTTCTCTGAAGAGGAAAGTTTTCAGGGATCGCCTAAAAGTGGATAAATTTGGAGACAGTCTGACAGATTGGGGTAGGGAATTCCAGAGGATGGGCGAGGCTCGGGAGAAATCCTGGAGGCGGATATGGGAGGAGGTGATGAGGGAGCTAGAGAGCAGGAGGTCTTGGGAGGAACGGAGATGGTGATTAGGTTGGTATTTTGAGACTAGGTTAGTGATGTAGCTGGGGGCAGAGTTGTGGATGGCTTTGTAACTTATTGTTAGTATTTTGAATTTAATTTGTTGGGCGAGTGGCAGCCAATGGAGGGATTGGCAGAGAGGGGTAGCAGACACTGAGCGGTTTGTAAGGTGGATAAGTCTGGCAGCAGCATTCATGATGGACTGCAGGGGGGATAGTCTGTTTAAAGGTAAGCCAATGAGGAGTGAGTTGCAGTAGTCAAGGCGAGAGATAACCAGGGAGTGAATCAGGAGCTTTGTGGTTTCATTGGTTAGAAAGGGACGTAGTTTAGAGATGTTGCGGAGGTTGAGGCGGCAAGCTTTGGAAAGTGATTGGATGTGGGGCTGAAAGGAGAGTTCAGAATCCAGGATAACACCTAGCACCCTGACATGTGGGGATGGGTGGATGGTTGTGCCATTGCTCTTGACAGAGAAGTCAAGGGAAGAGGCACGTGGGGGAGGAAATATTATAAGCTCTGTTTTGGACAAGTTGAGTTTGAGGAAGTGGTGTGACATCCATACAGATATGTCGGTTAGTAAGTTAGTGATGCGTGAAGAGACTGATGGAGTGAGTTGAGGGGTGGAGAGATAGATTTGTGTGTCATCAGCATAGAAATGATATTGAAAGCCGTGAGAGGCTATCAGCTGACCCAGGGAAGAGGTGTAGATTGAAAATAAAAGAGGTCCAAGAACAGAACCTTGGGGGACGCCGACAGAGAAGGGAAGAGGAGTGGAGGAAGTAGAATTGTAAGTGACACTGAAGGTGCGTTGGGATAGGTAGGATGAGAGCCACTGAAAAGCACAGTCACGGAGACCGAGGGAGTAAAGTTTCTTGAGGAGGAGGGGGTGGTCAACCGTGTCAAAGGCAGCTGAAAGATCCAGAAGAAGGAGTACAGAATAGTGTCCATTGGTTTTTGCAGTTAGTAGGTCATTTGTGAGTTTTAAAAGAACAGTTTCTGTGGAGTGTTGAGGGCGAAATCCAGATTGAAGGGGATCAAGAAGGTTGTTTTTAATGAGGTGGTCACTCAGTTGGTTGTAAACCAGGCATTCAAGGAGTTTAGAGGAAAAGGGGAGCAAGGAGATAGGGCGTAGGTTGTTAAGCTTGGTAGGGTCCAAGGACGGCTTTTTGAGTATGGGGGTGACCAGTGCATGTTTTAGACCGTCGGGGAAGATGCCAGAGGTGGGGGAGAGATTGAAGATGTGGGTTAGAGAGTGTAGGATGGGGTCAGAGGGTGACCGTAGCATTTGAGAGGGAATAGGGTCCAGGGGACAGGTGGTTAGGTGGGCGATAGAAAGGAGTTTAGCAACTTCATCTGTAGTAGCAGATTTGAATAGGGGGAGTGTCAGTTGTACCTGTTAACATGGGGTCTTAGCTGGGGGAGATACCTGTAGAATGGAGATTTCATCACGGATTGTATCAATCTTGTTTTTGAAGTGATTAGCAATCTCCTGGGCAGTGAGTGAGTCAGTGGGTGGAGGCTGTGGAGGACAAAGTAGAGAGTTGAAGGTAGAGAAGAGTTTACGGGGATTGGATGAGAAGGTGTTAATAAGAGTTGTAAAATAGGTTTGCTTGGCAGTGTGGAGGAAAGAATAGTATTTTTGGAGGGCAGATTTGTATTGGTTGAAGTCTTTGAGAGACTTAGTCTTGTGCCACAGACGCTCAAGAGCACGACTACATTTTTTGAGACTTTTAGTGTCATCTGTTTGCCAGGGTTGTAGGGGTCGAGGCCTGATTCTGCGTGTAGTGAGGGGAGCGAGCTTGTCCAGGGTGGAGGACAGAGATTTATTGTAGATGGACGTGGCTTGGTTGGGGCAGGACAGGGGAGAGATTTTGTCATAGAGGTGGTCAGTAGCAGAATAGAAGAGAGAGGAGTTGAAGTTGCGAAAGTTTCTACGGGTGATGGTTAGGCGATTGGAGGGAAAGGTGGTGGAAGACAGGGGGAGAGAGAAACTAATAAGATGGTGGTCGGAGAGAGGAAAAGGATTGTTTGAGAAGTTGCATGGAATGCATAGGTAGGAGAATACAAGGTCAAGGGTATTGCCATCAGAGTGAGTAGAAGCCTGTACCCATTGCTTCAGGTCAAATGAAGAGGTTAGACTAAGAAGTTTAGAAGTAGCAGGAGTGTTTGTATTAGCAGGGATGTTGAAATCACCGAGAAGGATTGTGGGAATTTCTGAAGAGAGAAAGTAGGGTAGCCAGGCAGAAAACTCATCAAGGAAAGTCGATAATGGTCCAGGGGGGCGGTAAATCACAGCAATTCTTAGGGAAGTAGGAGAGAATAGACGTATACAGTGGGCTTCGAATGATGAGAGGGAAAAAGAGGGAGGAGGGTGAATAACCTGGAAGGTGCTCTGGGGGGATAGGAGGAATCCCACTCCACCTCCCTTGCGTCCATTAGGCCTAGGGGAGTGAGTCCAGTGAAGGCTACCCTGGGAGAGGGAAGCAAGAGAAGGGGTGTCATATTCGTGGAGCCAGGTTTCGGTGAGAGCAAGTAGATTGAAGGAATTAGTGACAAAGAGGTCATGAACAGCAGTGAGTTTGTTACAGACAGAGCGGGCGTTCCAGAGGGCGCAGGAGAGAGGGAGGCTGGTGTTGGGAAGAAGAGGAATGGAGACTAAATTGTGTAGATTGCGACTACTGCCAGAGGATGTAGGGTGATGGTGATGGGTGTGTTGGGTACAGTTAAATAAGGGAGGCCCAGGGTTTGGGGAAATATCTCCAGCGATTAGGAGAAGCAGAAGAGTGAGGGAGGTAATATGAGAATATGATTTGTATGAGGGGACATGCTTCAGTATCCTGGGGGGTATGTTAGCAAGTGGGCTTAGAGTTAGAAAGAGGTGATGAGTGCAGTAATGGGGGAGGGGAGAAGTGAGGGTGATATGTACAGGTTGTGTGGTGGAGCAGAGGGATGTAGAAAAGAGAGCTTGAGGAGAGAGGCTGCAATTGTGAAGAGGAGGAGAGGTATGCAGGGATGTGCCGTGTGCGCGGAGGAGGGATGGAGGAGCCGCAGGGGAAGGAGCTAAAGTGGAGGATCTTCATTTTCATGGAGTGCATCAGGTTTCTGTGGTTGGGGAACACAGTGCTTGCTTGTAAAGAGGATCAAGTGAAGGAAGTAGGAGTAAAGCGGCGGAAGTAAACCAGCTTATTGGATTCCTGTGACCGGGGAACACAGACTTTGATATAAGGAGAAGGTCAGTGTAACATTCGAAGAAGTAGAAGTGCTGGAGAGAGTAGCGTAACAAACTGTGTGACTGTGGAACACAGTATGGACAATAAAGGACGGGCTGGAGCAATAGCCAGTCGTTCATTATGTGTTAAATTCACGTTTCCGTAACTTCCAAAGACCGAAAGGTGTTAGTATGCATGTCATGAAGAAGGTGGTGCAGCCCTTTGACCTTAAAGAATTAATACCCCAAAGGAAGCATATCAAGTCAGGCAGAGGAAATATTCAGAGTAGTAAATCTTCAGCCAGATTGATAACAGAAGAAGCAATAGTCTGCAGTGAGAATCAACACAGGGGAATTATTCAGAGTAATTCGTCCTGTTAACTGGAAGCAATAGTAAGGACCTGACAGGGGAAATCCATCATTAAGGCCAAAGCCATGGATGATAACCTATCCTTTTGAATTCTTCATGGGCATCTCATACATTCCTGATATCTCTCCAAGTTTCATCCCACCAATAAAAGCAAAGAAAAAGGAGTAATTGACTGTTGTTGTTTGTCTAAGAACTGAAAACGGGATGGGAGCAGGGTGAATGGCAGATTGTACAACTAATTCAGCAGCTCCTACGGGGGTAGTGCACTACACTAATGTACTGTTAGCTGTATATATAATTATTATTTAGCAGGTATTTGCTATGCTAAAAGGTTTTGAAGGGCTATAGACCTGAAATATATGTGAGGCCAGACATTTTAAAAGACTTGAGCTTTAATGAAGGCACCAACAATAAACATACCAATGTTTTTGATAAACACCTTGAATATGACCTTTATTTAATGGTCCCTCTTTTAAGTTCCAGGACATCTGGTGAACTGAATTGTAAACTATAGATAAAGCCATACTTGGGCATGGCAGAGAAAAAAATATAACGCTGAGCCTATAGAGCTGATTTTCTAAAGGAACAATGTTTATCCACTTAGCAAACTGAAAAGGGTTGGAAGCCCTAATTTTTTTAAATAAAAATAACAAACATGCCTATACTTACCTGCACTGTGCAATCATTTTGCACAGAGCAGCCCTGATTCTTCTGGGGTCCCCCGCCGGCACTCCAGGCTCCTCCTCTTCATCGGGTGCCTGCACGGAAAGCCGCTTTCCTTGGGGGCACCCATGCGGGCTTGCTCCTGAGTCCCACTGCTGCGTCCATTGACACAGACACCGAGAATCGGCCCTGTCCTCCGCTCCTGTGTCACTGGATTTGATTGACAGCAGCTGGAGCAAATGGCTCTTGCTGCTATAAATCTGTTTAATGAGGAGAGAGACAGTGGTTGCAGCTGCTCAGGTAAGAAAAAGGGGGGGTCTGGGAGGGAACTGCAACACAGAAGGTTTTTGACCTTAATGCATAGAACCGCTTGAATATCAAGAGAAAATCTGATCAATTTTTGCCTTCACTGGTTCCTCCTTTCCCCCCCTCATCAACATGCTACTGAAAATTTGACATAACACCATTCATTATTATGAAATACTTTATGCCCTTCTCTATGCACTGCAAACACATGATGGCCAGTGGGAGGAGTTATCAGGGCACTGTACATAACTTCGTGAAGACATCACAGTACCCTGCCTCTGTACCCCTCCGTATCCCATTCCTGAGCTCTCAGCCCTGATTCAAACAGTGGGATAGCTCTTGTGAGGAGTTATGCAAATATCAAATTGTCTTTTTTCGGAGGGTGTCAGTCTTAAGGAGTGGATTTGCATGCAGACTGCCCAATGTAACACCCTCAAATGCTCATGCAGACTGCCCAATGTAACACCCTCAAATGCTGCATGGCTTCTATAATTGAAAGCACTGAAACCCAATGAATGAAAGGCATGGACCAGAGACAGTCAGGCTGGGGAAGAAAAAAAGCTAGATTATGGACTTCAATCAAACAGGAAATTAGTTTTTTGAATCAAATCATTTTTATTATTTTATATGAAAAGGACATTGACACAGTGCAGACAAAACCACAAAAATAGAGATCACACCAAACCAAAACCCCCCAGAAAAAATAAATAAATAAATAAATAAACCCCAAAACACTTCCCTTCAGCAAGCCCTGCCAAACCCCCACAACCCCCCACCCCACCCCACCCCACCCACCCTCACTCGGAGTATATATGACACACAAAAAAAAAAAGAATAACAATATCCAGCATTACAGAGTACACAGTACACATTGGTTGACATGATACCTAAGTCATAGATTGAAGCCATCTAGACCAGATAACATCAAACTTATTCAGGGAGTTCCTTAGGGAATATGTATGCTTTTCAAAAAGAATGATCCTATTGAGATCTATAATCCAATCTGACACAGTCGGTGGATGTGGAGAGGTCCACTTAAGAGCAATCTATCTACGGACAACAAAAAGTGCACGCCTTATAGTATTACCAATAGGGGAGGTATAGATAGAGGTATCACAGTAACCCAATATACATATAAGCGGTTCAACCGGAATATTAATATCCAATACCCTATTTAAGGTACCAATCACCTCCACCCAGTATCTTTGAAGTTTTGGACATCGCTACAAAAGATGTATTAATGTACCTGTGTTACCGCATCTAGCACAGGCTGGCTCAGATTACAGTCTAATTGCACAGAGAAACTGCAGAGTTCTATAGACCCTATGGAGAATAAAAATCTGGGTCAGTCTGTGTGATGGAAAAAGAGACACCCTGGACGGAGACCGGAGGACATTGTCCCAAATCTCCTCAGAGATGGGACCAATATCTTTCTCCCAGCCAGCCCGAGAACGGATGGGGAAGTTCAATAGAAACCCATCTGACAGTACCCTATAGATAACCGAGATAAGACCCTTTGTTGACCCTGCCTGTACTATTTTATCTAAGACAGGGATAGGGGGGAAAAATATCTTAGCAGAAGAAAACTGGGCATGTAGAGTATGTCTTAATTGAAGGAATTGGTAAACCAGTTGGATTCTACAGAGAACTCTCCCCTCAGATCTTCAAAGGATTTAAGTAAACCATTCTGATATAGCTGAGCTAAAGTAGTTATTCCTAATTTTACCCATCAAAAGGCTCTAAGAGCCGAAATGTGAGAAAGTCTATCATTTTCCCATATGGGAGTGTATCTAGTGGGATATGAGACACACAAAATTTGTTTAACTGTATCCCATACTTTACAGATTAACATACAAGTAGGCATATCAGCAAGCGAGACACCCCCTCTTGCACCATCGAGGACAAAGAGTGGAGACCGACCCTTAAATGCAAAAGAAAATAATCGTTGAGCAGGAAAGGATATCTTTTCAGACTCCCATCTGGCAAAATGCTGTAATTGGGAGGCGAGAAAATATAGCCTTGGATTAGAAACTGCCAGGCCTCAAGCATTTGTGGGATTCTGTAAAGTCTCCAGTTTGATACAAGGGGTTTTGTTCCGCCATATTAATCGCCTAAATATAGTGTTTATCTTAATATCGATCCGGATAGGTATCCAAATCGGGCCATTATGTAAAAAATAGAGGAGCTGAGGCATCCATATAATTTTTATTAAATTGATACGACCTATTAGCGATAAAGGGAGCTTAGTCCAGGGTTTACTCTGATTTTGAAATCTAATAAGTAATGGGAATATATTATCTACAATATATGACTGTGGGGAATCATAGTTATACCCAAGTATTTTATAGATGATACAACCTTAAAATGAGAAAGTGTAGGTGGTAGTGGATCCGGAAGGGGGTCTAAAGGCATCAACATGGATTTCTCTCAGTTTATACCTAGACTGAAAACCTTCCAAACTCCTTAACATGTTCCATTACTAGGGATGAACAGACATTAGACATGAAAAAGAGAAGATCATCCGCATATAGTGATATCTTTTCCTCCATGTCTCCCCTAATCAGGCCAGTAACATCAGGAGCAGCCTGTTTAAGGCTCTATGGCCAGAGCAAAAAGCAGGGGAGACAAAAGGAAAAGTCTGAAACTAGGAGACTGAAAGCCATTCATCCTAACCGATGCCCCCGGAGCAGTGTATAACAACCGGATCCACTTACAAAAACCAGAGCCAAGCCCGAATTTATCAAGAATGGCCCAGAGATCTGGCCATACGACACAATCAAAGGCCTTGATTGTGTCTAGTGCTAATAAAGCACGGTTTGAATGGCCCAGGGCCAGAACCTCCATATTTAAAATTTAAAAGGAAATTAGTTAGTTCACTCAGGAGTTAGTTCACTCAGTTCACAGTGTGCAATAAAACCAGTAAGCAATTTTAGTACAGGAAAGGAGCCAGTGTAACTATGCAAGACTGAAGATATGGCCAGAGTTCAGCTTTGAAGAGTGGCCATCCCAGATCTGAACCTGGGATACAACACTTTTAACCTTAGATCATTTACATAATTTTATGTCTTAAGTCACAATTCTTTACATACAATGAATGACCTGTATTTTTTATGCAAAACTAATATTCTGATAGTTCCATCCTTTATTCCTCAATACAAAATGACATTTTATCTGATAATAACATACAAGGAAAGAAGACTGGTTGGGTGATATTAGCAATTTTACATTTCATTTAGGAGGGAAATTTGCCTGTAACTGATAATGGAAAGTAGATTTTTGCCTGCTTTAGAGATAACAGAGATAAGTGCCTTGTGGACCTTGGTAGGCAGCTTCTAAGGATTATCAAAGTGATTGTAAAGGATCATTTTTTTTTAAAATAACAAACATGTCATACTTGCCTCCACTGTGCAACTCGTTTTGCACAGAGTGGCCCTAAACATCCCCTTCCGGGGTCCCCCGGCGGCTCTCGTGGCTCCTCCCTGCATCAGATAACCCCCTAGGAGTATCGCTCTCCCGAGGGGGTTACCTTGCAGGCACGTTCCCGAATCCAGCATTTTTGTCCACAGACACGAATGCCGGACTCGGCCCCGCCCCCGCAGTGCTCCGCGTCATTGGATTTGATTGACAGCAGCAGGAGCCAATGGCTGCGCTGCTATCAATCTAGCCAATCTGGACACGAGACACCGGCTAGAGCATGTGTGCGAGAAAGAAAGGGGCGAGGTAAGTAAAACAGGGGCACTGGGGGCTGCTGCACTGCAAGAGGTTTTTTTCACCTCAATGCATAGAATGCATTGAGGTGAAAAACCATGAGGGTTTCCAACCACTTTAAAGAATTGAAAGCATAAAAATGCAGGGACAAAAAAACTGTAGGAAGTTAGTAACCCATAGCCATTAAGGCCTGAAACATATGCCTTTTGGTGTTTTAGAGACTTCTAAATCTACTTCCTCATAGGTGGCAGTATTGTCTTCAAATTCTATTACATTTTTATTTAGTTTGGCATTTATGACTCAACTTTTCAGCTATGTAGTTGAAGATCACCTGGCGGTTATGTTCTTTAAATGAAAGAGAGGTGTCAGGGTGCAAACTACAAAAATGATAGTTAAAATCGATGAAGACCTTGATAATATGTTCAAAAGCCTGATATTTAATTTGGTGAAAATCCTTTAGCAATAAAATATAATTCAGAATGTCTTAGTGGCATAGAGCATTAAAGACAATAAATATAGGTTTTTGTATGAGGGGTTTATTAAAGTGAAACTAAAGGATCGTTTTTTATTTTTTTAAAAATAACAGACATGTCATATTTACCTCCACTGTGCAGCTCGTTTTGCACAGAGTGGCCCCGAACATTCATTTCTGGGGTCCCTCGGCGGCTCTCGCGGTTCCTCTCTGCATTAGATAACACCCTTGGAGAAGCACTCTCCCGAGGGGGTTACCTTGCACGCTCCTGAGTCCAGCATTCTGCGTCCAGAGAGGCCGAATGCAGGACTTGGCCCCGCCCCTGGCGCCTGCGTCATTGGATTTGATTGACAGCAGCGGGAGCCAATGGCTGGGCTGCTATTAATCTAGCCAATCAGGACATGAGACACCGGCTAGAGCATTGTCTGCTCGTCCCCAGCGCGAGAAAGAGAGGGTTCAGGTAAGTAAAACGGGGGCACTGGGGGGCTGCTGCACTGCAAGAGGTTTTTCACCTCAGTGCATAGAATGCATTGAGGTGAAAAACCAAGAGGGTTTACAACCCCTTTAAAGAATCGAAAGCATAAAAATGCAGGGACAAAAAAACTGTAGGAAGTTAGTAACCCATAGCCATTAAGGCGTGAAACGTATGCCTTTTGGTGTTTTAGACACTTCTAAATCTACCTCCTCATAGGTGACAGTATTGTCCTCAAATTCTATTACATTTTTATTTAGTTTGGCATTTATGACTCAACTTTTCAGTTATGTAATTGAAGATCACCTGGTGGTTATGTTCTTTAAATGAAAGAGAGGTGTCAGGGTGCAAACTACAAAAATGATAGTTAAAATTGATGAAGACCTTGACAATATGTTCAAAAGCCTGATATTTAATTTGGTGAAAATCCTTTAGCAATAAAATATAATTCAGAATGTCTTAGTGGCATAGAGCATTAAAGACAATAAATGTAGGTTCTTGTATGAGGGGTTTATTAAAGTGATACTAAAGGATAGTTTTTAAAATTTTTTTTTAAATAACAAACATGTCATACTTACCTCCACTGTGCAGCTCGTTTTGCGCAGAGTATCCCCGAACATCCATTTCTGGGGTCCCTCGGCAGCTCTCACTATTCCTCTCTGCATTAGATAACCCCCTTGGAGAAGCGCTCTCCCGAGGGGGTTACCTTGCGTGCTCCCGAGTCCAGCATTCTGCGCCCATAGAGGCTGAATGCAGGACTTGGCCCCGCCCCCGGCACCTGCGTCATTGGATTTGATTGACAGCAGCGGGAGCCAATGGCTGGGCTGCTATTAATCTAGCCAATCAGGACACGAGACACCGGCTAGAGCATGTGTGCTCGTCCCCGGCGTGAGAAAGAGAGGGTTCAGGTAAGTAAAACGGGGGCACTGGGGGGCTGCTGCACTGCAAGGGGTTTCAAATTTCAAAAACCAAGAGGGTTTACAACCCCTTTAAAGAATTGAAAGCATGGGGGGCGTGGCCTAGCGCGGCATGTGAACAGACCTGTTCACCGGAGCTCCCGCTGCTGATCCTCAGATTGATCCTTGCCTCGCTTCCTCCGGCGCCCAAAACCACAGTGCCTGGTGCCTACAGTCTCCCTGTCACCCCAGGATCCAGAAACAGCCGCTAAATCGGGCATGATGACCCGAGGGAACCGCGGAGATGCCGTGGCCTCGTCTTCCAAGATGGCGCCTGGACATCACAGCCCCAGACGCCAAGAGGCAAGGATAAGAAGACAGAACAGGGGGGTAAGTCACAAAAACCCCCTAAGACTAAAGACCAATCCAGGGATATGCTATACTACGCACAGAAGCTGGCAGGCTCTGCTGATTCCACACAGAACAGTGCACAGCTCCCTGCAG
Source organism: Aquarana catesbeiana (assembly GCF_042186555.1). Lineage (NCBI taxonomy): Eukaryota > Metazoa > Chordata > Amphibia > Anura > Ranidae > Aquarana > Aquarana catesbeiana. Next base: position 200,795,161 of record NC_133326.1, on the reverse strand, counting down.
TGTCCGTAGAGCAGGCTGGCAGGGGGGACACAGACAGGCTGGAAGACACTGACACTATGGACTCTGTCCCTGATCCCATGCCAGTCCTGGTGGATCTGCAGGTGGAAGACAGCCCCCAACCCACGCTTAGTGAAATCCTGCACGTGGTTCACAGATGTACTGCTTCGGTGGATGACCTCAAAGAAAAATTTGGGGGGCTGAAGGAGACTGTCTCTCTCCTCTGCCAGGATATTCAAAAAATTAGGGAGAGAACCACGGCAGTAGAGGGAAGAGTAAGTGACATAGAGGACCAGCTGCCCCATTTGAACAGGGATGTAAGGGGGGCAACAACATGCGTGCCAAGCCTTTGAAAAGACTGACGACATTGAGAACCGCCTGAGACGTAACAACGTCCGTATAGTGGGGCTTCCAGAGAAGGTGGAGGGCAGTGACCCCACGATGTTCGTTGAGGGCTGGTTGCAGGAAATATTCGGTAAAGAGGCCTTCTCTCCCCTGTATGCGGTGGAATGAGCGCATCGGGTGCCGCCAAGACCTCTCCCACCTGGAAACCCCCCAGAGCGATGCTTTCCAGGCTCCTTAACTACCGTGATCGTGAAGTTGTGCTGCGACTTGCTAGAGAGAAGGGAGCTGTGCAGTTTAATGGCACCAAAGTTTCCTTTTATCCTGACTTCTGAAGTCCAGCGTAGAAGATCCAAGTTTTCAGATGTTAAAAAGCGGCTGCAATGATTACAGCTCAAGTATGCGATGCTATTCCCTGCCAACCTGCGAATCACAGCTGGAGATCAGAACCACTTTTTTCAAAATGCGCAAGATGCCGCAGGTTGGCTGGACCAGAACGAACAAGACTTACGCCGCCGCAGACGTGAAAATGAAGAAGGCTGACTTCACTTAACCCGTTTGTTGCAGGCATAAAGGGCGCCTACATTCCACTGTCGATAACGCTCCTTCTACAGAGGACCTTTACTTAACACCCAGTATCAGCAAGTGAATCTTAATGTTTTATGAGCTTTCTACAATTTTTGTTAAACCATTCAGGTGGACTACCATTGCGCTCCACACCTGAACTCTACATGTTGCCACTGTTGTTATGGCTTGAGTTTTGCCCTGTTGGCACGGTTAGGGCCTTCGAAGCCCCACACTATCTGGAAGCCCCTCTCTTGGCACTGTCAGCAGGGATTGGTTTACAGGATCTACCTTATCCCTGGACATATTACTTGGTTCGCTATAATCTGCATTTGAGTTCACAACTCTCTCACGGACATTTGCTGCCTCTCCACCACCTGAACTGCCTCTTCAACTCCTCTCGTGTTCTACACTGCTGGCTGTCCATTCCAGTTTATGCACGTCCTCGGGTACATCACCCAATGCTACATGGCCTCGTTACACTTATAAGAAATGGAATAGACATTTGCAATGTCTGATACACCCATACTGTCCTAGAACGTCCGGGGAGTGAATAATCCACTGAAAAGATCTTTGATTTCAGCTGGACTACGGAAGTTCCATCCAGCCATAACTGGCCTGCAGGAGACCCACCTGCGGGCCGATAGGGTCAGTTTCCTACAATACGCTTGGGTCGGTAAGGCTTATCACTCCACTTACTCTGCATTTTCTCGTGGAGTAAGCGTTTTGATCCATAAAGCCCTAGTATACCAGGAATTGGACTCCCTGTTGGACATATCTGGTAGATTTGTGTTTTTGCACTGTAAATTATATACAATCACATTGATATTAGCCTTTGTATATGTGCCCCCTCCGTTCTCCAGAAAGGTATTACAACTGTTAATTTCTTACCTAGCTAATAAACTGGATATCCCGGTACTAATAATGGGTGATTTTAATTGCTACTTGGACCCTAAACTAGACAGACACCCTCCTGTGCAGCCCCCTGGGGGTGGATGGGGCACCGCTCTTAATCGCCTACTTGCAGATATAGGATGGATTGATGTATGGCGTAGCCGTAATCCAGATAGCAAGCAATTTTCTTGTTTCTCTAAGACCCATGGGTCATTATTGCGTATTGATATGTGTGTAGGTACCCCAAACCTGTTTGGTAACATCTCTAAAGTTGAATATTTCCCAAGGGGAATGTCAGATCACTCTCCACTAGCTTTATGGTTAACTACCCAACCCCCCAATAACTTACCCAGGGCCCCGTGGAAGTTAAACGCTTTCTGGTTAAAGCTCTTTGTTTCGCAAGAAAGAATAGCCTCTCAGATCAGGGTGTTTTTTAGAACGCAGCGGCATTTAACTGACATTCACTTGAAATGGGAATCCTTTAAAGCATATTTCAGAGGGATTTTTATCCAAGAAATACAACAGGTCAAACACAACTCCTCGGTCCTGATGGAACAGGCGGGGGACTTGGTGAAACAATTAGAACTAGCCTATGTTACTGATCCTACTGACTCCGCTAGGGAGGCATGGATGTCGGCCCAGGATTCCCTGGACCGACTGAGATCCTCCGCTGCGGAACGAAAACGGTTCTTTACAAAGCTGGCGTTCTACGAGGAGGGGGAAAAGACGGGCCCGCCTGCTTGCAAAAATTGCATGATCCCAACAACAATCATCGGCCATTGGAGCTATTCGTGCTGCCAACGGGAAAGTAGTTAATTCCCCGGAGGTCGTTATATCCAAGCTGGCATCCTTTTATGGCGACCTTTACAGGCCGAGGAATGCTTACTCGGATGAAGATCTAACCGTATATATATCAAAAATTGAGTTACCCTCACTGTCTGCAGCAGCCCAAAAACAATTGGATGCTCCAATAACTCTAGAGGAGCTTCGGACGGCGGCCCGCTCTTTTCCCACATGCAAGGCACCGGGAGAGGACGGCCTCCCTATGGAGGTATTTAGTCAATATTAAGAGCAGATACTTCCTGAATTGTTAAAGGTTTTTAATGCTTGTCTGGCAGCAGGAAGACTCCCTGAATCTATGGCAAGAGCAAATGTAATTCTACTTCTTATACAGGGGAAGGATCCGGTTGACCCTGGCTCCTACAGACCTATTTTGTTACTCCAGAGTGACTTAAAGATCCTTGCCAAGGTCTTGACGCTTCAGGTCAGTGGGATTATCTCCTCCATTATACACCAGGATCAGGCTGGCTTCATGCCACAAAAGTCCACGGCCACTAATCTGAGGAGGTTGTTCCTAAACATGCAAATGCAGGCGGATAATGGGGGTCAGAGGGCACTGTTGACCCTAGATGCCAACAAAGCTTTTGACAGCGTTAGCTGGAGATACTTGTGGGCAGTATTGGTCAAATTTGGCTTCGGGGACCGATTTATAGCATGGGTTAAGTTACTGTATGCATCCCCTCAGGCTAGCATTAGAATGACAGATAGAGTTTCACATGCGTTTGCCTTGGGCAGGGGGACAAGGCAAGGTTGCCCACTGTCCCCCCTGCTCTTTGCGATTGCAATAGAGCCGCTGGCAGCCCTGATAAGGGACAGTGCGCAGATTCAGGGGTTCCAATATGGTACTCTGCACGAAAAAATAATGCTGTACACGGACGACATGCTACTCTTTCTGGGGGACCCAAATCACTCATTAACGGAGGTGATGTCTATCATAAAGCTGTTTGGCCACCACTCCGGGTTAACCATTAACTGGTCTAAATCTGCTCTGATGATGCTAGACGGGGACCACGGGATTGTACTTCCTGACCACTGCCCCATACCTCTGGTCACTAGTTTCAAATATCTGGGCATACAAATAGCGCCCAGGATTGGAGACTACTGTTCCCTAAACATATATTCCTTGCTGTCTCGTTTTCGAGACAAAATAAATACATGGAATACCTTGAAGATGTCATTGGCAGGCAAGGCTAACCTAATCAAAATGATTTTAATGCCCCAGTTGCTATACTTCCTGCACAATTCATCGGTGGTAATTCCGCTAAAAATTTTCAGAATAGTGAACACTCTTTTTCGTCGATTACTGTGGAATACCAAACATCCTAGAATTAGGCTGGAACAGCTACAGCAGTCTAAGGACAAAGGGGGGCTGGCGATTCCCAACCCCTGGTTGTACTATATAGCGTCCCAATTGCAACAGCTAGTTGGCTCCATGACTCCAGAACCGAAGGGCTCAGTGGCACAGATGATGCTGATTGCCTCTGGAGTGGAGACCATTCCCATGGGCCTTGAGGCACAACTGTTTGCGAAATCCAATAAACAGACCCCAACACTGTCACTAGTACAGAAAATATGGAATAAGGCCAGACAACTCCAGGGGGTGGAAGGTTTTACAGATTTTAGTCCAATATGGGGCAACCGATCATATACTGATCTGGGAAAACTACAAGGGCCTAGATGGTGTAAGCACGGGGTGAAGATGCTTTCCCACATATTTAGGGACGGTAAATTGCTTTCCTTTGTAGAACTAAAGGCCAAATTTAACTTACTGGATAACATGTTTTACTCATACCTTCAGTTGAAGCACGCCGTCGCTGCGCAGGGGGGCGCTGGTGAGTGGACATTGTCACCCACTCCTGTGTTCCAGGTGCTGCAGTCCAGTAGTGTCAAGAAAGGGATTATATCCCAATGCTACCAGATGTTACTAACAAGACACCTGCAGTCATATCCATACAATGTGATGTCTTCTTGGGAAGGGGACCTTGGTCAAATTACAGGTGAGCAATGGGAGGAGGCCCTACAGTCCATATCCACATGCTCGCTTAATGTTGCACAAAAGGTTTCCCAATTGTTCATAGCATTGAGAGTGCATTATACCCTGAAAAAGTTGCATAGGATGGGCAGGACGGTGGACCCACTATGTTGCCGTTGTCAACAGCACGACGGGGACCTTATTCACCTCCTTTGGCGCTGCCCGAAGCTACATTGTTACTGGAACGAGGTGGTGGGAACGCTCAATGGAGTATTTCAGACAAAGGTTCCCAAGGATCCTTTATGTTGTATATTAGGGGTCCTGGAGGAGGAGATCCCTGAGGAGTCGACTAGGGTCGCATTCTCCAGAGCTCTATTCCAGGCAAGGAAACTCATTCTAATGGGTTGGAAATCCACTCTGCCACCCACTAGCAGTTCTTGGATAGAACACATGGGACAAACCCTTATAAAGGAAAAGTGTATATATATCAACACAGGGGATACCCAGGTAGGTTTGAACGTATTTGGTCAAAATGGCTAGACACACCAGGCTTAAGCCCGAGAGAGCTTGTAATGCATTGTTTATTGCTGGAAAATATGTGAATGTTCAATAAAACCTTTTCTGATTTAAAAAAAAAAAAGAATTGAAAGCATAAAAATGCAGGACAAAAAAACTGTGGGAAGTTAGTAACCCATAGCCATTAGGCCTGAACGTATGCCTTTTGGTGTTTTAGAAACTTCTAAATCTACCTCCTCATAGGTGACAGTATTGTCTTCAAATTCTATTACATTTTTATTTAGTTTGGCATTTATGACTCAACTTTTCAGTTATGTAATTGAAGATCACCTGGCGGTTATGTTCTTTAAATGAAAGAGAGGTGTCAGGGTGCAAACTACAAAAATGATAGTTAAAATCGATGAAGACCTTGACAATATGTTCAAAAGCCTGATATTTAATTTGGTGAAAATCCTTTAGCAATAAAATATAATTCAGAATGTCTTAGTGGCATAGAGCATTAAAGACAATAAATGTAGGTTTTTGTATGAGGGGTTTATTAAAGTGATACTAAAGGATAGTTTTTTATTTTTTTTTAAATAACAAACATGTCATACTTACCTCCACTGTGCAGCTCGTTTTGCACAGAGTGGCCCCGAACATCCATTTCTGGGGTCCCTCGGCGGCTCTTGCGGTTCCTCTCTGCATTAGATAACCCCCTTGGAAAAGCGCTCTCCCGAGGGGGTTACCTTGCGTGCTCCCGAGTCCAGCATTTGGCGTCCATAGAGGCCGAATGCAGGACTTGGCCCCACCCCCGGCACCCGCGTCATTGGATTTGATTGACAGCAGTGGGAGCCAATGGCTGTGCTGCTATCAATCTATCCAATCAAGAGCCGGGAACCCGTGGAGAGAGGGACGGCGGGAATGCGTCAATGGAAATTCGGGGCTCAAGTAAGTAAAATGGGGGGGGCTGGTGAGCCGGTGACTGCAAGTTGTTTTTTCACCTTAATGCATAGGAGGAAAACACAAGCCCTTACAACCCCTTTAAGCTCATATCCAGCAGACAAATGCTCTGCAAGAGTGGAAGTGTCCCCTGATGACACATAAACATTCTTTGCTTGTACAAGTAGATAATACAATATTTGAATTCAAAATAAGATGCTATTGGTTGACTAGTAGCCTTTGTGGCTTGACGATCCTTATGCCCCGTACACACGGTCGGATTTTCCGACAGAAAATGTGTGATAGGACCTTGTTGTCGGAAATTCCGACCGTGTGTAGGCTCCATTGCACATTTTCCATCGGATTTTCCGACACACAAAGTTTGAGAGCAGGATATAAAATTTTCCGACAACACAAATCCGACGGACAAAGTGCCACGCATGCTCAGAATAAATAAAGAGATGAAAGCTATTGGCCACTGCCCCATTTATAGTCCCAACGTACGTGTTTTACGTCACCGCGTTTAGAACGATCGGATTTTCCGACAACTTTGTGTGACCGCGTGTATGCAAGACAAGTTTGAGCCAACATCCGTAGGAAAAAATCCTAGGATTTTGTTGTCGGAATGTCCGAACAAAGTCCGACCGTGTGTACGGGGCATTAGAGCTTATTCAAACCATATGCACTTCAAATCAATTTGTAACATAGACGAACTGCATATTACTTTAAAAATGCATTTATGCCAAAGGGCCTGTTCTTAACAAAACAATGGCCCTGCTTTACCATAGAAGTTGAAAAAAAAATTGCCTGTGTTGTTAAAGTATACAAATGCACATAACCGCTAGTGTTGAGACACCAGCTAATCATAAATGGAAACCTCGGTAATCTCACACGTGCAGCAACAGTATACACCAAATGTTTGTAGATGCCTTATTAGTACAGATAGTGAGTGTGGAATACCCCCATTTGCTCTAAAAAGGCAATCAAATTGTTTTTACATGCTTTATCTTTAAAAATCAGCCATTTTTTTAATTGCATTACCAGATTTCGACTCCTGAAAGCAGTGGTGCACAGAAACATTTTTCATCCTATTCCTAAAATTCACCTCATGGTTTGACCTTGGCCTCTAGGAACTTCGACTGCCTAGCTGTGTGAAGTTTCGGGGCTGATCTTTTTCTCAGTGAGGCTGTACAAATGCGTTCACTGTGTTCACTGGGCAGAGACATGTGATTGGCAAAGTCGAAGAACAGGAAATGTACTGGTATCCCTCTTATCGACAGCCTACTAATACATTCCACAAATCATCAGCAGTATTGGACCTGTACACAGACTTTCTTCAGGCCCTGTTCACACATACTGCAGTGACCTGCATTTTACTGCATTGGAAGTATGCAGATAACCGCAAGAACACATAGAAAACAATTGTTTCTATGTGTCCTGTTTACACCACAATGCTGGTGTTGCATGCAGTGCAGTGTGTTGCATTAAAATGCTGTATGTATGAATTTTTTTTTTTTTAAGTTTTGTTTATTGCTTTTATAACATAATAATTACAATTAAACACAAGACCCAATGGGCCACATACACACACAAAAACAGAAAAAAAAAAAAAGAACTATTTACATCTTTCAGCATTGACTCTCTCCTCCTCCTTCCAGACCTTCACTCAATGACCAGATCAGAACAATGATAGTAAGGCCCCCTTCCCCTAATAGCAATTAACCATACATTTCAATATGTCAAATGGTTATATACATGTTAAATCTCACATCAGGTGCATTTCATTATGTGTCACTTAATCTGCCACCGTAGTGTGGTTATTCATCCAACTGCCCACACTTTGTCAAATTTCTGTGGTATGCCCCTACTAATATATGTACCTTTGTAGAAAGGTGCAGCTCTTTTTACCACACCCTTCCATGCTAATACAGATGGAGGATTGGGCTTTTTCCATGATAACACTATTGTTTTCCAAGCATAATAGATTAGTATTGTCAGTAATGTACGCGTTACTCTATTAGGGGCTAGATTGTCTACCAAACCCAAAAGACACACCTCTATCGTAGGCTGTATATTAATGGCGGTTACTTCAGCTTTACATTCAGTGACCCCCTTCCAAAAAGCTTGGATGCTCAAGCAATTCCAAAAGATATGCATGAAATCAGCAGTGAGGGAACTGCACCACCAGCAACTGGGCGACTGGGTAGAGAACATCTTAGCCAGTCTAGCTGGAGTAAGATAAATACGATGTAGGAATTTAAATTGGATGAGTTGGTCCCTGGCGGAGACCAATCTAGCAAAATGAATGTCCCATATATCGTCCCAGTCATCCTCGTCCATCTGGGGGAACATCTCACCCCACGCCGCCCTACACTTTGCAAGGATATCTCCTCCCCCACTGAACATTTGTTTGTAAATTGTAGACAGGGCCTTGTCTAAAGTGTTCTCTCTCAGCAGAGACTCCAAATCACTCATTTTCAGGGTAACACCAATATCTCCAAACTGGGCATTGTATGCATGTCTGAGCTGAAGATAACAAAACAAGTGAGTGTTGGGAAGATTAAACTTGGTTTTCAGGGCGTCAAATTGCAAAAGTTTCCCACCACCCACTATGTATATGTATGAATTTTAAAGCAATGCGTGTAAATGCACATCAACGCAAGGGGATGGGGAGAGTGTGCAGTGGAAAGCTTGCTAGTGAAGCTAGGGAAGGCGCATTGAGACCCCTGACAGGGTCTCCCCGGGAGGTGAGTGCATAGTGTGACTGGTGGAGGGCACTTCTGATTTGCAAAGCAGCACAAGATTATCACGGGATCTTTCACCATTGGATGTATAAGCACTTGCACAGCATGTATAGACATGCGCACTAATTAAATGAACTGGATAGTTTATTGTTTGATATTTATTATCACTTTTCATTGCTAAATGGTTACTATGGACACTTTGATTGTTTAATTGTTTGAAAGCATATTTTATCACTTTGATTTACACAGTCATTTGAGACTCCTTCTGGGGGGTCAACATTTATATTTTCACTTATATGTGAGGATTTAGGCTCTATTAAGCAGCCACTGATTAGAGTGTTATTGATATAATATTCCCTGTGGGTTCAAAGTTGGTCAAAGTTGACAGTTGGTGAGGTTGCGCTTCACTTATTTATTATTCACTTTTGAGCATTTTATGTGGGAACACAGTTATGCCCCATACACACGGTTGGATTTTTCGACGGAAAATGTGCGATCGGAGCGTGTTGTCGGAAATTCCGACCGTGTGTGGGCTCCATCGGACTTTTTCCATCGGATTTTCCGACACACAAAGTTTGAGAGCAGGCTATAAAATTTTCCGACAACAAAATCCGATTGCGTCAATTCCAACCGTGTGTGGACAATTCCGACGCACAAAGTGCCACGCATGCTCAGAAGAAATTCCGAGACGGAACAGCTCGGTCTGGCAAAATTAGCGTTCGGAATGGATAGAGCACTTTCGTCACACTGCAACGTTTAAAATTGTTTAATACAGCGCACTCTCTTATTCTTTATAATGTGAGAAGAATGAAGTCGTTTTGCTGCTCATATTCACACAGACTTCTCACAAACTTCTTTCTTTATTATTTATCGTGATTCCCTCAATATATTTTGATTTGTCACATCTGATCCAATTAGTTTTTTGTTGTTTTATTTTTGTTTTATATTTTTTTCAAGGCTGTTTTTTTTTAATTTTTTTATTGGTTTGACTCCATAATATTTTTGTGTGTGTTTTGTGTGTCAAGTTACCACAACACAATTGGTATCTTGTATTTTTTAATCTCAAGGAGATTGCTTGGTGTTGGTGTCCCTTGTTAATTTCACATTGTATTTTTGAAATGTACCTGCCTCCTCACAAACAAACTGTCCTTTTTGAAGGAAAACACACATAGGCGAGTATAATTGTAACAAAAATTCCTTTTTTTAAGGGCTCAGAACCAAACAAAGAGGGAGGCAACGCTGGAGAAACATCATAAATTGGCGAAGCCTTTGACCCCCAGGGCAGACATCAATTATTTTACAGCAAAATTGGTGGCCTGAGGAGTCCATATGTAAGGGAGTGCAGTCTGGTCCAGAAGTCCCAGAGATACGGAAAGCAGCAGATGACATGTATTGTCCCAAGGCTGTGGTACTACAAGAGGCTGCATCTTTGGCCAGACCAGACTGAACCCAGGGTCATCACTCTCTGGTCTTCCTTCCATGCTTCCTTCCCGGCTGTGGCTCTGGTGTTGGAGATGTGGCAGGAGGAGGAGTAGGACCTGGAGGAGGAGGAGGAGGAGGAGTAGGACCTGGAGGAGGAGGAAGAGGAGTAGGACCTGGAGGAGGAGGAGAAGGAGGAGTAGGACCTGGAGGAGGAGGACTATGGGTAAGGTGACAAATGTGGGTTGCACATGTGAGTTGGCCCCTCAACCCCTTATTTAGAGCTTCCAAAATTAAGAACTCACACAGGAGTCATTGGCCCTCCTCCATCTGCATCATTTTGCATGCAGTTATGCCAGCACACTGTGGGGTGTTCTGAGGGCCTCAGTAGCCTTCCAAAATAGGCCTATTGCAGCCTCCTCCAGGTTACTCCTCTTCCTGCCACTTTTTCTTTGAAGGTGGAGGGGAGGGACCTGCATATCAGGCAGCCTGCTTGGCCCGGCCACCTCCTGGCTGAGACTTCCCTGTGTATGAAAAAGGGACATGGTTTTAGTTTTTGCTTCATCAATCATAAATTAGCAATCCAAACTAACATCTATTTAACATCATTGATTGGACAACCAGAAATATTTAGAAGAATGCTATACCTGGCTCAAGCTGGGCTCCTCCACATGCTGCTGCCTGGAAGGCCCAGGTTGGGCATCAGAAGCCTCAGCTTGGGGGGAAGGAAGCATGGAAGGAAGACTGGAGAGTGCTGGCCTGGGTTCAGTCTGACCTGCCAGAAAATGCAGCCTGTCATAGTACCACAGCCTGGGGACATAAACGTCATCTGCTGCTCCTGATCTCTGGGAATCCTGGACCTTCTTGTGCTCCCTTAGATAAGTGCTCCTCAGGTCACCAATTAGGATCTTCAGATAGGTGATGTCTGCCGTGGGGATCACCGTCTTCATAAATTCAACAAATTATCCAGCGCTGCCTTCCTCTTTGTTTGGTTCTTATATTCAGGGCAGCTCCCTGAACATATCTATGAAGATTGGCATAAAGTCCTTATCTTTCAAGATATCCATTTTCACTGCAAGACACAACACAAGACAAACCCTAATGTCAGCCTAAAGTCTTCTAAACTTGTGTGTTACGCTTTATAGACACTGCGCATGCGTGAAACTCCGCCCGCCCCTGACGTTCTTTTTAGTCTATTCCCTGCCTCTTCTCGTTCGTCGCAGTGGGGGAAGAACACATGGCGGAGACATGGCAGGTGTCAGATAATTACACCAATGAGGAGGAGGAAAGCCCGGAGCCTGAAACGTCCCGATCCAGAAGGAGACGATTTAAGGCATTGAATATGTCCTTTGGGGAGATGTTGGAGATGGTGGACATCCTGAAGAGGGCCGACTATGACGGGAACTATGGACCTTACCCCAACCCCAATGTCAGAAAGGCCAAGATCATGGTGAAAGTAGTCAAGAGTCTGCACCGGAATTTTGGGGTACGACGATCGAAAGATCAGCTCAGGAAACGGTGGTCGGACCTCAAATTAAGGGAGCATGAGCAGTACAGAAAGATCCAGAGAGTGCTGCAAAAAAGTAAGTAGTTATCCTGTGTTCCTATTCTTTATGTTTATTATATTCGTGCTGTTCCATGTGCTTTTTTTAACTGTTATCCAGTTTAAAATGGCAACTTTCATGTTCATGGGCACATTATTCGTTCGTATAAAACGATCGGCCTAGAAAACACCATTGTTTTGGCCATATGCATTTGCCCACATTTTTTATGGCCTACTTGTCTGAAAAAATTTGGTTGTGTAGATGGGTTTGTAACTAGAATGAAATGCAAACTAGATTCTGTGTAAGGAGAGGACACTCAGCAGCTGTTTACATATCTGGACGCTGTAGCACTAGTGTGGGACACAAGAACACCCTTTTTATTAGGGGCCCCACACAGGTGCTCCAGTGTATACTATAGGGGTGTCTCCATCTGTGAAGCTTGTACAAAACAGGTAAAGTATTGAAGCTTGACAAAGGACAATAAAAATTCTACATCTTGGAACTCTGCCAAAATAGACAATTGTACCCCACTTCCAAGCAATGTTTCATATATATAGTTCTGCCATCAAATATCTGTGTGCTAAGTATACCTATTTTTTTTTACATAGGGGAGAAAAGACTCGGAGGACACCCCTCATCCGAGGAGACCACAGACCCCCCACCTCTGTAAGAAGGGGAAATCCACCCAAGCCAAGCAGAGCAGGAGGAGAAAGACGTGGTAGAAATTTGCACCACAACAGGTGAGTGTTTGCGACCACAGGCTCAGGTAAGAGATGGATGCCGGCATATTTATAATACATGGTGTGTTTTTGTTTCTATCTTTTTAGGTGATCGTGATGTTGTGGATCCAGGCCATTTCACCTCGGAAAGTTCACAGATCCTGATCGGGGAGATCATGGGGTGTAATAGGGACTTGGAAAACATCCTTAAAAACATCAATGATGTTCAACAAAAAATGAAGAACATCATTGATGTTTTAGGGAGAGTTTAAAACCCCTCCAAATCCCTTGGGTTTTTTGTGTGCTAAAAATTTTTACTATTTTTTTACATATTTGCGAAAAGCCAAATTTTGAAGATGCACACAGTGTGTCAACATGTGCTATCTGCCATCATGGGAGATCAATGGACGCATTTTGGGGGTGCAACCCCTTCCTCAATAATAAAGTAGCTGTGAGGAAGGGGTTGCACCCCAAAAACACGTTCCTTGATCCCCCATGATGGCAGCTAGCACATGTTGACATTCGGCAATTTGTGTGCATCTTCAAAATTTGGCTTTTCCTGGGGTGACTTCACCCCATCTGAACGCAATATCAAACACAGTTTGTAAATACTCATGTCTGATATTGCCTTCAAGTTCTACCAAATGTGAACTTTGTAAGTTCAAGATTTGTGTCTTTCTTGTTGGTTTTAAACATGCCTGTTTTATCCTAAATGGACATTTCTACTTTTTCTAATGTGACCCCAAAAATTGTTATACAACAAACATGTTGGTTTGTTTTAAAAACCTTTTACAAATGCACATGTGATTATGCTGGTAATAAAAAGATTGTTAATCAAGAATGTGTGGATTATTGTTTCAACGCTCCAAAACTTTTGTTGTGCTCTAATTGGTGTTTTCAGTGACAATGGGGGTTATTTCCTAAGGGCAAATCCACTTTGCACTACAAGTGCAGTTTCAAGTGCACTTGTAGTTCAAAGTGTCTTTGCCTTTAGTAAATAACACCCAACAGTGCTTTGTAAGGTTACACAATCACGCCATTTTCAGGACTCACTACATTTCTGTCAGGGTCAGCTAAAAGAAACACAAGCAGTAAAGGTCACCAAAGATTTGAGTAGTTATTTTTTTTTATTTGAAAAAGGTTTCAGACATTGTCTGGCATATTGATAGCCCCCCTACCCGCAAAGTATTCAAGGTATCTTAGCCAGACATCACAGGCACTCAGGGGGGCAAGCCAGGACGGCCACTTTCAAGCGCCGTCAGGGTTGTTTCATTTAGAATTTCGGCCTCAGGCCCAACTTAGCCAGCATAGTTGGCAGAATGTTGCCATAAAAAGTTGTGTAGAACACAGAACGCCAGGATAATATGATTCAGTTTATACTCCGCCATGTGTATGGGTGTAAGAAATAGGCGGAACCGGCTGGCCATGATTCCAAACGTGTTCTCCACCACTCTTCTGGCTCTGGCCAGCCGGTAATTAAAAACCCTCTGGTCCGGGGTTAGGGTCCTCATCGGGAATGGCTGCATAAGATGGTCCCCCAGCGCAAATGCTTCATCCGCAACGAAGACAAATGGGAGTCCTTCCACATTGTCTTCTGGAGGTGGCAAGTGCAAGCTGCCATTCTGGAGATGCCTGTAGAACTCCGTCTGGGTGATGACTCCACCATCGGACATCCGGCCATTCTTCCCCACATCCACATACAGGAACTCGTAAGTAGCCGACACCACCACCAACATCACAATACTATTGAACCCCTTATAATTATAATAGTATGACCCCGAGTTGGGTGGTGGGACAATGTGGACGTGTTTCCCATCAATTGCCCCTCCGCAGTTAGGAAAGTCCCACCGCTGGGCAAAGTGGGAGGCCACAGTCTGCCATTCCTGTGGCGTGGAAGGAAACTGTGGAGTCAAACAACAACAAAAAATTCGTCATTTTGCACATAAACAGGGAAAGCAGATTAGACACAAACATTCTTGGCCAACATCAAGATAACATTTATTTGAGGGAGTTTTTAAAGACCAAAGTCTAAGGTACACCTATCAGATTCCCCTCCCCCCTCTCATGGGCCATTTTTAACATTTTAGGGGGGGGAGCTCTTGGACAGGTAACCCTCTCCACTTCATTGAGGGATGAATGCCTAAATAATGGGTATTACTTTGGCCAGACCCTCCTTAGTTACACTATTGGCAGCCCACTGGACAGTTAAGAAGTGTCATAATACAAAGATATAAATACACATTGTACACATTTGAACACATTTGGAAATTCTACTATTACCTATCAAGATAAAAATTTTAAACAGTACCATTTGAAAGTATACAGGCAGGACCTTGCACTACATACTTTGGGGAATTCATCCATAAATCTGAGCACAAAAGAGATGGGTATAGTGTGTATGGGTTTGGCAAAGTCAGCAGATAGATGATTGAGGATAGATAGAGAATCGGTATCAGCTGACTTAGCAGTTGGGGGGAGGGAGGGTTCCAAATGATTTGGGGACCCCCCAAAAAAGCCGCTGGCACTCAGCCTGAATTTAAAGCAAAAATCACATTTTAAAACATTTTAGGGGTTTTTTAGGGTAAAGCACTACTATGGAGCTGATAAAATACATTGTTAAGTGACTACATGAGGTGAATATAGGGCCAGGAGACCATGCTGGGGAGGTAAGTGAAGACAAATATGTATGAAGGAGAAAAACAATAATTACATAAAAATCCAGCATGCATGAGGACAAAGGGGACATTCACAGCATATTTCAATCATGGTAATTTGGAAATGAGGAAAGAAATACAATATATTATCAAACATTAAATACAATAAAATGTGATGTTAAAGGATAAAAATCTTACCTTAATATACTCCTTCTGCAGGACCTGGATGATGGCAGAACAGGTCTCTGGGATAATGATCCCCAGAGCCTGGGGGGAGATGCCTGTCAAGAACTTCAAGTCCTGCAGGCTTCTCCCTGTCGCCAAGTACCGCAGGGTGGCGACTAGCCTCTGCTCCGGAGTGATGGCTTGCCTCATGCAGGTATCCTGCCTGCTGATACAGGGGGTCAGCAAAGCCAACAAATGGTGAAATACGGGGTCCGTCATCCGGAGAAAGTTCCTGAAATCATCAGGATTATTCTCACGGATCTCACGGAGCAAAGGCATGTGACAGAATTGGTCACGCTGAAGCAACCAATTCTTGGTCCATGAACTCCTCCCCACCCTGTTCATGGACTGGACTTGTGTCAAGGTCAGGACCCCAACACCAAGCCCCCGCACAGCATGAACTCTACGAGGAGTACGTATACGCAACATGGCTAGAAAACGGTCGGCTGCTCAGAACGAAGTAACAACGCACTGAAGAACAGTAAGGCCTGTGAAGAGCAACCTGAAAAACAGTAACGAACGAACAAGAACACAATGACAAGAGTCACGCGTAACTCGCTGCACGCACTGAAGAGCAGATACAAACCCACAAGCACAAACTGAACAGCAGAAAACGATCTGAAAACCACGAGTTTGAAAAAGCGCGAATTGTCTCTCACCAAACTTTTACTAACACGAGATTAGCAAAAGGAGCCCAAAGGGTGCCACGCTTGGTTCGGACCTGCCCTTTGCTAGTCTCGTCGTACGTGGTGTACATCACCGCGTTCTTGCCGATCGGAAATTCTGACAACTTTGTGCGACCGTGTGTACGCAAAACAAGTTTGAGCCAACATCCGTCGGAAAAAATCCATGGATTTTGTTGTCGGAATGTCCGATCAATGTCCGATCGTGTGTACGGGGCATTAGTGTTGAGCAGCAAGCTCTTATAATTTTGGGTTTATACATGTATATACGTTAGATTACACATGGTAGCGCAGACGTTTCCGTATCTTTATATATATACAGTTGTATGCAAAAGTTTAGGAACCCCTGACAATTTCCATGATTGTCATTTATAAATATTTGGGTGTTTGGATCAGCAATTTCATTTTGATCTATCAAATAACTGAAGGATACAGTAATATTTCAGTAGTGAAATGAGGTTTATTGGATTAACAGAAAATGCGCAATATGCATCAAAACGAAATTAGACAGGTGCATAAATTTGGGCACTCCAACAGAAAAATTACATAAATATTTAGTAGAGTCTCCTTTAGCAGAAATAACAGCCTCTAGACCCTTCCTATAGCCTGTAATGAGTGTCTGGATTCTGGATGAATGTATTTTGGACCATTCCTCCTTACAAAACATCTCCAGTTCAGTTAGGTTTGATGGTTGCCGAGCATGGACAGCCCACTTCAAATCACCCCACAGATGTTCAGTGATATTCAGGTCTGGGGACTGGGATGGCCATTCCAGAACATTGTACTTGTTCCTCTGCAAAAATGCCCGGGTAGATTTTGAGCAGTGTTTTGGGTCGTTGACTTGTTGAAATATCCAGCCCTGGCGTAACTTCAACTTTGTGACCGATTCCTCAACATTATTCTCAAGAATCTGCTGATATTGAGTGGAATTCATGCGACCTTCAACTTTAACCAGATTCCCACTACCGGCACTGGCCACACAGCCCCACAAAATGATGGAACCTCCACCAAATTTTACTGTGGGTAGCAAGTGTTTTTCGTGGAATGTTGTGTTCTTTTGTCGCCATGCATAACGCCCCTTGTTATGACCAAATAACTCAATCTTTGTTTCATCAGTACGCAGCACCATATTCCAAAATGAAGCTGGCTTGTCCAAATGTGCGTTTGCATACCTCAAGTGACTCAGTTTGTGGCGTGTGTGCAGAAAAGGCTTCTTTCGCATTACTCTCCCATACAGCTTCTCCCTGTGCAAAGTGCACTGAATTGTTGAAGGATGCACAGTGACACCATCTGCAGCAAGTTAATGTTGTAGGTCTTTGGAGGTGGTCCGTGGGCTGTTTTTGACCGTTCTCACCATCCTTCGCTTTTGCCTCTCCAATATGTTATGTGGCCTGCCACTTCTGGCCTTAACAGGAACTGTGCCTATGGTCTTCCATTTCCTCACTATGTTCCCCACAGTGGACATTGACAGCTTATATCTCTGTGATAACTTTTTGTAGCCTTCCCGTAAACCATAATGTAGAACAATCTTTGTTTTCAGCATTTGAGAGTTGTTTTGAGGCCCCCTTTTTGCCACTCTTCAGAGGAGAGTCAAAGGGAACAACAACTTGCAATTTGCCACCTTAAATAGTGAGTGTACAGCTTGTACAACCTGTACCTGCCCTTTTCTAGTCTCGTTGTACGTGGTGTACATCACCGCGTTCTTGCCGATTGGAAATTCCGACAACTTTGTGCGACCGTGTGTACGCAAAACAAGTTTGAGCCAACATCCGTCGGAAAAAATCCATGGATTTTGTTGTCAGAATGTCCGATCAATGTCCGATCGTGTGTACGGGGCATTAGTGTTGAGCAGCAACCTCTTATAATTTTGGGTTTATACATGTATATACGTTAGATTACACATGGTAGCGCAGACGTTTCTGTATCTTTATATATATACAGTTGTATGCAAAAGTTTAGGAACCCCTGACAATATCCATGATTGTCATTTATAAATATTTGGGTGTTTGGATCAACAATTTCATTTTGATCTATCAAATAACTGAAGGATACAGTAATATTTCAGTAGTGAAATTAGGTTTATTGGATTAACAGAAAATGCGCAATATGTATCAAAACGAAATTAGACAGGTGCATAAATTTGGGCACTCCAACAGAAAAATGACATCAATATTTAGTAGAGCCTCCTTTAGCAGAAATAACAGCCTCTAGACCCTTCCTATAGCCTGTAATGAGTGTCTGGATTCTTGGATGAACTACACAAGTGAACTAATGACTGTCAAAATTGTTAAAAACAAGATTTTTTTTGCACAGAAGTTAAAAAACACCTAGTAACAATAAAAGTGGAAGCTGCACAGTTTCATATATGGCTATATTCCAATGTACATCAATATTTCTGATAGCCAACGCCTTTCAATCTCTGTGCAATGAGCACATATAGATTTGGATTTACAGATCAAAGACTGCACCATAGCCCCCTATGGTTTCAAAACGCTTTGAACACAGCTACCTTCACTGCTGTGGGAAATAGCCATGGTTCATAGATGAATAATTGTTTTGGTCCTATGGGGGCTATGATACAGTCTTTGACTGAAAACTACTATAAAGGCATGGTATACTCCATTCGAGCATTACGGTTTGGAACAAATCTATCAGTTTTGTTATAAGATTTTAACAAAAGGGTTTATTTGGTGTAGGTAAAACAATACATAACCTATTTTGAACATGGTAATGAGACCTATAACACTTGAAGTATTTATTATTCCTAATTGAATTCCTGACCAAATTGGTACAATCCCAATGCTTCTCTTTTTCCCTATCAGCCTATCTTTTGTTTTTAGTCATTGCAGTCGACAAATAATTGGTAAATATTCATATATGCAATTTAACTGTGCTACATATAACACATGAAAAATATGTAAATACTAATACATGTGTAGCAGGCCTGGGTTGAATCTTGGCCAGGGATGAGTGACCCAGGGAGGCTGGGTGACTCATCAAGCAGCACCTCTAGTAAATTCCCCTGCTTTTTGGAACCTTGGAGAAGCTTCCAGAAGTAGAGGGTGGAGTCTAGGAGGAGCTGCTTGGAATATTGAGGAGGGCCCCAGCCAATCCCCAGCAAGTGGGCTGGCAGGGGGCGGTCACATCTTAAATACTCTTGGGTCATGCCAGCAGGGGCAGTCGGTTGGAAGATGGAGTGCTATGGAGGCTACCGGTGGACCTTGAGGGTGCCCCATAATCTGTAGGGTGACCTCGGGTCTGGGCCTCGGGTGCTGGAGGGACCCTCTACAAGACATAGAGGAATCCTTGCCTGGATGTACAGGAGTAGGATTGAGGACAGCAGGAGAGAGAGTCAGCATGCCCAGGAGATTTCCTGAGTGTCAGTCTGGAGGGCTGGTGGGTGTCAATTTGGAGGACTGGGGATCGACAGTCAGGAGGACTGTGGTGAAGTAGCCAGGAGCAGGGAATTGGAACATGGGGGAAATGTTCCAATTCCCCCATCTACACATTCCAGGTGGAAGGGGGAATCCTCCCAGTGTGGACCAGTGGTGGAATCCATTGTGGTGGTGTAAAGAATTAAAAAGATTAGAATTGTGTCGATGTCCCAATATTTATGGACCTGACTGTACATATAATTAAAATGTGTGAGTGAACTCTGTTTCTATCGCATTAAACCTAATTGAATTTGTATTGTTTCAAGTATATTCTTGTTTTGAAACAACATTGATAAAAATGGGGGGGGGGGCACAGTTTGCCATCTTCGCCCTGGGCACCAAATGGCCTTGTCCCAGCACTGGCCAGGAGGGCTAGTGAAAGGGGCCACTGCAGCCAGGAGGGCTGGCAGGGCCTAAAGAGGTGGTGCTGGGATCAGTGACCACAGGAGGAAGTGCAGTAAATGTGTTAGTGGTGTTACTCTACCTTCTACAAGTATAGGGGCTGCGAGTCCCTGCCCGTAATGCAAGCAAGTGAAGTGCTGTTACACAATTGCCAGCTACTTTAACTGGCAATTGTGCAGTTAGGAAACACCAATTTTAGAGGTCTCTTGCTTTTTTTATCTGTCTTTAAAAGCCCCTCAGTGTTAGCCTATGTGTTTATGCACACATAGGCATTTACAGCTGTTTGGAGAAATGGGGTGTTTAGAGGCAGAAAAAAAAAACAACTGCCAGCGCATTCAGGAGCAGCAGCTTTTTGAAAAAAACCCTGATGCACCTAAACACATGTAAACACGTCTAAACACACTTAAGTGCTAGGTGCGCCAAGTGCTTGGGCGATCATTTATTTCAGAGGCCAGAATAAATTAACATTCCAATGAAACAAATAAACATCCCAGCGTTTGAGGCACTTAAATGCTTCGCAAAAACACGGCTTTAGGCGCATTTTAACGATCATTTTCTCCTGCAAGGGGAAAGGCGTTTAAAAGAGCTGGGCAAATGCCCAGTGTGCATAAGACATAAAAGAGAAAAAGTTAAGTTATAGGTTTAGATTAGAAGTTACATTTAAAGTGATTGTAAAGGTATTTTTGTCATACTTACCTGCTCTGTGCAATGGTACTTGGAGGTCACAGATTTAGCTATAGTATGCAATGCCAAGCCACCAGCTATTAACGCTAGCAAAATACTGTCATGCAATAAAAACTGCATACATTCCAGAGATAAACCAATAATTCAACCCCTTTGCGAAACACTGGCTAGATCTCATCTTGAGTTTTGGTCACCAATCCTTAGAAAAGACTTTGTTGAATTAGAAACAGTTCAGCAAAGGACCACAAAATAAATAAGAGTGATGGAGGGGCTCAGCTATGAGGAAGGATTAGATAAATTAACCAAATATATAAACAAAAAATAACTGAAAAAATCATATTGGAAAATAAGTTCCAAACAGTGAGTCGTGTAACTTATGTAAAGTCCTCCAGTGAACACTGAAACCTTGAAAGTTCCTCCAATGGAAAATAGACAAACAGCAAATGTATAGTGAAAAGCTTGTGACTTTATGAAACGAACAGAGTGAAACCACCACCACACAGAGTGCATGCTTACCAGCTGCACAAGTTTAGACACTTGTGGCTAATACCCAGCCAGGGCCTTTTCCTCCAAGGACATGTGTCTGGTCAAGCCATATGATGCAGTAAGCTGTTAATCCAGAAGGTGATTGCACAGCTCACAGGCCCACACATGATGTAAGAGGCAATGTCAGCTCAGAAAAAAAGCAGGGAAAATCACCATATGTAAAACCAGATGGTTGCTTATTAATAAAAAAGCAATATTGCTTATAAAGCATATACAAAATTCCAATTAAAAAAAATGAGTAAAAAATGAGGCCGGCCGGCAACAATACAAACGCCCATACAATTGGGACGTAAACAGCGTGGTGACGTCAGCACGTCGCTCCTCCCGGCGAGTTTCATCACTAATCTGACGTCGTCCTGGGGCACGGGCGGGGTACTGACGCACCGCTTTATATAATGGACACACACAACCAAGCCTCAGTCTGAATCTCAGATGCTGATGCTGCAAACGCCATTTTGATTATGGGCAAAACCAAGACTGAAAATCCTACAGGTAATAGAAGGTGGTGGGACAAACATCCTATGCATTAAGATGAAAAAACTTCTGTCACTGACCGGCCCAGCCCCCCTGTTTTACTCACCTGAGTCCTGTATTCCCCCGCCGGAGACGCGTTCTTCCTCTCTGCCCGGGATTCTTGGCTCTTGATTGGATAGATTGATAGCAGCGCAGCCATTGGCTCCCGCTGCTGTCAACCAAATCCAATGACGCATGTGCTGGGGGGGTGGGGCTGAGTCCTACATTCAACGGCTATGGATGCCGAATGCTGAACTCAGGAGCATACCCACAAGGTAACCCCCCGGTAGAGCGCTTCTCCTAGGGGGTTATATGATGTGGGGAGGAGCTGTCAGCTCTGCAGGGGGACCCCAGAAGTCGAGGATCGGGGCTACTCTGTGCAAAACAAACTGCACAGTGGAGGTATGACATGTTTGTTATTTAAAAAAAAAAAACGAAGCCTTGCAATCACTTTATGGGGGGGGGGGGGGGGGGTGATTACAATGTACAAATATATTAAAGGTGACTTTAGTAACATTAATGAACTACTTACTCTAAGGTCCTTGAAGAGTACACAGCCATAATTTGAGGTTAGAAAAAGGGAGGGTTAACCTTAGATTGTGGAAAGGATTATTTACTGTTAGAGCAGTTAAATGTGGAACTCCCTACCCCAGGGAGTGGTACTAGCTAGGAGCGTGGACAGCTTTTACATGCAGAAAGCAGAATATACAGGGCTATGGGAATTGTTAGAGAATAAAAATTACACACATACTGCACACACACACACACACATACACACACACACACGCACACATAGATTGAACTCTGTGGACCTGTGTCTTTTTTTAACCTTATAAACTGTGTAGCTATGTATGGATTTTGAGGAGGCCCATGCAAATAAACAAAATATTGACTGGGGTCTCGAATCCCCACAAAATTCATTTCAGACTTTCCAGAATTTAAAAAGAGGGCTCCCACAATATTTAAATGGAAAAGCAAAGAAAATGGACTTAGTAGGCACCAATTATAAAAATAGATATATGGATTATACACATAATATAAAAAACACACATATTAAAACATTGCAAAATAAGGTGCCGAAGGCTAGCTAAGTCTCTCTCAGACAGGTCATAGAACCCAGAGACAAACCCTTAAATCAAGGACATAATGTATCCCTACATTGTGGTATAATAGACAACAAACTTGGTTAGCTCTACATGTTTCACAATTGAATGCTTCTTCAGGAGATTGTTTGATTAGTCTAGAGGAGAGAGAGGACACAATATACAAGTAATAAATACAGTTGGTTTTGAACATCATGGTAGAGAGGCTCAACAATTTGTGGGGGGTACCACAAGGCAGTCAACAGGTGGATCTCCAGGAAAACATGCAAAAGGTGAGGCAGTTGACATGCGGGACGTGCCTGGTAAAGAGGCTGTATTGAATATGAAGAAAGAGGAAGAGAAGAAATAGTAATGGCAGAGATAAAGAAGACACATGGATACAGAGAGGCATATAAATGCACATAAATAAATATCTCTGCTGTAAAGAAACAAAGAGGAAGCATAAAGACCCAGCAAAAGTTGGTTATGATGAATTTAGAAACTTCACTCCATGCAGGAAAAGGGTAGGCGAATGCTGTGAGATACAAGCACATAAGATTAAACATACCTTAGATGAAACAATTAAATAATAATTCTGATAAGTGCTCAGTAGGGATGAGTCGAACACACCCCTGTTTGGTTCGCACCAGAACATGCGAACAGGCAAAAAATGTGTTTGAACACGCGAACACTGTTAAAGTCTATGGGACTCGAACATAAATAATCAAAAGTGCTAATTTTAAAGGCTTATATGCAAGTTATTGTCATAAAACATGTTTGGGGACCTGGGTCCTGCCCCAGGGGACATGGATCAATGCAAAAAAAAGTTTCAAAAACGGCCGTTTTTTTCGGGAGCAGTGATTTTAATAATGCTTAAAGTTAAACAATAAAAGTGTAATATTCCTTTAAATTTCGTACCTGGGGGTTGTTTATAGTATGCCTGTAAAGGGGCGCCTGTTTCCGTGTTTAGAACAGTCTGACAACAAAATGACATTTCAAAGGAAAAAAAGTCATTTAAAACTACTCGCGGCTATTAATGAATTGTCGGTCTGACAATACACATAAAAGTTCATTGATAAAAACAGCATGGGAATTCCCCACAGGGGAACCCCGAACCAAAATTTTTTTAAAAAAATGGTGCGGGGGGTCCCCCTAAATTCCATACCAGGCCCTTCAGGTCTGGTATGGATATTAAGGGGAACCCTGGCCAAAATTTTTTTTTTTAAATGACGTGGGGGTCCCCCTCAAAATTTTTACCAGACCCTTCAGGTCTGGTATGGATTTCAATGGGAACCCCGCGCCAAAATGTAAAAAAAAAAATGGCGTGGGGTCCCCCCAAAAATCCATACAAGACCCTTATCTGAGCATGCAACCTGGCAGGCCGCAGGAAAAGAGGGAGGGATGAGAGAGCGCCCCCCCTCCTGAACCATACCAGGCCACATGCCCTCAACATTGGGAGGGTGCTTTGGGGTAGCCCCCCAAAGCACCTTGTCCCCATTTTGATGGGGACAAGGGCCTCATCCCCACAACCCTTGCCCGGTGGTTGTGGGGGTCTGCGGGTGGGGGGCTTATCGGAATCTGGAAGCCCCCATTAACAAGAGGACCCCCAGATCCCGGCCCCCCCGTGTGAAATGGTAAGATCATTTCACAAAAACAGTGTCAAAAATGTTAAAAATGACAAGAGACAGTTTTTGACAATTCCTTTATTTAAAGTCTTCTTTTTTCCATCTTCTTTCTTCTAACTTCCTTCGGTTTCTTCCTCCATTTTCTTCTTCTTCTGGTTCTTCTGGTTCTTCCTCCGGTGTTCTCGTCCGGCATCTTCCTCTGTGGCGTCTTCTTCCCTTCTTCTTCTCGGGCCACTCCGCATCCATGATGGGAGGCTCCCTCTGTGTGATGCTTCTTGTCTTCTGACGGTTCTTAAAAAATGGAGGGCGGGGCCACCTGGTGACCCCGCCCCCCTCTAACGCACAGGGACTTGACGGGGACTTCCCTGTGGCATTCCCCGTGACGTCAGAGGGGGGCGGGGTCACCCGTTAAGTGAAAGTGACTTTTGGTCAGTTTATCACACAAGGAGACCGCTCTTTTGAAGACGATCTCTGGGTGATCACTGACGTATTTACTAAGAATAGGGTCCTCATGTAAAATGTGCCAGTGTTTATTTATTCATTTATTAATTTCTTAATTGGTATTGTTGATGTGAGTATTGCGTAATGAATGTAACTGTTGAATGGTCATCTGACTTATGCTGGCCATACACTATACAGAAAATCTGCCGAAAAATCGTTCATATAGACACTTCGTTCGTTTTTCGGCAAGTTAATGGGCACAAATCGATAATCGTTTGTGACGTTTTTGTGGCAAAAAAACGAACGGTAAGTTTGGAAATTTTCTGCCGAACGTACGATAAATTGCAAGTTTAATGCGTTCTTCGTCCGTGAAAAAACGAATGGTTGCTACTGCGCATGGTTGAAAATAATTTAACCCGGAAGGGAAATATTCGTGTCAAATACGTTCGCGTCCAAACGTCATGACCAATCGTCAACACCAACTATATAAAGGCCCGCACACACGATCGGACTTTTTGACAACAAACATGCAAATTAGCAGTTCTGGAGCAACATCTGACCGTGTGTACGCTCCATCGGACAAATTATTTTTTAATTCGGACTTTTGTTGGCTACGAATGGACAAACTTTCTGTCAACAAAACTCCGATCGTGTGTGCACAAAATACCATCGGACTTTAGTCCAAAATACAAACACGCATGGTCGGAAGCAAGGACCATCACGAATTTTTAATGGCTTAAGAATAAATCTGCTTTGCTGGTCATACTGACAGAGTACAGACAAACATATTTTAGTTAGGATTTGTGTTCTAGTGATATCAATCCTTTTTTTTGTTTTTTTTTTTTAAGGCCATTTTGCTTATTGTGCATTCACAACATAAATAAACTTACAAAATTATTAGACATGTTCTCTGTCCTCACAATTAAAAATTAGAATTTCAAAAGAAAAAGAGCAAACGATACACATCAAAAGAAAAAAATATATCTTATTAAATCATACTGAAATCAAAAAATTCAACCTGCTAAATTATTAGCCCCTAAACTCCCCACACCAGTGGCCTTGTTGTGGATCCTTGGGGCTGCTTTTGCCACTGACCACCATGCTGCTCAGGTGGGTGGGCTTGCTGGGGTGGGTAGGTTTGTTGTGGAGGAGTGTTGTTCAAATGACACACATGAGATTTAGTGGTTAGCTCTTGTTTCCTGGCCTTGCTGAAGAGCTGGATGATTAGATCCTCACATAGCTCCCTTTGATCTGCGTCAAGCTCACGGAGCTTACTAGCATTAAAACTGCCAAACCCTTCAGCACTATCGGGTGCTGTGTTTATCAAAGAGGTAGCCCTAGTTAAGAACTCAGCTGTGGCCTCATCCAGATGTTGGCTCTTCCTGGTCCTTTTTTTGGGAGGACGCAGGGGAGGGATCCTGCACTCAGTTGTTGTCTGGCTGCTGGGCCCAGGCTCTTCTTGGCTCTAAAGTTCCTGTGTGTGTAAAAACAACATCATTTTAATTTTTGGACATCATTCATCAACAATTTTCATGTCATGACTTTTTAATTTGTAATGTGTCCAAATAGGAAAGAAGATCATTCTGACTCCAGCATTTCTCATTCTTGTCCTAATCCTTTTTGGCCACTGCTGTCTATTGATATGGGACTCACTTTTTGAACCCTAAAAAATTACTATGCATTCAGGGTCGTAACTACCACCATATTGACCCATGCGGGCGCTATGGGGCCCGCAGCCGAGTGGGGCCCAGTGAGGATAAGAGCACCGCCGGCACAGTCTCCCAGCCAGAGGAAGAGAGAGGAAAGGAAGAGGCGAGCTGTCTGTATCAGCAGAGCTGAATTGCCCGATGTAAGAGCTTTCATTAGGACTTCCAGTGTTCCCGGGGCTCACGTCACATAGCTCCACCTTTTGGGCCAGTGCATTTGATAGAACGCCGATCCAATGCGGGACATGTGACGTCATCAAAGGCGTCGGGCCAAGAGGTGGGGCTATGTGATGAGCCCCGGGAAGAGGAGAAATTCAAATGAAAGCTAGTACAGTGGCCAATCCTGCTCTCTGCTGATCCTAGTAGCTTGCCTCTTCCTCAGCAATGGTGGGGCTGTATGGTGCACAGGCAGACCAGGCTGTATTGGGCACAGGTCATGCTGTATGTGGCACAGGTCACGCTGCATTGACAGTAGGGCAGCTGTGGGGGGGGGGCTGTTTGCAGTGTGCCCCATACAACATTTTCTAATTTGCCAACCTATAAAAGTCTATAGTAGAATTCCAAAGTGATAATTTTAAGAGATAATATGCAAGCTAATTGCCATTAGGGATGAGACCAACACCTCCCTGTTAGTTTTGCAACAGAACATTTGAACAGGCCAAAAATAGATTTTAACAAGTGAACACCATTAAAGTCTAAGGGAGTTGAACATGAATAATTATAAGTGGTAATTTTAAAGGCTTATATTCATGGTATTGCCAAAAAAAGTGTTTGGTGACCTGGGTCCTGCCCCAGGAGACATGTATGAATGGACAGAAAAGTTTACAAAACACCCATTTTTTCATGAACAGTGATTTTAATAATGAATAAAGTCAAACAATAAAAGTGTAATATTCCTTTAAATTTAGTACCATGGGGGGGTGTCTATAGTATGCCTGTAAAGGGGCGCATGTTTCCCCTGTTTAAAACAGTCAGAGAGTAAAATGACATTTCAAATTAAAAAATGTCATTAAAAATTACGAACGGTAGCGACAGAATTTTGAACCAGCTTCTTTTCGCGGGGACTCTCGGATTGCCTTTGTCTCGCACACAAACAAAACGTAATCTTACATCACACGCTCGTTCGATTGATATACACTATCTAGGCGTGAAAACTCCGCTACCCGAACGGCATCATGCATTCGTCGTACCGCGTGTTAACTTGACATAGACGGCGCATGCCTGAAATTCCGCCCCTGACGTTCTTTTTCTTGAATATTGCCCGCCCCTTTTCTCTTCGGTGCGTAGTGAGGAGCAAACATGGCGGAGACACATGTGTCAGAATACAGATCCAGGAAGGCCACCAACATGTCATTTGAGGAGATGGTGGAGATGGTTTCAATCTTGAAAAAGCAAGATTACGATGGGAAACATGGCCCATATGCCCATCCCAATTTGGTAAAGGACAAAATCCTGACTGATGTGGTGAAGGCCTTGGAGCAGAAGTTTGGGGTCCATAGAAAGAAGGACCAGCTGAGGAAGCGCTGGTCTGACTTGAAAAACAGGGAGCCAGATCAGTACCTCAAAATAAGGAAGGAACTTCGAAAAAGTAAGTACTTGTGTGTCCCATTTATGATTCTTCACTTGCCTGCTTCATGTGCTTTTCTGGACTGTTATACTGAATGTTCGTAGGTGTTAAATAACGTTCGCGGGTAGGAAATAACGTTCGTAAAGACCAACAGTGATCGTTTGCCAATGAATACGACTTTTTTAAACTGATATAGGCTTATGACTGTTTTGGTCATGATCATTTATGTGATTGAACGAATTTAAAAGACATTGTTGTCTAGATGTCTTTGAAATTTTAATTAATTGATAAATAGATTCAGTGGAATGTAAGGAGAGGACACAGCAGCTGGTTACACATCTGGACTCAGGAGCACTAGTGTGGGACACCATAAAAACTTGGCACAAAAAGGTAAGTATTGAATTTGGGGTCAAAGGTCTTTTTAATCATAACCAATGAGTAAAGGGACAGGGGATTATAGCGGTGCTAAAGTATTCCAGGTGAATAAGAGAAAAGAATGTCAAATTAAAAACTTTTTATTTCACAATATTAAATACATAGAGAGAGCAATAACATGGTTAACAACCAAGAAGCATAGATATTGCGTGCGACCCAAATGCGGTAGGGTAGGCTGGATGGAGAAGGCCATCAAAGAAAGGGCTCGGTTTCATGTCTTCAACTTGGTTCTCTTCCTAAACAGACAATTGTACACCACTTGAAAGCAATGTTTCATATTCCTATTTCGGGCCATAAATATCTGTGTGCTAAGTATACCTTTTTTTAATTGTTCATAGGGAATCAAAGATGCAGACAACAGGGTCAACAGGACCCCCAACCTCGCCGGGACCACCAACATCTCCGGGACCCACAACATCGCCGGGACCCCCAACCTGAACCCAGCACCAGCATCACACATGATGAAAGAGAGGTGGGGGAAGTGGGAGCCTGTACCTCACCAGGTGAGTGTCTGACACCCCAGCTTCAGGTAATCTATGTATGCCTGCATATTTCTAAATACATGTTTTTTCTCACTTTTTTAGGTGATGTTCTGGTTGTGGAAGAGCCACCTGACCACTTTACAGCAGACAGCGCCAAAAGGCTCATAGCTCAGATCATGTTATGGAATGGCGAAATAGATGCCATGAGAGCTCGTCTTAACACAATGCAGCAGGAAATGAAGGACATGATAGATGTTTTGGGTAGAATCTAAACACTTTTGACGTCCATAAACATCTATCATGTTCTTCATTTCCTGCTGCATGATTATGTCCAAATTATTGTTTCTGTTTGTTAATTCAAAAAAAAAAAAAAAAATTAAAAAAAAATTTTCTAAACTAATCAACAAAATTTTCCAAAAAAAATAATGACCAAAAAAATGAAAAAAAAATAATGATATAAAAATTAAAAAAAAAAAAAAAATTATTATCAAAAAATAATTACACACAAAATCTAAAAAAAATATAAAAAAAAAATTCCCAAAAAAATTTACATATTTTGTTAATGTTGAACTTTGTAAGTTCGTGGTTGTCATACAAGTTCAGTTTGATAATATGCCTGTTTGTACAAAGAAAAAAACGCACAGGAATGTGCACATATAAAAACATTTTTGAAAAAAAACAATGTGTGTTTTTTTATTTCAGTGCTCAATACCAGTATATTTGTTAAGTTGCTGTGGTTACATTGACAGTGTACTCTAAAATGTGTGTAGCTGAGACACAGCACAATATAATAGTTAGCTCAAAGTGAGATTGTCACCTCATGTTGCACATCAGGTTGGTTTGCACTAGTGGCAAAAATTAAAAAGATCAAGGCTATTTGCAAAGCTAGTAAACAGACAACAGTATTTCCTTGAAAATCTCATTTTATTAAGAAGTAAAATAATTAATCAGCAAGTAAAAAAGTAGTCCATATATTGTTCACTGACAAGACGGGCATTCTGGGAGCCCAAACCAGCACATGCACTTGCCATAGCTGGCATCACAGCCTATTGAGCTGGTCGGGAAAAAGGCTCATCACTTTTCTCTGAGGCAATGTAGCCTCATCTGCCCCAAAGACAAAATTTAGTACCTCAATATTGTCCAGAGCATTTTGAAAAATTAAGGTCCCTTTTTGTATACGATCCTAAAATTCAGTACGTATCATCACATCTCCGTCAGAGTGACGTCCATTCATCCCAACATCCAAAAAAGGCTAAATTCAAATTATATGCTCCCTCACCCCCTCTGGTGGCACATTCCTAAACTTTAAGGGGGGGGGGGGAGTTGAATTGGTAGCTGGTTTTGACAAGTAAACCTCTACACTTCCATGAGAGCTAAATGCATGAAAAATTAATTATTATTTTGCCTGACCATCTATCTTTAGAACATTGTCAGGCCAGTGGCCAGGTAAGAAGTGGGCAAATCCGTAAATCAGAAGGCACATTGTTCAAATCTATACACATTTTGACATACATCGGACAAAATAATAACAATGTTCGTTAATTAGGATTATTCGTTATGATAAAGTTATAAACACAGGAAGTCAGCACAGCACAGGGATGGTGTGAGCCCCTCATAATGCTAAATTCATCATAACGAACTTATCATTTTGACCTTTTGAAGGTAATCTTGCAGGCCCTTGCACTACATGCTTTGGAGAATTTAGGCAGCAATCTTACCTAAAAAAATAAGGTATACTATGTATGTGTTTTGCAAAATCAGCAGATAGAGTAGCTATATCGGTTGACTGTTTTTTGGGTGTTTTTTTAGGGGGGGGGGGGATAAGTATTTGCACAACCAAAAAGGGAATCTTACACTCTGCATAAATTTATAGGACAGGAATAAGATTGGGACACATTTTAGGGGGTGTTTGTGGTAAACCTAAAAATGAAGCAGAAAAAAATACACTTTAAGGCTGGGTTCACACTGCTGCGAATTCTATTGCGAATTTGAGCCGTTGCGATCGCTCAAATTCGCAAGTCATTTAAATTACATAGATTAACATTAGTGCCGTTCACATCGACGCGTTGCGAATATAACCTGCGTGAAAAAAAGGTCCTGTGCGAGTTTACTGCGTTGCGTTGCGAATTTAGTCTCCATAGACATCAATGTAAATCGTTCTTGAATCGCATTGATTGGTTCACATATGTGCGAATTCCACCACACTACTCTCCACAAAAACCAGGAAGTACACAGGAAGTTAAGACCCTTTTTTTTTTTACATTATGATTCCATTGGCTAGACTATCAATCGCAGCTATATCCAACTCCTGAAATTCGCGGTAAAATCGCGGTAAAATCGCGGTAAAATCGCGGTAAATTCGCGGTAAAATCGCGGTAAATTCGCACTGCAGCAGTGTGAACCTAGCCTTAAGTTACTAGGCTAGGTGTGTGTGGGCCAAGGGTAGCATGCTGGGGAGGTTAGTGAAGGAAAATATGCATGTAGGCCACCAAAAAGTTACAGCATGCATAAGGACAAAGAGGGCATTCATTCACAGCATATTACAAAAATGGGAAGGATGGAATAATAAATTTATAAAATACTTTAGAAAAACACGAAGGTGATATTAAATACAAAAAATTACACGAATATAGTCCTTCTGCAGGACTTGGATAATAGCACTACATGTCTCAGGAATAATCTCTCCCAGAGCCTTGTGAGAGATCCAAGTGGTAAACTTGATATCCTGGGGACCCCTCCCTGTCGCCAAATAACGTAAGGTAGCTATGAGCTTTTGCTCTGCTGGAATAGCAGCCCTCATGCAGGTGTCCTGCTTCATGATATAGGGGGACAGCAATTACAATAGCTGCTGAAAGCAGGAGTCCGTCATCCGGAGATAATTCAGAGAATCATTTGGATTATTCTCCTGCAGCTCACGCAGCAAGGGCATATGGCTAAATTGGTCACGATTAAGTAGCCAAGTTTTGGCCCAAATAATCCTCATCCTACTACTCTGACTATTCCTGGACCGGGCTAGAGTCACAGCAAGAACTGCAAGCCCATAAACAACACACTCTCTCCTAGGATTGTGTAACATGGCTGGTTGTCATACAATTTTACAAACGGTCGTAAACGCAAAGTAACGCACGAATCTGCACTGACCAAACGTATAATAATTAGAAATTAGCAGAGGGAGCCCGAAGCGTGACGCCGAAGAATTTAACGTCTTCTTTGGAAGTTTCATCCGTACGTTGTAACGTCACTACGTTTGTGTTTGTTGCCTAAACATCAGACCGTCTGCATGCAATACAAGTTCAGAGAGACAAGGCCCTTTTTCCAAAAAAAAACAACGGGAAAGTTTGTACAAGGTCCGATCGTGTGTATGGTGCTTAACACACACTGAACAGAACGTTGTCTTGCCACTGACCAGACAAAAGGATTACACGGGCCAATACACAGAAGATTTTGAAGAACTGAAGGTAAGAAGACCAGTACAATAGTTCTAGGGTATTAATTGTTAGGTGTAGTTTGGCAACTGAACAATGCAGCATTTTTTATAATTACAGGAGCAATGGTGGACAAATTTACATCACCACATTTCCTGCCACAATTCATTGAAATGTACCGAGACCTTACATGTCTATGGAAAGTGCGCTCCAAAGACTACTCAGATCGTCAAAAACGTAAAGAAGCATATACTAAATTAGTGGAACTATGCACTGTTGTGTATGCAAAAGCAGATATATCCTATGTGACCAAAAAAATTGCCAGTCTGCGTACGATCTTCAAAAAAGAATTAAATAAAATTAATGAATCCAAAAGATCTGGTGCAGGTGCAGATGAAGTATATGTGCCACGCCTGTGGTATTTCGAGAGTCTACGTTTTCTGACTGACCAGGAGGAAGCACGACCCTCTGTGTCAAGTTTAGACAGTATCAGTGAGAATATTTCAGGAGATGAAGAAGATGGAACATTTGACGAAATGGCAGACAGTCAGGTAAAGTCAGAATATTATGTTTTATTATACACATCTGAAACTAAAAATTGAAGAGAATACATACAAAAATCAAAGCACATGTAACTTGGTAATTTTTTTTATTTAAAGAAAAATCTTACATGACATCTGTATTTAGTAATTAAATAATATATAAATGCAGCCACTCAAATTGACATAGCATTTAGACATTGTTTTGCCAATCTACTGCTCCAGGACCCAGAAAATAGTGCATATAATCAATGCGACTCTGGCGAGCGACTTGAATGGAGAGACGTGGTGGGGCACGGCCTAGGTTTAATAAGCCTTCGGTGTCATTACGCCACTCACCAGGCGTGACATCCCCAGACAAAGTATCTTCCCGGTCCAACTGGGATTGGGGCATGTACGTGGAGCTAGTACGCCGTAAGAAATTGTGTAACACACAGCAACTATGGACTATTGTGTCAATTTTTGGGGGGGCTACATTTATTGCTGTGTGAAATATTCTAAAACGGTTGGCCATAATACCGAACGCGTTTTCAACTACTCGTCTAGCACGAGATAACCTATAATTAAAAATTTTTTGCTCAGGTGTCAGGTTTTTGAGGGCAAAAGGTTTTAAAATATGCTCAGATAACGCAAACGCGTCATCAGCAACAAATGAGAAGTTGAGACCTTCAACTGTGTCCTCTTGGGATGGGAGATGTAGAAGTCCATTTTTTAAGTGCTGGAAAAAAGAGGTCTTCACTATTATTCCCCCACCTGAATTTCTGCCATTTTTCCCTATGTCAACAAAAATAAATTCATACTTGGCATTGACAATTGCCATTAGGACAATACTAAAGTAGCCTTTATAATTGTAGAAGAATGAGCCAGAGTTTGCTGGGGGTATTATCCGAACATGTTTGCCGTCTATGGCACCACCACAGTTTGGAAAATTCCAATAGTCTTCAAATTGTTTGGCAGCTAATTTCCATTCCTCCACAGATGATGGCAGCTGTGCAAAGATAAAAATAAATGTTAAAAAAAATTTTAAGGCTTAATTGTCCAAAAATTATAACAATTGGCTTTATTATACAGGATCTATTTGGCAGTGAAACACAAACTGTCACATCACCACCAGTAAGCATTACCAAAAAGAGAAAGACAAAGCAAGATGCAACAGGCAACTTTCTACTACAAGCATCTGCAGCGTTAAATCAGAAGAAGGATGAATGTGATGACCTGGGTGCATTTGCAGCAAAGAAAATGCGCAGGATGTCAGAAGACCAAAAACAATTACTGGAACCATTACTCATTCAACTTATTAATAAAGGGTTAAGGGGGGAGCTGACCACAAATACACACTTAGCTGAGCACAAAACCACACACCCACAATCATTGCAAACCACACACCTACAATGATTGCAAACCACACACCCACAATCATTGCAAACCACACACCCACAATCATTGCAAGTACCTCAACAAATGCATCAGTGGCACGTACCATTCCCACAGCAGGATCGTCAACAAAGCAACTGGGGACATGATTATCAGTACACATCTTTGTGAATAACATACATTTGGGTTTAAATATGTTATGTTTGTCAGTTTGACATGTTATGAACTAGTTTGAGTTTACTGATATGTTTAGAGCTTCTAAAATCAAAGTTAAACAAAGCAAGCTGTACAGTGTTTGAGAGTTCAAAATAAAAGCAGTGTGTCATTACCTTTAGGTATTCCTCTTGCATGGTCTTTATAATGGCTTGGCAGGTCTCTGGTATGATGCGGCCAAGTGACTGGGCAGAGATTCCGGTAGTGAACTTTAAATCTTCATAACTTCGGCCAGTTGCCAGAAAGCGAAGTGTTGCTACCAGTCTCTGCTCTGCTGGGATGCTTGGTCTTAAGACTGTGTCTTTTTTGGTAATAAGGGGTGACACTTTACTCAATAAGAGCTGAAAGGACTCATCAGGCATCCTCAGATAGTTCCGATAGTCATCTGGATTGTTTTTCTTGAGCTCTCGAACCAATCTCATATGAGAGAAGTCATCCCGGTTCTTCAGCCACTCTTTACTCCATAACCTTCGCCTTTTGATTATGGGTTCCTCTGCTTGTTGTATAGCCATCACTCCAAGCATGACTATGCCAATGGTCCTTTCATCCACATCCATATTGTAGGTAGAGGGTTCGTTCCGACGTACGCACGAACGTATGTTGCTCCTCGTCAAACACAGGAAGCCACAGTACAGAGGTCAAACACATTTTGACACTTCCTTTTATAAATGAAAAAAACGAACGAAAAAACGATACATTGCTGTTCATAAACGATTTAACGATCGAAAATCTTTACTTACCTGATGGCGTGATCGTTTGCGGTCATTACCGAACGTTCTTTTTTCGAAAATGGGTTCGGCCGATTTTCTGTATAGTGTATGGCCAGCATTAGTTTTATTTTGGTAAAGCAGTGTATTCCTAGGTTGTGCGTAAGCTTGATTAAAAGCTTTACGCAAAAGCGATTTTATGTATCCCTGTTGGAGAAGTCGTTCCCTTAGAGGGTCAGTGTGGTATCTGAAGTCACTGTCACAAGTGCAGTTCTTTCTGAGCCGAATATATTGTGCGTAGGGAATACTACACACAAGTGTGGGGGGATGGGCACTGGCCGCGTGCAGGATAGTGTTTCCGGCTGTTTCCTTCCGGTATAGCGTAGTAGCTTTTACATGCAGAAAGCAGAATATACAGGGCTATGGGAATTGTTAGAGAATAAAAATTACACACATACTGCAAACACACACACACACACAGATTGAACTCTGTGGACCTGTGTCTTTTTTTAACCTTATAAACTGTGTAGCTATGTATGGATTTTAAGGAAGCCCATGCAAATAAACAAAATATTGACTGGGAACTCGAATCCCCACACAATCCATTCCAGACTTTCCAGAATTTAAAAAGAAGACTCCCACAATGTAAATCCAACATCAATCACATCACATCCTCCAATGTTGTAGATCCAAGGTCAATCACAGTGAGCAGTACATAATTGATTGTCGACCTGTGCTGTGAAAACCCAGTCAGTACTAGATTTTCAAATGACAGTGCCTGGCCAGCTGCAGAATATCAACAAACCACCCAGGTTTGATGTTACTTGGCACGGGATGCTGTCATTTAGTGTTGGAAGTAATACCACCACTAAATGAATGACCGTTGGCTGCAGCAGCCTGAGGTTCGGGGAGGTGGGTGGGCAAACCAGTTAAATCTGGCCATTTATTTTGCCTGTTTAAGTAAACTGTGAAAAGTAATCTTAACCATGTGTTTCCCCAAACCTAAAGCTCAACCTAAATAGGATACAAGAGCGCTTACATTTTGAAGGAAAAGCTTGTAAGTGTAATTTAGGAGGATTTTATTAACAAAAAAAAAGAAAAAGTGTATGGCTCACATACACATTCAAGAAATCTTCCTGTCTCTTAAAATAAGCTAGCAACTAACAAGATGCAATTTTGTGCTCATTTTCAACAAATATCTTACAGTCACTGCTTGCAAGTGCTACAGGCTGCGTTTAAATATTCATGCATCAATGATTTTTTATGAAGTAAGCTGTTTTTTAATAAGAAAAGTCTATAGTTAAGCAATAGTTAAGCAATATCCACAGAAGTTATTAAAAATTGCAGTAAATAGCATTTTTTTATGTTGAAGAGATGAACTTAAAATGCCTTGCTTTTTGTAGGTTTGGATAAAGCAGGAAATATTTGGAGCCTCTGTCAGCATTTTATTGCTGTCTTTGTCCCCATTTGGGATGATTTCCTTAATTTGCCGTGTAGTCACTGAGACAAGAAGGGTGTGGAAAGCTCGCAAGCCAGACACAGACATTATTAAATGCATAAGATATTGGATCCTACTACATTCTATCCAAAACTAGAAAAAAAAAAACATCCAAGAGTTCCAGTTGAATATTTTATATGGGAAATGACATTAGCCAAATTATGCAAATTATTGAAACTTTAATACCAATTTTTGACTAGGTGGGGTGAGTGATTTGTGGGGAGATGACAGTGATTCTAATATAACCAATACAATACTTATGCCACACGATCGGAAATTCGGCCAGCAAAAGACCGATGAGAGCTTTTGGTCGGAAAATGCGACCGTGTGTATGCTCCATTGGACTTTTGCTAGCGGAATTCCCACCAGCAAAAGATTGAGAGCAGGTTCTCAATTTTTCGGTCGGAAAAAGTTCCTATCCAAAAATGCAATCGTCTGTACAAATTACGACACGCAAAATTCCTACACATGCTCCGAAACAATTCGACGCATGTTCGGAAGCATTGAACATAATTTTCTCGGCTCGTCGCAATGTTGTACGTCACCGCTTTCTTGATGGTCGAAAGTTCAGAGAACTTTTGTGTGACCGTGTGTATGCAAGGCAAGCTTGAGTGGAATTCTGTCGGAAAAACCATCCAAGTTTTTTCCGATGGAAAATACGCTCATGTGTTTACACGGCATAAGGCCCAGCTGTTATTGAGAACACAGAACTGTAGTTTAGGTTAGGCTTCTAATGTAACATACAGTATGATTTCCATCCAGGTAGATTTGCCTGTGTCTTGCAATCTGTAGACTACTTGTGTTTAAACATGGATGCAGCTGTATTTACCTGAACTATAGAGACCATAGGAATGTTGAAGGTAGTTGAAGAAAGGTACAGTGCCTTGAAAAAGTATTCATACCCCCTTGAAATCTTTCACATTTTGTTATGTTACAACCAGAAACGTAAATGTATTTTATTGGGATTTAATGTGATAGACCAACACAAAGTGGTACATAATTGTGAAGTGGAAGGAAAATGATAAATGATTTTCAACATTTTTTTACAAATAAATATGTGAAAAGTGTGGGGGGGGATTTGTATTTAGCCCCCCTGAGTCAATACTTTGTAGAACCACCTTTCGCTGAAATTACAGCTGCAAGTCTTTTTGGGATGTCTTTACCAGATTTGTACATCTAGAGGCTGAAATTTTTGCCCATTCTTTTTTGCAAAATAGTTCAAGCTCTGTCAGATTGGATGGGGAGCATCTGTAAACAGCAATTTTCAAGTCTTGCCACAGATTCTCAATTGGATTTAGGTTTGGACTGTGACTGGCCCATGCTAACATATGAATATGCTTTTATCTAAACAATTACATTGTAGCTCTGGCTGTATGTTTTGGGTCAATTTCCTGCTGGTAGTTGAACCTCTGCCCCAGTCTCAAGTCTTTTGCAGACTCTAACAGGTTTTCTTCTAAGATTGCACCTGCAGAGCTCATCTCCCAAAATGTCATAAATGTTTGGACTCTGAACAAAAGTCTTCACCTCGAGGTAATACCAGACCATTGTTGCAGGTGAGGAACGGTGAACATCGATATCCTGGCTTCCAATTTCAACAACAAATTGAGCAGGTTTGGTCTGGACTCTGAACAAAACTCTTCACCTCAAGGTAATACCAGACCACTGTTTCAGGTGAAGAACAGCGAACATCGATCTTCTGGCTTCCAATTTCAACAACAAATTAAGCAGGTTTGTTTCCAGGTCAAGGCTTCCTCTAGCCTTTGCAGTTGATGCTCTGGTGAATCAATAAGTATAGGTTAACCTGACCAATTATGCCTTTCTTCCTTTGAAACTTCTTCCTTGCCTACTCCACAGGGCCGAGATGGAGGGCATTCTGGTGATATGATATTTAGACCTAGTCAGACTTTTGGCAGACTCTCTGTGGGCTTTCCCAGATCATCCAGATGCTCTGTCCCAAGGACCAATTTGCCACCCTGCTTCTTGGCTGCTTACATTATTGGCCTGACTATTGAAACCCAGGCCATACCAGGCTTTTATATAGAGTGTTACTCACATTATTCCCCAGTGCATTCCCCAGTCACATTGTGGGATCTCAAACTAGTTCAGGTGGTTCTTCCGAAGCTGACCTTTAACCACTTAAAGGCCAAGTTAAAATAATTTTTTCTGCTAGAAAATAACTTAGAAACCTCAAACATTTGATTTTCTTGCAGACACCCTAGAGAATAAAATGTCGGTTGTTGCAATACTTTATGTCACACCAGTGCTACCCACGGCACAGTGGTGCCGTGGGTAGCACTTTCGCCTAGCAGTAAGAAGGGTCGCTGGTTCGAATCCCAACCACGACACTACCTGCCTGGAGTTTGCATGTTCTCCCTGTGCCTGCGTGGGTTTCCTCCGGGTACTCCGGTTTCCTCCCACACTCCAAAGACATGCTGGTAGGTTAATTGGATCCTGTCTAAATTGTCCCTAATATGTATCAATGTGAGTTAGGGACCTTAGATTGTAAGCTCCTTGAGGGTAGGGACTGATGTGAATGTACAATGTATATGTAAAGCGCTGTGTAAATTGACAGCGCTATATAAGTACCTGAAATAAATAAAAATAATAAAAATATTTGCGCAGCGGTCTTACAAGGAAATTTTGGAAAAAAATACACTTTTTTGACTTAAAAAATAAGACAACAGTAAAGTTAGCCCAATTTTTTTTATATTGTGAAAGATAACGTTACACTGAGTAAATTTATACCCAACATGTCATGCTTCAAAATTTCACCCGCATTTGGAATGGTGACAAACTGTTACACTTAAAAATCCCCATAGGCGACGTTTAAAAATGTCGACAGGTTACATGTTTAGAGTTACAGAGGTCTAGTGCTAGAATTATTGCTCTTGCTCT
Source organism: Aquarana catesbeiana (assembly GCF_042186555.1). Lineage (NCBI taxonomy): Eukaryota > Metazoa > Chordata > Amphibia > Anura > Ranidae > Aquarana > Aquarana catesbeiana. The sequence goes on along the minus strand of NC_133326.1, from coordinate 200,755,559 downwards.
AATGATCGCGGCAAAACCTTACATGTGTGGTTTAAACAGCATTTTTATATGCGGGCGTGACTTACGTATGCATTCGCTTCTGCGTGCAAGCTCGGCGGGATGGGGTGCTTTGAATTATTTCATTTTTTTTCTTATTTATTTTACGTTTTTACACTGCCCTTTTAAAAAAAAATTTGAGTCACTTTTATATTTATGTAATATAAAAAAAAGCATGACAGGACCTCTTAAATGTGAGATCTGGAGTCAAAAAGACATTAGATCTAACATTTACATTAAAATGCAATTAAAAGAAAAAAATTAAATGTCTTTTTTTTTTTTTTTTTTTACAAAAAAAAAAAAATCCCTTTTAAGGCCATTGGGCGGAAGTGACGCTTGACGTAGCTTCCACCATTCAATGTTCTGGAGCTGAGTGGGGTCCATCTTTCCCTCAATCGACTCCATGCCTGTCAGGGGGAAGGACGTGATTGTCTCCGCTGATACCGACGGCTTCAGTAAGCGGCAGAGATGACCGCAACGCGGCGGCCCTCTCCCGCCCCTGATAAAAGTGATCTTGTGGCGAATCCGCCTCAGAGACCACTTTTATATGAAAGCCAGCCACTCGCTGTTGTTGAAAATACCAGGGTTATGGCAGCTATCTACTCCTATAACAACCGTATTTAACGTCAAAGTACGATGTACAATTACGCCAATTTGCGCTAAGTGATTAAACCACTTAGGAATATTCACCTGTCTACTTTCACTCTGCAAGGTGAATTTCTGGGTTGGCAGCCTTAACGTGTAATGGTTATCTTTCTTGTGCTTCCCTCTGACGCCACGGGGGAAGCCGTGGGAAAGTCTACATGGCGAGAGCCTCCCATTGAGGCGGATCGGTCTCTGCTTTTTTTTTTTTCCGGGCCTTCGTGGGAGATAGAAGAAGATGAATAAACATTGTGGGACTTTATTTTTAATAAAGGACTTGTCCCCAAGCTGTGTCTTGTTGTTTTTAAAGTGAGGTATCTTACGATGGACTTCTGCGCTACTAAAGTGATCCGTGTACAATAATAAGTGTAATGCTGCAAAATCAAAAATAGTGAACACTACCCACTACCTATGAACTGAAAGTTACACAATAAAAACCAATTATGTGTGTGATTCCGCGCAAAACCTCTAAGTGAACTGACTGATAATAAACAATATGGTAAAAAAACACTTAGTGATATATAAATATACAATTGCTCAGAATAACTATAAGTGTAGTAGTTCATAAGTGAATAAAACGTGACTTCAGTGCTGATACATCAAGTGAAGTGACTGATACATATATATATTGTGACTTAAAAGTGCAAGAGCATTGATAGAAGATCTGGTGACTTTCGTGGTCTTAGATACCCACTCGGGGCTCTCAGAACTCTCACCTTGATGACACAATAAAAGTGCCTTTGTGAATCCGTTAGGTGCTGTACTCGTTCTGGTCCGATCGGTGTTGACGTTCTAATGCGTCCAAAGGGAGGAGGTGCTCCCTCCGATAAGTGGACTCCACATAGGGGATAATCAAAAGGAGGTGACTCCGATAGTGTAATAACGTATAACCAAAGACTTTTATTAAAAATAAATCTGCTTACATTAAAATTAGGGTAGTAGCGTTGAACAGCAGTGAAAAACAGCGTGGTTCTGATCCCCGCTACTTCACTTCCGGTCCGCGCTATTGTGTATCTGGTTACGTCCTACGCGTTACGTCATATCACATGACTTCCTCAGGGCACCGGATTGGCTATTGCCATTGTGTATTTATTTGATTCGGACTGGAAGTAAACAGATCGCCATTTTGTTGTAGATCAAATGTAAGTTATTACAGCGGCCATTATATGGAAGCTGATCTCGCTGATGGTTTGTTAATAAAGTTTCCTTATATTTAAACAAAAACATAAAAAAAGGTTCAGCCAGGATGTTTATATTATGGCAGCATCTATATTGTTAATGATGCTGTTTTGCGAATCCGTGACCGCTCACCGTGCGATCATAGGTATAAATGCTTCTACAGTAAATACAATGATGATTGCAATGCCCGTTACAAGTATATAAAAAATATCAAAAATATAAAAAATAAGATATGAAAACCCCGAGATATACCTTAATAAACCAGGTACGAAACCGCTAAAAAGCCATTAAAAATTTATTTTTAATTTATTTATATTTTTAAAAACCGTTAAAATATATTTTAAAATATATGAAATATGAAATGTAAAATATATTAATTTTGTGAAAACCCCCAAAGAGCTACGTTAAAGCTATATGATAAAAATCTAAAAAAATGTGTTGGTACCATTGAGCACACCGGAAGTGATATACTGGGTTTACATAGGTCGGAATGGAAAATAACTAAAAATCACTTATAAAGCAGTTTAAGTCGAATTCTGTGTTTAACCCTTCAGGTGCTAAGGTCCTAATTTTATGTATCCGCTTGGACTCATTCTGACTGAGTGTTCTAATTTTGTGATCACCTCTCCATGATCTATTATATTTCTCTATACCCCAAAACAGTAGTCCCGTGGGGTCTTTGTTATGTACCAGCGCGAAGTGCTTGGATACATTATGTTTCGGACATCCTTTTATGACATTTTCAATGTGTTCTTTGATTCTAATTTTTAGTGCTCTCTTGGTCCTCCCTACATACTGTAAATTACAGGAACATTGTAAGATATACACTACTCCTTCTGTATAACAATTGATAAAATCTTTTATTGGGTAGGTGTTTCATGTACTGGTTGCCTTAAACTCGTGTCTTTTACCTTGGAATTTTTTTGCATGAGTGCATGCAAAACAGTATTTGCAGGGATAGAACCCTTTGCCATTAACCACTTCAGCCCCGGAAGGATTTACCCCCTTCCTGACCAGAGCACTTTTTACAATTCGGCGATGCGTCGCTTTAACTGCTAATTGCGCGGTCATGCAATGCTCTACCCAAACGAAATTTGCGTCCTTTTCTTCCCACAAATAGAGCTTTCTTTTGATGGTATTTGATCACCTCTGCCGTTTTTATTTTTTGCGCTATAAACGGAAAAAGACTGAAAATTTTGAAAAAAAATGATATTTTCTACTTTTTGTTATAAAAAAAATCCAATAAACTAAATTTTAGTCATACATTTAGGCCAAAATGTATTCGGCCACATGTCTTTGGTAAAAAAAATGTCAATAAGCGTATATTTATTGGTTTGCGCAAAAGTTATAGCGTCTACAAACTAGGGTACATTTTCTGGAATTTACACAGCTTTTAGTTTATGACTGCCTATGTCATTTCTTGAGGTGCTAAAATGGCAGGGCAGTACAAACCCCCCCCAAATGACCCCATTTTGGAAAGTAGACACCCCAAGGAAATTGCTGAGAGGCATGTTGAGCCCATTGAATATTTTTTTTTTTTGTCCCAAGTGATTGAATAATGACAAAAAAAAAAAAAAAAATTTACAAAAAGTTGTCACTAAATGATATATTGCTCACATAGGCCATGGGCATATGTGGAATTGCACCCCAAAATACATTCAGCTGCTTCTCCTGAGTACGGGGATACCACATGTGTGGCACTTTTTGGGAGCCTAGCCGCGTACGGGGCCCCGAAAACCCAGCACCACCTTCAGGATTTCTAAGGGCATACATTTTTGATTTCACTCCTCACTACCTATCACAGTTTTGAAGGCCATAAAATGCCAAGATGGCACAACCCCCCCCCAAATGACCCCATTTTGGAAAGTAGACACCCCAAGCTATTTGCTGAGAGGCATGGTGAGTATTTTGCAGCTCTCATTTGTTTTTTAAAATGAAGAAAGACCAGAAAAAAAAATTATTTTTTTTCTTTTTTCAATTTTCAAAACCTTGTGACAAAAAGTGAGGTCTGCAAAATACTCACTATACCTCTCAGCAAATAGCTTGGGGTGTCTACTTTCCAAAATGGGGTCATTTGGGGGGGTTTTGTGCCACCTGGGCTTTCCATGGCCTCCGAAACTGTGATAGGCAGTGAAGAGTGAAATCAAAAATTTACGGCCTTAGAAAGCCTGAAGGCGGTTCTTGGTTTTCGGGGTCCCGTACGTGGCTAGGCTCCCAAAAAGTCCCACACATGTGGTATCCCCGTACTCAGGAGAAGCAACAGAATTTATTTTGGGGTGTAATTTCACAAATCCCCATGGCGTGTTTGAGCAATATAACATTTAGTGACAACTTTGTGCAAAAAAAAAAAAAAAAAATTTGTCTCTTTCCCGCAACTTGTGTCACAATATAAAATATTCCATGGACTCGACATGCCTCTCAGCAAATAGCTTGGGGTGTCTACTTTCCAAAATGGGGTCATTTGGGGGGGTTTGAACTGTCCTGGCATTTTATGCACAACATTTAGAAGCTTACGTCACACATCACCCACTCTTCTAACCACTTGAAGACAAAGCCCTTTCTGACACTTTTTGATTACATGAAAAAATTATTTTTTTTTGCAAGAAAATTACTTTGAACCCCCAAACATTATATATTATTTTAAAGCAAATGCCCTACAGATTAAAATGGTGGGTGTTTCATTTTTTTTTTTCACACAGTAATTGCGCAGCGATTTTTCAAACGCATTTTTTGTGGAAAAAACACACTTTTTTAAATTTTAATGCACTAAAACACACTATATTGCCCAAATGTTTGATGAAATAAAAAAGATGATCTTAGGCCGAGTACATGGATACCAAACATGACATGCTTTACAATTGCGCACAAACGTGCAGTGGCAACAAAATTAATACATTTTTAAAAGCCTTTAAAAGCCTTTACAGGTTACCACTTTAGATTTACAGAGGAGGTCTACTGCTAAAATTACTGCCCTCGATCTGACCTTCGCGGTGATACCTCACATGCATGGTGCAATTGCTGTTTACATTTGACGCCAGACCGACGCTTGCGTTCGCCTTAGCGCGAGAGCAGGGGGGACAGGGGTGCTTTTTTTTTTTTTTTTTTTTTTTTTTCTTTATTATTTTTTTGCTTTTTTATCTTATTTTTAAACTGTTCCTTTCATATTTTTTTTAAATCATTTTTATTGTTATCTCAGGGAATGTAAATATCCCCTATGATAGCAATAGGTAGTGACAGGTACTCTTTTTTGAAAAAATTGGGGTCTATTAGACCCTAGATTTCTCCTCTGCCCTCAAAGCATCTGACCACACCAAGATCGGTGTGATAAAATGCTTTCCCAATTTCCCAATGGCGCTGTTTACATCCGGCGAAATCTAAGTCCTAAAATGCTCGTAGCTTCCGGTTTCTTAGGCCATAGAGATGTTTGGAGCCACTCTGGTCTCTGATCAGCTCTATGGTCAGCTGGCTGAATCACCGTCTGCATTCTCAGGTTCCCTGTTGAGACAGGAGAGCCAGAGAAAAACACAGGAGACGGTGGGGGGGGGGGCATTCCCTCCCACTGCTTGTAAAAGCAGTCTAGAGGTTAATTAGCCACTAGGATTGCTTTTACATGAAAGCCGACCGCTGGCTGAAAAGAATGATACCAAGATGATACCTAAACCTGCAGGCATCATTCTGGTATAACCACTCAAAGTCGTGAATGACGTACCTGAAGACAAAAAAATGGTTAACAATAAAGCACAGTAAACGGTAAAGTATAAAAAATTGCATACCTGAAAAGCAAACATGATAAAACATAATAACAATAAAACATTGCAGAATAGAATACAGTAAAAAAGAGCAGAACACCAGAGAGAGAATAGAGAGAGAGAGAACAATAAAACGACAACTATTTTTTTTTATTTTTGTTTGTGTTTTTTTTTTTTTTTTACACTTTTTTTTTGTAACTGTAACTTTTATAACTGTAACCGGTTCCAGGTTCGGGTCTCTCAAAATGCGATGGCATCTTGGGAGACCCTGTGAAAGTGTGCCTAGTCTGTGCAATGCTGTACCCTACGCTAATACTCAACTAGTGAATGGTAGCGTTCAAAACATTCACCAATGCAAAGACCAGGATTATCAGGACAGGAGGGACAATAATAGCGGGTGTCACGTCTATATACGCGCTTGCTGCAGACACATCTTTTTTGGGGGGGTTCGTTGGGTAGGGGTACTCGGGAGGACATATAAATGCCTCTCATGCAGCCGACTGCATTTGGTTGGGGATGTGAATGGGGGAAATACGGGCGCTGCAGAAGTGGTGGGTTCCCAATTAGGATTGGCGAATGCAGCAGGAAGGGCATTATGGGCACGACGGGCCTGTGTTTGTCTTTTTGGTGGCAGCGGGACACTACTTGTGCTTGCCACCTCACCAGCTTGAACTGCACTTATGGGACTCGCCACGTCACCAAGTGTTACTGCAGTGCTGGTATGACTACGACTGGGGTGTACTAGGCCGCTGGCGCTTGCCAGTTCACCAAAACGCTACAAAAAAAAGTGACAGTGATCGATCGATACTGCACTTGGGTGGGCTGGGCTGGGCCGGGCGGAGGGGCAAAACGCAGGTGCTAGCAGGTATCTGGGCTGATCCCACTAACACTGCGTTTTTGGGAACCCTAAACTGCTGGGGACGCTAGTATAGATCTGATCGGATCAGATATTGATCCGATCAGATACTATACCACTAAGGGAGGTGTACGGTGCATGCGTGGGTGTTAGTGGTACTGGCGCTAATCTGACGCTGCTTGGGGCTGGTGCTTGCCAGTTCACCAAAATGCTACCAAAAAAACTGTTAGCGATCGCAGGGATCAGGCCTGACTCTGCGAACGCTGCAGTTATGCGTTTAGTGTTTTGTAAGTGACAGTGATCGATCGATACTGCACTTGGGTGGGCTGGGCGGAGGGGCAAAACGCAGGTGCTAGCAGGTATCTGGGCTGATCCCGCTAACACTGCGTTTTTGGGAACCCTAAACTGCTGGAGACGCTAGTATAGATCTGATCGGATCAGATATTGATGTGTTCAGATACTATACCACTAAGGGAGGTGTACGGTGCGTGTACAGTGCGTGCGTGGGTGTTCGCGGTACTGGCGCTAATCTGACGCTGCCTGGGGCGACGCATATCACCGCCGGGCGATCAGGGGGCTAAACCTTTATTCGGTAATAAACGGCGGGTGCCCTGACACTAAAAAAAATAAACGAACTAACCAGCGTCACCCGTAACGGTTATACAGTGATCAGTGGTGAAAGGGTTAACTAGGGGGCAATCAAGGGGTTAAAACATTTATTAGATAGTATATGGGGGTCCCTGTCGCTATAAAACGCTGACAGCGAACCTAAATATTTACGTTCCTAACTAGCGTCACCAGCGACACTAATACAGCGATCAGAAAAATGATCGCTTAGCGACACTGGTGACAGGGGGTGATCAAGGGGTTAAAACTTTATTAGGGGGGGTTAGGGGGGTACCCTAGACCTACAGGGGGCTAATACTAACTGTCCTACCACTGCTAACTGTCACAAACTGACACCATGCAGTAATCAGGAAAAAAACAAAACAAAACAAAAAAACCTGCTTGGTGTCAGTTTGTGACAGGGGGGGGGTGATTGGGGGGGGATCGGGGGGCGATCGGGGGGGGATCGGGGGTGTTTAGTGTGCCTGGCATGTTCTACTGTGTTGTGTGTGTGTTGGTGCACTTACATGTCTTCTCTCCTCGGTGCTGGAACGGAAACTGGCCAGCCGAGGAGAGATGACATCACATCCTCTGCCTCTGTGTACTATACAGAGGCAGGGGATGTTTCTCATTGGCTGGGAGCGATCGCGAGGGGGGGGCCACGATCGGATGGTCTCCCCCTCGTCTCTCAACTCTCCCAGCCAAACGCCGACCGCCGATGGCACCGGGGGGGGGGTCCGATCGGACCCCCCGCCCGCGGGAAGGCAATCACGTACCAGGTACGTGATTTTGCCTGCCCGTGCCGCTCTGCTCACGTATATATGCGTGAGGCGGTCGGCAAGTGGTTAAAGAATGAAAATTTATTTTTAGGATGTGGTTCCACCACATTTTTGACAATAATATCCCTCAAAGTGGGGGCTCTTTTATAAATAATCGATGGTTTCTCTGGTAATATTATTTGTAAATGTTTGTCTTCCTTTAGGATATGCCAGTGTTTTCGAATTATCCTTTCTATGTCTTTAAATTGGACATTGAAATCCAGGATTAGACTTGGTGCTTCTGGAAATAGTTGTGCCTTTTTAGGTGTATGTATCATCTGTTTTCTATTCATTATTTGGATCGATTGAATATCTCTTTTAATTTGTGCTTCTTCATACCCTTTGTTCACAAATCTCTGTCCAATCAGGTTAGCCTGGGTCTCAAAATCTCTGTCTTTAGTGCAATTGCGCCTGATTCTTACGAGTTGGCCTCTCGGAATATTGTATAGCCAGGGTTTGTGGTGGCAGCTTGTTATGGGTAGGTAGCTATTTCTTGACACTTCCTTAAAATGGGTTTTCGTTATTAGTGAATCATCTTCAATAGTTATTTCTAAATCCAGAAATTCTATTTTTTTGGCATCTATGTTCCAGGTCAGCTGTATATTTCTATCATTGTTGTTTAAGTTGCATAGGAATTGTTCCAGCGACTCTCTACTTCCATTCCATATAATGGAATGGAACTGGGTGGCACAGTGGCGCAGTGGGTAGCACTCTCGCCTAGCAGTAAGAAGGGTCGCTGGTTCGAATCCCGACCACGACACTACCTGCCTGGAGTTTGCATGTTCTCCCTGTGTCTGCGTGGGTTTCCTCCGGGTACTCCGGTTTCCTCCCACACTCCAAAGACATGCTGGTAGGTTAATTGGATCCTGTCTAAATCGGCCCTAGTATAGGTATGAATGTGAGTTAGGGACCTTAGATTGTAAGCTCCTTGAGGGTATAGGGACTGATGTGAATGTATAATATATATATGTAAAGCGCTGCGTAAATTGACGGCGCTATATAAGTACCTGAAATAAATAAAAAAAAAATAAAATATAATAATGATATCATCGATAAACCTTTTGAATAGTCCTAGTTCGCAAGGTTGTTGTTTATACACAGATTCCTCCTCCCATTGTGCCATAAAGGCATTGGCCACACTCAGCGCAAATTTTGCACCCATGGCAATACCGGTTATTTGTTTGTAGTACTTCTGGTTATGCCAGAAATAATTATTTTTTAATGAGAACTCCAGACATTTAATTAAGAACTTTCTTTGAGTACATTTCAATGTACTAAATTTTCTCAGAGCCCATTTGGTTGCTTCACACGCCTGGTGATGTTGGATAATTGTGTAGAGAGATGATACATCTACAGTGGCCATTAGAGTCCTTCCTTCCAGGACTGGTATATCTTCTAATAGTTGTTGGACATGTTTAGTGTTTCTGACATACGACGTTGTTTTTTGAATGGCGGGTTGAATGAAATAATCAATATACTGGCCAATTCTTGCTGTTAGGGAATTGATCCCATTAACTATAGGTCTTCCCGGGGGGTTCAGGAGACTCTTTTTTGGGAACTGTATATAGAACTGGGATCCTATGTGAGTCAGGGACTAGATATCTTAGATATCTTGCTTCTTTCGCATCTAGTATGTCTTTTTTTGCACCTAAGTGCACAACTTTTTCTAATTCTTTTTTACATTTACTCGAAGGGTTACCAAGTAGCTTTTGATATGTAGTGGTGTCTTCCAATTGCCGTTCGATTTCTGCTTTGTAATCCGTTTTATTTTGAATGACCACACCTCCTCCTTTATCTGCCGGTCTTATTACCAGATCTTTTCTGTTGATTAAGGAGCGTATACCTTTCTTAATATGTATAGGGTCATTTATCTTCTTAGTCTTCAATTGGTCCAGATCCTTTAGTACTAAGTTTTTAAATACTTCTATGTGCTGATTATCCTGTAATTGGGGGTTAAAGAGAGACTTGTTCCGTAGTCCGCTATGTTCCACTCGTTGTACTTCTTGTGAAGTTATCATTCGTCTAGTTTGAGGGTTACTTAAAATGGCTTTTTTTATATTAATTTTTCTCACGAATTTCCTTATTCCTATGTAAGTTGCAAATTTGTCCAAATTTTTATTGTAGGGGCATATTTAAGACCTTTATCCAGTACAGCCAATTCCTCAGTGGTCAAAGTTTGTCCACTTAAATTAAAAATTCCTTCTCCCACTATTCCCTTTTTCTTTTTGAGTCTCTTTCCCGCTCGACATCCCCTCTTGGTTCTGGGGTTCTTCTCCTTTTTTCTTGTTGTCGTCTTTTTGGGGAATGTTGGGGTTCTTGTGGGTGTTTTCTCGGGGATCGGTGTACATAGTCCTGTTTCCTCCTCGTTGATGTTTCTCTCCGGCCTCGATCTAAAAAACTATTGCCATGTGTTTCCCGTTCATATGGGTATTGGCGAGAATATGAGTTATAGTCATTATAGTTTCTGATCGGTTCAAACCGGTTATATGTTGGTATTGGACTTCTTTCGTATCTACCGTGTTGGTTGTGGTACGGTGCTTCTCTATAATCTCTAGATGGACCTTCGTTATATGGCCTATCATTGTGGTGTCTTTGGTTGTATCCACTGTTGTGGCGGGGTTTTTTAAAAGGTTTTTTCCAAGAGTTTCTCGGGGTTTGTTGATCCTGAGTTTGGTAGTTTTGTTGTTCTTGATAGGATCTGGGAGTTTGAGGATATGTCTCCCTATTGTAGCCATTATATTGTGATAGTTGATATGATGTACTCCCTTGGGGTTCAAAAATTTTTTGGGGTTCAAAAATGTTCACCTCTTTTTCTGGTGTGGAGTATGCTGACGCAATGGCTGGTTCTTCAACTTTGTTTTGCCATTTAAACACTTGGTCTGTTATGTAGTCTGTGACGTCTCTCTGATATTTTTTTTGTTTTTCTCTGCTGTGTTTCTAGATCTTTGGCCATCAGATCCTTGTTCAGCTGGTTTGCTAGTTTTTTGAAATCTTCAGATTCCCTATGTGGTTCCAGTTTGGTTTTTAGTTCCTCTATTTGTTGGTCTATAGCTTTCATTTTTCTATATTTTCTATCTAAGAGGAATCTGAGACCTTCAATGCTCTTCCCATTAAAGAAACTATACCATTCATTAATGGATTCTTTATCAAGGAGGCCATCGTTTGGGGGTAACTCTCACCTGAGTCTTCTGGGAACTATGTTCTCTCTCAGGTAACGTTCAAATGTGTTAGTGTCCCACCACAAACTTATCTTTTTTTCTTCCATTGTGTGTCCTAATGCACTCATGCAAAAAAATTCCAAGGTAAAAGACACGAGTTTAAGGCAACCAGTACAGGAAACACCTACCCAATAAAAGATTTTATCAATTGTTATACAGAAGGGGTAGTGTATATCTTACAATGTTCCTGTAATTTACAGTATGTAGGGAGGACCAAGAGAGCACTAAAAATTAGAATCAAAGAACACATTGAAAATATCATAAAAGGATGTCCGAAACATAATGTATCCAAGCACTTCGCGCTGGTACATAACAAAGACCCCACGGGACTACTGTTTTGGGGTATAGAGAAATATAATAGATCATGGAGAGGGTATCACAAAATTAGAACACTTAGTCAGAATGAGTCCAAGTGGATACATAAAATTAGGACCTTAGCACCTGAAGGGTTAAACATAGAATTCGACTTAAACTACTTTATAAGTGATTTTTAGTTATTATCTATTCCGACCTATGTAAACCCAGTATATCACTTCCGGTGTGCTCAATGGTACCAACACATTTTTTTAGATTTTTATCATATAGCTTTAACGTAGCTCTTTGGGGGTTTTCACAAAATTAATATATTTTACATTTCATATTTCATATATTTTAAAATATATTTTAACAGTTTTTAAAAATATAAATAAATTAAAAATAAATTTTTAATCGCTTTTTAGCGGTTTCGTACCTGGTTTATTAAGGTATATCTCGGGGTTTTCATATCTTATTTTTTATATTTTATATATACTTGTAACGGGCATTGCAATCATCATTGTATTTACTGTAGAAGCATTTATACCTATGATCGCACGGTGAGCGGTCACGGATTCGCAAAACAGCATCATTAACAATATAGATGCTGCCATAATATAAACATCCTGGCTGAACCTTTTTTTATGTTTTTGTTTAAATATAAGGAAACTTTATTAACAAACCATCAGCGAGATCAGCTTCCATATAATGGCCGCTGTAATAACTTACATTTGATCTACAACAAAATGGCGATCTGTTTACTTCCTGTCCGAACCATATAAATACACAATGGCAATAGCCAATCCAGTGCCCTGAGGAAGTCATGTGATATAACATAACGCGTAGGATGTAACTGGATACACAATAGCGCGGACCGGAAGTGACGTAGCGGGGATTGGAACCACGCTGTTTTTCACTGCTGTTCAACGCTACTACCTTCATTTTAATGTAAGCAGATTTATTTTTAATAAAAGTCTTTGGTTATACGTTATTACACTATCGGAGTCACCTCCTTTTGATTATCCCCTATGTGGAGTCCACTTATCGGAGGGAGCACCTCCTCCCTTTGGACGCATTAGAACGTCAACACCGATCGGACCAGAACGAGTACAGCACCTAACGGATTCACAAAGGCACTTTTATTGTGTCATCAAGGTGAGAGTTCTGAGGGCCCCGAGTGGGTATCTAAGACCACGAAAGTCACCAGATCTTCTATAAACGCACTTGCACTTTTAAGTCACAATATATATATGTATCAGTCACTTCACTTGATGTATCAGCACTGAAGTCACGTTTTATTCACTTATGAACTACTACACTTATAGTTATTCTGAGCAATTGTATATTTATATATCACTAAGTGTTTTTTTACCATATTGTTTATTATCAGTCAGTTCACTTAGAGGTTTTGCGCGGAATCACACACATAATTGGTTTTTGTCGTTTTTAAAATTTTGACACTTTTTTGTGAAATAGTAGGGGTACATTTGTACTTCCCCAAACTTCCCCAAACTACGAACCTAGAAGATATAAATTGGGATAAAATCCTAGGAACAAAGAACACGGAGGAAAAATGAGTTTGCTTTAAGAGCATATTAAATAAGGGCATTAGCCAGTGCATCCCATTGGGAAATAAATTTAAAAGAGCAAACAAAAATCCTGGATGGCTTAACTCCAATGTAAAAATGCATGTAAAAGCAAAGCAGAAGGCCTTTAAAAATACAAGGCTGAGGAATCATCATCAGCATTCAGACTTTAGGGTGGCTAAGATAGAACACGAAAGACACATAGCGGAGGAGAGCAAGAAAAATCCCAAGAAATTCTTTAGGTATATAAACAGTAAAAAAGGACAGACCATATTGGCCCCATAAAGAATGGGGAAGGAAATCTGGTTACAAAGGATGGGGAGATGGTAAAGGTATTGAATTTATGCTTCTCCTCAGTCTTCACAAGAGAATCGGGGGGCTTTAGTAACCAAAACTGCAGTGTTTAACCTCATGACACATCACAGGAAGCACCTCCATGGTTAAGAGAGGACAGAATTAAAATTAGACTTGGGAAACTTAACATTAATAAATCACTGAGACCAGATGGCTTGCATCCAAGGGTCCTGGGAGAACACAGTCAAGTAATTGCCAGACCATTGTTCCTAATTTTTACTGACAGTCTACTAACTGGAATGGTACCAGCTGATTGGATGAAAAGCCAATTTAGCTCCAATATTTAAAAAGGGCCAAAATACATCCATGGGAATTACAGACCAATTAGCCCAACATCAATAGTATGCAAGCTATTGGAGTGGATGATAAGGGACTATATACAAGATTTTAGTAATAAAAACGGTATCATTAGCAGTAATCAGCATGGATTCATGAAGAATCATTCTTACCAAACCAATCTATTAACCTTCTATGAGGAGGTGAGCTGCCATCTAGAAAAACGAGGGCCCATAGATGTGGTATATCTGGATTTTGCAAAAGCATTTGACACAGTTCCCCATAAACATTTACTGTACAAAGTAAGGTCCGTTGGCATAGACCATAGGGTGAGTACATGGATTGAAAACTGGATACAAGGGTGAGTTCAGAGGGTGGTGATAAAATAGGGAGTACTTGGAATGTCCAGGGGTGGAAAGTGGGGTCCCCCAGGGTTTGTTGGGACCAATCCTATTTAATTTGTTCATAAACGACCTGGAAGATGGGGTAAACAGTTCAATTTCTGTATTTGCGGACGATACTAAGCTAAGCAGGGCAATAACTTCTCCGCAAGATGTGGAAACCTTGTAAGAAGATCTCAACAAATGAATGGGTTGGACAACCACATGGCAAATGAGGTTCAATGTAATGTAAAATAATGCATAATGCAAAAATATGAATGCAATATACTCACTGGGGGAGAACCTCTGGGGGAATCAAGGATGGAAAATGACCTGGGGGTCCTAGTAGATGATAGGCTGAGCAATGGCATGCAATGCCAAGCTGCTGCTAACAAAGCAAACAGAATATTGGCATGCATTAAAAAGGGGATCAACTCCAGAGATAAAACGATAATTCTCCCACTCTACCAGACTCTGGTCCGGCCTCACCTGGAGTATACTGTCCAGTTCTGGGCACCAGTCCTCAAGACTGATGTACAGTAAATGAAGCGAGTACAGAGAAGGGCAACAAAGCTAATAAAGGAACGGGAGGATATTAGTTATGAAGAAAGGTTGCGAGCACTGAACTTATTCTCTCTGGAGAAGAGACGCTTGGGAGGGGATATGATCTTAATTTACAAATACCATACTTGTGACCTCACAATAGGGATAAAACCTTTCCCTGAAAGGGAGTTTAATAAGACATGTGGCTACTCATTAAGATTAGAAAAAAAGAGGTTTAACCCTAGACTGCGTAGAGGGTTCTTTACTGTAAGAGCAGCAAGGATGTGGAATTCACTTCCACAGGCGGTGGTTTCAGCGGGGAGCATCGATAGTTTCAAAAAACTATTAGATTAGCACCTGAATGACCACAACATACAGGGATATACAATTTTATACTGACATATAATCACACAGATAGTTTGGACTTGATGGACTTGTGTCTTTTTTTTAACCTCACCTACTATGTAACTATGTAACAGAAGATTCTGCACTAAAAAGCTGTATGGGAGCAGTACCTCAATGACAACCAGTTGGCAACAATAGGCCTGCACTCATCCTCCTCATTTCTCACTTTCGATTTTTCTCCCCACTCCACAAAATTCTCCATCTTTATCTGCTGCAATATCTGCAGCCTCAAGATATGGGGAGGGAAGTCTGACAGAGAGTTTGAGAGGCATACCATACAGCACATCATATATGGAAGAGGGTCAGCATGGTGCCATGTTAAGAAAGAACAAGATTAGACTTGAACCTTGCTGTAAGTCTCTTACCTTATCCTGCCATCTCATTTTGCCACTGTCCAATTAGTATTAAGCTGAGGATTTTAGCTTGATTTTTTTTTAAATGTACAATTTCCTATAGCTGTAAGAGCTGTTGTGGCTGCTACCTCCAACCAGTCAATTCAGGTGTATTAGATGCACTAATAAAACATGGTTGTTTTATAACAATTCCAAAATGACAATAAAATATCATGAACAATATGTGCTCAATTCACAATAAAGTAATTTTCAGCAACATTATACAAGAGACAACATACAGTAAACAACAATTTATGTGCAAATATTACTGACAATGCCCCCAATAAAGACAGTGCTATATACCACAACATGTGTTCCCAAGTGCAGAAAAGCTCTTACCAGAACCGCAGAATCTCTAATTTAAAAGAGATCTATGAGTGCCTGGCTGAAACACAGCTTTGACAACCTGTAGTATCCAGCAACACCAGCTTGAGCTCACAAACACACGTAATGGGAGAGGAATATAAAGGCACATCCACTAATGTAGTATTTTAAATAGAAAATACATAAAAACACAACAGAAGAAAATCTAAGTTGACCGCCGCAGTACTTCCAGAGTTTTTATGTCAGCCAGGCATTCTTAGATCTCTTTGAGGCTGAGTTAACACCATTGTGAATTGGATGAGGGGTTTCCTGCATCAAATTCGCATGACAGGAGATTGTAACTAGCTCTCAGTGGAGCCGGTTCACACATCTCCCGGTCGGCTGTGGAGCGAATTTCACAGGAGTCCTGTGCATCTTTGGCTCTGTTTCAGGTCTGAATTCAGGCAAATATTCAGGCCTGATTCGTCCCTGAAATGGAGAACAGGGACGCACCAGACCCTTGCTGTCAGCCGCATCCATTTTAAGTGTGAACCCAGCCTTAAATTACGCATCCTACAGTTTTGGTAAGAGAGGTTTGCATTTGGGGACACCTGTTGTGGACACTCAGGGATTCATTTACTTAAACTGGAGAGTGCAAAATCTGGTGCAGATCTCTGGTGCAGATCTGCACAGAAACCAATCAGCTTCCAGCTTTTTGGTCAAAGCCTAATTGAACAAGCTAAAGTTAGAAGCTGATTTTCTACCATGCACAGCTGCACCAGGTTTTTGAACTCTCCAGTTTTAGTAACTCAACCACATACGGTTTTGAAGTGTTAAGGCCCGTAAACACGATCGCACTTTTTGACAACAAACATGCAAATTAGCTGTTTTGGAGCAACATCCGTTGTACAATCCATCGGACAAACTTTTTCTGTTTCCATCGGACTTTTGTTGGCTGTGCGAATGCACAAACTTTCCGGCAACAAAAGTCTGATGGAGCAAAGTCCGATCGTGTGTACACAAAAGCATCGGACTTTTGTACAAACTACATTACGCAGCCGCGAGAATGTTTCCAGCGCGAACCCATTGCGCTGGTTCTCGGCGACAGGGTACTGCACATAAACAAACAAGATAAACAAGATATTTGGGGGGCACACCCTAAAAGATGCACTAAAGCTGGTGCAGCCATAAGACCATACAGCAGAGCAAAATATTACAGCGCACACATGCAAAAAAGACATTTACCTCCAGCAAGGCTAGTTTAAAACACCCAGACAATTTAAAAAAATATTATCAAAAAATATGGGGATTTGGTCACACCATATTGCTATATGGTGCTAAGCCCACTTACTGCGTCAAAGTACCCCATGATTAGTGGGTCCTGCACTATCCATGGATTGGGAGATCCTGCTTCTCTGAACCATGAGAGCAATACACTCTTCTATATGGGAGAGGTTGGCTGTGCGAACGCACAAACTTTCCGGCAACAAAAGTCCAATGGAGCAAAGTCCGATCGTGTGTACACAAAAGCATCGGACTTTTGTACAAACTACAGTACACAGCCACGAGAAAAATACTATGAATGGGGAAACAAACCAAGTAGGGTATTGGCTAGGTCATTAAAAGCTAAACAAATGCAGTCCTTCATTCCCAAAATTAAACTATCATCAGGAGAGCTCGCTCATGCAACCCCAGACATTGCTAAGGCTTTCAAGGAGTTCTATGCAGATCTATACTG
Organism: Aquarana catesbeiana; assembly: GCF_042186555.1. Lineage (NCBI taxonomy): Eukaryota > Metazoa > Chordata > Amphibia > Anura > Ranidae > Aquarana > Aquarana catesbeiana. The sequence continues at coordinate 200,738,184 of NC_133326.1, read as the reverse complement.
CGTCAAAAATGATTTGTCCTCTTTGTCTCAGAAAGAGAGACGTAGTCGCATGCTCTCCTATTTGAAAGAAGCTAAACTACCTAAATTACCTGCATCCATCTTTAAAGAATTGGAGGCAGACTTCTCGGTAGAGGAATTCCAAGCTGCTCTGAAGTCTACTCCCTCTGGAAAAGCACCCGGACCAGACGGGTTCACTATTCTATACTACAAGACATTTAGTGATATTCTACTTCCCCGTCTCACAGCTTATGCAAATTCAGTTTCTCAGTCCTCAGGCTTACGCCCAGAATCCCTCTCCACTCACATTACTGTCATTCCCAAACCTGATAAAGACCCTACCCTCTGTAATAGTTATAGGCCAATTTCATTAATAAATACTGATATTAAATTATTTGCCAAAGTAATGGCAAATTGCTTACTCCCCCTACTGCCAAACTGGATTTCCAAAGACCAATCAGGTTTCATTCCCAATAGAGAAGCAAAAGACAATTCCCTCAGAGCGATTTCCTTAATTCAGTATGTTCAGAGAAGCGCCCAGCCCACCCTACTCCTTTCTACTGATGCTGAAAAAGCGTTTGATAGGGTGGATTGGGACTATCTTAGAATGACATTGAGACATTTCGGATTGGGTCCTAAGATGTTCTACCGTATTTTATCCCTATACTCTAACCCCACAGCACAAATCAGAATTAATGGGACGTTGAGCGACTCTTTTGCTTTACATAATGGTACAAGACAGGGATGCCCCCTGTCCCCCCTCCTTTTCGCTATTACCTTGGAACCTTTTTTAGCGACAATTAGGAACAATATTGATATTCGGGGCATTCGAGTTGGTAAAAGCTCCCATAAATACGCAGCATATGCTGACGACATACTATTTTTTATTCAGCAACCCCGCATCTCAATACCTAACCTAATGTCGGCATTCTCCACCTTTCAGTCAATCTCTAACTTCAAAATTAACCTATCCAAGTCGGAAATTTTGAACATTAACTTCCCCCAATCCGAGGTGACTTCCCTGAAACCTCTCTTTCCCTTTAAATGGGAACCAAAACATATGAAATATCTAGGTATCTATCTCACCCCCAACCTCCATTCCCTTTTCCGGCATAACTACATCCCCCTGCTTAACAGGATTAGGGAAGATTTACGAAAATGGTCTAGTTTATCTCACACCTGGTTAGGTAAAGTAAATATTATTAAAATGAACATATTGCCCCGCATACTCTTTCTTTTCCAAATGCTCCCACTAGGGGTTCCAGCGGGGTTCTTTACTATTTTACAAACTATGATCTCCCGGTTTGTTTGGAGGAACAGTCACCCCAGGATATCTAGAGAAATATTATTTCGCCCCAAGGTATCCGGGGGATTGGCACTACCTAATTTTAAGGCATATTATCAGGCGGTTGTACTTTCTAGGGTGGCCGATTGGAAGTATGCCCTTGACTCAAAATTATGGGTTCAACTTGAATACCTTTTGAGCGGCGCTGATCTCTCAGTGGTCCCTTGGATACCCCGCTCCTACAGAAATCTTGACCGATCCACCTCAACACTCACTATATCCTCACTAGATATATGGGACGCTCTGCATAAAAAATTCTCATGGGGGTATAACTCTCCTTTAACACCTCTCCTTAATCACAAATATTTTTTACCAGGCTTATTAGATACCGGTTTCCAATCTTGGAGACCGAGAGAACCTCTCTTACTACATCATGTCCTCCGTGGCAACACACTAAAACCATTACATTTGATTATTGACCCCAAACCTGCCTCGTTTCTCGACAAATGGAGATACCATCAATTGCAATGTTTCTTGAGCTCTCTCCCTCACCCACTTAGAAGTTTGCAAGACCTAAATCGAATAGAAGAAATATTCTACCCAAAAGACCCTCCCTTACATAGCATTTCTCTATTTTATAGAGCCATTATTGCCCTCCAAAACCCTGGGTTCCCACCCTTCCTGGCGAAGTGGGAGGCTGATCTGGATTCTCCCATTTCAGACAATCTAAAGGATAGGATCTTACAACTGGCCCACACCTCCTCCCTTGCTTCTAAAATGGCAGAGGTCAATTATAAACTACTCACTAGGTGGCATTACACCCCCGTTAGACTTCACCAAATGTTCCCTGCCAGTTCCCCATTGTGCTGGAGGAACTGTGGGAACAAAGCCACTCATGCACATATTTGGTGGTTTTGCCCACTCATTCGCCCCTATTGGATAGCCATCTGCAATTTGATCTCACAGATTTCGGAGGTCAACCTACCCATGGACCCATGGACTATCCTTTTCCATGCCTCTAAAACCTCCATAGGCTCATATAAACGTTCACTCATTCCTCACCTTTTGAACACAGCCAAAGCCTTAATACCCGCCTTTTGGGGCCAAGCGACAATTCCGCCTATTAGGTCCTGGCTGCAGAAGGTTGATGAAGTTCAACTAATGGAGAGCATTACTCATAACATCAAAGGCACTTCAGAAAAACACTCAGCCACTTGGGCTCCTTGGATAATATTTCAGTCCACCCCCTTATATAAGGATATCATAGTGCAAATCTCATAAATTTATTATTTATACATTATCACCCAAAAATTTTGATAACTCAACATTTTGTACATGAATGCCAGCACTCCCCCCCCCTTACCCTCTCCCTTCCCATCTTACTTTCTATTCTATTCACTATCCCCTTTCTCTCTTTTTATTTTCTCTTCTACTATCTAATTTTATGTATTCCATGTTTTCTGCTTGCTTTATCATTTTTTTTTTTTCTTTTCTAACTGAAGCAAGATTTTTCACCTTGATCTTATATCTTGAGTTCTATGTTTACATTGAAAGAAGCCTCTTTTCTACTCAACCACTACATTAATTCTCACCCTCCTTTTTGAATACACAGAACTGGTTAATGTATCTCTGGCTTCTGGAAACTCATTGTAAATTTCCGAGTATTGAAATTGACTTTGCTTCCTCATAATGTTTGTACTCAGTTTGTGACATAACTGTTTATTTTTGTACTTATTTCCTTTAATAAAAATTTATTAAAAAAAAAAAAAAAAAAAAAAACACAGCCACGAGAATGTTTCCAGCGTGAACCCATCGCGCTGGTTCTCGGCGACAGGGTACTGTACATCTCGCGCTGGCTGCAATAGAAAAAACACATTTTCCTATTGCGGCGAGCGCGAGAGGGAATTCCCACGGAGGAGGGAGAGAGCGGGAGAAGAGGCTGAACACTGGGAGAAGAACAGAACATCGGTAGAAGAGGCCGGAGAGAGCGGAGAAGAACCGGATATCGGGAGAAGAGGCCGGAGAGAGCAGAGAAGAACCGGACATCGGGAGAAGAGGCCGGAGAGAGCGGCGAAGTCGGAAGAAGACCCCCAAAGTCAGAAGAAGACCCCGGAGCTGCCTAATAAATTACTTTAATAACCTGTGTAGTGTGTTTTTTTTATTGACACTTTTTTCCCACAGGTGAATGGGTAGGGGTACGATGTACCCCATACTCATTCACATAGGGTGAGGGCCCCCCTTATTAAAGGGGGGTCCCGGATTCCGATAAGCCCCCCGCCCGCAGACCCCGACAACCAACGGCCAGGGTTGTCGGGAAGAGGCCCTTGTCCTCATCAACATGGGGACAAGGTGCTTTGGGATGGGGGGGCCACAGGGCGCCCCCCTCCCCCAAAGCACCCACCCCCCATGTTGAGGGCATGCGGCCTGGTACAGTTCAGGAGGGGGGGCGCTCGCCTATCCCCACCCCTTTTCCTGACTGGCTGGGCTGCGTGCTCGGATAAGGGTCTGGTATGGATTTTGGGGGGACTCCCACGCCGTTTTTTATTTAAAATTTGGCGTGGAGTTCCCCCTCAAGATTCATACCAAACACAGTGCCTGGCATTGGCGGGGATCCAAGTCGGATCCCTGCACCAGTGTGAACCCGGCTCGCAAGGTTTTAATCTCGCTGATAAAAGTGGCGAGATTGACACCATATTAGACAACAATACAGAAGTTGACCAAAGGGTGGTGGTAAAGAGCTGAAAAACCATGTGATTTGGTGAAAGTTGACTGGAAAAGTCCTGCCATGTGTATGCAATACAAACTTATGGCCAACGCCCTTTGTACAAAAATCCACAGGAAAGTTTGTACAAAGTCCTATCTTGTGTATGGGGCTTTACCTGTGGCACTGCACCTGGCTCTTTATATTCAGTACTATACTGTATAGCACTGTCTTTATTGGGAACATTGTCACTAATCTTTGCACATAAATTGTGTTATTTATGTTTATTCACTTATAATACAGCTGTAAGCTACTTTATTATGATTTGAGCACATATAGTTTATTATTGTTAGTACATATGTTTTATTGCTGTTTGGGATTGTTATAAACCAACCAAGTTTTATTAGCGCACTATTTCACAGTAGTGTTTTTGTTCTTGTATTTGGACCATTAGTGTGCTGATTTTTTTTTTCCTTGTCAAAAGAAGTTTATTGAGTACACAATGTTATAAAGATACATAAAGTAAGTTTACAAGGATCTATAAAGTAAGCTCATTGTTTTACAGTAGGGTTTCTATAGGTAAATATCATGAAATTTCAAATATTAAACATTGGGTTCACGTAAACCTAAATTAAAGATATATATCATTTCCTTAGTTACTTTTGTAGGTATTTAAATGATTTATACCTACTATACATATTGTTTACAAGTAGAGTGTATATAGGTCAAATAAATTCTGATAATGAGCTTTAATCGTAAGGTGGAGAAAAGGAAAGAGAAAGAAGAAAAAGGGTTGAAAGGTAGAGGTATGGTCCACAAGGTTGTCCCGCTCGTCAGTTTATTATTCTTTTTAGTTCTCTTTGAAGCCTTAGAATGGGTGTCTCTGTAAGTCATTTAATCTGTTACCATGGCAACAGGACAGAGTCATTGAAGTTTGACAGGAACTGTTGTTTAATCCAAGGATGCCAAAGTTTTTCAAATTTTGGAATTTGATTTTGATCGATGGCTACCATCTTAGCATGGGACATTGTATTATTCATTCTGTGAATTGTTTCTGCTAGTACCAATGTAGGAGATTTCCATGCCTTGGCCACTGTTTGTTTTGCAGCCGTTATTAGTTGGATCATAAGTTTGAATTGAGAGAGTGTTAACCATTCCGGTTTTAGATTAAGTAAAGTTAAATATGGATCTGGTTGTATTATTTTTTAAAATATTTTAGATGCAATCACGAAGACTTCCTTCCAGAAGGTTTGGATTACTAGGCATGTCCACCATATGTGTAAATATGTGCCTATTTCTGGGCATCCTCGAAAACAAAGAGCTGAGGTATTAGGTGAATATTTTGCCACTCTAGCGGGTACAAGGTACCAGCGAGTTAGGACTTTATAATTTGTCTCCAGTGCTAAGATGTTGGGTGAAGATGACTTAGATGTGAGCCATATGTTAGACCAGTCCGTGTCTTATAAAGTTCGTCCCAGGTCCTCCTCCCACCTCTGAAAGTAAGAGGGTCTATTAAGATTTGCTACTCCATATAATTGATTATAAAGTGATGAAATTGTACCTTTAGCAAATGGATCTTTTGTACAGATTGATTCAAAAATGGATAATTGGGATAATGGTGTATCCCCCTTTAGGAATGGTGTATAGAAATTTTTGATTTGGAGATATCTAAATATCTCAGAGTTTGGTAGATCATATTTTTCTCTAAGCGATGGGAATGAAAGGAATGATTTAGATGCTATGAAGTCATTTAGTGTCTGAATGCCTGATGTTGTCCAAGCTTTAAAAGAATTTGGGTAGATCCATGCCGGATAAAAGGCCGGATTTCTGATAAAAGAAAGGAGAGGATTGTGTGGAGATTGTAACTGATATTTGGTTTTTAGTTTATCCCAGAGAGATAAGAAGTGTTTAGTTATGGGATTATGAATTTTAAAGCGGTCTTTAGGATCAAGCCATAATAAATTTGATATTAATAGAGGGTCATTTTCTGAAGCCTCTATAAATACCCATAATGGGATTTCCTGTTTTGCATGGTATTTGGACAGACTGGCCAAATGTGCTGCTCTGTAGTAGTTAGTAAAATTAGGGTATCCCAGGCCTCCTTTATTTTTGGGAAGATGTAGTGTGTGTATAGGTATACGTGGTTTAGAAGAGCGACATATAAACGAAGTTGCTCTTTTTTGTACTATTCTCAAAAAATAGGAAGGAATTGGAATAGGGAGGACTCTGAATAGATAAAGCAGTTTGGGTAGAATAGTCATTTTGATTGCATTAATCTTCCCTATCCAGGATAAAGGAAGTTGCGACCATTGTTTTATTAGATTTGTGATCTGTCTTAATACAGGAGGATAATTGGTTGAGAATAAGTCAGAATGAGATGCTGTTAAATGAATTCCAAGATATGGGATTGATTTTTCTGCCCATGTGAATGGGAGTGCAGCCCTAGCCAGGATCAGTTCCATGTTTGTGAGTGAAATATTAAGCACTAGGCATTTCTTAGGATTAATCATAAGGCCGGATAGGGCTGCAAATCCATCAAGAGCTGGTATTAAGTTAGGACCAGAGACCTGTGGTGATGATAGAAAAAGTAATATATCGTCTGCAAATATACATAATTTGTGTGTAATACCTCCTACTTCAATGCCAGTTATAGTTTGGTTTGTTCTGATGTATTGGGCCATGGGTTCGAGTATAAGGGCAAATAATAAGGGAGATAATGGGCAACCCTGTCGGGTACCTCTTTCGATATTAAAGGCTTCAGATTTGTATCCAGCATATTTTATATAGGCTTTGGGTTTATTATATAATGCTTTGATCCATGTTAAAAAGTGGGGTCCAAAACCCCATTTTTGTAATGAATATTGCATATATTGCCAGGATACTGTGTCAAATGCCCTCTTAATATCGAGAGATAGAAAACATAAAGGGATTTTCCGTTTTTTAGCAATATGTGCCAATAACACTGCCCTGCGTATATTATCGCCTGCCTGTCTATTTGGCATGAAGCCTACTTGATCTCTATGTATTAATTTTCCTATAATGCTATTGAGGCGTTTTGCTATTATTTTTGCTAATAATTTAATATCGAGGTTTAACAGAGAGATAGGCCGATAATTCACACAGGAATTATCATCAGAGAGGGGTTTTGGGATCATACAAACAATTGCCATTAGTGTTTCTTGCCGAAAAGAATGTCCATCTAGAAGTTTGTTAAAAGTTTCAGTGAGAATGGGAGAGAGTATTTCTGAGAATGTTTTATAGTATAAAGCCGAGTAGCCGTCTGGGCCTGGTCTTTTGTTAAGTTTTAGGTCTTTTATGGCGTTAGCAACTTCATCTATAGTTATAGGCTCATCCAAACTGCTTTTTTGATTCTGAGATAACTCAGGTAAGGTTATTTTTGAGAAGAAGGATTCAGCCTCTGTAGGATTAAATTCATTGTTTGTCTTGTATAAAGTTGCAAGATGTGAGTGAAATTTATGGACTATTTTAACTGGATTACAAGTGTAAACATTTTTTGATAATTTCAAACGTATTGGTTTGAAAGATTTGTTAGTTGAATTTAATGCCCGAGCCAAATATGTACCTGGTTTGTTTGTATTCATGTAGAAATTGTGTTTGGAGCGTTTGAGGGATTTATCAACTGACTCAGTGAGAAATAGATCGTATTCCAATCTAGATTTTTCCAGATGAGATTTTGTACTCTGAGATGGATTATCTTGAAATGATATGTAGGCTGCATTAAAATTGAGTTCTAGTTTTTTTGCTAGATTTTTGCATTCCCGTTTAAATAGTGCCATTTGTCTTTGTATTGTACCACGCAAGACAGGCTTATGAGCTTCCCACAGTGTTATTGGGGAGATGTCTGTTGTATTATTAATTGATATGTATTCCTTTAAAGCTTGTTCAATGGCCATCTGATGTAGTGGGTGTTTGAGCATTATGTCCGGTAAGTACCACGTTGGGTCATGCGCTTTTGGTATGGCTGAGGCTATAGTAGTGTATACTGCATTATGGTCAGACCACGGAATCGGAATTATATCTGATGCAATAATTTCTGGTATCATTCCTATTGTTAGAAAAATATGATCTATTCTGGTGAAGGTTTGATGAGGGTGCGAGAAATAAGTGAATTTCTTTTTCATTGGGTTACTTTCTCTCCACGAATCTACCAGATTGTATTTGGAAAGAAGTTGAGAAAAAGGTAATCTAGAGGTTATTTTGGATGGTGTAAAAGGTGATTTATCTAGAAATGGGAGGAGGACCTGGTTCGAATCCCCACACATTATCACTGTTCCTATTTTGTGTGTATTAATCACTTGTAATATATGTGAGAGGAATGGTGTAGGTTGTTTGTTAGGAGCGTAGTAGGAAATCACCGTGATTGCTGTTATATAACCCATGAGTATCAGGTATCTACCTTCTGGGTCTTTAATTTCTGATGATAAGGTGAATGGTGTGGATCGGTGAAATGCAATTAGAGTTCTCCTTTGCTTGGTACAGGCAGAAGCCGTGTAAATTTGTTGATAAAAAGGAGAAATATATTTTGGAGTAGAATCTTTGGTGAAGTGTGTTTCTTGGAGGCATACTATGTGAGCCTTCTTGTTATGGAAAGTACGGAAGGCTTTGGTCCTTTTTTGAGGGACATTTATTCCCTGAACATTCAGGGAAAGTATATTCAGTGGTGCCATGGCAATAGATCAAATAGTTTTGACTTACTTTTTGTTATGCAGAGCTGACTGTGCAGATCAACCTGTGTGGACTGAAGAGATGAATAGATAGAAAAGAAACCAGTGAATTCTGGAGTAAAGAGTAAACAAAAAACATATGAGATTAGATGATACATTGTATAAATTATTTTTTGCAAGTAATCACAATTTACCCGTGAAAGAGAATAAATATCTCTCTCAGGGGAATAAGTGCCTTCGTCACACTCCCACATAATATGATTGGGAGAATGAGGAGGGCTAATGGGGGTACACGGATCTTCCGCTTACAGGAGAGAAGTGCTATGTCAAAAAGACATCAAAATGATCTTTCATTAATTGGAGTGCAGAATATAGTTTTTGTTGAAATTATTTATTCCAGGGTGGTTGTATATAGTTAGTCTTGCCCTAGGCTAAATAATTCAGTTAGAAAGGTACTGTTAATAACTTTGGTATTGATGAAGATAGTTTGAATTATTTTGGGATTTTAACCCTTTTAGAGTAAACAATTACATATTTTATTCATATGCAACTGTTTAGATATGTTAACTCATAAAATTGAGGTTGTATTGCTTCAGATTAGAATAAACAAAAACATAATTCTAGGAACTAGTTAGGTAATAATATATTTGTTTTAAGAAAAGAAAGAAAAAGCTTCCATTACTTCTGGATTATTGAACATATTTGTCCTAAAAAGTAATAAATCTATTGTTATTACCTGATAATATATAACTGAACAAGAATTTCCTTATTTCACTTATATATTCTAAGGCTATATGAATCAGAAGTAATAAGAAATATTACTGGAATGTAACATGATCCCACACAGTGTGTGACTATCAGAATGCAGTTACATTCAGTTATAAATACAGGTTTTTTATAGAGAACCATCTCTTAGTATAATAAATGAAGAGATATCAGGAATTAGGATGTCAGTCCATTGAATCTTCTTGGTCCATGGATGATGTGGCATAACGGCCTCTTTTGTGAGAATGATGATTCCCATTTTGTTCTGAAATTTTCTGGGTGCTGCCTGAAGGTGAAGATGATGCCATTCTTCTGCGTGTGGGAGTGTTGCTGCTTGTTGGTTCTGTCAGATTTAATTTTAAAAGGGTTTGTTGTAGTTCATCTGCTGATCTGCTTCTGTAAATTGTACCTTGGTAGTTAAATCTGACTGAAAAGGGGAAGCCCCATTGATACATAATGTTGTGGCGTTGCAGTTCCATTAGTTGGGGTTTCATGGATCGTCTTTTAGTAATAGTAAGTTGGGATAGGTCAGCAAAAATTTGATAATTGTGTCCTTGAAAATTAAGTTCCTTTTTTTCTCTTGCAGCAATTAATATTTGTTCTTTCGTTCTGTAATAATGAAATTTTGTGATTATATCACGTGGGGGTCCATCTTTCTTTTTGGCTGTGAGGGCTCTGTGTACTCTGTCCAGTTCTAAACGTTCAATAGGGATATCTGGCTTTAGTTCTTGTAATAGAGCAGTAATAGTAGATTGCAGGTCTGTCACAGTTTCAGGTATTCCCCTTATGCGCAAGTTTGAACGTCTGGCTCTATTTTCGTAATCTTCGAGCTTAGTTTGAAGTATTAAATTCTCTTTTTTTAATTGTTCCAATTCTGTTATATTTTCTTGGGTTGTAATTTCAATTTCATCCATTTTTATTTCTAAGGCTGCGGTGCGGTTTCCCAGCTCTCTTATTTCTTTGGTTAGGCTTTTTGTTATTTGGTCTGAGGTTTGTTTTAAAGCCTTATGAAGCATCTTTTCAAATTGTAATAATATTACTGGGGATGCTGAGGAGGCTTGTGGAGAAGTTTGTGAGAGGATTTGTTCTGTATCTGACTCAAATGGAGAGTCTTGCTGTGACATTTTCTGTCTGTGAGAGCGCCCGATGCTGTATCTTGTGAGGTGACTGGAGCTGCTTCAGCTGCAGTGAGTACCTGTGAGCTCTTTGTGAGGTGATTTTTATTTCTGCCACGGCTTCCTCCCAGTACCATATTTCCTGCCCAAACTTTCACAGTTTGTTCCCTGGGGCAAAAAGGTTCAAATGGATACCTTTTGAGCCTGCAGGCTCCGCTTTGTCCTTCTCTTCTCTCCTCAGCAGTGTGGAGCTCTAACAATGCATGTCTGCTCCGCTAGGCTGATTTTTTTTAAATTGTATTTTTTCTTTAGGTACACTTATGCTGGCCTTACACTATATGAAAAATCACCCAAACCCATTTTTGAAAAACGAACATTAGTCCGTGAGCGTAAATGATAGTGCCATCATGTAATGACCGATAAATCGTTCAGTGGACATAAATGAATGCATTTTTTTGTTCGTTTTTTAACATATACCTAGTGCAGTCAGTTCGGACGGGAAACACATTAACCTTTCAATTTATCGTTCGTTCAGCAGAAAATTTCCAAACTTGTCCTTTGTTTTTTCGGCTCAAAAACGTCCCAGTGATTATCGATTTTGTGCCAATTAACTGGCCGAAAAATGAACAAATTGTCTAAATGACCGAATTTCGGCCAATTTTTGGTATAGTGTATGGCCAGCATAAGTGTAGGAATTATTTTTTAATTCAGCTCTATTACAGAAGGAAAAAATCCAGGTGTCAGCACCAAAACTACCCAAAAAAGCCTATTTTCAAGAAAAAAAATAATCAGATTGGGGTGCTGCTGCAGTATTTAGGCCAAACTGTGAAAAAGTAAAATTGTGTATTATACATGCAAAATGTGATGCCAAAATATGTTATCATTGAAATTGTACTACCACCACAAATAGCTTAACGTGTAAGTCCAGACTAATGCCCTGTACACAGGGTCGGATTTTCTGACGGAAAATGTGTGATAGGACCATGTTGTCGGAAATTCCGACCGTGTGTGGGCTCACTCACACATTTTCCATCGGAATTTCCGACACACAAAGTTTGAGAGCTTGCTATAAAATTTTCCGACAACAAAATCCGTTGTCGGAAATTCCGATCGTGTGTACACAAATCCGACCCACAAAGTGCCACGCATGCTCCGAATAAATTAAGAGACGAAAGCTATTGGCTACTGCTCTGTTTATAGTCCCAACGTACGTGTTTTACGTCACTGCATTTAGAACGATCGGATTTTCTGACAACTTTGTGTGACCGTGTGTATGCAAGACAAGTTTGAACCAACATCCGTCGGAAAAATCCATGGATTTTGTTGTCCGAATGTCCGATCAATGACTGACCATGTGTACAGGGCATTACACTAAAATCCCTGCATCTATAGGCATTCACGATCTAACACTAACCTATCTAGCCCTGTAAAGAAGAAATCGGTATACATACTTCTCATCCGGTCCGGTCTCCAGCGGCAGAAGCTCTACAGAGGACACGGCCGACAATGGCTGTGAAATGAATAGGGAGTGACGTCATCCATAGACTTACTATGGGGCTTCTGTTGTCAGATGTATCCTCTGCACTCCACAGAGTAGCCGCAGATGATAGCTCAGCATGGGATCTGGTCGGATCGGCTTCAGAAAAGGTATGTATACTGATTTCTTCTTTACAGGGTTTGATAGGTTAGCGTTAGATTGTAAGTATCTGTGGATGCAAGTATTTTAGTCTTATGCCCCGTACACAAGGTCGGACTTTGTTCAGACATTCCGACAACAAAATCCTAGGATTTTTTCCAACGGATGTTGGCTCAAACTTGTCTTGCATACACACGGTCACACAAAGTTGTCGGAAAATCCGATCGTTCTGAACGCGGTGACGTAAAACACGTACATCGGGACTATAAACGGGGCAGTGGCCAATAGCTTTCATCTCTTTATTTATTCTGAGCATGCGTGGCACTTTGTCCGTCGGATTTGTGTACACACGATCGGAATTTCCGACAACGGATTTTGTTGTCGGAAAATTTTATATCCTGCTCCCAAATTTTGTGTGTCGGAAAATCCGATGGAAAATGTGTGATGGAGCCTACACACGGTCGGAATTTCCGACAACAAGGTTCTATCACACATTTTCCGTCGGAAAATCCGACCGTGTGTACGGGGCATAAGGGTGGACTTCTAATTTAAGGGTAGCTCCTAAGCATTCACTTGAAAGGACATGTTTCCCATGTCACCCTTGAAGTTGCATACAAAGGAGGACCTTTTCTCTGAATTACAATTTTTAAACATTTTTATTCATTGGTACATGTCCTACATGGCAGTGCCCAACTCCCCATACCTTTGTTTAACAATCACTTTCCTATTAGCAATGAAAATGCCCAGAATTGATTTTCAAGATTCTACCCCCTATACTTTATAATTCGTGGGGTTCAGATTTATGTTTGCAATGTCCAGACTTTACAATGGGTATGATGAATGCCCTGTGAATTAAACTGAGACACATTTGCTCATTCTTGGTGACCAATTGACAAATACCAGATCTGTCCCATGGTCCTCTATACCGTAAACGGTGTACCATGTAATTTTTTTTGCTTTTGGTTACTAAACAGAGCAGTGGGGAGTAAAAATAGGGTAGGTATAAGCTGCTGGTGGTGCCTTGCATAGACAAAGTGCAGGTTCTGCTTCATATAACACCAATTGATTTTAAACTTTCATAGCAGGTTTTATGCTAACTGCTGGCTGTGATGAAGCAGCTCCACTGAACTTACCACTGAGAGTTGCAAGAGTAACAAGTAAACAAAAGTGGTTTCCAGACCACCTGGATACCAACAAAAGGGAATGACAGGAACTAGATGGAAAACCTAAGACCTGAGAAGCTAGGTTCTGGTTTTTTTTTGGCATTTCATGGCTTGTTTCCAATTTGACATTTATTATGTTTCTGCCACCTAAATCCTATAGAAATGCAATATTTGGACTCTCATCTGGGATATATACACTCACTGGCCACTTTATTAGGCACACCTGTTCAATTGCTTGGTAACACAAATTGCTAATCAGCCAATCACATGGCAGAAACTCAATGCATTTAGGCACCTAGACGTGGTGAAGATGACTTGCTGAAGTTCAAACCAAGCATCAGAATGGGGAAGAAAGTGACTTTGAATGCAAGGTTGTTGGTCTGAGTATTTCAAAAACTCACGCACAACCATCTCTAGGGTTTACAGAGAATGGTCCGAAAAAGAGAAAATATCCAGTAAGCGGCAGTTGTGTGGACAAAAATGCCTGGTTGATGTCAGAGGTCAAAGGTGAATGAGCAGACTGGTTTGAGATGATAGAAAGGCAGCAGTAACTCAAATAACTACTTGTTACAACCAAAGTATGCAGAATACCATCTCTGAATGCACAGCACATCAAACCTTGAAGCAGATGGGCTACAGCAGCAGAAGACCACACTGGGTGCCAGTTCTGTCAGCTAAGAACAGGAAACTGAGGCTACAATTCGCACAGACTCACCAAAATTGGACAATAGAAGATTGGAAAAACATTGCCTGGTCTGATGAGCCTCGATTTCAGATGCGACATTCAGATGGTAGGGTCAGAGTTTGGCGTAAACAACATGAAAACATGGATTCATCCTGCCTTGAAACAAAGGTTCAGGCTGGTGGTGTAATGGTGTGGGGGATATTTTCTTGGCATACTTTGGGACCCTTAGTACCAATTGAGCATCGTTTAAATGCCTACTTGAGTATTGTTGCTGACAATGTCCATCCCTTTATAACTACAGTGTACCCATCTTCTGATGGCCACTTCCAGCAGGATAATGCACCATGTCATAAAGCTCGAATCATCTCAAACTGGTTTCCTGAACATGACAATGAGTTCACTGTACTCCAATGGCCTCCACAGTCACCAGATCTCAATCCAATAAAGCACCTTTGGACTGTAGTAGAACGAGAGATTCTCATCATGTATGTGCAGCCGACAAATCTGCAGCAACTGTGTGATGCTATCATGTCACTATGGACCAAAATGTTTCCAACACCTTGTTGAATCAATGCAAAGGGGGTCCAACCCTGTACTAGCAAGGTGTAACTAAAAAAGTGACCAGTGAGTGTATGTCTCTTTACCATTAGAGTTTGCTTGCCATGCTTTTCCTCAAGTTTGCAAGTCCTGTCCTGAATCCAAAATTCTAAATATACAATAAATAACTTCCAGTAGTGACAACCATGTCATCAGATGAATGTGGCAACTAAGGCTGGCCGTACATTAAACAACTTTCTTCTACAGTTTTCCTTTAGATTTACCAAAACTATATAATATGAGGTCACATCTAAACACTTTCAATTCATATGCAATGAGGCAGGCCTTTTCACCACAGGTTGCAGGGATATAATTTAATATGTCACCTTTTCACCACATAGTTGAAAGTAAATCTAAAGGAAATTGAATAAGAAAATTGTATACTGTAGAGCCAGCAGGGATGGCCCATCCATTAAGGGTGCACGGGCGCCACCCTCCCTGTCCATTGCCGCCTCCCCAATCCATGCGTCCGGCCCCTTTCAGGACATTGGCGCATGAATTTCAACGGGAGGGGGCTGTTTTATTGAAGCATCGATTAGAGCCAGAGGCCAATATAGGGTGAATGCAAACCGAGCCCACTCAGGTGTGTTACAACAGCGAATAAATATTCGCTGTTGTAACACTGATCCTCCTCCCGGCCAATCAGGAAGCAAGTTTTGACACTGGTCACCCTATGGACTGAAAGGTCAGGCGATCCTATTGGATGCCTAGGAGGAGGAGGGGAGGAGCTGGAAGCCGCTATGGAGAAGAGGACTTGGAGCCTAGCCAATGTATTACACTGCCTGCCACCCGCCACAATGGGGTAAGTGCTGGGGGGGTGCGGCTCGGGGGGGTTATTTGCCAGCCTGACTGATGTGCCAAAGGTTAACTATAAAGTGTTTGGGCTCTCACCTTATTGTGTTCTACATGCACTGATGCAAAAGTCTAACTATGCAAAAGCATATTATTATAACAAACAGGTTCCGAGACAAAAATGTAAAGCCCCCTAATGCATATTCATGAGTCTTATGTGGCATCCCTGGAGCTGAGATTTGCTTTTACACATAATTTAAAGTTAGCAAACTTGATGCACATGCACAGTAGATCAATAAGCAGGATTTTGTGGCATTAAATACTTTTCAGTAATTTAGCAAAGCTTTTACTACATGTTTGTACGACTGCAAGAAGCTCACATAAAGGCTGAAGAGTACATACACTTTAGTTTTATCTGTATGCTTTAGACTGTGTTAAAGCATAGTCTTCTAATTTGGCACAAAGCAACCAAGCAGCTTCAAAATAAGCCTAAGGCACAGGAAGAGAGTGACAGATTGCAGGGATATAATTTAATATGTCACCTTTTATGAGCTCAAAAAGATACATTTTAGTGGACAGAAGGAGTTATGACTTACTCGAGCAATATCTAATTAGTTAAACTCAAAGTTGCTAAGTTGCTGCAGTAGTTCTTTCAGCTAAAATCTCACCAAAGAGCGTTGTATCCAGGCAACCAGCTTGGGGGATTGAAAAAAATGTGTTTCATTGTAGTGCAGAAATGCCAATGTCAAAGACGAAAGACTTTCTCATAGCAGATAATTCCCAAGGGGAAAGTTCTGCTACACGCTACTTGTCTCTCTCATGAAATACGCTCCCTTATGTAAGTTTTCAAAACTCCCTTTGGGCATGAAATTGTATTATGGAACTTCAAGCTTAAACACAGCATCTCTTTATCTTCCTTTGTCTTCGTATGCCTAGCTATTAGTTCTCTTGCAGGACACTGTACATAAGTCTTCCTATGGATAGAGGATAAGCAGTACACTAAATAAATAGTGGATAAAAGGAATGCAAAGACCGTGATGCAAGGAGCTAAAGTGGAATATACACCACAAAGCTTACATGGAAACTATAAACATAACCATCTCATGCAGGTGTTCTAAATTACACTTTTAAGTATATGTGATGTCAAAACTTTTTTTTTTGTTTTGGATTTTGTGGAAAAGTTTTAAAATCTCTGTAGGTTTTTACTTTTATCCCCACAGGGAAGTTTCACCGTCTTTTTATGTCCCTGGGACAGTGGGGAAGAAAGTAATAGGAAATATTTTTTTTTTTTTTTTTTTACTGGAACAGGAGGCGAGTGAAGTCATCCAATGTGAACGCTTATTCCATTGACAACAGTTCCCTCACTTTTCAGAGATTTACTCCCACTTAATTTTGTGTCTCTAAGACAGCAAATGATAAAAAAATCTCCCCAATGGGACACACACGAAAAAAAAAAAAATCTCTACCATATCCAAAGCTAATAAATAATAAAAATGTTGGCCAATGATTGCTATGTGTTTATGAGAGAGAGTAGAACATCCTGCATCAACACCCCTTTCTGATTTGCATGAATATCCCTAGTCCCTGCTGTTGTGGACTGAGAGGAGTAGTGGAACTAATAACGAGCCAGCAGATCAGAATCGTACAAAATGTCCAACCTTGTCTGTTATTGGGGCTAGGACACAAGTCGCATGGTTGTGTAGGGTGGACCAAATTTTATATTGGGGTTAACTATTACATAAGGTCATTTTCCAGTAGACTCTTGTAAGAGCAAAGGGATTTGCAATCTAGCACTTTGGAAAGGTATTATTTTTGTCAATCAAATTTTTCTAGTAACCAAGATACTGTAGCAAAGGATTTATTACAGTGGAAAGAAAGAC
Organism: Aquarana catesbeiana; assembly: GCF_042186555.1. NCBI lineage: Eukaryota > Metazoa > Chordata > Amphibia > Anura > Ranidae > Aquarana > Aquarana catesbeiana. The sequence goes on along the minus strand of NC_133326.1, from coordinate 200,720,883 downwards.
ATCAAGTTACATAAAAGATCAACTTTTATTTACAAGGATGATATTCACTTCACACAGACTACCTATTTCAATTTTTTTTTTACCAGAACCCTTGAGGTATAGAAGAGCCCACTCACTATACCTTTGTCACTGAGCTTTTCTTTTTGTTTTTTTTGAAGGCAGAATTTTTTTCAATCCTAACGCTGATCAGCCTAATTCTGGTCATATATCAATAGAAGATTAATACAAAATGATTTCTGTTCGGGAAAAAGACTTGGCCTTATTTGGTCACTTAGTTTGGATAGCTCGGGGAAACATAAGCAGGCTTGGTTCACATTTGACCCAAATTGAAAGCTTATCCCTTCAGGGGGTAGGTTAATTAGACTGGATTGAATGATACCACGGTGTAAAGAATTTTGTGCTGTCTACCTGATTTAGTTAATTGGTTAATCGGTGTTTTAGACTATTGCTAAACCTCAGCGTCCCAGCATATGATTCATGATTCAAGACCTTAAAGTGACACTAAACAGTATCTTTATAATACATACACATCCACTCCTCAGGGCCAGATTAGGAGCATCATGGGCCTGGTGCTGAGGACTTTGATGGACTTTTCTTAAACTTTATCAAGTTATCCATTATGTAACAGCATGGGCAGGTGACAGATACTATTAGACCCCTAATATCTCCCCTGCCTTCCAATGCAGCTATTCAAACAGAGATTCTATTTGAATAGCTGTATCCTCGGTTACAGTAGCCAAGGAATGATAGCTGTGACCTGTTAGCGAAATTTGGTTGTACGCAAAGCACACAGCCAAATCTCCTGTTTCTAAACATAATTGCAATTTCGTCTAATGAAATAAATGCAATGCATCTCACCTTTTGATCGTATCCATCCTCTGGTGTGTGCCCCAGCCATCCAACAAGACAAAACACATGGTTCTTACATTCTCATCTCAGCAAGATTGGCCTTTACAGCTCTGTCTGCCTCCTTTATTCAAAAGACCACAAAAGCAATCACAAACAGGAAGCCCTGGCCCCAACAGCCAATCGTTTCCTTCACAGGGTGTGACCTCACAGGATGTAAGTGACCATATAAGGATTTAACAACAGAATACAAAACAACCAATGAACAATGACTACAGGAGTCTTATGGGTGTGTCTGAGCAGAGACAGGGTGCATGTATGTTTTTAGAAGCCACATGGCTTTCAAACATTAACCCTGTCTCCAACCAGAACCCAAAAGACTCTCGTATTTCCGTTGATAGAAATCACTATTATACATTGTTCCAGAGAACAATGTATACCTGGGATTATTCTACTGTCTTTGTGGACGAGAGATTATCGGCAGGTGTACACTCATTGGGCCACAAATGTGTTGATCAGGCACACAGGGGCAACATGAGAGCACACTCGTTAAACCGACAATGTCTTTGCAGAGCGAACACATCCCCACCAGACGATCATTCTGTGCATCGCACAGGGGCCCTTAGCTGGCGGACATGTCCCCACTCCACAAACATTTCTCTACATCCCCAAAGAGCTTTTCACTACCAAACGGATCTCAACCAGGGTTGGCCTGCCCCAGTCAGCTATTAGAGCGGGCTGTGGTTGATCAGACACTGGGAGACTCTTATGACAACACATTAATATAAAATTTTCCACAACAGTCCCTCCTCTTGTCATATGATCCCATGTGTCCCTCGATGAATCCTGATCTTCTTAGTCCATAAAAAGTAAAACACGGCTTGACATGTAGACTCTGTTGGAGATGACGTGGTGAGCTGTAGTAGTCGCCGGTCGGTCTGGGATCCTCTGTGTCTTGTATGAGGGTCGGACTTCGGGGCATCTCATCAGGGAAGATGTGGTCATCTGCTCAGGCTCTGGTCACGCGTCCAATCAGGCAACAGGAGCACCTCATCATGGCATATAGAAGGAATAGAAACAAAAACAACATAAGTATATATACCCCTACTTCCTTCACCGCTGCAAAATAAAAATTAAATCTCCAACGATTCCCAAACCCTTAAAAAGGATTCCAACCTTCACTATCTATAGCTCTGGATTTGCCTTGTAGGGATCTAAACCTTATCCATATGGGCCTGAACTTTGTCACTACTATCCCCGATCCAGATATAACAATCTTTACTTATGAATTCCCAGAAACCCCCTTGGACTGTGGGAATTTCCTTGTAGCTTCAACCGTTACATGAAACATCCCATCCTCAATGGATGAGAAATTGTTCAAGCGTTTCATAAGCTCAAGCCCCCACCGTGTACAAGCAATTCCCTTCCAGCTGTCCCTGCCATTCTTACCTTCTCTCGTGCCATCAGATCCTCACGATCGGCCACGACATAAGATGCTGGGACAAGTTTCACCAGCACACATGAACCTCTTGCCTTACGGGAAATTACCTTATAAGCTGTAGATCCGCATTAATACCAAACTACAGTTGAAGCACGCTTGTGGGCTACCTAGTTATCCCGATACCAAAGCTGGCAAGAACCAGAGCTATTGTTAAAATTATAACTAATTTTACCCTCTAGAAATGTTTTGTTGTTAAGTTCTTTTGACAGGTGTCTGTTTGGATTTTACTAGTTTGTCAAAACTCCTCACACCAATATGAACGTCACATATAGCATGTACCGCCGTCATCGCTGGGGCACTAGTAGACCCGACCATGTGTCCTGTTCTCTTTCTTAGCTAGTTGGGATGCTTTCCATCGTTACCCTTGCCAAAATTTATTAAACAAAAAAATATAAATGAACAAAGATACTCCTCTACTCTTTGTAGTTGATCCGCTTCTTGCAGTGTCTGGCGTGGTCTCATCCCTCAAGCTTCTTTACAATGACCCAGTCACCTGGTTGGAAAGAATGTAAACTGGTTATTGTGTCAGGGTCCGGGATGGACTCGTGAACCCTGTGGTGTACCTTTTGAAGTTCATGTTACAGTGATTGCACCGACCCCATCAGCTGAGAATGTAGGTGACAGCTAATGAGGAAAGTACAATTCTGCTTTTGGTTGACCTTCAAACAAATCTCATATGACAATAACCCAGACATTGGGACTGTGGTCACTGCATAACCTGTGCGTGGCTTACCATCTGGGGTGTAATACCTGGAATCAGTGACAAAAAGGTTCTTAGCATCTGGGATGGGAGCCTCTTTCACCAGACTGCTGCTTGCTGATTCAAATTCTATCAAAGAAAGACAGTCTTGGCACAAACTTGGTTAGAATTAGAGCGGTTAGTATTGTTGGTTTGAAAATGTGTTATTAAAAATGTGTTATTCTCACCACTCTCATCCCCCCTTTTCTTCCCTCCTCATTACAAACTGGAGGAAGACATGCAGGCTTTAGAATGGTGCAGAATAAAACAGTGAAATAGCCTATGATACTTTTACCTTCTTATACACCTGTACACACAGTTCTAGAAACTCTTTGGACCTGAAAAGATACTTATAAACAAAGGTTATTACTCTATCCTTCAAAGAATGGTAAACAATACAACATTTGTGTACATTGGTAAATTGTCACTGACATTCCACAAAACCGATAATAACTAAACCCTCTGTAAATCTTACTTTCACGTTTTTTTTTTTTTTCCCCTAAAATACAAAACAGCCGCGACACACAAGAGAGCTGTCACGGGAGGTTCAAACATCTTGTTACCACATACAAACAATGAAACAAAGACAAACATTTAGATACAAATGTGGGGGAGATATTTCATAGTTCCCAAAAACGAAAATGAAAAATAAAAACAAAAACGACCAGATGGAATGCTGCCTTCGCTCTTTTAGCGATAAAAAAAAGAATACAATTTGAAAAGCACGAGAGCATTTCGAAATCTTTGCATGGACCAGCCACACAAAGTTCAAAAACAGGCCTGTGTATTTTTAATCACACAAATGTATACTATGCACCCATCAACTCACTCAACATTACAGATTTATGAAGCCACAGTCGCGCTACATCAACTCCAGAGGGATACCCAAAATAGTATCCTTGGACCACTTATGTCAATCTTTCTGGGGTTTAATGGCCTTTTCCTCAGAACTCAGATTTCATGTATTATGTAGCTGTCTGACTGGGGTGCATGGACGACCTATTGCCCATGACGATTCAAATCGCTTTTTTTGGCGAACTCTGCGTCCAGAGAACCCTGCGCTTTATTTTCGGAGCGATTATGGTTTGCGCCTTTATCACCATAATCGACCCCCGCATTCCGATTATTCTACACGGCCTGAGCGGGGCTGTTAGCGTACTACTCCTCACGTTTATGCTAATACAATCGCGAACTGGAATTCCGACTATTATACACGGTCCGACCAGTCTCACGATATACAGCCCTCTAAACGTGTTTGTCCGACAACTACAAAAACACCATGAAATCCTCCGCTATTCAAAACAAAAACAAACTTATGGCTTCTCTCTGTACCTCGATATTACAACAATAACTTGGATGCCTCCTGTTTGCTCTCTACCCAAAACTGTATTACAGTATAAACCTTCATTTAATTTAAAAAAATAAAAATGATTTTGTCTTTCCAAACACAAGTCAAAAGATGCCAAGCCCCTCCCACCAACTTCCTGTTGCATACCTGAGTAGGAAGAGGGAGGGGGAGGGGAAGCCTCAAATAGCTTCATATTTTGTCTATCAAAACATTAGAAAAATCTATGGCTAACATCAACAGATAAAAACTCTTTGTCCCGGAGTGGTTGGAATAAGCCCCCATATTGCAAATGGGAGGGAATCTCCCTTGACTCACATATCCCCTAGGAAAACCAAAAGTTTTGACCGAAATACCACGCAACAGTGTAACAAAAGCCAAAAACTGAAACTCCTGCAAAAAAGATGGCTGAAGGAGTTTTTTCCCTTCCACGGCAGCCACAAACAAAATGGTGCCATTAACACATGAAATTTAGTTGTTGATCCCGCCAAAATCGAGATTTCTTCACTAGAAACATAAACTTCTTTAAAACAACTGGTATAAAAACCTAAATGATTCTACTGGAAATGAAATTCAGTACAAAACCAGAGATGTTTCGCTGGAGACTAAAATCAGCAGAAACAAAAAGGCAGTTGCAGCAATCGAAAATCGGTCCACGGCAAAATGGAGACCCCCACAGGGTGTAAACAGCTCCTATTGTGATGTCCCAACAATGCATGGGCACTTGGATATGCGACAGGCATTTCAACTTAAAACCAATAATTCACAAAATGGTGCCTAAAAGCCAGATTGTAGCTTAAAGCACATGGCTTTGCACACACAAAGGAATACACAATGGAGCTTCCCCTATAGGAAGTCTCACAGGTCTTCAAAATGGCCGCCGATGCACATGGTGACCACAACAAAAGCCAGACCACAACAAAATGGCGCATTTTCCCGCCAAAACTGACCAAGATGGATAAACATTTCAAAGTTCACACACAAAGGAAAAGAAAATGGCCGACCGTAGTCACATGGTAGACAACAAAAGGAAGTAGCAGACAAAAACCATTTTCCTGCCAAAACCAAAAATTTCTCCCCAAAAACTTACACATTTGAGATACTAAATGAACGCTTAGACAAACATTTAAAAGTGTTAAAGTTACAAAAAGCACAACTTAGGAACACATGCTATCCAACGAAACAACCAAGCCACATAACCCACAATTACACGGCTGAAACATACCCTCAAACTCCGTTCACATCAGCTTTCACAGGAACCAAAACATTGAAAGATACAGACAGTGAATGCTTGCAATGTCTATTCAGAACATTAGAGTTCCCTTCCCCCAGGGCGTAGCCCCTTTCAATACAAAAACAACAATGCCTGCCCCTTCACTAAACTCATCTTTACAAACAGGTTCAGCTACTTACAAAACTACTCCACACACACATTGCAGGCTGCAAATAATATCAATTCATACATTTCTATTTCAAACATCTGCATTATTACACAGCATCACACACACACACAGGCACAGTCTCCTTACACAAAGATTCGAAATACAAATCACACACACACACACACACACACACACACACACACACACACACACACACACACACAGGCACACACACACAAGCAGGCACACACACACACACACACACACACACACAGGCACACACACACAAGCAGGCACACACACACACAGACACACACACACACACGCACAGGCACACACACACACACAGGCACACACCAGACATACGATCAAACTTCCAGCATTATTTCAAAAGACGAAAAATTTGTTCTTTTTGCGAAGCAGACCCTCCCCAGCACATCTTAATGATCCAATTCTGAAGGAGGTTCTGTTCACTCCTACCTGGCTCGCCATGCTGTTAGCGAAATTTGGTTGTACGCAAAGCACACAGCCAAATCTCCTGTTTCTAAACATAATAGCAATTTCGTCTAATGAAATAAATGCAATGCATCTCACCTTTTGATCGTATCCATCCTCTGGTGTGTGCCCCAGCCATCCAACAAGATAAAACACATGGTTCTTACATTCTCATCTCAGCAAGACTGGCCTTTACAGCTATGTCTGCCTCCTTTATTCAAAAGACCACAAAAGCAATCACAAACAGGAAGCCCTGGCCCCAACAGCCAATCGTTTCCTTCACAGGGTGTGACCTCACAGGATGTAAGTGACCATATAAGGATTTAACAACAGAATACAAAACAACCAATGAACAATGACTACAGGAGTCTTATGGGTGTGTCTGAGCAGAGACAGGGTGCATGTATGTTTTTAGAAGCCACATGGCTTTCAAACATTAACCCTCTCTCCAACCAGAACCCAAAAGACTCTCGTATTTCCGTTGATAGAAATCCCTATTATACATTGTTCCAGAGAACAATGTATACCTGGGATTATTCTATTGTCTTTGTGGACGAGAGATTATCGGCAGGTGTACACTCATTGGGCCACAAATGTGTTGATCAGGCACACAGGGGCAACATGAGAGCACACTCGTTAAACCGACAATGTCTTTGCAGAGCGAACACATCCCCACCAGACGATCATTCTGTGCATCGCACAGGGGCCCTTAGCTGGCGGACATGTCCCCACTCCACAAACATTTCTCTACATCCCCAAAGAGCTTTTCACTACCAAACGGATCTCAACCAGGGTTGGCCTGCCCCAGTCAGCTATTAGAGCGGGCTGTGGTTGATCAGACACTGGGAGACTCTTATGACAACACATTAATATAAAATTTTCCACAACAGACCGTGACATAATACATATCACTTATGGGGGGCACTAGTAACAGGAGCGATCAGAGGATATATATTCCTAGAGTTCCTCCTGCTCTCACTGGCAAAGTTGTTTTCCATGGTTCTGGACTCCTCAGTAGAACGAGAGAGCCTGGAAACCACTGTGGGTGCCACCAGTGGAAAGGTGCGCACTTTGACAGCCCCATAAAAGTGACTGGGCGGCTCTAGAGTCACCCAATCACTTTTATCAGAATAGCCCTTCACCGCAGCAGCTGTGAGCTTGATTTAACCACTACAATACTGTTTATAAATGCACCTTGGTAGCCAAGTGGTTAAAAAATAAAACAGAATACAAGGGAGTTACAGCACAAATAGCTTTATTTATTACTCCCAATGAGAATAATCTAGCAACTTTTGGCATATTAAAAGCACCATAATAAATGGCCCTTAGTATAATTGGCAACATGGAAAGCCTGTGTGTATATTAAAAGCTAGGATGGACTATGTTGAATCCACAAGGTGAACAGTAAATATAGTTGCAGAGCACAAGGATTACAATACTAACAATACATTACTGTAAGCAATAACAATTCTAAGAGATCCCCACACTATTATGATCTCCATCAGTACAGGATCCTGTGCAGTAAGTTAGCTAGTAATGGTCAGTGGTGTGGATAGAGATCAGTGTTATATTAATGATAGCACTCAGCATACAGATATCAGTTTTTTGTATAGGTAATAGTGTTCCGTGTATAGTGATCAGTGTTATACATAGATAATAGCACTATACAACACTGATCTGTATATCTGTATGAGTGATATTACCTATATATAGCACTAAAATCTGTACACTTAGCGAGTTAATTGCCTCCAATACACCTGTGCTGAGAGCACACACGCTGTGCGCTCCCGACACAGTTACCGTCACTTTACTGAAAGCTCCTAATCGCTCCTTGCGATTGGGAGTTTTTGGACCACGTGACCGCGGTGACAGCCAATCACGATGGTCACGTGACCTTAAGCTGCTCCCCGACCCTTGGCATCATAAACCTCTTAAAGGGCCGGGAGGCTCTGGCGCCAAGAGGTTAAAGACCAAAGAACAAAAACTGTGTAAAGTGGGAGGGGCATTATTGACAAGAAAATGAACCAATGCCCATACACAATAATATTCCTATCTTTTTTTTTTTTTTTTAATACATCCAAAGTTTATTTGAACATCATATAATAAAACATGTTTAATAAAAAACAGGCTGACACGAGAATACAAAGATTTTTGACTCCCATAGAGATTCATTCTGTTCACTACTTTACATACCACATGACTATAAACAAATCTTAGACCCCTTTCACACTGGGGCGGTTTGCAGGCGTTATTGCACTAAAAATACCACCTGCAAACCGCCCCAAAACAGCCTCCGCTGTTTGTTCAGTGTGAAAGCCGGAGGGCTTTCACACTGAAGCGGTGCACTGGCAGAAGAAGAAAAAATCTCCTGCAAGCCGCATCTTTGGAGCGGTGAAGGAGCGGTGTATTCACCGCTCCTAAACCGCTCCTGCCCATTGAAATCAATGGGACAGCGCGGCTATACCGCGGCAATACCGCGGCTATAGCCGCGCTATACGAGTGTTTTTAACCCTTTTTCGGCCGCCAGCGGGGGGTTAAAACCGCACCGCTAGCAGCCGAATACCGCGGTAAAACAGCGCTAAAAATAGCGCTGTTTTACTGCCGACGCCCCCTATTGCCCCAGTGTGAAAGCAGCCTTATATGAGATCAGGTATCTCCAATTATGACAGCTGTGCGGAAGACCCAACACCTTTCAAATTAGCACTTCTTCAGGGGTAAAATAGTGGTTATATGGACAATGTACAGTTTACACCTAATGAGCCATCTTTAACATAAAACCACAGGCCCAAATTGTAAGGATCTCCATCTGACACCTCTTCCATGCATGGGGACTGAGAACACAAGGAATGCCCAAAAGAGGCTGCCCGCAAAACACTCAGTGTTACAAGCCAGACCAACAGAAGGTTAAAGTATGGGTGTATCCGGTAACAAGCAGTCAGCATAAGTGAATTCAAACACCAAGAATAAGGATGAGCTTCAATTTCGAGTCAAACTCATGTTCGACTCGAACATTGGCTGTTCGCCCGTTCGCCGAACAGCGAACAATTTGGGGTGTTCACGGCAAATTTGAAAGCCGCGGAACACCCTTTAAAGTCTATGGGAGAAATCAAAAGTGCTAATTTTAAAGGCTTATATGCAAGTTATTGTCATAAAAAGTGTTTGGGGACCTGGGTCCTGCCCCAGGGGACAAAGATCAATGCAAAAAAAGTGTTAAAAACAACTGTTTTTTTGGGAGCAGTGATTTTAATAATGCTTAAAGTGAAACAATAAAAGTGTAATATTCCTTTAAATTTCGTACCTGGGGGGTGTCTATAGTATGCCTGTAAAGGGGCGCATGCTTCCCACGTTTAGAACAGTCTGACAGCAAAATGACATTTCAAAGGAAAAAAGTCATTTAAAACTACTCGCGGCTATTAATGAATCGCCGGTCTGACAATACACATAAAAGTTCATTGATAAAAACGGCATGGGAATTCCCCACAGGGGAACCCCGAACCAAAATTTAAAAAAAATGACGTGGGGGTCCCCCTGAATTCCATACCAGGCCCTTCAGGTCTGGTATGGATTTTAAGGGGAACCCCGCTCCAAAACTTTAAAAAAATGGCGTGGGGTCCCCCATAAATCCATACCAGACCCTTATCCGAGCACGCAACCTGGCAGGCAGCAGGAAAAGAGGGGGGGACGAGAGAGCGCCCCCCCTCCTGAACCGTACCAGGCCACATACCCTCAACATTGGGAGGGTGCTTTGGGGTAGCCCCCCAAGACACCTTGTACCCATGTTGATGAGGACAAGGGCCTCATCCCCACAACCCTTGCCCGGTGGTTGTGGGAGTCTGTGGGTGGGGGGCTTATTGGAGTCTGGAAGCCCCCTTTAACAAGGGGACCCCCAGATCCCGGCCCTCCCCCCTGTGTGAAATGGTAAGGGGGTACTGTACCCCTACCATTTCACAAAAAAACTGTCAAAAATATTAAAAATTACAAGAGACAGTTTTTGACAATTCCTTTATTTAAATGCTTCTTCTTTCTTCTAGACTCCCACAACCACCGGCCAAGGGTTGTGGGGATGAGGCCCTTGTCCCCATCAACATGGGGACAAGGTGTTTTGGGGGGCTACCCCAAATCCCCCTCCCAATGTTGAGGGCATGTGGCCTGGTACAGTTCAGGAGGGGGGGCGCTCTCTCGCCCCCCTCTTTTCCTGCGGCCTACCAGGTTGCGTGCTCGGATAAGGGTCTGGTATGGATTTTTGAGGGGACCCCACGTCATTTTTTTTTTAAATTTTGGCGCGGGGTTCCCCTTAAAATCCATACTGGTATATATTTTGAGGGGGACTCCACGCCATTTTTAAAAAAAATTTGGCCGGGGTTCCACTTAATATCCATACCAGACCTGAAGGGCCTGGTATGGAATTTAGGGGGACCCCCACGTCATTTTTTTTTAAATTTTGGTTCGGGGTTCCCCTGTGGGGAATTCCTATGCCATTTTTGTCAATGAACTTTTATGTATATTGTCGGACCTGCAATTCATTAATAGCCGCGAGTAGTTTTAAATGACTTTTTTTCCTTTGAAATGTCATTTTGCTGTCAGACTGTTCTAAACACGGGAAACATGCACCCCTTTACAGGCATACTATAGACACCCCCCAGGTACGAAATTTAAAGGAATATTACACTTTTATTGTTTCACTTTAAGCATTATTAAAATCACTGCTCCAGATAAAACGGCCATTTTTAAAACTTTTTTTTGCATTGATCCATGTCCCCTGAGGCAGGACCCAGGTCCCCAAACACTTTTTAATGACAATAACTTGCATATAAGCCTTTAAAATTAGCACTTTTGATTATTCATGTTCGTGCCCCATAGACTTTAATGGTGTTCGTGTGTTCGAACTAATTTTTTGCCTGTTCACAAGTTCTGGTGCGAACCGAACAGGGGGGTGTTTGGCTCATCCCTAACCAAGAATATCTTCAATTGGACTCAGGGGACCAAACCTGAGTAATGAAGACTCATTGTAGCTCTGTTAAACCAGCTGGGCACATTTATGGGAGGAAAAAACAAACAGCACCTAATGTTGCAGTGTTTTTCTGCCTTGTAATGTCCTCCAGGAGCTACTGAAACTTTCCTTTTACCCCTAGTTCATAGTCCATAGACCCAAGTCCATCCAAGGAGTGAGCCAAAGTGGATGGCTACTTTTTAACAGGAAGTTGGATCACAGCAGCAAAAAAAAAAAAAAAAATGGAATTCTGAGATTTGAAGAACGTTGAGAGCAAACAAAAGATCTTTTTTAAAGTTAGGAATGCTTACTATATTTTTTTTAATCCAGAGTTTAGCATCACTTTAATCTTGATTCAAGTCATTTGTATTTCTATATACTTTTCTATATCATAAATGCAGCTAAACTCCATTTAACAAACTAGCTAGTAAGCAGGTAGATAAAAATTTCCCATTTAAATATGTCACATGGTTCACATTTCCTAAATAACCATCCATAAATATTTAATATATTATCTTTTTAGCATTTTTGCTATAGAATGTATGATTCACAATGGGGTCTGAGCAAAGCAAGTCACTTTATATGCTCTTCCTATTGATTCTAAAGGCAGTAAAGCTGAAATACTTAATATCCTGTATTCATTTCCTCTTTTGTAAGATGTTTCATCATTAATATTAGTTTTATTGTTAAACTGTACATTCTACCATGTCCCACAACTATTTGTTTATGAACTGGTATACCAAAAATGTCTTCTGTTTTTAGTACAAGGCTAGAACATTGTTTTATAGATGATTTATTAATGAATAAGAAATATATTTAGGGACAATATTGCTATTGATTAATTAACAGCCATGCGTGCATAGACATCTAGAAATGTCATAGATTCCTCCATCAGTAACAATTAAGGAATCCCCACTACCGGCTATTGTATGAAAGCAGTCATGACTCCTGCAGCTGCTTGAATATCTGATTGGATGTAGTTACTGTTCAGCCAAAATTTTCCACCTCCCTCTTTAGATTTTTCAATTGAAGTGTGGCGAGCTGGGTGGTGTCAGCTCATGGCTCAGAATTGTCTGATTCAGCAGGAATCAGCTGAAATTTGTGTCATGTGTGGCCAGATAGTACAATATGCCCTGCCAAGTTTTAAACATTGACTATTGTCACTTTGGGCAAAATGTCTGCATACCATTCTATGGTTAACAGTTTTCCCTGTGGTGTGAGTATTTTACAATGAGGTATATAAATGTAAAATGGGTTGTTTTAATTGCATTGGGACTATAAGGATTTCATAATACATTTTAGAATTTGTGGTGCATCAAACTGAAGACAGAACAGAACTGAGCAAACATAATTCATATTATTAACGTGTTAAAAAAGAGCATTGCTAAAAAGTTCTTCTACTAGTAATAAAAAGAGGATTTGCTTGTGATGCTCGCCTCCTGTTTTTTTGCATTTAGCAACCATTGGGACATATAGGTACACATTCTGTCTGCATGACCTCATTTCAACTGCTACCAAAATCCTATATTATGGTATCAACATACAATTAAATGGTTCTATTGCATGAATATGTTGTGTTCTGTTCATGACCATCTGAGTTTCCCTTGGCTGCTCTAGTTTTCTTTCAGAAACATACTGGTAAACTTCAAAAAATTTGCCCTAGAATATGCATACAGTAAGTATGGTTATGCCATTTGACTGGTAGCTCCTTTATAGCCAGGGACTGATGTGTTTGGTGCTATCTGCTTTGTAAATTCCTATGGTGTTGACACCATACAAATACAGAAAAATGGGGTCATTAGCACCATTGTGTTTAATTGGTTAGCCTTTAATCTGCCAGGGAATATACAGTATAAAGAAAAGAAAACCTTAGGTTATTGATTACTTCTGCCATCTTCTGTTCAGTAGCATGGATGAGCTTGAATTTGATCTGAACCTGGAAGCATTGTTGTCATTGTTGGCAATGAGCTGCAGGCCAGAGATTCCCAGCCCCATAGCTGCAAGAATACAAAAGGGCAGGGATGCTTGTAACAACATTGACCTAATATGGCCAACCTTGTGTATGTCAGATGCAGGGGGGACATCTGTCACCCGCAGCTTACTGGCCCAGGAATGACAGCTAACTTCAGGTTCAAACTCAACCCACGCCCAAGCTTGTCAGTATTCAAGAGGCTCCTGTATTGTGAGTGGGAAAATCTTATAACCAAGTTGTATATATTTTCTTTCCCAGCCAATCACTGAGGGGTTGGCTCGTTGGCATGACCAGAGGGAAGGTCATACAGGTTTGAAACAACTTTCCAGAGAATTTTTCCTACCTCTGGGCTTTGCGCAGCAAGATCTGTATCCCTTGCTCTGGGAGAAAATGTGCTAGACTATTGCTAGAAAATTTTCTCTGCTGGGATCCTATCCGGAGGGAGCTGTACTTATGATGCAGCTAGATTAGAGATAAAAAGATCCACTGCGTCCTGGGTAAGGTATCTGTGGCTACCCATACAAGGCCAAGAGACCTGCACTGTCCAGAGAAATAGAGGCACATGTGGTTGCTTATTAAGAGCCATTGAGTTGTCCACAGAATGAAGCAGACAGAAGAATCCTGGGTTTGTAAACTGTGATTCAAGCAATGTGTGTACCTAAGGCCTAGAAGTTAAAGTGATTGTAAAGCTTTGTTTTTGTTTTTTTTAAATAACAAACAAACAAACATACTTACCTCCACTCTGCAGTTTGTTTTGCACAGAGTAGCCCGATCATCGTCTTCTGGGGTCTCCCGGCAGCACTGGTAGCTCCTCCCTGCATCGTATAACCCCCTAGGAGAAGCACTCTCCCGGGGAGTTACCTTGCGGGTACGCTCCCGAGTACAGCATTTGTGTCCATAACGAGAGCCAATGGCAATCTATCCAATCAAGAGCCGAGACAACAGGCAGATGGGAATAGCGCGTCTCCACCGAGGGAACGAACGGGCTCGGGTGAGTAAAACGGGGGGCTGGGGGGCCGGTCACTGACAGAAGTTTTTTCATCTTAATGCATAGGATGCATTAAGGTGGAAAAAACACAAGGGTTTACAACCCCTTTAAAGTTGCTGTACCATTTGGAAGATCAGGAATTTGCCGTGACAAAAAAAGTGCTTCTGTTGATTTCTGTATATCCTGTTTTTCTAAACCTCACTCCAATGGGTTACCAACAAAAAAAAACTTTAAAATCTACCAAAGTGACTGGCTTCAACTATATTCAAACCACTACATTCCAAGGCTCCTTGCCCTGAGAGTAGATGTGCCAGGGAGCTACAGGAAAGTAAGAGGACAGGGCCATTCAGAGATGTATGCCTGCTAGGCTACTTTGGGGGTTACCTTACACCATCCTAGGAAGAGTAGTGCTACATGTGTTGTAGCAGTATAACTACTGATCTCTACAATCTATTTTTTTTATCTATTTTAAACCAGATCTAACAGTAATTCTCTAGTACTACTGCTTTTAATAATATTTAAATAGAGTGTTTGCATAATATAGAGTATATAGTTTACAGCTAATATAAACCCACTAATACGCATACATAGCTATAAAAATAAATGCCAGAATTACCGAGCTGCAGGTCCAGTCCTTCCCTTGATTTGCTAAATGAATGTTAAAGCAAAAGCATTTATATTTGACAACCTTAAATAAAGTGTTCTGACCTACATAATATTTTGCAGGACAAAATACTTATTTTGAGAAATCCTTGGTTGACAGACTTTGTTCTCATTTTACAGATTGTGAATTTGACAGATTTCACCATACTTTAATATTCTTAACTCCTCCCTAAATCCTCCTGCGTGAGACTTACTAAATCAAAAGTGACACACAAGGCTAAAAGGGGATTAGAACATTTGATACATTGATGCAAACAAGATCACAGGCACTTTTATAACATTATAAAATATTTAAAAAGTCTAGGGAAAATCCCCAGGGCACAGTCTAAGTATATTTTTAAGATTTGAAAGTCATCGAAAAAATAATGAAAATGGAAACCTTGTTCATAATTGTAAAAATGATATGCTGTTGAAAGTAATATATATATTTTCATTGCTTATGTCAGATCATTTTCCATTTTCAATATCATTCTCAATTTTGTTTTTAGAAAGAACTGCTTCTTCTATCATATCCACCTAAATTCTACAGTCCTCTACAGAAAACTGTAGATGTGGGATCTAATTTACGCAAGTGTGAAAAACTGTGAAGTGAGGTGATATGCACGCAAGCAAAGCGATTCTAGGACTGATTTACTAAAGTATTAGTGAGCTTAAGGGATTTTTTGTGCACTGCAAACATTCAATGGAGTAAAGGGAAATTTTGGAAAACAGATCTTCTTCACTTGAAGACCAACTGTTTCACCCCCTTCCAGTCTAGGTCACTTTTCAGTTTTCAAAACACACTTTCAAAACTTTGAATGACAATTACTCAGTCATACAACACTGTACCCAAATGAATTTTACATCAATATTTTAAGACCAATAGAGCTTTCTTTTGGTGGTATTTAATAACTATTGGGTCTTTTACTTTTTACTACATAAAGGAAAAAATAATTGAAAAAAAGTGTTTCTAAGTTTGTTATAAAACTTTGCAAATAAACAATCTTGTATTATGTATTCTGCTACATTTCTTTGGTGAAAAAAAAAACAAATAGGTGTATATTTTGTAGCGTGAAATTTAGAGAGTCTACAAAATATGGTACACATTTGAAAATTCATCAATCCTGAAGTACTGGCTGCCTATCTTATTTCTTAAGACCCTAAAATGCCAGGACAGTACAAATGCCTCCAACATGACCCCTTTTGAAAAGTGGACAGTCCAAGGTATTTAGTATGGTGAGTTTTTTTTTAAGTTTTTGTCACATTTTTTTGAAAAATTAAGAAATAAAATAAAATGTGTTTTTTTTTTCACAAAGTTGTCATTTTAACAATAGAAAGGTTTGTGTTTGAGGCTGGTGGATTTTAATGGTATTATAACAATTAAGATACAAAGTTATATAAAACAAATAACGTTTTATTAAATTAGCATCAGCATATTTAAAACATACAAATTTAAGAAGATCTATCTAGACATAAAAGGTGCAACTGAAATAGGTGGTTCACCAAATCTCAACTATGCTTGCATGCTCGACTTGCATCACAAAAAGATAACAGTATGGTAACAGAGTTATGGTAAGCACTATGCTTACCATGACTCTGTTACCATACTGTAATCTCTTTGTGATGTTCTATTTTGTTTATTATGATTAATGTTGTTTTTCTTTTCTATTCCATAGTATTACATACTGTCTTTGTTCTTTTAACACATTATTATGCAAATAAAAGCTCCTGAAGAAGTGGTGAATTTCTGCAAAACATATTGAGCATGCAAGCATAATTGAGATTTGGTGAACTGGTATTACCACCTATTTCAGTTGCACCTTTTATGTCTAGATAGACAGAGCTTCCTAAATGTGTATGTTTTAAATATGCTGATGTTAATTTAATAAAACTTTATTTGTTTTATATAATTTTGTATCTTAATTGTTTTAGTACCACTAAAGTCCACCAGCCTCAAACACAAACCTTTCTATTTAAAATAGGGCATAGGTACACCCTTTTCTATATTTAATTTGCTTATATAGTGGCACTTTATTTAAACTGTACTTTTAACAAGTGTTTTCTCTTACACAGCACAGGCATACTGACAATCACACACCAAAAAACATTCTGCTACTCCTTCCAAGTATGGGGATACCATATGTGTGCAAGCACCCAAAATGTCATTTATGAAAGGATTAGTGAGCCTTTTAAATATGTCATTTTTGCCACAAGTTTTTGGAAAATGCAGGAAAGAAAATTAAAATGTATTTTTTTATACACAAAGCTGTCAATTAATAGGATATTTCTAACACATATCATAGGCTTATTTAGAATTACACCTCAAAACCCATTCTGCTACTCCTCCTGAATATGGGGATACCATATTCGTGAGATTTATATATATATATAGGGGGGGGACACATTTGCAACTTGGCTCTTTCTCAAAGTGGCGATTTCTACAAGTGAAATGCACTTCTGACTCTGCACTTATCGCTCACCATCTGACTGTCTGATCTGAAAATATCATCTTTGTCCTCCCACAGGTATGCTCCTACTGCTACAACTCCAACCAGAATCGCATTAGTGAAATCTGTCTCCTATGTCTCTTAACTCTGGTATGCTCCTACTGCTACAACTCCAACCAGAATCGCATTAGTGAAATCTGTCTCCTATGTCTCTTAACTCTGGTATGCTCCTACTGCTACAACTCCAACCAGAATCGCATTAGTGAAATCTGTCTCCTATGTCTCTTAACTCTGGTATGCTCCTACTGCTACAACTCCAACCAGAATCGCATTAGTGAAATCTGTCTCCTATGTCTCTTAACTCTGGTATGCTCCTACTGCTACAATTCCAACCAGAATCGCATTAGTGAAATCTGTCTCCTATGTCTCTTAACTCTGGTATGCTCCTACTGCTACAACTCCAACCAGAATCGCATTAGTGAAATCTGTCTCCTATGTCTCTTAACTCTGGTATGCTCCTACTGCTACAACTCCAACCAGAATCGCATTAGTGAAATCTGTCTCCTATGTCTCTTAACTCTGGTATGCTCCTACTGCTACAACTCCAACCAGAATCGCATTAGTGAAATCTGTCTCCTATGTCTCTTAACTCTGGTATGCTCCTACTGCTACAACTCCAGCCAAAAACTGAAACACTGCTATCTTTTTTTTTTTTTTTTTCTTATGTGTCTCTAATAATGCTGGTATGTTATGTTTACTTAACTGTCTGTAGACCTGTCCACATTACAATGCTTTATTATCTCCCTTGTCTTACCCAAAATTATGGCTCTCTTAACTTTAGTGCCCTCTTGCTAGTTTGTTTGTGACTTAAGAATTTTGCCCTCTTAACCAGCCAAGCTTTATAACCTCTTGATTGCTAATTGAAATCCGCCCACACCCTACCTCTATCAGTATATATTTAAGCTTCTCTTGGGGGAAGCATTTGCAGGGGGGACACATTTGCAACTTGGCTCTTTCTCAAAGTGGCGATTTCTACAAGTGAAATGCACTTCTGACTGTGCACTTCAGCGAAGGCACAAAGCGAAAGGACACAAGATAAACACTTTGAAATCCAGCACACAGACATCAAGTGAACTTGTTTATTCCTTTAACTTTTTCCTTGGAACATGCTTTCTCTACCACTGCTTTTGACAACTCTGTCCTCCATCCTAAAACTATCTCTCCACCCGCCAACTCACTCACTGCACAGGAGATTGCCAATCACTTCAAACAGAAGATTGATACTATTCGTGCTGAGATCTCTACTGTGCCGACACCCTCCACGCTTTACACTTCATGCCCACAGGCACAATCATTATTTCCCTCTTTCAACCCCACCTTTACAGACGAAGTTGCTAAACTACTTGCTAATGTCCACCTTACCACCTGCCCTCTGGATCCTATTCCCTCACAAATGCTACGTTCACCCTCTGGCCCTATACTACACTCTCTAACCCACATCTTCAATCTCTCCCTCTCTTCTGGCATCTTCCCTAACTCTCTAAAACATGCACTTGTCAGACCCATACTTAAAAAGCCCTCACTGGACCCATCCAATCTTAACAACCTACGCCCCATCTCCTTGCTCCCCTTCTTATCCAAACTCCTCGAACGTCTGGTCTACAACCGACTGAGCGTCCACCTCGCTGATAATGGCCTTCTCGATCCCCTTCAGTCTGGATTTCGTCCTCAACACTCCACAGAAACTGCTCTCCTAAAACTAACAAACAATCTACTAACGGCCAAAACCAACACTATTCTGTACTCCTACTTCTGGACCTCTCTGCTGCCTTTGATACGGTTGACCACCCCCTCCTCCTCAAAAAACTACACGCCTTTGGTCTCCGTGACTGTACACTTTGCTGGTTCTCTTCTTATTTATCCAACCGCACCTTTAGCGTTTCTTATAACTCTACTTCCTCCTCTCCTCTTCCTTTCTCTGTCGGGGTCTCTCAGGGTTCTGTTCTTGGACCTCTACTATTTTCAATCTACACTGCCTCCCTGGGTCAACTGATAGCCTCCCATGGCTTCCAATACCACCTCTACGCTGATGACACCCAAATCTATTTCTCTACCCCTCAGCTCACTCCCTCTGTCTCCTCACGTATCAGTAAATTACTCTCAGATATATCAGTCTGGATGTCTCACCACTTCCTTAAACTCAATCTAGCCAAAACCGAACTTCTAATTTTTCCTCCCCCCTATGCCTCTTCCCCTGATCTCTCTGTCAAAATCAATGGCACAACTATAAGCCCATCCCCACATGTCAAGGTTCTAGGTGTAGTCCTAGACTCTGAACTCTCCTTTAAGCAACACATCCAATCACTGTCCAAATCCTGCCGCCTCAACCTCCGCAACATCTCCAAAATACGCCCCTTTCTAACCAATGACACAACAAAGCTCTTAATTCACTCGCTGGTCATCTCTCGCCTTGACTACTGCAACTCCCTTCTTATTGGCTTACCACTACATAGTCTATCACCTCTTCAATCCATTATGAATGCCGCTGCCAGACTCATCCACCTTACCAATCGCTCTGTGTCTGTTACTCCTCTCTGTCAATCCCTCCACTGGCTTCCGCTCGGCCAAAGAATTAAATTCAAAATTCTAACAACTACGTACAAAGCCATCCACAATTTCGCCCCCAGCTACATCACTAGCTTGGTCTCTAAATACCAACCTACTCGCTCTCTTCATTCCTCTCAAGACCTCCTGCTCTCTAGCTCCCTTGTCACCTCCTCCCATGCTCGCCTCCAGGCCTTTTCCAAAGCCTCTCCAATCCTATGGAACTCCTTACCCCAATCTGTCCGCTTATCTCCTACTTTATTAGCTTTCAGAAGATCCCTGAAAACCCTTCTCTTCAGAGAAGCCTATCCTACCCACACCTAACAACTGTACTTTCATTTTTTTTTTTTTTTTCATCAGCTCATCCCCCACAGTTATTACCTTTTGTCTCCACTTGACCCTCCCTTCTAGACTGTAAGCTCTAACGAGCAGGGCCCTCTGATCCCTCCTGTATTGATTTGTATTGTAAGTGTACTGTCTGCCCCATGTTGTAAAGCGCTGCGCAAACTGTTGGCGCTATATAAATCCTGTATAATAATAATAATAATAATAATAATAATAATAATAATTATATATATATACATATATATATATATATATATATATATATATATATATATATATATATATATATATACACATTACTGTGCAAAAGTTTTAAATTAAGAATGCTTTCAGTAATTGAAGTGTTTAATAGTCTATTTTTGTCAATTAACAAAATGGAAAAATGGAAAGTAAATGAGGAGAAATGAAAGCTAAATCAAAACAATATTTGGTGTGACCACCCTTTGCCTACAAAACATCATCAATTTTTTTAGGTAGGGAAAGAAAGATATCACCGCTCTAGGGAGGTCAATCAGGAACAGACATCTCCTCCATGCTGGAAGTAACAGGTACCGGCAATGCTTGTAATGAAGTAGAGAGAAAAAGTCCTGGACAGCTGCACTCAAAATAGTGAATTACCTTTATTGAATGATGATCATAAAAGATACATGCCACAGCAGAAAATTGCAGGAAATCTGACGCGTTTCACACTGAAGTCAATGCTTAATCATAGCTCATGCCTGACTGACAGTGCGGCTGTCCAGGACTTTTTTTCTCTACTCAATTTTTAGGTACACTTGCACACAGTTTTTGAAGAAACTCGGCAGGTAGATTGTTCCAAACATCTTGGAGAACTAACCACACATCTTTTGTGGATGTAGGCTGCCTCAGATTCTTCTGTATTTTCATGTAATTACAGACACACTCGATGATGTTGAGATTAGGGCTCTGTGGGGGCCAAACCACCACTTCCAGGGCTCCTTGTTCTTCTTTATGCTTTTATATATGTAGCGCTACCCTCTTGAGGGCCGCTGGATTGTAAAGTCTTCCTATCCCTGCACAGCCAGGCAACAGGCATTGGTTTTTAGGATTTATTAAGGAAATTCAACTTGGATAGGGTAAAGGGGTTATGGGATGCCCAACTTGACTCGAAGAATAACAAAATGAGGACAACTTCCTTCTCTAGCACTCTGCAAACAACAGATATTTGACTGTATTCCCTTCGGAATAGCAATAGTCTTTGAAAAAAGTAATCCCTTTTTGGAACACTGTATGGATTTTTAGCGAATCCAACTTGTAGGAGCTCTCGGTCCTCTTAGTGAAAAAATACCAGCCCACCTGGCTATAGCATCTGATCCCAAGGCAAGAGGTTAGGTAAGCAATAAACTGTCCCCTGAAGACTTGCCAAGAACCTGCATCTAGCAGACTTCTCCCTTATAGGCCTTGGGGGTATAGAGGTACTCATACTGTCCCTGGAAATCCTGCTGCTTAAAAATAGATTACTTCACAGTCCTCCTGTTGTGCAGGTCCTTCTATGCAAGCCAGGGTCTCTCAGAAGAGATGGCAGGGTAGTGATTTTCCCTCTGTCCTTCTCAGCTCTCAGTCTGGAGGCGTGGCCCCTTCAGCCCCAGGAAAGCAGGGCCCCTTCAGTCCCAGGCTAAACTGTACAGCTTCCCCACTCCATCTTCTATATGAATCCCCCTTGCTGGAGAGGTTCCACAATATTTATGGGCCTGTTTGACCACCCTGCCAAGCATCCTGCCTGGGGAACCATAACCAGGGGGAGGCAATAGAGGCCTGGTCTGTAGAGCCTTGCAGCCTGACCTGAATCTGAACCCTGATCCAATTAACAGACTCATTCAACTATTAGGAGTCAAGTAAAATTTCATACACCTATTCTAGCACTAGAGGGTGCTACATATAACTTTATATATTTTTATGAACATACTGTCACCAGAGCAAGTGCAGTATCACTATAGTGACATTGTATTGCTGTGACAGTGATCAGAGGCAATAGGTGGTGGCACTGACATACAGTGATTTTTTTTTTTTATTGAAAAGCCAGTGGCGTGCAAAACACACCCAAAAACTTCCACCCGGTGCCAAAAAAGTGCACACACATAAAGAGTGAAACACAAAAACATGCAACGGGTGTTTACACTGATCCTCCACTAGGGAAGGACCTTACCCTGATCCCCCAGGGCGTTAGGCTCCAGACAGGGACTGAGGTACTTCACTTGGGTCCATCTAGCCAAAACCAGACGGACCCCCATTCTCTGGAAGGTCTGCCGAAACAGACCCACCCAAGTACTAGATGGGACTCCCTCGAAGGAAGACTCCATGAGAGAAGGTGAACCAAGCCAGAAGGCCTTTTATCCACCTCCTCCCAAGACTTTCAGAGTAGGCCAGAGGACCCACACCCTACTCATCACACAGTGACAAACGTGTATACACTTCAAACAAAAACATACAAAAAAGTGACAAACACGGGGATGAATAAAAAGAAAGTGGGGAGAAGGAAGGTGAGAGAGTGAAAAGTGACCATTGTGTAATACAATGGCCCTTGGCCAGGAATAAAAATTTCCCCTGGTGCTAGCCAAAAGGCTCGGCCCTAGAGGCAGGTGCGAAAAACGTGTGTTGTGGTGAAGTGACCATGGTGCCATAAATCAGGTGACGAAACACTGTGACTGTATGGCAGCCCTGAACTGCCACTTCAGGGGCACATTCACCACTGGCTTTTCGTGCAACTCTGACCCCCCGATCCAGACCACAGCAGCCCCCACCCCAGGCAGGAAGGCATGAAGTTCTGGAAGCTTGGTGAGAGCCCTTTACCATCAGGCCCCACCATCGTTCCATCCCTCCTACTAAATTACATTCGGGAAATACTAGCCGCTCCCTCTGTGGGAGAAAGTGGAGCCAGTGTTCTCTCCCGAAAAACTGTCCGGAGCTAGAGCTGGCCCAATCTAGGCCAGAAGGCCAGGGACCCGACCCTTCAGCTGGACCCAGTGGTTCTCCATCCTCATCAGAAGGCTTCCCTTTCGGCTATGAATTGCTCCAGGTCACCTTTACTCCAGCAGGTTTTGCATAGCAACCGCCATCCCATCTCCACCTCACTGTAGATCAGGGATGGAAGCAAGCGTCACCTCCTGGAAACTGATAAGAACAGATACCACACTTGATCTTAGCCAAAAGGCAGAGAAGTGCAAACAGTGAGGAGATGATATGCTGTAACCTCTAGCAACCAATCAGTAAGCAGTAATGATGTGCAGTAACCTATAGCAACCAATCAGTGAGCAGTATTGATGTACAGTAATCTCTAGCAACCATTCAACAAGCAGAAATTATGTGCAGTAACCTCTAGCAACCAGTCAGTGAGTGGTAATGATACACTGTAACCTCTGGCAACCAATCGCAATTGCTGTCTTCTCTGATTCAGTAAACTGATTTAGGGTCTAGCTGCTTTTTATTGTATGCCTCAAAGCAGGTGGAGAGAGAAACTGCATGGAGGGGGGGGCCAAAATTTTTTTTTGCCCAGGGTCCAATCAATATTAAAGACGGCCCTGATTTTAATGCTTGATGAGTAGTTGTTAAAGCTTAAGTCTGGGCATATAAAAAAAATAAAAATAATGCTTCTTCCCGCCTCATGCACCATTAAGAAATATATAGCTTTGTTTACAAAAATATATTAAATGCCCCAGTTTAATACCAATAAAGCTGAATAAACTCAGATATTTTAAAAAATGTAATACAGCACCGTATTGATTAATATATCATTAAATGTTTTTTTTTTTTTCATTCAGGCAGCATAAGTACTTGAGTTTGACCTGGTATTAACCTCTTGCATGCTGATAGGAGGCAGAGAAGAGTAACATAAGGATGAGCTCATCAGTGTGCTACTTCTCTCTTCTCTGTCCAGTCACACAGTGGGGGTGGGAAGGAGACTGGTAAGTGAAAATAAAACTGCAGCAGATAAAAATCAGGTCTCCTCACCTGCCAGGTAGAACTGTGCTGAGTTTGTGTGAGTACTAGATGGAGAGAAACACAAATTCTTTGGCAAGTGAACAGCTCTTATATACATATTTTATCTGTATATTTTTTGCTTGTCTAGAATTGTTTAAAGCAGAACTAAACCGATAATTTTAACAGTTTCCCAAAACAGTTACATTCAAGGCATGGCGTGAAGGATAACTCTCACAGTCGCTTGTACTCACAACTGAGCTGTCATGCCATAAAATGACTGATGTCATACCTGTTCACATGTGCCGCGCCATGGCAACTGCAGATCAAAAGAGGCAGCTAATAGAGAGCAGAGGCAGATGGCAGCTTCTTTGGCTGCAATGGATAGGAAGGATTAGTTTCACTTTAGGCTGCAGTGACAAGCTACATGTAAAGGAATTCCAGTACAGTGACTTACGCATAGATTTACGAATGCGCATAGCATCGCTAATAGAAATGAGCATAGATGCATTGTTCATAGGAATGCGCATGCATGTGCACCCATGTGCACGCACGCAGGAGCATGCCCACAGTTTCTGGCGCCAGACGGGCTATTTAAGGAATGATCTTGCTTCCTGTCAGTGCCGACTGGTCTTCAGCTTTCCCTGTGTCCTGAGTGTATCCTGTATCTTGTTGATGACCCGGCTTGTTACTAACCCGATCCTGGATTCTGCTTTTACCTCTGCCCACCTGTTACTGACCACGCTTCCGCCTACGCTTCTGTACCTTGTTGCCCATCTGCTATTTACCTCGGCTACCTCTGTGACCTCGCTTCTGCTTCCGACTTGGGTTTATACCACTTCTGAGTGCCTGCTTCGGCAGTCTTTCATACCCACTCCGGTCTTCAGTGTGTTCCAACCTAAAGCCTGCTGAGAGCTTCAACAAGCCACACTTCCAGAACCTGCAGTACATGCGGAATGCCCCTTTAACCTTGGTTGGTCCAGCGTGCATCACATCTGCTCCTGGCCTAATGTTCTGCTTGACTTCTTAAGCCTGAATCTCCTGCTGCAAGTTCTGCTATCAACACCTGCCGGCACTCATGTTCCTCCTGTCACTTGGCACCATCTATTCCACCTTCAGTGGGGCCTGGGCTGGAGATACAAGAGAGGCCAACCTTGTCAATTCAGTCTCCTACCAGGTACATGACACTACATCTCAATTCTTCTCTCTTCTTCACCATAGTCTGGTAGGGTACTTCATGCAGCACACATGTCACATCTGGATAATGTGGAAACCGTACATTGGTGATCAGAAGGGTCAATCACATGGTCGTCTATGGTTACAGTGCCAGTGTCATGACATCTCGATATAAGGGGCAACAAAAAGACTGGTTGACTCCACAGAAAATCAGCTTGTGCTAGCCTTTCTTCATTACCAGAAGAGATGTAGCTGACTCAGGAAAGCAAACTATGGTTTTACTATGTTTATTTTAAAGGGTTTTACTATGGCTTTACTACATTGTATATCTTTCTGGGACTAAAAATAATTACCTTCACATACCTTCAAACTGAATATATTGACTGACTGCACAAATGCATATTTGGTAAATCTGTTTGTCACCACTGTTTCAACTCCATCTGTAGCCCTGCTCACATTAGTTCAATGTTTATTTAGCCATTAAGCCTTACCTAAATTATGGGTTTCCTTATCTTAACAATTTTGGCCTTTTAGTCCCCTTCCAGTTTGATTGTGGTGGGAAAGTTATGCCCTGCTAGCTGTGTTCCTAATATCCCCTCCTAATTGATTAATTGCCAGATTCAACCCACACCCAACACACAGTATAAAAACAAGGCCTTCTTTACGGGGGAGCACATACAGGGGGCTGCACATACAGGGGGTTCTTCCAAAGAAGTGGGTTCTTTAAATAAGTGGCACTTCTGCTCTTGCACTTCAGCGATTTGCACAAAGCAAACTATAACAGACTGCAGGTGACCCCATTTCCAAATTTTATCATCTTCCTCTCTAAAACATGCTCTCTTTACCTCTCCTCCTTTTCACAATTGCTGCCTCTCTCCTCAAGCTCTCTTTTCTCCATCCCTCTGCTCCACCCCACAATCTGTACATATCATCCTCACTTCTCCCCTCCCCCTGTTACTGCACTCATCACCTCTTTCTATCTCTAAGCCCACTTGCTAACAAACCCCCCAGGATACTGAAGCATGTCCCCTCATACAAACCACATTCTCATACTACCTCCCTCACTCTTCTGCTTCTCCTAATCGCTGGAGATATTTCCCCAAACCCTGGGCCCCCCTTATTTAACTGTACCCATCACCATCACCCTACACCCTCTGGCAGTAGTCGCAATCTACACAATTTAGTCTCCATTCCTCTTCTTCCCAACACCAGCCTCCCTCTCTCCTGTGCCCTCTGGAATACCCGCTCTGTCTGCAACAAACTCACTGCTGTTCATGACCTCTTTGTCACTAATTCCTTTAATCTACTTGCTCTCACCGAAACCTGGCTCCACGAATATGACACCCCTTCTCCTGCTTCCCTCTCCCAGGGTGGCCTTCACTGGACTCACTCCCCTAGGCCTAATGGACGCAAGGGAGGTGGAGTGGGATTCCTCCTATCCCCACAGAGCACCTTCCAGGTTATTCACCCTCCTCCATCTTTCTCCTTCTCATCATTCGAAGCCCACTGTATACGTCTATTCTCTCCTACTTCCCTAAGAATTGCTGTGATCTACCGGCCCCCTGGACCATTATCAACTTTCTTTGATGAGTTTTCTGCCTGGCTACCCTACTTTCTCTCTTCGGATATTCCCACAATCCTTCTCGGGGATTTCAATATCCCTGCTAATACAAACACTCCTGCTACTTCTAAACTTCTTAGTCTAACCTCTTCATTTGACCTGAAGCAATAGGTACAGGCTTCTACTCACTCTGATGGCAACACGCTTGACCTTGTATTCTCCTACCTATGCACTCCATGCAACTTCTCAAACAATCCTTTTCCTCTCTCCGACCATCACCTTATTAGTTTCTCTCTCCCCCTGTCTGCCACCAACTTTCCCTCCAATCGCCTAACCATCACCCATAGAAACTTTCGCAACTTCAACTCCTCTCTCTTCTATTCTGCTACTGAACACCTCTATGACAAAATCTCTCCCCTGTCCTGCCCCAACCAAGCCAAGTCAATCTACAATAAATCTCTGTCCTCCACCCTGGACAAGCTTGCTCCCCTCACTACACGCAGAATCAGGCCTCGACCCCTACAACCCTGGCAAACAGATGACACTAAAATTCTCAAAAAACGTAGTCGTGCTCTTGAGCATCTGTGGCACAAGACTAAGTCTCTCAAAGACTTCAACCAATACAAATCTGCCCTCCAAAAATACTATTCTTTCCTCCACACTGCCAAGCAAACCTATTTTACAAGCTTATTAACACCTTCTCATCCAATCCCCGTAAACTCTTCTCTACCTTCAACTCTCTACTTTGTCCTCCACCGCCTCCACCCACTGACTTACTCACTGCCAAGGAAATCGCTAATCACTTCAAAAACAAGATTGATACAATCCGCAATGAAATCTCCGCTCTACAGGTGTCTCCCCCAGCTAAGACCCCATGTCAACAGGTACAACTGACACTCCCCCTATTCAAATCTGCTACTGCAGACGAAGTTGCTAAACTCCTTTCTATCGCCCCCCTAACCACCTGTCCCCTGGACCCGATTCCCTCTCAAATGCTACGGTCACCCTCTGACCCCATCCTACACTCTCTAACCCACATCTTCAACCTCTCCCTCACCTCTGGCATCTTCCCCAATGCTCTAAAACATGCACTGGTCACCCCCATACTTAAAAAGCCGTCCTTGGACCCCACCAATCCTAACATCCTACGCTCTATCTCCTTGCTCCCCTTTTCCTCTAAACTCCTTGAACGCCTGGTTTACAACCAACTGAGTGACCACCTCATTAAAAACAACCTTCTTGATCCCCTTCAATCTGGATTTCGCCCTCAACACTCCACAGAAACTGCTCTTTTAAAACTCACAAATGACCTACTAACTGCAAAAACCAACGGACACTATTCTGTACTCCTACTTCTGGATCTTTCAGCTGCCTTTGACACGGTTGACCACCCCCACCACCTCAAAAAACTTTACTCCCTCGGTCTCCGTGACTGTGCTCTTCAGTGGCTCTCATCCTACCTATCCCAACGCACCTTCAGTGTCACTTACAATTCTACTTCCTCCACTCCTCTTCCCTTCTCTGTTGGGTTCCCCCAAGGTTCTGTTCTTGGACCTCTTTTATTTTCAATCTACACCTCTTCCCTGGGTCAGTTGATAGCCTCTCACGGCTTTCAATATCATTTCTATGCTGATGACACACAAATATATCTCTCCACCCCTCAACTCACCCCATCAGTCTCCTCACGAATCACTAACTTACTAACCGACATATCTGTATGGATGTCACACCACTTCCTCAAACTCAACTTGTCCAAAACCGAGCTTATAATATTTCCTCCCCCACGTGCCTCTTCCCCGGATTTCTCTGTGAAGAGCAATGGCAAAACCATCCACCCGTCCCCACATGTCAGGGTGCTAGGTGTTATCCTGGATTCTGAACTCTTCTTTCGGCCCCACATCCAATCACTTTCCAAAGCTTGCCGCCTCAACCTCCGCAACATCTCTAAACTACGTTCCTTTCTAACCAGTGAAACCACAAAGCTCCTGATTCACTCCCTGGTTATCTCTCGCCTTGACTACTGCAACTCACTCCTCATTGGCTTACCTTTAAATAGACTATCCCCCCTTCAGTCCATCATGAATGCTGCTGCCAGACTCATCCACCTTACAAACCGCTCAGTGTCTGCTACCCCTCTCTGCCAATCCCTCCATTGGCTACCACTCGCCCAACGAATTAAATTCAAAATACTAACAATAAGTTACAAGGCCATCCACAACTGTGCCCCCAGCTACATCACTAACCTAGTCTCAAAATACCAACCTAATCGCCATCTCCGTTCCTCCCAAGACCTCCTGCTCTCTAGCTCCCTCATCACCTCCTCCCACATCCGCCTCCAGGACTTCTCCCGAGCCTCGCCTATCCTCTGGAACTCCCTACCCCAATTTGTCAGACTGTCTCCAAATTTATCCACTTTTAGGCGATCCCTAAAAACTTTCCTCTTCAGAGAAGCCTATCCTGCCTCCATCTAACATCTGCACTATTTTCTCCATTAGCTCATCCCCCACAGCTATTACCCTTTTGTATAACTTGACCCTCCCTCCTAGATTGCAAGCTCTAACGAGCAGGGCCCTCTGATTCCTCCTGTATTGAATTGTATTGTACTTGTACTGTCTGCCCTAATGTTGTAAAGGGCTGCGTAAACTGTCGGCGCTATATAAATCCTGAATAATAATAATAATAATAATAATAATAATTCAATATTGTTGGGTAACAATAAATAAAATGACAAAATTTTGTAAAATTTATATGGGAAACCGATAATGACAATAAGGCAAAATATAATTTGCATATAGTAACCTATCAACAATTTACTTTGTTCAGTGATTTGAAACTTTAAACTGGTAACATCTAACCGGTACATTAAGCCCCACCATGGGCTGCTGTTAAATTTACATATGCAGTGGCGCCCCCACCCCCCACCCTGCATTGAGTTAAAGGCTTGTTTGACTAGGGAAAAAAGAAATAAGTACAAATATAGTGCTTACCTTATATCTTGTTCCCCTGGCAGTTGGCCCTCTCATCTATTGTCTGATGCTCCCAGGATGTGCCTTGCAGGACTGCTGGTCCTGCATTGTACAGTATGATGTCAGAGAGCTGTATCCAGTCGGGCAGTAAAGTGAAATGGCTTCAGAGAACAGGTTGCACTGAGAGGAGGATGCCTGCATGAATGAGGAATCAGTTAAGTTTTTGTACTTAATCCTTTTACCCCCTAGCCAAACAAGCATTTAACCCATGCAGTGCGAGGGGGGACCCCACTGCATGGATACATTTAACAGCAGCCTGGAGTGGGGCATTAAATAAATAAACCTGTAATACATCTGAATTTCATTACACAAAGTGTAAGAAAACTTTTACAGCTCTAAACACTGTTGTATTTCTATGATATTTATTCTATATCTGAGGTCACAGCCTTGAAACAGCAATTAAAAAGCCATGAGAACATCTATCCTGAATAAGATAAAGCATAAAACATATCTACTGATATGAACAAAGACGCAAACGGCCAAACTGATACTATCGTCAATAGTTTTATGACTTTAGCCTGAGGTATCTGGGTTATGTCAGTCATGTCATTATAGTCTTAGTGAAAATCAATAAGGCATTCAGCATTCAGTTACCTGCTGAATGCTGAAATATATTCTATGTTCTACGTATACCACTAAAGTATTTGGATGCCACATCTGACCTTCTTCTGCTCTTTCTCCTTTTCACTTCGCCCCCTTTTTAAACCTCCCTGATTATTCAAGTGGTATATAGAAAGTAAATTTGCCCCGACAGACATACCACCTTTCAAATGCATGGAAACAGCATCTGCATAATGGCGCATAACTTTATAAACATTACATTGTAATGAGCCTGAAGCCTGGCAACTTTAATCCTCAAATGATTAATTTTACAGCAGACTTTTCTACATTTACATTGCTGGTTCCCATGGCTGTAGAAAGCCAACCCTTAGAGATGAGAAAAGTGTTACACATAGTTAATGTAAGGCTTTGAAAGCAATATTTATTGAGCTAATGATCAAGCAGGAATGCCTACTCAGCAAAAATATATTGTCAGGTCCCAAAGACAGGCATATTTACTTACCTGTCAGGCTGATAAGCTAACAAGCTGTTCAGAAAATTAACTACTTCAGGATCCACAAGACATTACCCCAAGAATTCTAGATCACTATTAATCAAGCTACAGACTTCAAACTAGGAAAAAATCGTGGTTAAAAAAATGGCTAACGATTTATCAAGAGAAAATAGTCCATTCCTCACAGACAGATCTTCCTTTGTATCATTAATCGGATTGTAGCCTATTGCTCCAGTTTTGCAGCTGAGACTTGGACAATCCAGAACTGTCTAGAGATGACTGTCTTAGCACAGATCACACTGTCCAGTTTTTTTTATGTGGAGGGCAACCTGATTAATAGACACTGATCCAGACATTTGACATTGAAGATGAACTCATACCATTAGTGAAACATTTAGTAACTGGATTGTTAAAGGAAAGCTGTCATGAAAGAAATATCCAGGCTGCCAATGCTGACCTCCCTATGAAATGAATAGTTGTTTGGTTGTCACAGCGACCCTGTAGACTTAATCATTTTCAAGTCAGTGACCCGGAACAAGGATGGAGCAAGTAAAGTCACAATGAAGTCAGGACTCCAGATCTCCACACTTGTTGGGGGTTAGATAATTTGTTGAAGCTAGAATGTCAACATGAATGCCAGGCAACTAGCAATTGTAGAAGGAGAGGTCAACCGTCTTGCAGCACAAATTCTCTTTAGAGCACAACTGTCTATGTATTTGTGGTCCTGAAATTACGCTAAAGGTTTACTTGCATTGGTTGCCTTCTGCTGCATTTTGGAATCTGGGTAACGTTCATGGTAATACAGAAGCAAGTGCATTTAGATTGAACATGTTCACTTATAGGCCATGCATTAATTCTTAAAAGACCAAACACATTACATTTTTGGATGCATGTAGATGTTCAAGTTGGTTAAACGGGATACTTCCAAAAAGCACAATCCACATTTAAAAAAAGCATGACAGTGTGCAATGCTGAATGTGTTACATTAAAGGGTACAGTAACTCCACTTTTGTGGGGAAAAAAAAGCAAATAAAGAAAAAATAATATAGCTTATACAATTGTGACACAAGTCATATTGTAATTGAATGTTATTAAATATGACCTTTTCCTTTTTCAATCTGCAGCCGCTGTAATTTTCTGAAAATGCAATGCAATATGGCTACCTGGAGGTGTTCTGTACACAGAATGTGTACTGAACACACCGCGGAAACATAATTTCCTGCTTGTGTGATTACCCCACCAATTTTCCCAGAAGTCTGCCTAAGATACAAGTCAGATTTCAGGCATCCCCTGTCATTTTTGGCGAGTTACTCTCAATAGCAACACGTCTAAATGGATGCAGGCCCAGCAGCTTTCCTCATCAGTGCTCTGCAGCTGCACAGCTGACTGATAATTATGCAACCACTCCCATTAGACCCACTCTGTACAGATTAACAGAGGAAACAGGGATTTCTTCAGAATAACAAAAGGTAGGAATCTGCAACAAAGGTTGTTATAATCTACGTGTACATAGATCACCCAGAAGGCAATGTTTTTTTCTCAACAAAAGTGGAGTTATGCTTTAAATAAACTTTGGAAGTCTTTTATTGCCATTTACAATGATAAGATTTAAGAGGCAGTTTTTGTAGCAGCACTGGGGTTACTTTTATATGATAATGTGTGTTTCTATTTTACCTGTTATAATGCATGCATATAATTGAAGTATTTTCATTTCTCACTGTATTTGATATAGTATACAGTTGAATTAAAACATTAAGTCCATCAAGTTCAATCCAAAAAATTAAAAACCTGCATTCTCAGTAGGCCCCTTTCACATGCAGGCCTCCGTGAAGTGGGAGCCGCTTGCTCAGCTGGGGGATCTCTCCACTGATTCCCATTGAGCAGGTGGATGACAGGTCTGTGGCCACTCTGCTATGCAGAGCAGACATGGACACAGCTGACTCTCGTCTATGGGGCAACCGGATGGAAACTGGCTGCCTCTCCATTTCCATTCGATGCCATCCACTCTGATCCACCAGATGGATTGGGAATAGGTCCCCCATCCATCTGTTTTTGGCAGACAGGATCGGATGTAGGCAGGTATTAGCGGACATGTTTCCACTGACATCCGCTGCTCCATAGAAGAGAGTGGAGGATCCGATCAGGTCCGCCTGAAAAACTGACAGGGATCCGTTCACCCATGTGAATTGGGGCTCAGGCTAGGTTTCCACCCCTGTGATACGATTTTGGCACGATTTTTTGTGAAAATCTGTAGTGCAGTAGTAAAGGACCCTTTTCCAATTGTGCCATGCTGAGTTGGACTCATGTGAATGGAAACCATTGAAAACAAGGTGATTTCCATTGTCATGCAATTCTGTGGGACTCAAATCACATCTGAAATCATACTAGTGTGAGTAAATCCTAAACCCATAGATTATCTAGAGCAGTGGTTCTCAACCTCTCTAGTGTCGTGACCCCTTGATAAAATTTCCCAAGTTGTGGGGACCCCTAACAGTAAAATTATTTTCGTAGCGTGGGTTATCAGCACCCAAGGCAAGACAAGTGATTTGCGCCCCTAACCCACAGAGATTTAGCGCTCCCCGAGTCCCTTCCCCTCGTACAGTATTAAAACCCCTTCTGGTACATTTTAGGATGTACCACTCTTCCTCTTTGTTCTCCTTTCTTTCCCTTTTATCTCTTTCTATCCCAATTTCTTGTTTTTTTTCCCTTTCCCTCTCTCTAGCCGTCGTTCTTGTTCTTTCTCTTATTCTTTCTCTCCCTTTTCTTTGTTCCTCCCCCTCTTTTCCTTTCCCTTCCATGTAGTCTCTATTTTTATTCCTTCTCTTACTCCTTGGTGGGGGGGAATGGGATGAGTGGCAGTGCTGGCGGGGAGTTGAACGAGTGGCATTGCTGGTGGGGAGTTGAACGAGTGGCAGTGCTGGTGGGGGGTGGGATCAGTGGCAGTGCTGGGGGGAGTTCTGATCAGCCAACTTAGGTGCTCTTGATCAAGGTCATCTGCTGATCTGAGAACTGTAGTGGGGACTTTTAATGGCAACTATAATCACAGGTAGTGTTACTCACTGTGTCTCCAACTTTGAGATTATTCGTAGCAGTGACACCTATGCCGAAATCAAGAGATAGGGTCTCCTCCAGCCCCTCCCACTTCACATTCCTCACCAGTCAGCTGACCTCTAGTCTCTGCCCCCCAGCCATGCTGTGAACTGAATGGGCAGCTGCGAAAAGGCTGAGTGGGTGGCCGCGGGCTCCAGGGACAGCCCTGCTGGGCGGCCACGAAAAGGCTGGGAGAGCAGTGCGGGATTCAGGAACAGCCCAAGATTCAGTGACCCCTGGCAAATCGTCATTCGACCCCCGGGTTGAGAACCACTGATCTAGAGTAAGGCAAAAAAACCTCTTATAAAGCGCTTTTCAATTTCCATTATTTCTTTGTGCATATAGAAATACATCCAGCCTATTTTTGAAGCAGTTCACTGAGTTGGCTAAAACTAGCTCCTGTGGCAGTTTAAGTAGTTGTTAACATACAATGTAATAGACATTTCTAATACAGTTATAACTATGCAGGCACCATAGCTGTTTTTGCTTAGTTTCAAAAATGATCTTTCTTACCTTTTTTACATGGTTAAAAAGTTCTATCATGTGACCATGCATCTCTTCTTGCTGGTAGTGGAGGGCGGGGTTACATGACACTGTGCAGACACACACCATGCCTTTATTCCATAGCCTGTTCAGTCAGAGGCAAGTTGCAGGCTGTGCTTGAGCAGGGGGTGCATTCAAGGGGCAGGCTGTGACTGGGAGGGGGTGTGTGATAGAGGCAGGCTGTGATTGGTTGAGGGGTGTGGTGGCTGAACACACCACCCAATAAAGGAATGCTGCGTGTCTGCCTTCGAATGGGCAGCCAGCAGATGAAAACTGACCATGAAACAGTTTTAATTTTGCAGACTAAAACATTTTCGTCTACTAAAACTAAAGCAATTGAGATGACTAAAATACAACTGAAACTAAAATGGAATTTTAGTCAAAAGAGGATGGCTAAAACTAAATTGAAATTTGACGTCAAAATTAACACTGGTCTGTAGTGCATGTTCAAACCTAAATACCATAAATAATGATTTTTCACTCCAACAATATATAATGAGTTTGGAAATTGTAGAGAAATGCTTTAATAACGAATTACAATTTAACTACACCCATTTAGATTTTAGACAACTAAAACTAAAACAATTTCAGAAGACTAAAATGGGACTAAAACTAAAATGCTATTTTAGTCAAAAGACTTATGCCCCGTACACATGGTCGGAAATTCCGACCGCGTGTGGGCTCCATCGGACATTTTCCATCGGATTTTCCGACACACAAAGTTGGACAGCAGGAGATAAAATTTTCCAACAACAAAATCCGATCGCGTCAATTCCAACCGTGTGTGGCCTGTTCCGATGCAAAAAGTGCCACGCATGCTCAGAAGAAATTCCGAGACGGGACAGCTCATTCTGGTAAACTTAGCGTTCGCAATGGATACAGCTCACGCTGCAATGTTCAAAATGGTTTAATACAGCGCACTCTCTTCTTCTTTATAATGTGACAAGAATTAAGTAGTTTTGCTGCTCATATTCACACACACTTCTCACAAACTTCTTTCGTTACTATTTATCGGGATTCCCTCAATATATTTTGATTTCTCACATCTGACAACATAATTTTGTTGTATTTTTTATTTTTTTTGGCTTTAATGTAGATTCTTTTTTTGTGTTTGTATTTTTTTGAAGGGTGTTTTTTTTTTTTGGGATTTTTATTTGTACTCCCGAAAATGTTTGTGTGTGTTTTTTGGGTCAAGTTACCACAACACCATTGATATGTTGTTCTATTTAATCCGTAGGAGATTGTTTGGTGTTGTTGTCTCTTGTTAATTTCACATTTTATGTTAGAAATGTACCTGAATCGTCACCAACAAACTGTCCTTTTTGGATGAAAACACACACAGGAGAGTAGAATTTCCCCAAAAAATTTATTAAGGGCTCACAACTAAACAAAGAGGGAGGCAACGCTGGAGAAACTGCAGAAGTGGGTGAAGCCTTGGACCCCCAGGGCAGACATCAATTATTTAATTATATAATTATTCAATTATACCATTTTGTTTCACATAGGGGAGAAAAGACTCGGAGGACATCCCTCATCTGAGGAGACCAGAGCCCCCCCCTCTGGAAGAAGGGGAAATCCCCCAACACAAGCTGAGCAGGAGGAAGAAGACGTGGTGGAACTAGTCACCACAACAGGTGAGTGTCTACGACCACAGGCTCAGATAAGAGATGGATGGCGGCATTTTTTTTAAACCAAATTTATTTTGGGGTTCCTCTCTTTTTAGGTGATCGTAAGGTTGTGGATGAAGATCCTTTCACATCCGAAAGTGCCCAGATCCTGATCGGGGAGATCATGGGGTGTAATTTACAATTGGAAATCATCAAGCAAAACATCAATGATATTATTCCACAATATAAAAACATCATTGATGTTTTGGGGCGAGTTTAAAACCCCTCCAAATCACTTTCTTCTTTTGTGTGCTACAATGTGCTAAATGTTTTTGTGATTTTTCCCAAAGCCAAATTTGGAGGATGCACACAGTGTGTCAACATGTGCTATCTGCCATCACGGGAGATCAATGGACGCGTTTTGGGGGTGCAACCCCTTCCTCAATAATAAAGTAGCGGTGAGGAAGGGCTTGCTCCCCCAAAACACATCCCTTCATCCCCCGTGATGGCAGGTAGCACATGTTGACATTGGGAAATTTGTGTGCATCTTCCAAATTTGGCTTTTCCAGGGGTGATTTCCCCCCATCTGAACGCAATATCAAACACAGTTCCTAAATACTCATGTCTGATATTGCCTTCAAGTGCTACCAAATGTGAACTTTGTAAGATCAAGATTTGTGTCTTTCTTGTTAGTTTTACACAGGCCTGTTTTCTATAAAATGGACATTTTGATTTTGGATAATGCCACCACAAAAATTGGTATACAAAAAACATGTTGGTTTGTGTGTAAAACCTTTGGTAAATGCACATGTGATTGTGCAGGTATTAAAAAGATTGTTAATCAAGAATGTGTGGATTATTGTCTCAACGCTACAACACTTTTGGGGTGATGTAATTGCTGTTTTATGAGAAAATGGGGGTTATTTCCTAAGGGCAAATCCACTTTGCACTACAAGTGCAGTTTCAGTGCAGTTGCAAGTGCACTTGTAGTGAAATGTGTTTTTGCATTTAGTAAATAACAGCCAACAGTGTTTGGTATAATAAGGTTACACAATCACGACATTTTCTGCACTCCAAACATTTCTGTCAGGGTCAGCTAAAACAAACACAAGCAGTAAATGTCCACAAAGATTTATTTTATTTTTTTTATTATAAAAAGGCTTCACAGATTGTCTGGCATATTGATGGCCCCCCTACCCGCAAAGAACTCCTGGTATCGTAACCGGACATCACGGGCACTCGGGGAGGGCAAGCCAGGACGGCCGCTTTCAAGCGCCGTCAGTGTGGTTTCATGTATCATTCCGGCCTCAGGCCCAACTGAGCCAGCATAGTTGGCCGAATGTTTCCTTAAAAAGTTATGGAGAACACAGCACGCAAGTATAATATGGTTCAGTTTATACTCCACCATATGGATGGGTGTCATAAATAGGCGGAACCGGCTGTCCAGGATTCCAAATGTGTTCTCCACCACTCTTCGGGCTCTGGCCAGCCGGTAATTAAAAACCCTCTGTTCCGGGGTGAGGGTCCTCATTGGGAATGGCCGCATCAGGTGGTCCCCCCGCGCAAACGCTTCATCAGCAACGAACACGAATGGGAGTCCTTCCACATTGTGGAAGGACTCCCATTCGTGTTCGTTGCTGATGAAGCGTTTGCGCGGGGGGACCACCTGATGCGGCAAGTCCAAGCTGCCATTCTGGAGACGCCTGTAAATCTCCGTCTGGGCGATGACTCCACCATCGGACATCCGGCCATTCTTCCCCACGTCCACATACAAGAAGTCATAATTAGCCGACACCACCGCCAACATCACTATACTATTGTACCCCTTGTAATTATAATAGTACGACCCCGAGTTGGGTGGTGGGACGATGTGGACGTGTTTCCCATCAATTGCCCCTCCGCAGTTAGGAAAGTCCCACCGCTGGGCAAAGTGGGAGGCCCCAGTCTGCCATTCCTGTGGCGTGGAAGGAAACTGTTGAGGAAAAAACAATAAACATTACAATTTTTACTCAGAAACATGGCAAGCAGATTATACACAAACATTATGGGGCAACCTCCACATAGCATTTATTAAGGGGAATTTAACAACGCCAAATTATAAGGTACACCTATCATATTCCCCCTCCCCCCCTCTCATGGGCCATTTCTAACATTATAGGGAGTGTGTGTAAATCTTGGACAGGTAACCCTCTTCACTTCATTGAGAGATGAATGCCTAAATAATGGGTATTACTTTGAACAGACCCTCCTTAGTTACACTATTGGCAGACCACTGGACAGGTAAGAAGTGTCATAATACAAAGATATAAATACACACTGTACACATTTGAGGACATTTGGACATTCTGCTATTACCTATCAAGATAATAATAGGATACAAAAACTTTAAACAGTACCATTTGAAAGTATACAGGCAGGCCCTTGCACTACATGCTTTGGGGAATTCATCCATAAATATGACCACAAAAGAGATGGGTATAGTGTGTATGGGTTTGGCAAAGTCAGCAGATAGATGATTGAGGATAGATAGAGAATTGGGATCAGCTGACTTAGCAGTTGGGGGAGGGAGGGTTACTAAAAATTTTTGGGGGACACCACCAAAAAAAAAAATCTGGCACTCTGCCTGAATTTAAATAAAAAATAACATTTCCAAACATTTTAGGGAGCACTACTATGGAGCTGATAAAATACATTGTTAAGTAACTACATGAGGTGAATATAGGGCAGGAGACACCATGCTGGGGAGGTTAGTGAAGGGCAAATATGTATGAAGGACATAAAATAATAATTACATAAAAATCCAGCATGCATGAGAACAAAGGGGACATTCACAGCATATTACAATCATGGTAATTAGGGAATGAGGAAAGAAATACAATATATTATCAAACATTCAATACAATAAAATGTGATATTAAAGCATAAAAATGTTACCTTCATATACTCCTTCTGCAGGACCTGGATGATGGCAGAACAGGTCTCTGGGATAATGATCCCCAGAGCCTGGGGGGAGATGCCTGTCGAGAACTTCAAGTCCTGCAGGCTTCTCCCTGTCGCCAAATACCGCAGGGTAGTGACCAACCTCTGCTCCGGAGTGATGGCTTGCCTCATGCAGGTATCCTGCCTGCTGATATAGGGGGTCAGCGAAGCCAACAAATGGTGAAACACGGGGTCCGTCATCCGGAGAAAGTTCCTGAAATCATCAGGATTATTCTCACGGATCTCACGGAGCAAAGGCATATGAGAGAACTGGTCACGCTGAAGCGACCAATTCTTGGTCCATGAACTCCTCCCCACCCTGTTCATGGACTGGACTTATGTCAAGGTCAGGACCCCAACACCAAGCCCCCGCACAGCACGAACTCTACAAGGAGTACGCATACGAAACATGGCTAGAAAACGGTCGGCTGCTCAGAACGAAGTAACAGAACGCACTGAAGAACAGCAAGGCCTGTGAAGAGCGACCTGAAAAACAGTAACGAACGAACAAGAATACAATGACTACCTAAAGTCACGCGGAACTTGCTGCACGCACTGAAGAGCAGATACAAACCCACAAGCACAAACTGAACGGCATAAAATGATCTGAAAGCCACGAGTCTGAAAAAGCGCGAATCGTCTCTCACCAAACTTTTACTAACACGAGATTAGCAAAAGGAGCCCAAAGGGTGCCGCGCTTGGTTCTGAATCGGCCTTTTCTAGTCTCATCGTACGTGGTGTACGTGACCGCGTGGTTGGCGATCGGAAATTCCGACAACTTTGTGCGACCGTGTGTAGGCAAAACAAGTTTGAGCCAACATCCGTCGGAAAAAATCCTAGGATTTTGTTGTCGGAATGTCCGAACAAAGTCCGACCGTGTGTACGCCCTATAAGACTAAATCTAAATTTGCTGCCAAAATTAACACTGCCATGAAAGCACAGATCAACTAGAATGAGGAAGTAAGTTGTCTGGCAAAATCAACCAGGTACTTCAGATAGAAGTACATGAATATGATAGAGACTATGATTTATAAATTACACATAAGTGAACACACACAGAAAAAAAAATGTTTAGGGTAACATACACTTTAAACCTATTTTCCTCCAGATGTTAAGAGTGCCCCTTGCCTTTTGCAATACCCAATCACATGCAGGGAAAATGAAAAAAACAAAAAAAAACCTGACTTTTTGCTTGCACATGATTGGATAATAAAAGTCAGCAGAACTTTACCTCATTTACTTAGCTCTGGCACAACTGCACAGTCTATTAGCCTTTAGTAAATGAACCCCATAGTGTCTCATACAATGTTCTCTGCATAACATTGCAGTTAACGCTCCATGATTGGAAAAGAGATTGGTCGCATGACTTCAACAAATCATACGAACAGATTCAGCTTCCCCAGTGTTATTTTTCTATTCATTAAATGAAATGGGCTTTTCTTACTTCAATCCTGAAGCAAGTGAAGTTCCAAGCCTAATTAAAGTGGTTGTTAAGCCACTGTCATATCTTTATATAATCCTCTCTGTTTCCTAATGCCATGTGCCCGCTCCTGTCTGTGTATTTTCTTTAAAAACGCAGTCTACCTGATTTCAGAGCGTCGCTCAGCGCTCACGTGACCAGCCGCCTCTACCCTCTCATGATCTGACAACTAGAGTGGGAGGGACCAAAAATCCCCCGCTGACGTCAGTCGGGAGGAGAGGATGAGAGAGGCGGCCGGTCACATGAGCGTCGAGCGGCGCTCTGAAATCAGGTATAGATGGCATTTTTTTTTATAAAACACAGAGCCAGGGGCACACAGGATTAGGAAACCACAGGATTATATGACACATTAAAAGTCATTTTAGCAGCAGAATGGTGGGGGGAACTGTCACAAGCTGACAGGCAGGCAGGGAGGGGGAGAGGAGGACAGAGGAGGACAGAGGAGGACAAGAGAGCTGTGGATGACGGAGACACGTAAACTGACCACGGTGTTAGAGTTCAGCAGCCATGATAAACTGTGATCAGTTTACAGGCTGGAGGGCAGAACCAGGCAGGATCAGCCAGGTATTTGAGGTGACACAGAGGGCCAAATTACACAGCACAAGCACTGTGCTGTATAACATGCTTTAACCACTTAAGCCCCGAACCATTTGGCTGGCCAAAGACCAGAGCATTTTTTTGCGATTCGGCACTGCTTCGCTTTAACTGACAATTGCGCGGTCGTGCGACGTGGCTTCCAAACAAAATTGACTTCCTTTTTTTCCCACAAATAGAGCTTTCTTTTCATGGTATTTGATCACCTCTGCGTTTTTTTTTTGCGCTATAAACAAAAAAATAGTGACAATTTTGAAAAAACGCATTTTTTAAAACTTTTTGCTATAATAAATATCCCCAAAAATATATATAAAAAAAATGTTTCCTCTGTTTAGGCCGATATGTATTCTTCTACATATTTTTGATAAAAAAAATCGCAATAAGCGTTTATTGATTGGTTTGCGCAAAAGTTATAGCATCTACAAAATAGGGGATAGTTTTATGGCATTTTTTTTGATAATTTTTTTTTACTAGTAATGGCGGTGATGAACGATTTTTATCGTGAATGTGACATTATGGCGGACAGATCGGACACTTTTGGCATGATTTTGGAACCATTCACATTTATACAGTGATCAGTGCAATTAAAAATGCATTGATTACTGTGGAAATGTGACTGGCAATGAAGGGGCAAACCACTAGGTGGCGCTGTAGGGGTTAAGTGTGTCCTAGGGAGTGATTCTAACTGTGGGGGGGGGGCTGTGTAACATGACACTGATCACCGCTCCCGATTACAGGAAGCTGTGATCAGTGACAGTGTCATTAGGCAGAATGGGGAAATGCTTGTGTACATTCGCATGTCCCCGTTCTTCCTCACCGTGAGATGATCGCGGGTATCCCCGCGAACATCGTGTCCGTGGGACCCGCGATCATGGTCACGGAGTTCCCAGCTGCCTCTTAAAGGGCAACGTACAGGTACGTGATTCTGCCTGTACATGCCCTTCTGCCGCAGTATATCTGCGTGAGGCGGTCGGGAAGCGGTTATAGGAACAGGATCAATTTTTTTTTAGGGTAACAAAAACTTTAAGCAAATTGCTGTGCTTTATAATGTGCTGCACATTTTTAGAGCAGCGATATGGCTATAGTAAAAATGTGCCCTTAAATATCATTTGATCAATGTTTGATCCACTTTAATAGTA
The DNA here is from genome assembly GCF_042186555.1 of Aquarana catesbeiana. NCBI lineage: Eukaryota > Metazoa > Chordata > Amphibia > Anura > Ranidae > Aquarana > Aquarana catesbeiana. The sequence continues at coordinate 200,678,402 of NC_133326.1, read as the reverse complement.
AGTTGAAATGGAAGTGAATGAAAAGCTATTGTTTTATTGTCCAAATCAAGGTTTACATAGGCCTAAAATAGAACAGTAGCCAGGTTTCTATTTATATTGTTCTTGGGAAGATTTTTCTCTTACGTCTTAAACTGATGACTGCCTGTCACCATGGTAGATGTAAAGGAGATCATGATGAAAAGGATTAGAAGCTCTACCAAGTATTTATCACCGTCTGAGTCCCAATGTGTCCACTGGGATAGGAAGTCAGGATAAGAAGTAGGGGGAAATCTTCCTAATTAGAACATAGACAGCAATAAAAAAAATGATAAAGGTTCTACTCACCTTCACTGCCCTATCTAAAACAAAAAATGTTCTGGAGTTCACCTAAAACATATACTTTTGATGCTCTGAATACAAGCGAATATTTATAAATTCAATTATATGCTGTTTTTTTTTTTTATCTGTTTCTCGTGTGGCTGTATGCTTGTAACTACTTAGATCATTCAAACAAATATTAATTTTAGCATTTTTTCTGTCTTTTTTGTCTTTCTTTGCTGAATATTGAAATATAATGCACAAATTTGCCTTACACATGCCCTCCATTTTAACAAAATAAGCCTACCTACATGCATTTTGATCTGTGACCAAACAGCTGCAATGTCATAATGACTGAAGTTGGCAGTGTTCCTAAATCAACTCCCACCTCTTCCCTGTTTGATCTTGGGGCTTGAGGGTTCTTGGCTCTTCAGAGTATTATTAATTAATGAGAATGCAAAAGATTTGCTGAGAAAGAGGGAAGTATCTCGGTGAGGGGCTTTAACTGGTCATTAATATGGATAGAATTAGAGCTAAGATTTTGCTGGCAGCAGAAGTTTTTCTTTTACTTTTTAACTGCTTCACAAGCACACTATATTGCTATAATGTTCACCTGAAAAAATAAAATAAAATAAAATTGGAATAATATATACCAGTGGAGCAGTTGGGATAATCGAACAAATAAAAAATGTGCACTTTTTATCTGTAGTAACACAAGTTGTTTTCAAAATTACCAGTTTATCGCTTCTTTTGCTTTTTTAAATAAAGGAATTTTTTTTGGAAGACAGTATCATCAAAAGAAAGCAACCCCCCCCCCTCTAAAATTTAATATGTATTACCTTGGTATCATAAGTGATAACAAATCTATTGTCATAAAGTGGGCCTGTAGTTAAAATGTAAAAATTGCATTGGGCTACAACAACAAACCTCAACCACTAGCACTGTGGGGTTGATTTACTAAAACTGGAGCATGCAAAATCTGGTGTAGCTCTGCATAGAAACCAATCAGCTCCCAGGTTTTTTTATGTCAAAGCTTAATTGAACAAACTGATGTTATAAGCTGATTGACTACCATGCAGCTGCACCAGATTTTGCACTCTCCAGGTTTAGTAAATCAAACACTATGTGTTAGCACATAAGAAAATCAGATATGTTTGCAGACACTTTTATCAGAAGAACTTAAAAGAAAGACAACCAAAGCTTTTACATTGCAACTGATTTAACCTAACATCTTCACCTTAGTAGGCTTGGAATGAAGACAGGATCTCTTTAACCCCCTAGTGACTGTGGGTAAAGCAAATGCTAATGCCTGAACACAATTTTGCAACTTAGACGTGTGAGTAAAACTGTACCTGTAACTATATCATCGCAACTACTTAGTGTATCCAGGTGGATTATACCTTGTATTTTTCAGGACCCCAAATAGTAAAAAAATTTCAATTTTTTAAAATGTAACTGTATTTTTTTTACTATTACAAAAACTTAGTACTAAAGAACAACCCAAAATAAATGCTCCTGATGATCGCAGCGATACCACATATGCGCATGAAATTTTTTGTTTATACCTGTAGTAGGGCCCAGAAACAATAGTGCACATTTTGCTTTTTTTTTCCTTCCACCTAAAACACACTTATGCCCTGTACACACGATCGGACTTTCTGACGGAAAATGTGCGATCGGAGCTTGTTGTTGGAAATTCCGACCGTGTGTGGGCTCCATCGGACTTTTTCCATTGGAATTTCTGACACACAAAGTTTGAGAACCGGATCTTAAATTTTCCGACAACAAAATCCGTTTGCGGAAATTTAGATCGTGTGTAGACAATTCCAACGCACAAAGTGCCACGCATGCTCAGAATCAAGCAGAAGAGCAGCACTGGCTATTGAACTTCATTTTTCTCGGCTTGTCGTATGTGTTGTATGTCACCGCGTTCTTGACGTTCGGAATTCCTGACCAACTTTGTGTCACCGTGTGTATGCAAGACAAGTTTGAGCCAACATCCGTCGGAAAAAAATTGATGGATTTTGTTGTCGGAATATCCGATCGTATGTCCAGGGCATAACAGTAAATGACACTGATACTAATTTAAAAATTCCTACCCAAAATCTACTGATCTGACCTTTGACCCTTGCATTGACCCTGACGCTAACCCTGACGCTAACCCTGACACTGACCTAGATCAAACCTTGATCTAGCTATTTTTTTATTATTATTTTTTTTTTTTTTTTACACACTTCTGTTTGTTTCCATCTTTTCCCTTACACGGAGAGAAAGATATAATCTATCTTTCTCTCCACTCAGAAGCGAAAAAAACCACAGGGACAGGCTGCACAGTAACTGATCACTCTGGTAGCCAATCAGAGGCTATCACAGTGATCAGGTGACCGGAAACGGGAAGTCCTGGGTCCTAATAGTTAGTACAAGACTTGGGTCTCAGTGCTGGGAGCGTAATGCACGAAGAAAGGTACACATATATGTGGCCTTGCGGATAAAGACCCACTTCCGTGAGGCTACATATATGCGTACTGTTGGTAGGAATGAATTAAGAAGCATACTAATTACAAAACCACAGCGTTTTTTTTGGCTTTTAAAGAGTAGTAACCTGAAGCACCTATGAAATGTGTGTACCCTAGGAAAGGCACTAGTGTTTAGTAATAAAATCATATAAAATCGATATCACACTATCTATTTTCTTTTGTCATATATGTATGTGGAAAATGTGCCATCAATCAGCCCAGGATCCCACCATAGATACTGAACCCTGGAGTGGTTCATATGCGTGTTTTGACCAAGCTTAACTGCAAGGTCACAGCTCTAAGGTAAGCGCATACACTGAGGCTCGGTTCACACTAGGGGTGGCACGACTTGCAGGTCGCCTCACGAGGCGACCTGCTCACGACAGGGGCGGCGACTTGCAAAACGACTTCTATATAGAAGTCTATGCAAGTTGCCTCAAGTCGCCCCCAAAGTAGTACAGGAACCTTTTTCTAAGTCGGAGCGACTTGCGTCGCTCCGATTAGAAGGGTTCCATTGTACAGAACAGGATGCTACTTAGTCGCCTGACAAGTCGTCCTAGTGTGAACCAAGCCTGAAGGGTGGAGCACCTGAGTTGAAACAAGAACACGCTTGCTATTTGATTATTGCATTTTGGAATGGACTTTATATTTTTGATTTTATCAACGCATGTCTTCACACGAATCGTTTGGCATAGAATTTTGCACCTAGCACTTTAGTGCACTGGAACACTTTTTTGCATTGAATTGGAACACTTTAATAAGGATTTTTTTATATACGACATGCAATGATAAGATTTTACACGTTACATTATATTGTTGCACAGAGTCACTTTATTGATAAAAGTATTGTCACTAGGGCACTTTATGTATTGTTTATATTTGGAGCACTTATAGTGATTTGCGGTATTAATTTATTATGGATATCACATGCCAAACTTACCTTTGGATTTATTTTAATACTTGTGCACAATCATATGGGACGTGATCAGTGCTAGCAGCTGTCTAAATAGAAGTCAGTATATGTTTATGGTAGCTCGCAAGAATTTTGTTGTTTATATTGTATTTTATAAAAAGAGTCTGTAATGCTGACCTTCTGCTATGTTGCCTTTATTTAAATGCATGTACAGTATGTATGTTGTTTGTGGATGTTTTCTTTCTATGCCTATATGACAGATGTGATTTTGATCAAAATTAGGCAAAAAATACTGCCTGCAGGATTTAAAAACACACTGGGTGAAAATGTAAAGATGTGACTAGTGCCACTAAATCAGAAAGTGCAATTATATTTAAAACTAGAACTAATAAATAGGCTTACAGAATACTGCATACTACACAAGAAAAAAGACATTACAACCATTTGTAGGAATTCTAGATAACAATCCACCATTGTCTAGTGACAAAAACACCTCAGGCCAACCACCCAATAGAAAGCAGTGTATGGATTGCTGGTGGCTGAGGCAAAGCTTGAGATGTTTCACATGGCAATCTAAGGCTATCTCTTATTCAAGGTGGAAGTGATAAGGAACGTGGAATTACAATTTTGGTTAAAAAGTCAGGAAGGTGGAATTACAATTTTGGTTAAAAAGTCAGGAAGTCACGAGTCAAGATACAAATATATATTTTTTTGTAATGGCAGTAATGACTTACTCATGTTATATTATTTTCAAGATACAGTACTTAGTCAGCAAACTATTTATTTGCCCTAATATTAAACATAGCTACACGTACGTCTGTATCTGCAATTTGTGAGAAGAAAATAAGACCAGATATAAATCACTCACATACCCTAATAAATAACCCAACACTATGTTTTTGCTGTAAAGGCTTTTCTTAAATCCTTATCCATGCTAACATAACAGATTGTATATTTATATGGATGACATATGCTATAAACATACTGTATACCAGTACAAAGATTTGGGACACATTTGTTCTCTTTGCATCCCAGTGTCAGCATTGTCTTTCTACATACAGCTGTGTACACTGTAAGGACATTATAAAAAATATTGTTGTAAGTTAAAATATTAATTAAACAGATCCATTTTCCATTCCAGTACTATGTGCCTGCATCTCCACATGATATATTGCACCGCAAATAGGAATAATTTATTACACTCTTGGCTTCAAGAGAAAGAAAGAACAGTAGGCCATCAGACTCTTATAATGAGCCATAAATATATGATCATTTCAACAGCACTGAAATTCTGCTGTTTTATCTGCTCAATAGGGCACCAACTAGGTTTTCTGATAACGTGCATGTACTATGCTCACTATGGACCTGGAAGGAAATGGGAACTGTGACAACTCTTTTACTTATTATTCCTTAGAAATTGTATGAATACAGTATTGTTATAAAGGTTACATAGGACTTATCAGGGCACTGAACTGAACTTTCTAACCATAGCTGAAAACATACAGTAAATGACGACATCAAAAATAGGATTTGGGTGTGTGCAACTGGATATGCAGTTTGAAAAGTTTGGAATAAAGTTGTGATGCCATTTATTAGATTTCAGGTTGCAACAAAATATACACAAATTAAAAAATCTTGACTTGAGGAAAATATGAACCCCAAGGAGTACCCGACCCCCACCCCTTAGGATTACCAAAAAACACAAAGACACAAAAATCTAATGTCAGGTAATGCACATTTTCTTTTTTTATTATTACAGTGCAGTATCTATATACTGAAGCTACAATTTATATATTTGGCATGCTCTTTTGAGGGTCATTTTTCTAACTGTCATAGGAAAAGTTTTTTCCTGGATCAATACTCATTATGTAAAAGCTAGAAGTCTTTTGGGAATCTGAAATTCTGGGACAGAACATTGGTTTGTTATATTCAGTATGACCAAAAGCAAAAAGAGCACACTATTATTTTCCTTTTCACTTTAAAGGTATATATTTATCACGTTTTTTTATGACTCTTTTAAACTGGCGGTATGCATTTTATTTATATTTTGCCTTCTCAGTATTGAGGGATCCCTCCTTTACTTGACTCATCTATCCTTTATTTAGAACAAGACACTTGAGCTTCTCAAAAACTGTGCCACATGTTCTCTACACTTCTAGAAGAGATTAGTGAAGTTAACTCTTTAACCTGACTTTCTGGTTAAAATTGATGTTTTAGATTATCTTCTAGGGTCATGTTAGGGGGACCCACTGGAAGGGTTTTATCAAGTCAGATGGTTGGTGGTCCTCTGCACCAGGGTTGGCTTGTGATTGCGTTTTCTTTGTTCATGCTTCCTCTGTAAGCTCTCCTGCTACACCCTTTGCTGCTGTCCTTTCAATCTAACCTGGACCTTGATGCTCACCTACTACTGCATGCTTGTCTACTGTGGGCCCCTGGATCCTTGTGCTCTCCTGGTTCCTTCCATTAGCTTAGACCAGAGATATTTTATACAAGATATGTGATAGTCTGAGGACTTTCTGGCTTGCTGTCTAGTAGATGTATATGTTTATTTAAAATGTGGTAATCATTAGGATTACTAAAAATGAAATTTTGTGTATACTATCTTTTAATTTTTTTCCTGACCTTGCATGCAGTGCAATAGAAAGCCATCAATCACACAAGATGATACCTTGTGTATAAAAGGGCCTTTTCCCAAAACCAGTGATTGATGATTTTTTTTTTAAAGGACCTTTATGAGTGGTGGTGATGCCCACCACTTAATGGTTTCTCACCTAGACGAGGATGGCAAAGGCTCACCACCCCTGTGTCTTGGGATGTCCACATCACACATCCCAGAAGATAGTGTTTTAGTGAGTGTCACATGCATGCCACAAGATTCTGCATATGCGCAGACATACCACAGATCACATTCAGGTATTCTGGACCTAACCAAGAACCATTACTTGCCTGCGCTTTCGTGTACTGTTTTTTCTTTCCACCTGCACATGCGCATATATACTGCAGGTCCTGGTCAGGTCCAAAATACTTGGAGACTTGCAGCACATCTGCACATTCATGGAATCTAGCAGCACGCATATTCAAGCAAGCCTTGACTGAGAGGAGTCCCAAACTGGCGGCATGGGAGTATAGAGGCACAAGGTAAACTTCAGCTGCAAAGTAGACAATGTTGAGCTCCATGGACTTGTAAATATGTGTTTTTTTTCATTTTCATTCAGGGAAAGTTACTAGACAATTTAATTTTAGATAGTTAGGGTAAGTTTCTCCTTAACAAGTCCTGGGAATATGTAAATTGAAAAAAATCAGGTTCCATAACTTACTTGAACCTGCCTCAGTCCAGTTGTTGATTTGGGCTGGAGGATCATGTGAGCACTGCCATTAACCTAAAATTGTGTTAAGGCAGAACCACTGATTAGTGCTTATGTTACTACCTCTAGCCACAGAGAGGACCCACAGATAGACTGAGCATTGGTTAGGTGTTTACTGTAGCTTATAATTTAGCTTGGGGAAAGGGTTGTAAAGGATCAAGGTTCATTCTGAGAATTTAGGTCCACTGTAATTCCATAGAAATAGAAAAGTTAAGGTCAGTTAGACCTTGGAGATTTTCAAATTCTCAACTAAAGTTTTCCACATGATGCATAAACAAATAAACAAGTGCAAATCATTTAAATTTGCAGCACACTTTGGAGCTGGTAGTTGTGGGTTGATAAGCAGAAAACTTTGGGCAAGTGCACTTTTGCAAACCAAGTTATTATACTTGATATAAACCCATAGGATAATAATTCTACTGTAGATCAATATCATATAAGAATAATAATTTAGTCTGCAAAAGTGCACTTTCAGAGTAATGGCTTCAAACATGCTTGGGACAAACATAGATCTATACATAGATATAAAAACAAAAAAAAACCCCAAAAAAACAAAACATGTATAAAAATAAACAAAAACGGAATGACTCGATGGACCACTCCGCCTTTTTTCCCTCTGTCGCTTTTCTATATTTCTACGTTTGACACCTCCCTGCTTAAGGTAGAATTTACAGTTGAATGATGAGAATAATGGAGAAAAGTTATATAACAAATTAGATAAATATTTCAATCAGCGTGCTCTTGGAACAATAGAATTTATTGTTAAAAAATGACATCTTAAATTTAGCAAACTCAATAAAAAGGTGGAATGTTTTCATGCTTCTTTTTAAAAATTTGGAGGATTAAACTGAACTGTATTATCTATAAAATGTCAAGAACGCTTAATGAAAGAGGAAAGGGATGTAAAGGTTAAAAAGAACATAAAGCAGAGAAAAATACGATTTTAAAAGAGGATAGTGCATAAGCGGCAAAAACAAGATCAAGGGAAACTCTTGATGTATTTCCATTACTGTAACAATTCAATATGTGAGTATATGTTTCTAAAGTTTACACTTTGTATAGCATCTATTAAGCAGAAACTCTTTACTCTCCCACTTATTCCATTTAATGTCTAAGCCATATTACCACAACAGATACATATGAGGTTGAAAACACAATAAAAAACAATAAAAAAACATGGAATTTGGATTAAAATAAAATTAAGGGTCCATTCAAACAGCACTTTGTCTGTCAGAGCTCACATAAATGCAGGTGCATTGATAGTACTTTCCTGTTGCTCACAATTCTCAATAATCCTCATAGGAATGCATCTTGGAGTCTGTAACTGAGTGCATTCCTAGAGCATAAGTTCAATTGTTTGGCCAATGTCACCTCTGACAAATATATTTGCAGTCAAAATTATCACCATCTTACGATGTAGACATCAGAGACGCCATTTTTAGTTTCATCATCCTTTGATGGAGAGGGAACAGAGGGGTCAGTTTTGGACCTTTTACAATGATTTGCAGTCACATCTAGAAAAATTGAATGAATTTACATGCATGTCAATTGAAAGGTAAGATAATGTTTGAAATATATTTTAATAGCAAGCAATATCAATGTAATTTCATATAGCATGTATCATCTAATGTGGTGTGTGCATGTATGATTCCTACTGATCAATCATTATCATTAACTACTTCCTTTCCATTATAACTTTTTACTGTCTTCTTGAAATTCCCAACACTTGATCTTCAACTGCAGGACACAAATTACAGGTAGGCTGTGTCACCCACTGAATGTCTTCTGGTAACACTCTGGTAGAGTTGGCCATGGACAGATTGAAACACAGCCGGTTCCCCGCAATCGATCGACTTCAGTGCATCCAGCCTGTCGGGTTCTTTTTGTACGATCACTGATGGCGGCTATAGCTGCCAGCAGTGATCATTGTATTCTGACGGCGGTGAAACCTCCCGCTGTCAAAATACAATGGGAATGAGGTAGGGATTCCCTCATCAACACTAACTGTGTTTATGGGGGGAATGAAGCAAAAGAGAGTTACACACTTCCATCTTCGATGGAAGCTAATCATTAGAATAGCTTTTATTGAATGAATCTACTGGAAAAAATTCAGTGAGAAAAATTATGAAATAAAACAAAAAACACAACAAATAACTGAACAAGGCCAACAACTTGTTTTAAGGAAAAACCCTATTGTGTCACAGGTTATATTTTATATTTTTTGCTGTCTTTAATTTTTTTTAAGGTTACATTTTATTCTTGCAAAAAATATTCATATAAAATAATAGGTAAACAAACATCACCTAGATAAATAACAACAGCAATAAATCAGTATAAGATTAAAGATAAAAATAGGTTGGGGGAGTTGTTTTCCTGAGCCTGCTGCAAGCTACTCTCCTGTCCATAGGCTTGGCTTCCCATTGATGACTGAGTTGGTGGGGGACTGGCAGAAAATGAGATTGAAGGCTGTGAGTAGGCATGCGGGTAAGGTGGGTATCCAAGCTGTGGATGGTAATGAGAAGTTGTTGGTGGTGGTGCTGGTAGGGGGAGGACTAGACATGATGAACCCATTGAACCTTTGCAGGGACTCCCCACGGTAAGATCAAAGTAGGTCCATCATGTCTTTACGCATATCCACCCACCTGTGACGGGGCACTTCCTCCATAAGGGGGATAAAGGTCATTGCATTGCTCTATGAAGAAATCCATGAGTGCACCCATGAGTTTATCAGGATCTGCGACTGGCAGCCACTGTACTGCTTGTGGCTTGCCTTGGCACTGTACTGCGAGCTAGTGAGAGAACTGCACCTCTTGATTGACTCGAAGGTCCTGGCCCTTCCTCAATATTATACAGAAAATATATATGTGCAGAGCTCCACTACAATTGTGAATAATAAACTATGCTTTTATACCAAATGAAAAACCTTATAAACGTGTAAAAAATACACCATATTATGTATAAGGTCCAAATAAAACGTTCAATAGATTATCTTCCTCCAAAATTTGCAATCCACTCCGTGCAGCTCCACACACATTGAAAAAAACTGCTCACTAAAAGATGAGACCACATATACATAAAGAGGTCACACGCACTCAGTGGAAGATGGTGCTTGAATATAACGCTTCCATCAGCAATCCTCTACGTTGGTATACCAAACGCCTTACTTTGTGCACTTTGCAGTGAAAATTTTGATTTTGCTCCTTCCTCAATATTAGTGGCAGTGGTTGAACCAGACATGACTACTGGAGCACCTTCTACCACAGCATCCTCTTTGTCCTCGTCAACATCCCTCTCCACCACCTCCTCATCTTTATTAAAGTTTCTGTCAGTTCTGTGTAACAAAGACATAGAAAAGAAAGATGACAAACTTTAAATGATAACATATGGATCGCAGTTATGTAGCTATGTGTACTCAGGGACAAAGCTCCCTGGCAGGGTGCAGAAATTCAAGCTGTGCAAAATAAGCATAGGGGTTGCGGAGTTCGAACCATCACGATTTTCAGTCTGTTGTTTACGTAGCTCTCTTAAAATTGTCATGTGTTGTTTGCTATCTGGGTTTCAATTATTGCACTGCAAAAAAAGAACAGGGGGAATTGATTAGTATTTTTTCAGGTTTCTTGCAACTGGCAATTTTTTTACTTCCATCCATTTGCAGTTTTGTTAAGGAAAATCTACCACCTATTGCCTAGTACATTCTACCTGCAATGTAATCTGGTGAAATTTGAAGTAAAGAGTCATGCCAACACCTACAGTGGCAATGTGGAAGGATATTGTGGAATTATTTTGGTCACAATGCAATTTCTCTAATTGTCCTGGTGCAAATGGTGGGAAGCAAATCTGAATCCAAAAGCCAACAGGTACCGAAAGCAGATTTTTCAACTATAAGACATTTTTTTGTGGTTCTTCTAGCAGTTGTAGATGTAGATTATTACTTCACTTATATTGATGTGCTGGCTTTAGGAAGCAGTAGTGACTCAGCAATTTTTAAGAATTCTAATGAGAGTAATGAGGCATTTGGCCTAGGAGAACATGTTATGCAACCATATTCGCAGAGGGGTCTAATGCCCCGTACACACGGTCGGATTTTCCGACGGAAAATGTGTGATAGGACCTTGTTGTCGGAAATTCCGACCATGTGTAGGCTCCATCACAGATTTTCCATCAGATTTTCCGACACACAAAGTTTGAGAGCAGGATATAAAATTTTCCGACAACAAAATCCGTTGTCGGAAATTCCGATCGTGTGTACACAAATCTGACGGACAAAGTGCCACGCATGCTCAGAATAAATACAGAGATGAAAGCTATTGGCCACTGCCCCGTTTATAGTCCCGACGTACGTGTTTTACGTCACCGCGTTTAGAACGATCGGATTTTCCGACAACTTTGTGTGACCGTGTGTATGCTAGACAAGTTTGAGCCAACATCCGTCGGAAAAAATCCTAGGATTTTGTTGTCGGAATGTCCGAACAAAGTCCAACCGTGTGTACGGGGCATTACACTTGCAAGGTGAATAATTACCTATCGGCTCACTCACACAAATAGGATGGTTGAGTATACTAGCAAACAAATGGCGTATACCACACAGCCATGAAAATAACCTCAAAGAATGTGACAAATGTCATAAAGACCACCTGTGTGCTTCACAACTATGAGAGGGAAAGAGATGGCTATAACTTTGAGACCTTAAACAATAACCTTGACCATGTTGAATGGAGCATTGCCAGGGGAAATGTGAGCACCCTTACCTTTCTAATCAGATGGCTGAATATTTTATGTTACCTGTGGGACAGGTTCCAAGGCAGGAAAGGTTTTCCTCATAGTTACTTTCCTCATTACTGAAAATCATTTGCTTTGTTGCCTACATTAATGAGTGTGACAAATTATATTGGGTTAGGATGTGCATTATGTTATACCATGATTTGTTGTTTATTAAAAAGCATTTCTAGGGAAAATACATTTTGGTCTCTTTTAAAAAAAAAACGCATTGGGGGTATGGCTCCCACCAAGAGTGTAACAGCTTGATTACTCTTAGTAAGGTTCTCCCAGTCTGGGTATAGCGGGGCAGCTATTGGCTGCCAGATTTAAGTCTTCCTCCTGTTGTCCATATATAGCCCAGATAGCAAGGAATACTTGCCACAAACTTGTGGCAGTGTTAAATTGTAAGTCTGTTAACTTGCTACACATTTTCACTGGCAAGTTGTACACTTGCATAGCACTTGAAGCACAAGTTCTGGTTGATGCGTTTCCAATTTGTAGCAAATTTGCATGCCGAGTCTCTAGCAAGAGCAAAGTTGCAGAGGTAAGTTGCAAGTCTACGGCAAGTCTACGGCATGAAAATTCAGCCACAGTGACCCCTGTGGTGGGATTACTATTGCACAACATAACTGAACCAGAACTTGCAGCAGACTTGAAGAATGTTTGCAAAGAAAGTTGATCTGGAGTCATGCAATGCGGACTTGCTGCCTTTCTGTCATCACATACTCTCTCTGGAGAGAGAGAGAAAGAGAGAGAGAGAGAGAGAGGGGGAGAGAGAGGGGGAGGGGGAGAGAGAGAGAGGGGGAGAGAGAGAGAGGGGGAGGGGGAGAGAGAGAGAGAGGGGAGGGGGAGAGAGAGAGAGAGAGAGAGAGAGAGAGAGAGAGAGAGAGAGAGAGAGAGAGAGAGAGAGAGGAGGGAGGAGAGAGAGAGAGAGAGAGAGAGAGAGAGAGAGAGAGAGAGAGAGAGAGAGAGAGAGAGAGAGAGAGAGAGAGAGAGAGAGAGAGAGAGAGAGAGAGGTTTTTTTTACTTAGTTTAAAGTGGTACTAAAGGCTGAATATTTGTTTACTTTCATGCATTCCATAAGTGCTGTAATGGTGATAAAAGAGACCACTTCTTCCCTGCAGCACTGGTAGGCAGAAAGTTGCTTTTAAGTTTTGCTAAGTATCTGGGCTATGTATTTCTATCTCTCCAATGCAATGACAAAATATCAGAAAATAAAAGCAAATTTTTTTTTTTTCAAATAACATTTTTATTTTGTTTAGTTTATAAAGCAAAAGATAGACACAGCGTGTGTATTGGAATGTACAAGAAGCAACATAACAGTCACAATTCAGCTTATGCATATATTGTATCCAAACATAGCATTGTAAGTGACATGCCATCTCATCTGGTCTAACGCTTAAATTGTGACTTCTCAAACAGCATCTACTACATGCTATTGTATAGCTAGTAAAATGCAGAGAGAAAATAGTAAAATAAGATAAAACAGATAGTGTAGAGATTGCAGAGAAGAATAGGACCAGAGAGAGAGTAGGGAAGAAGGGTATGAGGGATAGGGGAAGGGATTCGACCCTCAGCTCAAGGCGGATCCTCATGGCTATGCCATTCCTTCCAAACCTTATTGTGTGCTTCTAGTCTATCTTGTAGTCTAGCTGTCATCTTTTCCATTAGTTCTACATCTTTTATTCTGGCATAAAGGTCCTCCTGGGGGGGGGGTGAACGTCTTTTCCAGTTAAGGGCAACCAGGCATCGGGCAGCCGTCAAAATATGTCTTAGCAGTTTTTTAGAGGGCTTAGAAATCCGTAAGGGAGACACCCCCAGTAGAAATAATTTTGGGGTCATTGGGAGTTGCACACCCAGTAAGCAGGACAGCAATACTTGCGTCTCTGTCCAGAAAGGGACAATCTTGGGACAGCTCCAGTATATATGATAGAAAGTACCCTTCTCTCTCCCACAGCGCCAGCACCGATCCGAGCATAAGGGATATATGACATGAAGGACGCCCGGTGTCAGGTACCAAAAATAGAGAATTTTATATGAATTCTCCTTATAGAGGGTACAGTAGGAGCTCTTTGCCGCCTGAGACCAGATCGCCCGCCACGTCTCCTCTGGGAGCACCTCCCCCAGGACTTTCTCCCAGCGGAGCATATACGCATGTTTGCCATGGGTGGCAATGGAGTGAGAGTTGAGCAACCGATATATATCAGATATCAGGCCTGGGCGTACCGTGCCTTCCAAGATTATGCTCTCAAAGGGGGATGGCGCTGAGAATTGGAGGTTCGGAGCAATGGACTGGGCATAGTGACGTATCTGCAGATATCCATAAAACACCTGGAGAGCCAAGTCATATTTTGTCTGTAATTGGGCAAACTATAGCATTCTACGTGTCCTAGGATCCACCAAGTGGCCTGAATGAAAATGTTCCGTGTTGCCCAGGGGGGACATCAGGCACGTTAGACCGGCAGGCAGGTCAGGGTTATAGAGGAAGGATGTGAGAAGCGACTGCTCAGAGCTGAGGCCATGGGCATGAGACAGTCTTCTCCAGAGCGACGTAAGTAGGGTCATTGACCCCAGGAGTTTCTCTGGGTCCCCCCTTACGCTTGCACTCCATAGCAGACTGTTTGGGTGTATAGGAGCTAGCCATATCTTTTCAATTTCCGCCCATTTATTGTATGCCCGTTGGGGAAACCAGGAGGTAATAGCCCGTAGTTGAGATGCTTGGTAATATTTTACCAGGTCAGGGAACGCCAGTCCCCCATCTGTTCGGGACGCAACCAGTACCGATCGGGGTATTCTGTGTCTCTTGTAGTTCCAGACAAAGTCTGCCTGGAGCTTCCGCAGTTGTCCGTAAAGGTACTGGAATGGGCAGTGTCTGAAACAGGTACAAAAGTTTGGGGAGAATGGTCATCTTTACAGACGCCACTCTGCCCAAGAGGGAAATATGATGGGTTTTCCATTTTTGTATAAGGTCTCTTATGTGGCGGAAAAGGGGTGGGAAGTTGGCTTGATATGAGGATGCGCAAGACTGGGTAATTTGCACCCCTAAGTATTTCAGGGCTGAGGTCTTCCAATGGTAGGGAAAACACTGCTGTAGGTGTTGCACTTCTGCGTCAGGGATGTTAATTGGCAGTGCTTCTGACTTGGATGCATTAATTTTGTATCCGGAGAGGGATTTGTAAGTGTCCAGTTCAGCATGTAGATTCGGTAGTGATATCCGAGGTTGAGTAAGGATAAGTATGATATCGTCCGTGAACAAGGCCAATTTAAACTCCCTCCCTCGAACCGAGACTCCCCTTATGTCCGGATTTCCGCAAATAGACGCCGCCAGGGGCTCTACACACAATGCAAACAATAAGGGAGAGAGCGGGCATCCCTGGCGTGTACCGTTTGCTATCGAAAAGGTGGGGGAAATAGCAAAAGGGGTCTTAACCTGGGATGTAGGGTTAGTGTATAAGTGTTGAATAGCCCTTAGAAAGGCCCCCCGAAAGCCCATGTGCTTTAACGTGGTGAACAGGAAGGGCCAGCCAGGCCGATCAAATGCCTTTTCTGCATCCATTTCCAAAATCAGGGACTCTTGGCCCTCCCTGTTCGCCACATCTATCAAATTAATAACCCATCTCGTGTTATCTCCTGCTTGGCGTAAAGGAACAAAGCCTACCTGATCTTTATGTATCAGGGATGGCAATATCGCATTCAGTCGTATAGAGAGGAGTTTTGTAAAGATTTTTAGATCGGAATTCAGGAGTGCTATTGGCCTGTAACTAGCGCAAAGGGCAGGGTCTTTGTCAGGTTTTGGGATTATTGTGAGGAAGGACCTCTGCATGTCAGAGGGTATGGGTGTTTGTTGGAGAAAAGCATTAAATAGTTTACACATGTGTGGTAGAAGGATAGGGAGAAAAGTTTTATAGTATTCATATGGGAGTCCGTCAGGGCCTGGAGATTTACGGGTGGGCAGGGACTTAACAGTAGAGGCAATTTCCTCCTCAGATATGTCTGCGTTAAGTGAAAGAAGGTCCGATGCCTGAAGTTGGGGAATCCCGCTACGTTGCAGATACTGGGTCAGTCTGTCAGTAAGTTCGGGGGAAGTAGTATCATGAGGAATCTCAGAGTTATTATATAACTTGGTATAGAATTCCGCGAAGATTTGAGTTATATTATGGGGATGGGAAATCAGGTCGCCCTCTGTGTTTTTCATTTGATACGGAGTTGTGGCGTTTGAGCGTTCAGTCAGTTTGCGAGCCAAGAGGGAGTGAACCTTATTGCCCTTGTCATAATAGAGCTGTTTCAATCTCCGTAACACTTTTTCCACTCTGCCAAGTCTTTAAGAGTTGTGCATAGGCATACGATTTTTTTAAGAAGCTGTGTCGACGGAGAAATCTGCAATTTCCGTTCCAATGCTCTAAGCTCCCGCTCGGTCCGCACCTTAACAGCCATCACATCTTTCTTCATGGCCGAGGCTAGTGCAATACACCGACCCCGGAGGACTGCCTTATGGGCTTCCCAAAGGACAGAAGGGGAAACCTCTGGGGTTGTATTCTCGATAAAATAATGCTGCAATGCCGAGTCTAGTTCCATTTTGGAAGGAAGATGCTGTAGAAGAAAAGTGTTGAGTTGCCAGTGGCAAGGCCTACGGTTGAAGGAGCCCAAGTTCAATGTCATGAAAATGGGGGCATGATCTGACCAGGAGATCGGGTGGATCCGTGTATCTTTAACGACCCGCAAGGCAGCATTATTTACAAAGAGATAGTCAATTGGAGAGTGCATGTGATGGGGTGCAGAGTAAAACATGTATTGTCTGTCCCCAGGGTGAAAGGCTCGCCAAGAGTCAAACAGGGCATACCTTCTAGTGATCTGTCTAAAGAGTTTTGATTCTCTGGCTGTCCTGTTCTGTGAGTTCCGGGGGTCCACCGTGTGGCGGTCATGTACTGATGAGTGGGACAAATTAAAGTCTCCTCCAACTATCAGAAATTCATGAGGCGTTCGGAACAGACTTGCAAATACTTTAGTAAGAAAGTTGATCTGATGGGTATTTGGGGCATAGAGGTTGCATATAGTAACCACCTGAGACTGCCATTGACCACGCAATATAATATAATGACCTCGTGGGTCAATATAGGATTCTGAGCTTAGAAAGGGTGAACCCCGTTTAAAAAGAATGGCCACTCCTGTGCGTTTACGAGGGTTAAACGTCTGGTAAATTTGAGGGTATCGTCTGGAGGCGAACGTAAAGGAGTCCCCTTTGTTAAAGTGGGTCTCTTGAATCATAATAATATCTGCTCCCGAGTGGCTACATTCAGTAAGCGCCAGATGTCTCTACCTGTTGGAGTTTAATCCATGGACATTCAATGACATTACCTTAGCCATAGTGCTGGGTATGTGCAAGAAAAAAGATACTTATCTGATCCAGCTGCCCAGATGCCAGGTCGCCATGGTATGGAGGATGACGAGGGTCGAGGGACTGTGTGGAAGGGTGTCAAGGTCCTGAGATGAGCTGAAGAAAGGATAAAGAAAGGAGGAGTAAAAATGGAGAGAAAAGATAAAGAGAGATTAACAATGTGCATAATAAACATCGCATATAAATTCTGCATATCCTGCAAAACGCAGGGTTGACTGAGTTTCAATAGGTCCCACCGGTCCAAAGTAAAAACAACAGGCCGGGGGGACGTAAAGAAATGAACTGTTGAGGAACTCTAGGGAAAAAACCACAGGGGGGTCCAGTGAGCGGAAGAGCAACCACTCTCAGTTCTTCGAATAGAAGCGCCCAATAAATTTTGCAGGAAAAAGTAAAAGGCCTAGGGGAATGTGAAACAGTTAGTAATGGCTGGACAAAGGAAAACAGCTTTGGGGAAGCTCTTGTGGCTGAGAGAGTCAAGTACAGGGAACCTGCTCTCTACAGTCCTTTTTAGACTTGACAGATTTTTGAGGCGAGCTTTGACCCTGGGAACGTTTGTTTGGAGGAACCCTCTGCCAAATAGAGGGGGGAGGGGGTGGGGTGGCCAGCAAGTCCCAATCCTGAAGTCGGTGGACAGAGAGCCCCAGTGAGTCACAGAAAGCCTCCAGGTCTTCAGGGTATCTCAGAACAGCTGATTGTCCGTCTTTACTTGCCGTCAGACTAAAGGGGAAACCCCATCGATAGACAATTTCTTTTTCTTGCACCAGGAGAAGAGGTTGTAGAAGCCTGCGTTTCTGCAATGTGATCCATGATAGATCTGGGTAAAGCTGAATTTGGGTGTTGGCGAAGATCACTTTCCTAGTGGATCGGGCTTTTCGCATGATGTCCTCTTTTAGCGGATATGAATTGACCTTGCAAATAACATCTCGTGGTTTAGAAATCGGTCCCTTGGGACGTAAGGCACGATGAGCTCTGTCCATTTCTATGGGTTTATTTGGGGGTTCTCCCAAGAGGCCATTAAATTGCAGGGTTTGCAGGGTGTCATGTAAGTCTTCGGGTAAACCCCTGATTCGTATGTTGTTCCTGCGCCCCCTATTGTCCAAATCCTCTAGGTGGCGTTGCATATCCCTCAAAAGCATGCAATGATCTGCACCCTGCAGTTGGGTGCGATGTACTGCCAATTTAGTTTCCTGAATTTCTTCCTCCGCCATCTCTACCCTGTCAGCTAGGTGTTTGAAGTTAACTTGAAGTACCTGAATTTCGGCTCGGCAAGTAGATTTAACATCTTCAATTAGTTGTTTAAAATCCTCTTTGGTCAGAATGGCCTGGAGATAGACTTGCCATGATGAGGTTGGATATGAGAGTCTGGTGTCACCTGGCGTGGGGCATATTAAAACACAGGTGTTTGATGATGTTGCAGGAAAGTCTCTGGCTGGGCCTGGGCTGCATGCTTTGGCTGGAGGCCCCATATGGTGTTCTCCCCTGTGAGCTGGAACTGTATAGAGGGTCGCCTTTGCAAATCCCCCGCATCCGTGGTACATGGGGGGCCAGCAACCTGAGCATAGGTGGTGACATAGTCCCGATCTCTCCCTGTTAAGCCTGAACCCCCCAAACGCGATTGTCTCTGTTCCTTAGGAGAAGCTGGGGCCTGGTTGTAGGCCTGTTGTGGAATACATTGCCTTTGAAGGCCGGAGGGAGTAATCTCCAAGTCCTGCGTGTGAAGGGGGGCTGGCAGGGGGGGAGTCCTCCGAATCCTCTGAGGATGTTGGGGAGCTGGGCACTGCTGCCGAGACTCCCGGGTCGGAAGCCGTCCGCAGCAGCCGAGGGTAGGCGCCCGTGCACTGTGTGCAGGAGGCTCCAGTGAGGCCTAGTGTGGCAGTCTGTGTCCCCTGGAGCATCATCTCCGGGGACGCAGGGTGAGGAGAGAAACTCACTGTGCCCTTCGTTGCGGTCTGCGGACCGGGCGACAACCAGTCTGTTGTGGGGGATTCCTGTGGATGGATCAGAGCCTGGTATCCTGATGGCGGAGTCCTCGTGGAGGAGGCAGAGGAGCCCGCCGGCGCCATTTTGTCCATCCCGCCAGCCGGCATGGAAGGAGGTGAGAAGTAGCCTCTAAGTGTCGCCGAGGTGCCGGGCGGAGGCTGGGATGATCCTCGGGCTTTAGTGGATCGGGTTCTCCGCGATCCACCCATATGCAGGTGTAGAAAAGTCCCCTGTTTAGGCCTTGTAGCTGTGGGCTGAGAGGGAGCTAAAGGCTCACACGTCCATTCAGGTCGGTTTCTGGTCACGCCCCTAAAGCAAATTTTATTGACTATGCAAACCACCTATCTCCTACTGACTGGCTGCTATAATATACAGGCATACCCTACTTTTAAGTACACATTGGGGTTTATTTACTAAAGCTGGAAAGTGCAAAATCAGGCTCACTTCTGCATAGAAACCAATGAGCTTCCAGGTTTTATTACCAAAGCTTAATTGAACAATCTGGGGTTAGAAGCTCATTGGTTTCTATGCAGAAGTGAGCCTGATTTTGCACTTTCCAGCTTTAGTAAATAAACCCCATTGTGTACTTAAAAGTGGGGTATGCCTGTATGTAAAGACCTTGTAAAGACATTCATCTAAAATGTTATAAGGAAGCTCATTAAGCTCCAAAAACATGCAAACAGAAAAAAGGATGCAAATTGATTTGGTTTGGGTTACCAAAACATAATGATTTTTACTTCTTGCAAACCAATCCAGTCTGCTGCAAATCCTAGATTGGGCAATAATGTACCCATCATTAATGAATTTTCATTGTGGATGTTATTTAGTATCTGCGCTGTGGGGGGGACGGGGTCCTTTATAAAGCAAAAAATGATTGGAGTCATAAAAGCCCTCTCTTTCAGGACTAGACTATATAATCAGGCAACCTGACAAGTTCTGCTGAGTAGAAACAGCTTATATTAGGTGGTAAATGTTAACTTGGCTGATAAACCTTAGATTAAGGCCCCTTTCACACTTTGAGGACGGACCTGAACGGGCGCTTCATGCTAGTCTATGAAGCAACGGATGTCAGCGGTGACATGTCCGCTGACATCCGACCCGGTCCGATCTGCTAAAAGCAGACGGATGCCCCTATGCTCGCATCCGTCCCTGGTGGATCAGATCGGCTGAGATCGGATGAAAACAGACATGCTGTTTATTTTTGTCTGATCTCTCCATAGGAAGCAGCGACGCTCGACAGGCCCCTCTCCACTCAGTGAGCAGAGAGGGACCTGTCATCCACCGGCTCAGCGGAGATCAACAGAGAGATCTCCCGCTGAGCTGGCGGAAAGAGGCGGACTCCGAGGCAGCGGATCGGCCTCGTGAGAATGATGCCTAAGGCTGGGTTCACACTGCCATGCGGAGCAGCTCACAGCAGGGGTCTGGTGCGTCCCTGTTCATCGTTTCAGGTCGGATTTTGGCCTGAATTTTTGGCTGAATTCAGACCTGAAACAGATTAGAAGATGCACAGGACTCCTGTGCAATTCGCTCTGCAGCCGTCCCGGAGCTGTGTGAACCGTCTTCATTAAGAGCTGGTCACAGTCTCCCGATATGCAAATTGGATGCGGGGAAACCCGCATCCAATTCACAATAGTGTGAACCCAGCCTTAGATCAGCAGTTGGCATTAAGTGGGTCCAACTTAGTAGGACCTGGTAGGTTGCCTGATTTTAAAGCCTAGCCCTAAAGAAGGGAGCTTCTTTAGGGCTAGGATGATCTAATTGGCCCTGCTTCAATTTATCCCTCCATTGTTGTTTTTGTAAGTACTTGTATTTAGCACTTGTCATTTGCGTGTGGCTTATGTGCATTTTCCCCTCTTGGGTCTCTCCCTCCCTTCTTCCTTTTGTTTCTTTCCCTCTCCTTTTTTTCCCCCTTTGCCCTTTTTTCCACACCCCCTTCCCTTTCCCTTCTTTCCCCCCCCAGGACAACTCAGGGCTATAGATAACTTTTTCTACTGGGGGGGCAGGGGGGGTTCAGTCTCGAGTACCCAGAGTGCCACGCTGTGACAGATTGTGGTGTATATACAGAGCCCCCAGCAGAGACATCTGTTAGTAAAGCAAATAGTAAACACAGACTTAGGCTTCAATGTCTGGTTTCTAAAGAGAGCAGTCTGTAATACTGTTTACAAAGGGGCTCTTCTTTATACTTAGAGCTGAGCAGTTGGCTAATTGGGATGTCCTAACCATGTACGGCAAGAGCTGCTTTGCCTCTGTGTATCTCCAGGATTTGCTGCTGCTTCCAGGTGGTTTTCCCTGAACAACTACTCTCTCCACTGGCTTGCACTCCTCATGCCTCACCTAGTTTTGTTCACAGCACTCTCTGCTGGAGTTCTCTCTCTCCAACCAACTTGTCCTGTACTGCAGGCCATTTGCTCCCCAGTTCCTGCTGGCTCTCCTGCATTCTCCTTGGGGTCAAATCAGGCTGCCGATGGAGTGAATCAGTTATCCTCTCCACTGTCCTACCAGCAGGACCACCATTATAAATCATGGGGCCCAGTACAGACCGCGGCTAAGCCCCAGTTTTACTGCCTCTTGGTCACCCACCTTAAATCTAAAATACAGCTGGAGGAGGCTACTCACATGCCATTGCTGTGACAGTTTTGCACCACAGCCGTGGAAAATTCGACACAGCGGAATGCGTTGACTATCATACTTGGCCATTCGAGTCAATAGAGCCATGCCACAACTGTGAGCCAAACATTTTGCTTGTGGTTGCAGTGCATTAGCACCATTTTCCACTGTCACTTGGCATGAAAAACAGGCATTCAGGGGACAACAGGGTCACCTCCTGAACACCTGACAGCAGCTGCACTCTGAAAAGCCATCCATTGTGGCTTACGTTTCAGAGCATTGGATAGTGTGAACCCAGCCTAATGACAAAAGAATGAACACTACTCCTGGTTGATTCATACCAATCTACCACTCACATTCACTGGGTGCTGGCAACTACAGGTTGCTGGAAAGGAATTTTCATGATTCCCTCCATCAACACAGTCAGTGACAAGACAGTGATTATCACTAGCAGCTATAGCAGCCGCTTGCGCTACTTGCAAGAGAATCTGCCAGGCTGGTTGTACCAAAGTTGATTGATCAATCAACTTGGTACATTCAGCCTGCCCACTAATGGTTCGAACCTCGGCCGGTTCCTGCTGAACCGGCCGAGATTTGAACCGTGTATGGCCAGCCTTACTGTCAAGGACAATGGTAAACAGGACAAATAGAGAAGGTGAATCTCCCTAATGGGGATACAGACAGCAATAAAAACCTGACAAGCGTTCCAATCCCTCTGCACTCCATCCAAAATGAAGAAAAAAAAAGTTTTGCCTTTAGTTATACTTTAATATACAAAAAGTCCTTAAAAATACACATGAAAGTAGGGGAAAAAACTGTTGATGTGCTAAACTAGTGCTTACTCATAACGCATCCATAACACGTTGTGTTATGAGTAAGCGCTAGTTCAGCATGAAATATATCAGCAGTTTTTTCCTGTATTTTCAATGTGATTGATGTATTTTTAAGGACTTTTTGTATATTCAAGGTGGTTACTGGAGTGTTGCCATCCAGCCTATTAACCATGGGTGTGCGCAGCCTATTGCATTAGGGTGTGCACCCAAAGCTCAAACACATATGTGGGTGTGCTACATACAGAGTGCAGGGTTCAGAGGGTGCTACGTACAGAGTGCAGGGTTCAGAGGGTGGTACGTACAGAGTGCAGGGTTCAGAGGGTGCTACATACTGAGTGCAGGGTTCAGAGGGTGCTACATACAGAGTGCAGGGTTCAGAGGGTGCTACATACAGAGTGCAGGGTTCAGAGGGTGCTACGTACAGAGTGCAGGATTCAAAGGGTGCTACATACTGAGTGCAGGGTTCAAAGGGTGCTACGTACAGAGTACAGGGTTCAGAGGGTGCTATGTACAGAGTACAGGGTTCAGAGGGTGCTACGTACAGAGTGCAGGGTTCAGAGGGTGCTTTCAGGGGTGCGCTATGTACAGAGTGCATGGTTCATGTAGAGTTCAGGGTGTGCTATGTACAGAGTGCACTTTCAGGGGTGCGCTATGTACAGAGTGCAGGGTTCATGTAATGTGCAGGGTTCAGGGCCGCATCCACTACTACAGGAAGCCTGAAAGATGAATTTGAAGGGAAGGACAATGCTCTTTGTGTACCCATTGGCCGAGGAAGCAGCAGCACCGCCCCCTGCTGCCTCCTCAGCCAATGGTTAGCTGAAACTCATCGTAAATGCCTCCCTTCTTCCCTCCTGACATCCTATTGCCTCTCCTAAATATGGAACTGTTGTTCTATGCACACAGGCCTGGAACAAATGTATTTTGATCTGATATCAAGGGTCCTGTCTGAACCCTGACTGTCAGCAACACGGAGCTGATAGGTGGTCTTCCCAGTGGCGGTGCAGCTCCTGCAGCTGACAGACTACAGTAGCCTAGCTGCTGTGACATTGACTGACACTCTTGGGGGGTTTGGACCTCCCTAACACCCCCCTTATCTATACCCCTGGGACAACTTATATGTTTTAAAAAGGTATATATACCTATGTATGTTTTCTAATCGTATATATTTATAACAAAATATTAAGGATAACTGTCTTAAGTTAACATGATGATCTGAAAAAGCATAATGTAACCGTGAAACACATAATCATATCCACACAGTTGACAGTATCTTGCTTGTATTGTAAATAAACAAAAACACCAAGCGCAATAATGTTCTAGCGTGACATATACAATCAAATAAGTGTAAATCAAATGTATGTGAATGCACATGCAATTCATTAAATAAAAATTGTTAGATTGACAATGATATCAAGCTGCTATCAATTATATAGTGATCAGAATCCCCTAAAAATTAAAACATATAACATAGATTGATGCGCTCTGATACAAAGTTCAATCAATGTGAGAAAAGACACACTTGCCTAATTAGTCATGCAGCGGGATCAAAACATAGAGATTAACACATAGCTGATAACATTAGTTAATGATATGAATGTATTGTCAATGGTGTGCTTTACCGATATGCGCCACTGGAGAGAGCCCATTATTATATAGATACAATGATTTACTATATTAAGGATTTTATTCTGTGATCTTTTTTAGTTGTACAAATGTATATTTAGTTTTATGTAGTTATTATGATTTGTTTTGATGCAACCAATAAATATTGTTTTTAAAGTATAATACATATATACAAATACAGCAGTAAGCAGCGTGATGATCCGATGATCACAGCACCGTCACCATAGGAACCGAAATGCCTAAATACGGAGACGCTGGCATCTCATGCTTAGCCTTGAGAAAGTCATGTGTCAGTGATGCAACACGTGAAAAGGGGGAGCCTAGGACACAGTCTGCTGAATACATTGTATCAAGCAGCAGCAGCTTGCGTAGCAAGCCTTGTCCTTACAAGCCAGCTGAGATCTGCCTATCTGCTTATCTGCATGCCTAAAACAAGTCAGGCACACGTGAGTGTATCACTGTGCTGTTTTGCCTGTGAACTTTTATTGTAACAATATTGCGCAGTGTTTTCTCTCTTTGTTTATTTTACATAAAACCACTTGATACTGAGAAAATTACCATTCACTGTGGCTGTGGAAGAAATAGCTCAGAGGGTGAACAAATAAGTACTGCAGGAATCCAGATATCCCAGATTACTGAGGATTGAACTGTCGCCTGTTACTTATCCTATCTCATGAATGTAATCATCTATATTTAATCAGATTCTATTGGCACTATTTATCTATTTATACTCATCAATTGTATATATTGCACCTTTATAAGCATATCATTTATTTATTATTTTTATTATGGAGGATTCAACACTTATCACAAGGAATATATCTAATTTATTTATTTATTGGCACTAATTTGGATTGATTACTATTTGCAAACGCATTTTTAGTATATCTATACACAATTGTTGCTTAGTTTACTTTGGAGATATCGCACCACTTCCAGTGGATTTGTATAACTGGAGGAACACAGTTTTTAAATATTTGCGATCTTTTCATATATTTGCGATTTTATATATATGCGATTTTTTAGCGATTTGGTAGCAATTTTTTTCACATTGGTTTTTTAGCACAAAAAATTATTTTCTCACATTGATTGAACTTTGTATCAGAGTGCATCAATCTATGTTATATCTTGCTTGTATTATACAAGCTCATCGATTTACTCAATGCTATACATGTTTTTAGTGTTATTTAACTTGTTTAATAAAGCTTTCAATATTTTATACATATATGTTTCATTTTTGGGCTTTTTTTAGGTGTGACCTGGTATAAATTACCCCCTGACTCCCATAGCTGTCCCTTGACAGTCCCACTGTATACACAATTTTGGAGCTTTTAGTAACCCCCCCCCCCCCCCCAAAAAAAAAATGTGTACATTTAATGAACACCTGAGCCTTAAAAATAAAGGAATTTGAAAATACTTGACTCGAGACTTTTACATTTGGCTCTTTCCTCACTAATGAGGCATTCGTTTTATACAGTTTTTATGAAAAAAATAAAAGCTGAGGTAATATGATAAAGGGCTTCATGCAAGACACAAAATTTAGTCATGAGCATATAGTAGAAATAAAATGTTTTGATCAGCAACTTTGGCTTGGTTTAAGTGCTATTATGGACTGATGAACCATGCCCAGCATCCTTCTTCCGGCTTCTGCTTTTTACAACAAATTATCCATTACCATCAAATACATTTAATCCAATACCAACTATTCCTACATCCATGCATGAAGTCTTAAACCTGCTAGAAACTACTTTTAAAAATTGTAACATTCAGCTTGGGCTCTTATAGAAGAAGCACTCAACTGCAAACAGTGGTATTCATTGGATGTCAAGTCAATATGAAACACTCTTGTCCTGACATACATACATACAGGAATTTTGTAGAAGATCTTCAGAAAGTATAGCAGGCGTGAAATCACTGCTTTGCCCTCAGTGTTTTTTTTTTGGAAAACTGAAAAATGTAGAAAGTATTGCCTTAAACTAAGTAATGTCAGTGATGTACTGCTAGTTTGAAGGTTTTTGTAGAATGTGAAGGATGCCTAATTAGTTAAAATGAAATTTAATGGTCAAACTTGGCTTGGCTGCCCTGGACTTGTTTCTACACAAAGCCCAAGTTTAGCCTTTTCAGTGCTCTTTGTATTTCTAATCCTTCATCATTTTTTTTGGCAGCTCTGTTTTATATTAATAATTAGATTCTTCACTTGTTAGATGTTGACATTTGCTTTGGGCCCTAAATTCACGTTCAGTGAGAAAAGTATTTGGAATATGAAAATAGAGCCACGGGAGGTTTTGCAAGATGGATTTAAAAACATTTAGATAGTCACAGTTTCTTAAGTTCTTTAATTTCTCTAGTGACAAACTGAGAAGAAGTAATATTATCACAGTGTGCAATATAAATGCTGGAGGTTGCCAGAAGAGACAAATTTATGGCACATTGTTTCTTGCAAATATTCAGGACTGCTTAACGTTAAATTCTTCAGAGAAAAGAGAAATTTTGAAAGAAGCTGAGTAAAATCATCGAGTGCTGTCTAGATCCTGCGAGGCTGTGCAGGTTTAAGAGTGCATTTGTTGTTTAGTATGCAGCAGAAAGTCCCCAGTGCAGCTAAGAGACTGCCTGCCACCTGATTCCAACTCTCACACAGCAGCTGAGCTTGGGCTGCTTGTGAATTCATAATGCTGAATATTATGACACTTTGGGGGCTATTTATCAAGTTATAGAAAAGGCGTCTAGAAGCTAAACGCACACATTTAGGTGGAAATTTAGCTTACGTTTGACTTTTAATAAAGAAGTCTCCAGCGGTATATCTGTGCTTTATGCAGATTAAAAATTCCTCTGAAAACAACATGTGACCTTTCCACATATAGCACAGCTTTTATGATTTAAAGCTTAGTAGGAGTATTTGTCACTGTTCACTTAATAGAAATGCCAAAGTATCATTTCAGATAACACAAATTAAAAAAAAAATAGCACACACAAAAGCCACAATGTAGATTTTTAATATCCTAATGGACAAGAGTAGGCAAAATACAATATTAGAAAATAAACTTGTGCTGGGAATAGCTGATTGCGTCTTCCTTGCTTTATGAATGCACTGGTTTTTTAAAAAGTTTGTTTCATTGTTTCCCCAGCATTTCATATTTCTGATATGTGCCTGCTGTACCATGTATTTGTATGAAACAGTATCCTCTTCTCTTTGTGTTGCTTCCTTTGTGTGAAATCCCAGGTGTTCCTGGCAGTCCCTCTGCTTTCATATTAAAAACTGAACACACTAGCAGGAGAGCACAGGTCAGTACTCTAGTTATGCTGGGAACTCAGTGTGCTCTCCTCCAAAGATTAGACTTGTCCTGACACACCCCTCCTGCACAGCCATTCACTGTGAAGCTCAGTGTACTGCTGCTTCTTCTCCCCCCAGATTTTTTGCAGCTGAGAACAGAGGAAATGTGATCACTTATAAAAAAAAAACAAAAAAAAAAAACAAAAAAAAAAAAAAAGGTATTTATACTTGTTTTTTAATCTATACACAAACATTTTGCCTTTCATTTCTATTTCAAACGGAGTGGGTTGTTTTACAAGGTGATCATTGATAACCACTTTCAGTCGGTGCTCCGGACTAGGGATGAGTTCAGGCATGTTCAGATACTAATAAAAAACAAAAATCCTTGCGCTCACCACCCTGCAAATTATGTGAAAACTACCTTGAGCTGCGGTACTCAAAGTTATAAAAAACTTTCAAAATCACAAGCAAAAAACTGTACTGCACTCAAAACACTGGCTACCACCAACAACTAGGTGTGCCAAATATTTGCAGTTATAAATTAAATCTGGTATAGCTCTGAGACTAATAACCATGTCAACAGTGGTTAACAAATCACAATAAATGTTGTATACAAAAATGAAACAAATTGCAATATATAATTTAATATATGATTTAATAAAATAAATAAAGATGTAGAAAACTAAGTTAATAATTAATGCCAAATAAAATCAAACAAGATTCAATACTGAGCCAATTTTTCAAAAAAAAAGTGAACAACCAACATGTGCAAAAATGTATTGTTTTCCTCCAACCAGGATGTAAAAGGACAGACTCCCACCTCCTTTGCTAGACCTTTAAATTATAAAAGGTCAAATCAGGCTGGTTCTCCTTTAAACAATTGGGATCAACTGCACTGGATGGTTGAAAATCTACTCATAAGGATCCACTGGAGGACCAAATACCTCATTAACATTCATTAAAAGATATAAAATACACACAGTGCTCACTGCTTCTCAAAAACCAATAAATATTTATTAAAAACTGTGCTTACATTGAAATCAAACAGTGTAGCCTTCTCTGTGAAAAAATTTAGAGTGTGCTTTTCCAACAGTTCACCACACAAGGCTCACCTGGCTGACAACTTTATAAATTCTGATAGTGTAGCTGGACTGCTGTGAGACACACAAGCTCCACTCATGTCAGGAGAGGCTTAGTGATCCGCATTATGCAATATGTCAAAATGACGTCATAATCTTGTGGCGTGAATAATTTTGTGTCTTCTGTTCACTGCCCCTGTAAGAGTCCATGGCTTACTACGCATGTACCAATGGCGCGTTGCCGCAAGAGGAAATCCGTGCCAACTGAGCATGCGCCAAAGACGCCTCAGGGTGCCAACCCGCACCTGAGCAGAAGACTTGATTGAAAAGGGCAGAAAAATGCCCAGGACGCGCACAGGAAGTGACCTCAACCTGATGGAAAAAGGTGGGAAAATACCAAGGAGGCGCACAGGAAGTGACATCAACCTGATGGAAAAAGATGGGAAAATACCCTGGAGGCGCACAGGAAGTGACCTCAAACTTCCTTATATAAGCCCAGCCCAGACACTGCCAATTTGCTGGATTATCTTCAGTTCCCCCTTGTTCCTGTGCTATTGTGTGATCTGTCTGAACCTGTTGTGACCTAGAAACCTGTTTGACTACTCTTGGTTGCTGCTTGCCATTGACCTCGGATTTGTACCTTAATCATTCTTCTTCTTTACCCCTTTTGTACTCAGCTGCCATATTGGAACCAACCCTGGCTTGGATCTCAACCATTCTTCTTCTGATTAACCCTTTTATGCTTCGTTGCCCAACTGGACTTGACCCTCGCTCGGAACCCGGACTAAGGCTTGCACGGTGCTCCGCACCCCTGCCGTTCGGTGTCCCCACCAAGTCTCCGTCTCCTTCTCCATAGGCTTTAAGGACCCGAGGTGCAAGGGAGGCCTCCCCACTACTTTGGTCTCAGAATGATAAGAAGTACAGTAAGAGTTGAATATGTATAAAATACTGCCAACATCCTTAATTAAATTTTAGAACAGAAAGAACTGTGCACTGGATGCACACAGGGGTCGCTCCTTAGGGCTTTAGTGGCAAATGGTATCTAAAGTATAAAGAGTAGATTGTATAAAATGCACACAAGTGACAATTTTATTAAAGTTATAGAAAAAATAGAAAAATACAAATACGGATACAATTATACAATATACGTATTCATTAAAATACACATATCAAGTTATACAAAATAGATATATCAACCCAGTGCTTACAACCCGCAGCCTAAGTAGTTTGAGGTTAAACGGATGGATTACTGCACATATCCCATTGGATCCAGCATCCAGCAATATCCCATTGGATCCAGCAATCTACTCTTTATACTTTAGATACCATTTGCCACTAAAGTCCTAAGGGGCGACCCCTGTGTGCATCCAGTGCACAGTTCTTTCTGTCCTACTTTGGTCTCACATCAGGTACGTAGCCCTCATGACAGCCCCGCAGCTGCTCATATATATATATATATATATATATATATATATATATATATATATATATATACAGCCCTTGTATACATGTGGCTGCAGGGTGGAGAATGCCTCCGTCACTTTGATTGGTGGTCCTCAGTGACAGCTTCCTGGTGGAATATCTCAGGTTGGTTCCAACTAGTATTCAAACGAGCCTGAACTCCCTATTCTGGACAATTAAGTAGGTATTAAAGGAAACCTATAGCAAGGGGATTTAGAGGCTACCATTGATGACCCCACCTTTTGATCTCTTGCTGTCATTCTGATCTAATGTCTGGAATAACTTTTAGATCACTGACCTGAAAAAGTATGCAGAGCAGGAGTTCCGAGTTCATTCATATTTTTCTAATCTGTTCATTTGTTCCAGGTCAGTGACTCAAAGTATTGAAACCAGAGAAAGCCAGCCATTTATTTTCTAAAGGCAGACCACACTGGTAACCTTTTTATTTCTCCTAGTGAAAGCTTCCTTGAAGGCATACCTGGCATAACAGAAGATATTATCTGCCACTGATGCCCCTTTCTGACAACTCTAGTTGCTTGACTGTGGAAACGAATGCTTTGCCTTCAATCAATTGTTTGCCTCAGAATAACTACCTTGGAAAAAAACAGAATTTTTTTTTCAAACTTTCATGATCTGCATTGTTATTTCTGGTCTGTGACAAAAAAGTACCAAAGAACGCACCTAGGGTTGCCACCTTTTCTTCAAGTCAAACTCGAACACTTTAGCGGCGCACAGCAATTTTTTTTATACTAAAAACTATAGATATATTTTGCTATTAAATAACATTTCTAATCATATGAAATTAAAGCGGGATTCAGGCCATAAAAAAAAAAAATTAAAAGTCAGCAGCTACAAACACTGTAGCTGCTGTCTTTAAATAAGTACTTACCTGTCCTGGGTGCCCGTGATGTCGGCCGCCTGAGGCCGACCCGTCTCTCGGCTCCTGGCACCGCCATCCTAGGTAAGGGAAACAGGCTGTGGAGCCTTGCGGCTTCACTGCCAGTCTCCTGCTGTGCACGCACGAGGGTTTAGGTAAGTTTAAAAATTTTTTTTTTTCAAATTTTTTTTTTAGGATTTTTGGTGAATTTTTTTTTTCAGGGTGGCCCTCCACTTTAATAACAAGAGTCCCCCTTCTCATTAGAGTCCACAGAGTTACCCTTTTACAACTGAATCCACAGAGTTCCCATTCACTGTAAGGGGGGACTCTGCAGACTCTGATGCAAGGGAGAACTCTGGGGCCTCTAATATAAAGGATGCTCTAGAAACCCTGATTTAAGGGGGAACACTGAGAACTCTGATGTACGAAGAAGACTCTGATGTAAGGGAAACACTGTGGCCTCTGGTGTAAAGGGGAACTCTGATGTAAGGGGTGCTCTGAGAACACTGATTTGCCTTAGTGTACTTACTCAAAGGCAGGAGAGAGAAGGGGGAGACTTCAGTCACAGACAGGGATGGATGGTGAGCTCACTCACCCTTTGGCAGTCAGCACCTCTCATCCAGATGTATCTGAGGCTGCTGGACTTCAAATTTCCAGCCCACACTTTCCTTTTCTGAGGCACAGCGCCAGGGATTGGAGTGTGAGCAGACACAGAGGGGTAGGGGTGAGGGGGAAAAAGGTGCAGATTGAGTCCTCTCTCCTCTCCTGTCTGTGTGTGTTTTTTTTTTTTTTTGGGGGGGGGGGGGGGGGTGTTAGTGCTGGCTTTGGGCAGTGTGAAAGAGTGTAACAGACACTCTTAGCTTAGACAACTGCAGCCAGCAACCCTGCTGGGAAGCCATAGTCCAGTCTAAATAATGTGTCCGGGTCTCAGACAGTCTGAAACCCGGACACATGATTCCAAACCCAAAATGTCCGGGTGAATCCTGGACAGGTGGCAACCCTAAACGCTCCCTACAGAGAGCAAAACTGGGGGAGGTATTCAAAGAGGCATAGCTAAACAGAAGCTAATAAGCCTTCTTGTTGCATACAACGCACAGTCCCTGCATCCACAAGAATGGTGGGGCTGACTATAACTGGGTTATTAGAATGTTGGCCAATTCAGAGGCATGGGCTAAAATTCTAACAGTAGGTGGCCCTACCAGCTTAACAAAACTTTATTACTCAACCTATTCTTGTCGAAGGCGCCAGGCCAAAATCTGTGGACTGAATAACACCTGCAGTGAATCAGCTGCTGCACTGTTCAGGTATTCTGACAGCTGCCCCTAGACCTATAGCTTGGCAGAGAGGATTAGTCCATCAATGCCACTGGTGTGAATGAAGGAATCTGTTAGATTTCTTTTGTTCGGCCTACCCTGGTTCAGTCCACCCATATACCAGCTGGGCAGAATTAGAGAAGACTGGCTGGGCAGGGAGTAGAGCATCAGTGGAGACTGTCTGAACAGCAGGCACAGGATCAGGGGAGACTGACTGGCCAAGGTGCAGTAGTGTTTATGCTAGCTGCACATACACATTGAGCTAGCCCAGGCCTGAGACAGTGCAGGTCAGATCAGCTGCATGCATGGATTTTGCATACTGATTGTACAGCAGGCTGGAATTATTACCTACAGAGTGCCGAGCACTATACACAGAGACATTTGGATTACAACCCTGGAACTCACTAAGGACTTTCCATTCCATTTAGTGATCCACAGTAAAGAAGCTATACATAGGAGGATTACCTTGCTCATTTTCACACCTACAAGTACCGTGCGTATCGGAAACATCAAGACCAGTATCTAAGTAGGGTGTCTGGACTCTATATCCATCTTGGGGGAAATTTTTGGGTAGAGGGGATTTTGGGAGGGCACTTGTAGATGTGCGAGTAGGGTTCTGGGGGAGAAGGGGTACACTTTCATGCAGATTGGGAGGGAAGGAGGGGGAACTACCCAAATCTTGAGGATTGGAAAATGTTTTTCATATATTGAATACATTGAATTTATATTAGCCAACAGTTGGTGTCTTAACCTTTTTTTTCCTGGAACATGGTTATAGTTTGGCGACATCTCACCAAGTATATTGGGTCTTGGCATGCCTTATATATTTTTGGTAGCTTTGTGGTATTTTGTGTGGTATTTTAGGAGACTTGCTGGCCAGCAGTCACAGGTTCAGTGAAGACTGACTGGGCACCAGGCACAGGCCTGTAGTGAGGAAAGCGAGGTGAGAAGATACTGTGGACTGTGAGGGGAGAGCTTCAGAGGATATAATACAGACAACAGGGTGAAGAAATGAAGGATGTATGGTGAAGGAGGGCAGCTGTTTAAAAACAAAATTGGAGGAAAGCAGCCAGAGAATGTAGTCTGGACAGTGAGGCTAGGCATCATAGGATTTGGTATAGATTGGAGGATAAGTTGGCGAAATAATTTATCTAAACTGGAACAGCTAGAGTCTGGAGCAGCTGTGCATGGCAACTAATCAGCTTCTATCTTTCTTTTTCGAAGCTTCACTGAACAAACTAAATATAGAAACTGATTTGTTTCCATGCACAATTGCTGCAGTTTTGATAACTTCCCCCCATGGTGCTGTCAGGAGAGAGAAGTTGCCAGAGAATGTACTGCAAATAATGGGGGAAGAGCTGTCAGAGAACAAAGCACTATCAGTGGGGGCTATTGAAAAAGGTTGGAGGAAATGCCATTGAAGTTAGCGCAGACACTAAGGAAAGCAGTACAACACTAGGCATACAGTTAAAGGAACAATCAGGGAGATTCTATAAGTCAATTTAATGCAGTCAAATCAATAAGTCATTTGAATGCAGTCAAACTAATAAGAAATTTCAATGTAGTCAGGAGTCTCATTATTAAAAGCGCTGGAATATTTTCATTGTTAGTACTTACTGATGTGTGTAGCAAATTCAAATAGTTATTATTTGTAACACTTTTACTGTACAGTATGTATTTGTTGCAACAAATAAAGAAAAAAGGCAGTTTTGATTGCAAAAAAAGCGGAGGTAAATAAGACCTCCAAGTTGGAGCAAATTGTTGATTGTGTCACGTGTGAAACTATTGTGTGGCATAATTGAGCCAATTTGTGACAAAATTTGTTCATCTTTGTTAGCATTTAAAAAAACACGTCTGTAGGTATAGCATATTTATATCATACATATGTTTAAAAAAGAAAAAAAAAAAAAAAAGATTGTGAATGTTACCTTTTTATGTGTACTCTGTGGCTTCTCTTCTGTCCTGTTGAAATAAAAATGTGGTGCTTCTCAGCAGGCTTCCCCGGCAGGCTTGTACATGGCACTACATGTACATTTTCCACAATCCCAGGCATTGACTGGGCAAAGCATGAGACCTTGTCTCGTGGACACTGGTGAAAGGGAAAACCGAGGGTGCACTCCCCACATACTTTGCCCCTAATGCCCACAATCTCACAAGATTTTGCGAGATCTTGTAAGATTTATTCATTAAATAGTGCAACCCTATTGGCATCACTGAGGCTATTTATCTTCAGTGTAAAAGGAATGTTTGAATAACCATCAAATTCAAATTTATTGAACTGGCAAAAAATGGGTGACCAGCAGCAGAAATTTGTCTAAAGGTAAGTGGACAAATACTGACCCTCCGTCAGACACACACGTTTCATTGAAAACATACATTACACGTGCAAAGGTGGACACAGGCTTTAAGTTACTTTGCAGCTTATATTTCATGCATTTCCATTACTCTCCCAACTTTTCCAAATAGCTTCTCAGCCTGTAAAATGCTACCACTTTGCAGAAGAGATACACATAACATATCGGTAAACCTTACTGAAAAGTAAATGTATATAAGTCTGTTGCGAGTTCCGCCATTTGTCGCATTAAAGGGGGTCCCCCAGTTACAAACATTCGACTTACAAACGACTCCTACTTACAAACGGAGGGAGACAACAGAAGTGAGAGGAAATCTACCCCTAGGAAGGGAAATTCACCCCTGTAAGAGCTATTATGGGGAAAAGGTACCTCCACTGATGCTTTATGACCAAGGCTTGTTTCCACAACAACCCAAAATTTTCAAAATCCAATTGTCATTGGGACAGAAAGTGAGGTGAAATCTTCTGAACAGGGGGGGCGTGGCTTGGCGAGCGACCAGGATGGACGTGTGCTAGAGGAGCTCCGGGAACGACACAGCCTAAAGCCGGACAACCCAAGAGCACAGAACGGGAGATGGGCAAGCTGACTCAGCAGACACCGCTCTCCAGATCACGCCGCAACTCAGCAGCGGTTGCCGCTGCTAGAAGCATAGCAGATCTCCTAAAAGCACAGCCGTCTCCTCGAGGCATCGGTACAGGCCCCAAAATGGCGCGGGCGCCGAACGATGAGGAGGACTTCAGTGAGGACTCCCAATCCACACAGGAGGACTCAGGTAGGGGACGTAATCGTTCCAACAAGCCCCTCACGTATGCTGACATGACCGGATTTGCAGCGGACATTAAGTCCACATTTTCGGCCGCTATCACAGACCTGAAATCCAACCTCCTCTCACTGTCTGATAAAATGGAGCACGTGGAGGCTGCAGGCAAGCGCAGGGACAAGGCCATACATAAACTGGAAAGGGTGGTGGATTCTCATGCTGAACAATTTATTGAAATGAATAGGCATTTGGAGGACCTCGATAACCGTGGGAGGAGGAATAACATAAGGGTGAGAGGGATCCCTGAGACGGTGGACCCAGACCAGATAATACCGGCGCTGCAGCGTGTATTCAACTCTCTTTTAGAGAGACAAGAAGACATGGCTATAGAGTTTGTGAGGGCGCACAGAGCTCTTAGGGCAAGGGGACCGGATACAGCTCCTCCAAGGGACATTGTCTGCTGCCTCCAGAGCTTCCCACTAAAAGAGGAAATCATGAGAAAGGCCCGCAGAAACGACCAAATTGTATTCAATGGTGAACACATCATGTTGTTTCATGACCTCTCCCAAATTACTCTAAGAAACCGCAGGGCCCTGCGACCCCTGCTGGATAAACTCCGGGAGCTAGATCTACGCTACACATGGCGCTTCCCCTTTGCATTGGTGGTGACTCTGGCCGGAAAACAACATATCCTTCGCTCACCAGCTGATTTGCCGGACTTCTGTGCAGGCCTTGGTATGGACAGAGTGGAATTACCGGACTGGTACCAGGAGTTTGCTCTCCCACCACTCTCTAGAAGCCCTCATTCATCACCTTCCTCCACCCCAGAGAAGCAGTTCCCTAAGCGTATGAAACATGGACGAGGAGGCGGCCACCATTCAGGGACACCTAACAGGAGACAAATGCCTCACGGTCCGCAAGCTATGGAGTGATGCAACTAAAATTCAACCCTGGAGGATGGCATCTCACCTTCCACTATCCCACACCACTGGATACAGAGTCGTTGCAGCGATGAAAAATCCTTTCGCACAGATGACACCTGCCTGGACAATGCTTCTAAAAACTGTTCTGTCATGGGAGGACTGACAACAGCAGAACCTCGCTAATTTAGGCCTCTGCAAACAAGAGACTCCCATGTGGAACTGGTGTGAGAGAAGGAGATGGATCCGAAACAAGGTACCTCATCCAGACTCCAGGGAAGCTGTACCGGTTCTCAAGGAAAGGAAAAGGAGGAAAAAAATTTTTTCCCTTTTTTTTTTTTTCTCCTTTTGTTTGTGTTGTTTTTTAAGGGTTGTTTCTACAAGACATTAATTTCATATGTCTTTATAGGTTTTTTTATTGCCTATTTTTTTACAGGCTGTGTCGTTCTCTTTCACTTAGTTCCGAATTTGAGTGGATTACATTTTACAAGTCATACTTTTTTTCTTTTGCAAAAATTGTTATTTTTTGCTATATTGCTCTGAGTTAATCCACTGTCCGCATAGATTACTAGAGTCTGGTGATCAGGACTTGCTCCTGTTCACGATACTACTAGATGTGACTTCCCCACCTTGGTGGTGAACCACCCACGAACCCACAAAGTACACGTGGGCTGGAAATTTCTAGACCCAGGTGTACTACCTAATTACTTTAGAAAAGTTGATTCATATCTAAAGTACATTCATTTGAAAAATTTTCTCCATTGAAAAAGGATTCACTATCTTCTCTTTATTGAATCCACCTCTTTCAATTTTCTCTACTATACTCTACCTTTCAGCTCCTCTCTGACCTTCGTATTCCCCATTTCCTCGGTCCTCTGACTAGGTGCGCATACTGTAAATAACCATTTTTTTTTCTGTCCCCACAGAATAAGCCTGATAACCCGCTCTCACACTTACCTTATAATAATGGCGTACTCATATCTGGGAGAAGGGCCTATGGTGATTTCCCATAATGTTAAGGGTCTGAATATCCCGGAGAAACGGGTCTCGCTTCTCAGGGAGCTGAAGAAAGGTAGGCCTCAGTTTGTTTTTTTACAGGAAACCCACTTTCGCACCAATCAAATCCCCAGACTTACCAATACTTACTTCAATAGGGCATACCACGCAACTAATGACCTAGCAAAAACTAAAGGGGTGACCATCCTTCTTAGGAAAGACAATCCCTTTATACTTACCGACCGACTGACAGACCCAGAGGGCCGCTATGTTTTTATTAAGGGCGCATATGGAAACAAAACTGTGACGCTAGCCAATGTGTACTTCCCGAACGTGTCCCAGGTCACCTTTTGCCAGAAGATCTCACATGAATTAAAGGGCTTCGCAGAGGGCACACTGATTCTGGGGGGAGACTTTAATGTCCCACTAAACCCAACTATAGACTCTTCCACTGGAAAGTCTTGCATAAAGTACAGAGCTCTCAAAAATATCAAAAAACACCTAACCTCTCTTCAATTGGTGGATACATGGAGATTTCTCCACCCAAACACACGAGATTTTACGTTCCACTCGATTCCTCATGATAGATACTCCCGCATTGACCACATATTCATATCCCAGAGGGACTTGCAGATGGTGAAGGGGGCACACATTGGCATTCAGACGATCTCTGACCATGCACCCACCTCCCTGGTAGTTGACCTAAGGCACAATACACCCAAGACAAATACCTGGAGATTAAACTCCTCATTACTAACAGACCCTGAATTTCTCCCCCGCATTCGTGAAGCTTTATCGGACTTTTTTACTCATAATAACACACCGGATATGGATCCGATGATGATTTGGGAGGCGCATAAATGCACGATTAGAGGGGAACTAATTAGGTTGGGAGCCCAACGCAAGAAACAGCAGGAAAAAGAATTAAGAGATTTAATTAATAGGATACATACCCTAGAAGCTTTACACAAACAATCTCTAGCCATACAGACAGCCACTGAATTACTCGAAGCCAGGAAAAAGTTGCAAGAATTACTACTCACCAAAACGCGGAGATCCCTATTTTTTAAAAAGAGGGTATACTATGAGTCAGGGGACAAAACCGGCCGATTTTTAGCTAGAGCCCTGAGAGAAGCTCACGCAACTAATACAATAGCGGGGATTAGGTCACCGGAGGGGACCACGGAAGTTACCTCTGAAGCTATAGCATCTCAGTTCCATAACTATTATTCAAAACTCTATAACTTACCGAGACAAAACAGACCCCCCGCAATTCTAACCGACAGAATACAGGCCATACAAGAATATTTAGTTGAGAGTGGTCTGCCACGATTAGAGACCGCAGAGACGACCCCCCTGGAAGAACAGATTACACTCACTGAAATACAGGGTGCCATTAAGGGACTTAAATCAGGCAAGAGCCCTGGACCGGATGGTTACACATCTGTTTACTATAAAACCTTTGGCGACATCTTGACCAACCCTTTAGCAAGAGCCCTAAATTCTCTCTCCTCACTCAGACAAGTACCCCCTGACTTCTTGACAGCCCACATAACAGTGATACATAAAGTTGGGAAAGACCCTACAGAGTGCCCGAGTTATCGACCTATCTCGCTACTAAATTTAGACCTCAAAATACTAACCAAGATACTTGCCAATAGACTAATACCGCTCCTCACGTCTATAATTGGACAAGATCAAGTAGGATTTATGCCAGGAAGAGAGGCAAGGGACAACATTATAAAGGCTCTACTTTTAACACATGCGGCGGGGACGCAGGGCATCGAGGGCCTTCTCCTGTCCACGGACGCGGAGAAGGCCTTCGATCGGGTCTCCTGGGATTACATGCTGGAGGTATGTCGCCATGTGGGACTGGGAACGCACATGATGACCTGGATTGCAGCACTATACCAGAACCCTAGTGCGAGGATAAGAGTCAATGGCATATTGTCCGATAAGGTTAACATCTCAAACGGGACTAGACAAGGCTGCCCCTTGTCACCGTTGTTATTTATCCTCTCTCTGGAACCGTTTATTAGAAAAATTAATAAGAACGATTCCATCTCCGGTTTCGAAGTAGCCAACAAAACC
Source organism: Aquarana catesbeiana (assembly GCF_042186555.1). Taxonomy (NCBI): domain Eukaryota; kingdom Metazoa; phylum Chordata; class Amphibia; order Anura; family Ranidae; genus Aquarana; species Aquarana catesbeiana. Next base: position 200,638,993 of record NC_133326.1, on the reverse strand, counting down.
TACAAAACAGCCGCATATGCGGACGACCTTTTGTTTTTTTTAACTAAACCACATATCACAATACCGAATTTGATGGCGGAATTCACGCACTATGGTTACATATCGAACCTCAAAATCAACTATTCTAAGTCCGAGGCAATGAATGTTTCGCTATCAGAGGACATACTAGCTAAAACACAGGGGAACTGTTCGTTCCGCTGGGTAACAAGTGAACTCAAATATCTGGGAGTATGGATACCCTCGAGACTCTCGAAAACTTTTGAAAAGAATTTTCCACCGTTGCTGGCAGACATTGCCTCGGACTTGCAGAGTTGGAACTCTAAATTCTTCTCTTGGTTCGGAAGGGCGGCTATACTTAAAATGGTCATCCTTCCGAGACTATTATACTTGCTGAGATCATTGCCAGTCGCTATCCCACTACACTTTTTTAAGAAGTTACAATCCACCCTCACACGCTTTCTTTGGGGACATAGACGGCCGAGAATCAAATTTCCTTTACTAACCAGAACCAAGGAACGAGGGGGCATGGGCCTACCCCACTTTCACAACTACTATTTAGCATCACACCTCACCAGAGTGATTGATTGGCACTGCCATGGAGACTCAAAAGGCTGGGTCTTTTTGGAGGGGTCGTTGACTTCAGGCGGACTCAGGTTTTCCCCTTGGATTCCCTGGGGAAAACTCCATGAGTCCACACGGAAACACCCACTGACGGGGGCTACCATGAAGGCCTTCCAGATGGTGATTAAAAAATATGATCTAACGACACAATTAAGCCCACTGACCCCAATCCAGAACAATCCGGACTTTGCACCAGGCCTGACAGGCAAGAGCTTCCAAGCCCCAGACTCACCAAATCTACTGACTGCAGGAGACTGCTTTAAGAAAGGTAAATTCAAAAACTACTCAGAGCTGAAGGAAGAGACTGGTGTTCTTCACTTGTCCAGGTGGTCATATTTCCAGATACATAGCTACGTCATGAACAAGACCAAATTACCTCACTTTCAGAGACCTATGACTCAATTAGAAACAGTGTGCCACAGAGGCGACGACTTTTCCAAAACTACCTCGGCGGTCTACTCATGGCTACAAAATCCTAAATCACCTACAGACGATAGATTTAGAGTAGAATGGTCTAGTGCCTTGCAGAGAGATATAACAGATAATCAATGGCTGACGGCTTGTACGTTGGCACACAAATGCTCCATTAGCACAAAAACACAGGAGACAGCATATAAACTTCTGACTCAATGGTATGCCACTCCACATAAGATCAAAAAATGGTTCCCTGAGGCCTCAGACAGTTGCTGGCGATGCAATAGAGAGCCAGGCACTCTCTTGCATATCTGGTGGCAATGCCCAATCCTGGAGACCTATTGGACGAAAGTGAGGGATACCATACGACGGATAACGGAGACCAAGATTAATCTGGATGCAGCATGCTGCCTACTACACATCTCGAACTTTCCCTACAAGAGATATAAAAAATCCTTAACGAAGCACCTCTTAAACGCTGCTAAAGCACTGATTCCACTTCGGTGGAAAAGCACACAGGCTCCTTTGTTCAAGGAGTGGCTTCAGAAAGTCTCCGAGATCTGTCGTATGGAAGATTTACTCGCCCAATCCACAGATAGCATAGAAAGATTTCACAAAACATGGACACCTTGGTTAATCTTTAAGTATTCCGCAGCTTATGAACAACTGCTGAATATTTAATTGGTCTCTGGAGGTAGGAACTCTTCACAGTTCCACATACGTTAAATAGGCGCAAGGGGGACCGAGGAGGTGGGGACGCCACTTCCTTACTGGAAGGCCCTATTCTATTTACTTCTCTTCCTTTTATTCTTCTCTTTACGCTTCACTCTTTTCTTCTTTTTTTTCTCCATTTTTCTTTGTCAATTATTCTTATTTTCTGTCTTGATAAACACTGAAATGATGCTAATTCCACTAAATTTAAAAGTTAACAGTCAGCTAGATTTACCGCCTGTAATGTTGTAACTGATCCACGAAGTCCATTATAACAGCTGTCGTTGAAAGTTTTGATTTTCAGGATCATCACTCACCTTTTTAGCACACGAATGGGCGGATCTAACTTTAAATTTATGCTCAATACCTTCATATAGATGTTAACCACTATATATACTGTTCATTAGATGTACTGAAACTGTATGGTTGATCTCTTTTGATAAATGGCATTGTTTGCTAAGCTTTATTAACCTTCTAATAAAACTCTTTAATGAAATCTTCTGAACAGGGGCACAGACAGGAAAACAAATGTTATAGGGGTGTTAACCCTTCCCTATGCTATCCAAAAAGCTTAAAAATATTTTTTTTAGCTGGAGCAACATACTTTTAAAAAATGTACCTGTTCCGACTTACAAACAGATTCAACTTAAGAACAAACCTACAGTCCCTAACTTGTTTGTAACCCGGGGACCCCCTGTACTGTAAAACAGATTTCTAAAGCGTATCTATGTCACTCTTAGGTCTTGTTTACACTTGCTTAAAAACATGGCTTCGGTCAGGCTTTGTTAAAGCTCTCTGAACGCCAGTCAAAGCCCCTGTCACTAAATAAAATGGTTAGCTTACACTCCTGTTTACACCTTGCGTTTGCTTTGCTTCAGAAATTTTATCCCATGTTGCTTTAGTGGTGCTGAAGCATCTTCAAAGCCTCCATAGAACTCTATGCCAAAGCTTGCTTGAAGCACCTACAGCTTTTGAGAGGCTTTAACCACTTAAGGACCAAGCCTCTTTTTGAGATGTGTTTTTTACAAGTTAAAAACATTTTTTTTTTTTGCTAGAAAATTACTTAGAACCCCAAACATTATACATTGTTTTTCTAACAACCTAGAGAATAAAATGCAATACTTTCTGTCACACCATATTTGCGCAGCGGTCTTACAAGCACACTTTTTTTGAAAAAAAAAAACACTTTTTTGAATTAAAAAATAAGACACCAGTAAAGTTAGCCCAATTTTTTTTATATTGTGAAAGATAATGTTACGCCAAGTAAATTGATACCCAACATGTCACGCTTCAAAATTGCGCCCGCTCGTGGAATGGCGACAAACTTTACCCTTAAAAATCTCCATAGGCGATGTTTAAAAAATTCTACAGGTTGCATGTTTTAAGTTACAGAGGAGGTCTAGGGCTAGAATTATTGCTCTCGCTCTACCAATTGCGGTGATACCTCACGTGTGGTTTGAACACCTTTTTCATATGCGTTCGCTTCTGCACACGAGCTCGGCAGGGCGCGTTTAAAACAATTTTTTTGCTTATTTATTATACCTATTATTTTTACACTGTTTTTTTTTTTTTTTTTTTAAATGTGTCACTTTTATTCCTATTACAAGGAATGTAAACATCCCTTGTAATAGAAAAAAAGCATGACAGGACCTCTTAAATATGAGATTTGGGGTCAAAAAGACCTCAGATCTCATATTTACACTAAAATGCAATAAAAAAAAAAAGAAAAGAAAATTTGTCATTTAAAAAAAAAAAAAAAAAAAGGCCCGTCAAGAGCTATGGGCGGAAGTGACGTTTTGACGTTGCTTCTGCCCTGCAATGTTATGGAGACGGGAGGGGGCCATCTTCCCCTCACTCGTCTCCATGCCCAGCAAGGGTGAAGATCCGATCGGCTCCACCGCTGCTGGCGGCTCCGGTAAGTGGCGAAGGACACCGAATCCACCATAGAGATTACTCTTATCGGAAAGCAGACAGCTGGCTGAAGAATAGGATCTCGGGGTTATGGCAACAAGCTGCTGCCATAACAACGATATTCCTCTTCAAAGTAAGGATGTATATCGGCATCCGGAAATGGTTAATGCAGCTTTACTTTGTTTTGGGGAAATTGCAGGTACGAGATATTAACACACACACACACACAGGGCGTCTGCCAAGCTTCATTAAAGCCTCAAAAAAGCACCACCGAAAGCATCATCGAAGCACCACCAAAGCATCATTGAAGCACCCCTGAAGCATCAAAAACACATCAAAAAAGCATATTGAGGCGGCAGGCACTCTAATGTGTGTTGAAACTGAAGCAAGTGTAAATGAGCTCTTAATGAATACTGAGGATTGTGTGGTGGAGACATTGACACAAACGATAAAAAAATGCCTCTGCTATGGCGAATCCACCTCTGAGTTTACTTGGCAGGTAATAAGGCTGATTTACTAAAAGAGTTTGAAATCTTCACTAAACAAATTGGGTGATTATTAAAATCAATCACCGTATTTATCGGCGTATAACGCGCACTTTTTTCCCCTTAAAATCAGGGGAAAATCGTGGGTGCGTGTTATATGCCGATCCCCGCTAATTGTGAGCTATCGGCGGCGATCGCCGCCGACATTCACATAGCGAGTAGTTTTAAATACGGCGCCGCGGAGTTTGGAGGGACTCGGTGGAGCTGAACGAGCGCCGCCAAAATCACAGAGCCGAGATACATATAGTCGAGTGTATTCGGCTCTTTCCGGCACCGCTCACAGTCACTCACAGTCACGCCCAGTCCCGCCATTGGACCTGTGTTATGTCCATCATAGGGAGGGACTGGGCGGGACTGTGAGCGGCGCCGGAAAGAGCCGAATACACTCGACAATGTGTATCTCGGCGGCATTCGTTCAGTTCCGCCGGCGCCGAGTCCCTCCGAACTCTGCGGTGCCATATTTAAAACTACATGCAGCTATGTGTATGGCGGCGGTAGGCATGGACACTGGGGGCAAGGCTGCACTGACAAGGCTGCACTGGGGAAAGGCTGCACTGACAAGACTGCACTGACAAGGCTGCACTGACAAGGCTCCACTGGGGCAAAGCTGCACTGACAAGGCTGCACTGGGGCAAAGCTGCACTGGGGCAAAGCTGCACTGACAAGGCTGCACTGGGGCAAAGCTGCACTGACAAGGCTGCACTGGGGCAAAGTTGCACTGACAAGGCTGCACTGGGGCAAAGCTGCACTGACAAGGCTGCACTGGGGCAAAGCTGCACTGACAAGGCTGCACTGGGGCAAAGCTGCACTGACAAGGCTGCAATGGACACTGGGTCAAGGCTGCACTGACACTGAAAAGGCTGCAATGACACTGACAAGGCTGCAGATGAACACTGATGAGGCTGCATTGATGGGCATTTTAATGTAAGTTTCTTTTCCTTAAACTTCCCTCCTAAAAGTTCTTTCCTTAAAATTCTCTCCTAAACTTGGGGTGCGTGTTATACGCCGGCGTGTGTTATACGCCGATAAATACGGTATTTAATCATGTGCTGATAAAATACATTGTAAGTAAATAGGAATTTGCTTTTCACAAGATTGGATGATTAAAGTTAAGATTTACACAATTTTTATGTGAAGATTCTCAACTCCTTTAGTAAATCAGCATCACTCTGGGATCAATTCACTAATGGTTATTGCATGCGATATTTGTGTTTCTTTGAAATACTGCATTTGACAATAACAAAGCCGGTTCATTAAATTAAAAATATTTACTGCAAACATGATACATATTTGCTGTAAATACTGCAAAAATATTGAAACATTAAAGTTAACTCACACAAAAAATAAAATGAAAATGTATCTCATGATGTAGGCATTTGGTATGACTGTACAAAATAACAATAAGTGGAAGTGTACAATAAAAGGAAACAATGTATCAGTATGATACATGTTACCTGTTACAAGATTGCTTTGATAGTGTCATGCCAAAAAACATTTTTTAAATGGCAAGGGTACCCCCCTACGATTCACACAAGACTCTGTTGTGGATTTTAAAGCAGGTCCCGCAAAAATAAACAGTGTGGGGATCACCCATATTCTACATCAGAGCATTCAGCACTTTAAGGTAGAGACCTATGCAAAAAAAAGTGGGGTCCCCCTTAATCCATATCAGGTAAACAGAAGATATGAGTGTGGAGGGGGGCCAGCATGCAAGGATAAGGTTGAGGATGGAGTATGAATCATAGTGGGGACCTCACAGGTTTTTCTCCCACCCTTTTGTTTACATTCACCTGTAAGTCAGGAATCTCTGGCTGACAACCAAATGCATGGGAATGATTGTTAGGAAGCTGGTGGACAAGCAGTAGCCCTGAGTGGAATCTGTCCCATTTAGCAGTTCTAGTATGACCGCTTCTAAATGTTTAACTGGTCAAATAAAGAAAGATAAGTGTTAAATAAAATAAAAAAAGGGCAATGCATATATTCATTGACCCATGTCTTGTAGTGAATTGCTTATTACTGAGATAAATACTGTAAAAAGTATTTTACTGTAATACTTCAAGTTGTATATATGAAGTTTCCCTGTGTGTGCTGTCAAAAACACTAGAAAGGGTCGGATCTGAGATGAAGTGCATGGGCTTTCCCTCTACAATAATTCTTGCTGGTGGTATTGTCGTGGAAAAACCACCATACTGTTTTGCGCTAATAAGCACCCATTTCGTCTAATGGTATAATCCATCTTACCTACGCTAATACGTGCCCTTTCAGTATAATGCATCTGGGATCTTAATCCATATCTCCCGCATTTCCCCTGTAAATAATCACCATCTTAGCTCCATCATCTGCCCTGATCCCTCCCTGGGAGCCAACTTTATTCATATAAACAATAGAGCCTCATGGTTTCACAATCGACCAATCAAGCACAGGCATGCCCTCAAACAGGAGGGGTTACACAACAACTAATGAACAACGACTAGGGGAGTCCTATAGGCATGTCTGAGTGGGGGCAGCGTGTACGATCTCCCGCCCCCTTTCTCTGTAAGCTATCTTCAGCTAGAAACAGGAAGCTTGAGATCATGATCGCTATTCCCGACCACAACGATTCAAAGACTCCCGTTTTTACCGTTTTTTCATGAATCCTTATTCTGCTTTGTTCAGAGAACAACGCATACCCGGACTATAATACCATTTCTGCTGGTGGGAGATTATCTGCAAGTGTACGTCATGGCACCCCAAACATGTTGATCAGGCATACACGGGTGACACGAGCGCACATCCACTAAACCGAAAATGTCTATGCAGAGCGAACACCCCCCCCCAGATGATCATTCTGTGCATCGCACTGGGGCCCTTCGGCTGGTGGACATATCCCCACTCTGCAAACACTTCTCTCCAACCTCAGGAAGTTTTCCACTACCAAACAGATCTCAACCAGTGTCAGTCTGCCCCAGTCAGCACTTTAGAGCAGGTTGCGGGAGAACTAACACTGGGAGACACTATGACAATACATATTAAAATACATCTTCATAAAATTTCCACAACAGTATCTACCAGCAGTAAGACCCCTTTCACGCTGGAGCATTTTGCAGGCGCTATAGCGTTAAAAATAGCTCCTGCAAACTGCCCTAAAACAGCTGCTCCATTCACTACAGTGTGAAAGCCCGAGGCCCGAGGCGGCATTTTGCAGGCAGATTTAACTCCTTTTCGTCCGCTAGCAGGGGGTTAAAACCCCCCCGCTAGCGGCCAAATAGCATAGCTAAAACGGCGGTAAAGAGGCGCCGCTTTACCGCTCACGCCGGTGGCGGCACAGTGTGAAAGGGGTCTTAAAGCAATAGTTACAAACTATATACTACACAAAAGAGGGAATTGAGATTGACAGACCCTTTAAACAGTTGGATAGGGCAGAGAGTTAAGGCACACGTGGTCAGAAAAATCGCACCAAAAATACTGCTTTCAGCGATCGCACGGTATTCTGATCATCAGTACACAGCTTTTGTACGAAATTTTCTGAAGGGACAAACACAAACATTTTTCTCGTACTATATCAGATTGTATGATTTTTGTTTAACCTCCCTGATGGTATGATTATTTCAGATTTTTGCGTCTCAAAGCGGTACAATTATTTGCATAGAAATTTGACGTTTTATATTGTAATTCTTAGCAATAACATACTTATATCTGTCCACCAAGAGTCTAGTAGATATCCCGGGTATGATGAAGTTTGAAACACAAAATTATAAAATTATAATATAATAAATATAAATAAAAAAAAATAATAATATAATAATAATAAAATAAATTTCCCCACGATTCACTATCGCTCAATTCTGCAAGTGTTCTAATTTACTATCGCTGTTCTCTAGATGGTCTAAAACCACTTTTGACATAAAGGGGCACTTTTTGGTTTCTATTGACAATCTCCAGTTTCCAGGCAGAAAGAACAGTATATGTAATATAAAACTGCATGCAGGGCATGGGCCAAAGCACTGGGGACAAAAGGGATGTGAATTGATTTCATACAGTACTATAATCTGTAAGATTACAGTACTGTGTTATTTTTACTTTTCTTGAATTTGCCACCAGGCTCCGCCCCTGTGCGTCGCAACACTCGCAGGGAACGGAGCCTGGCACAGAGAGGCTTCGGGCAGAGGATGGAGCCTGCAGACAGCGTGGGGGGACATCGCAGGATCCTGGGGACAGGTCAGTTTTTGTTTGAAAATAGGGATACATTATATTACATTAAATCACTTCAGAATTTTTATTCTGTCATACGAGAATTTTCGTACTTTAGTAATCTTTTCATTTTCAATCCGGAGACTAGCATGCAAAAAAAAAAGCAGACGATCATTTCTTCAATAATCTCATCATGTGTACGAGGCTTTAGGCTACATTCACATGGCCACATGGGTGCTGACAGTTTGCTGTGTTCAGAAGCAGATAAATGTCACCACTGGATGCAGCAATACTCTGTGCTATGGTCACATACTGTACAAACTGAGTGATTATCTGTGGCCGGTTTGTGTGGCCAGAGCTCCACAGAAACACCTATCCTGGATGCACACTGAGTCCAGTCTCGGTCGGAGGCTCTATTTGCATGTAATCACACAAATGAGCTGTTACATGTGAAAGTGATGGTACTGACCTTTGATCTGCACAGAGTACAAAGCTGACAGCCATCTCTGACAGCTGCTGCTGGATGCACAGTGTGCAGGCTGTCTTTAGTACTATTGGCTGATTCTCACTGGAGGCCGAACCCTGTGCATCTGTGTGGAAATAGCTGCTTATAGCCGATAACTGAGATCTGGTTCTGCACAATGCAATGAGCACTCATTCATCCCCAAATGTGGCATAATACTATAAGAAAAACAGTAAGTTTCAGCACCTTTTAATTTAACAATACTGTATATTAGGGCAGGAAATAATAAATGTGATTCATATGAACTGCACACACTCAAAAATATTATTTATGCCATTGGAAATAAAGATTTAGCTGACATAACTTGTTTATTAACGTGTAAATCCTGTGTCCTTAAAGGAGAAAAAGGGCCAAAAGAACTTTTCTCCTGGGGACACAAGAGTGCACTATGTTCTGCACTCCTGTGACCCATATTCAGCCGACAGCCCACTGAGCGCTGGAGGGGACGAGCAGAGGGCCGGTGACTAGTCATCAGCTCTCTGCTCACCAAAGACTGAGAACTGAGCAATCAGCGATCTTTGATCACTTAGTTCTCAGTGTAAAGGTGGTGGGGTACAGATGCAGCATCCACCTAGGTGAGCATGTATGTTTATTTATTTATTTTTAATTATTCCCGCACTTCCCTTTTAAATACCATTTTCATATACATCAAATAAGAGGAAACCTTGTAGCTTGCGCTTTATGCCCAAATGATTTACTTCTAGTTTTCCTGAAGTATTTTCTGTGAAAAGCACATACATGTGACGTGGAGATATTTACCTTTACGTTGTGTCAAAGGTTTACATCCTGGAAAAAAAAAATCTGCTTACAAAAGGACTATTTTATTATACATCTGCATGAAAAATGAGATGACATGTTTTTCAAGTATTTATAAGTAAGATATTTATTCACAAAAAGCTATAAAAATTATATTTTTTATTGGAACTGTTTTGTCTTCATTATTAATACATGGTAAATGAAGCTCTGCAGATTAACAGTACTGTCAGCTAATTTATTATGTCTGCAGCAAAAAAAAAATCATCAGGTCAGGAACAACTCAATATTAGGTGGGTGGTCAAAAATGATGGCTTATTGGGGTATATACACGTTAACCACTTAAGGACCAACCCTATTTTTTTACATTGTGTTTACAAGTAAAGATATTTTTTTTTTTCTAGAAAATTACTTATAACCCCCAAACATTATGTATTTTTTTCAGACACCCTAGAGAATAAAACGTTGGTACTTTATGTCACACCATATTTGTACAAACGCAATTTTCTTGGAAAAAATACACTTTTTTAAATTAAAAAATAAGAAATCAGCAAAGTTAGCCCAATTTTTTTCTATATTGTGAAAGATAATGTTACGCCGAGTAAATTGATACCAAACATGTCACGCTTCAAAATTGCTCCTACTCGTGGAATGGTGTAAAACTTTGACCCTAAAAAAATCTCCATAGGTGACGTTTAAAAATGTCTACAGGTTTTGAGTAACAGAGGAGGTATTTTGCTAGAATTATTGCTCTCACTCTAACGATCGCGGCGATACCTCACATGTGTAGTTTGAACACCGTATACATTTGCAGGCACGACTTACGTATGCGTTTGCTTCTGCACATGAGCACGGTGGGACAGGGCACTTTAAATTTTTTTTCTTATTTATTTTTACACTGTCCCTTTAAAAAAAAAAAAATTGGATCACTTCCTATTACCATAAATGTAAACATCCCTTGTAATAAAAATAAAAGCATGACAGGACCTCTTTAATGTGAGATCTGGAGTCAAAAAGTCTTTTTCTTTTCTCAATAAAAAAAAAATTGTCCCTTTAAGGCTGTTGGGAGGAAGTGACGTTTGACGTCGCTGCTGTCATCCAATGGCATAGAGTCGAGTGGGGGCCATCATTTCCTCATTTGACTTCTTGCCCATCAGGGGAAAGCATTGCATCGTCTCCGACGGCGCCAGTAAGTGGTGGAGACGACCGGTACACGACAGGGGCACCTCTCCTGTTGCCGATAAAAATGATCTTGCGATGAATCTGATGCGAAGACCACTTTTATCATAAAGCGGACCGCCTGCCAGCGTTATGGCAGCTATCTGCTTCATTTCCTGTCCAATAGCCAAAACAGGAAGTGAGGGAATCCCTGGTTGTCCCGATTGGAAGATTTCCCTCTATTTCTGCTTTGGGCTTTCTTTCTCTATCAGTGATAACAGTAAACAGGACAAACAGAGGGTAAATCTCCCTAAGGGGGACAGACAGCAAAAAAAAAAAGATTTGACTTTTATTTTCAAACTTTCTGCATAGCCTCAGATACTAACAGTGTGGGCAGCAGGATATACCTGAGAATTATCTGTGCCCTCACCTCAGGCAGGACTAATTAGAGCTCCCAGCATCGTGAATGTGTTGTTAAGTGAGCTCAGCTCCTGCCCCCCCATGCAGTCCATAGCTGTGCCCCCACACTACTCCCCCTCTGCCATGCTGGCCATAGCTGTGTCCACACTACTCCCCTTCTGCCATGCTGGCCATAGCTGTGCCCACACTGCTCCCCCTCTGCCATACCGGCCATAGCTGTGCCCACACTGCTCCCCCTCTGCCATGCCGGCCATAGCTGTGCCCACACTGCTCCCCCTCTGCCATGACGGCCATAGCTGTGCCCACACTGCTCTCCCCTCTGCCATACCGGCCATAGCTGTGCCCACACTGCTCCCCCTCTGCCATGACAGCCATAGCTGTGCCCACACTGCTCCCCCTCTGCCATGACAGCCATAGCTGTGCCCACACTGCTCTCCCCTCTGCCATACCGGCCATAGCTGTGCCCACACTGCTCTCCCCTCTGCCATACCGGCCATAGCTGTGCCCACACTGCTTTCCCCCTCTTTCATAGCTGTGCCCACACTTCTCTCCCCTCTGCCATACCGGCCATAGCTGTTCCCACACTGCTCTCCCCTCTGCCATACCGGCCATAGCTGTGCCCACACTGCTTTCCCCCTCTTTCATAGCTGTGCCCACACTGCTCTCCCCTCTGCCATACCGGCCATAGCTGTGCCCACACTGCTCCCCCTTTGCCATACCGGCCATAGCTGTGCCCACACTGCTCCCCCTCTGCCATGCTGGCCATAGCTGTGCCCACACTGCTCCCCCTCTGCCATACCGGCCATAGCTGTGCCCACACTGCTCCCCCTCTGCCATGCTGGCCATAGCTGTGCCCACACTGCTCCCCCTCTGCCATACCGGCCATAGCTGTGCCCACACTGCTATCCCCTCTGCCATACCGGCCATAGCTGTGCCCACACTGCTCTCCCCTCTGCCATACCGGCCATAGCTGTGCCCACACTGCTCCCCCTCTGCCATACCGGCCATAGCTGTGCCCACACTGCTATCCCCTCTGCCATACCGGCCATAGCTGTGCCCACACTGCTCTCCCCTCTGCCATACCGGCCATAGCCGTGCCCACACTGCTCCCCCTCTTTCATAGCTGTGCCCACACTGCTTTCCCCCTCTGCCATGCTGCCCATAACTATGCCCACATTGCTCTCCCCTCCAACACGCTTCCCATAGCTGTGCCCACACTCCCCCTCCACACTGCACCGTGTCGGTCGCTCGGCCTCTGCCGTGACTCATTTCCATACGTTGTGACGCGGTGGGCGGAGTTTCCGAAGCTGCCCGAATAGACAATGGCAGTGGTGGACCGCTAGCTGAATAGAGGGGGCCATGTGAGGGATGTACGGAGGAGGTCCGGGGACCCGAGGGGTATGACATTACCGGGACCGTGCTGGGACATAATGGAGACCGTGCAGCCCGCCGCTTCTCCTCCGGTGCTGTGCTCAGTGCTGGCCGTGAGAAGACACAGCTGTGAGGTCACCCTGGACTTGGGAATCGGGCTGTTCTTCTGGAGGGAAGTGAGGCCGCGGAGAGAGCGGAGCCGTGCTGGTGAGCGTGTGGAGGACATAGCCCGGGGCTATGTATTATGTATATAGAGGGACGGGCCCGGGGATATGTATTATGTATATAGAGGGACGGGCCCGGGGATATGTATTATGTATATAGAGGGAGGACAGCTGTGTGGGCCCCATTGTTGTCTCTTCTGTACTATGAGAACCGTCCTGTCAGCTGATATAGACTGCTCACATTGTATTATATTGTATCACATTGTATTATATTGTATCACCCCCACTCACTACTTTGTTTCCTTTTCCATCTGTATAGTCAGCAGTACTGAGTGTGTGATTCTGTTTCATCCATGTGTCTGTACAGGAGACTTTTGTTTTTTTGTTTCTTTTATTTGTAGCTTTAACCACTTGCCCTTTGGAAGATTTACGCCCCTTCCTGCCCGGGCCATTTTTTGCGGTACGGCACTGCGTTACTTTAACTAAGCCTTTTCTGCAACTTTTTAGTTCAAATTAGTATTTTTTGCTAGAAAATTTACTTAGAACCTCCAAACATTTTATATATATATATATATATATATATATATATATATATTTTAGCAGAGACCCTGGAGAATAAAATGACGACTGTTGCAATATTTTATGTCACATGGTATTTGCGCATCAGTCTTTCAAACACAATTTTTTTTTTTTTTTTTAACAATACACTTTTTTTTTGAATAAAAAACCCCAAAAACAGTAAAGTTAGCCCAACTTTTTGTATGTGAAAGATACACTGAGTAAATAGATGCCTAACATGTCATGCTTTAACCTCGTCTGCCGAATGACAGATACAGCGTGGACCTACATTGCCAAGACGCCGTCATATGACGTCCTCCCGTGCATGAGCTGCCTGCGCGCCCCGCTATGTGTTCACCAAGTCAATGGGACTCGGCTGATCACAGATCAGAGTAAAGGGTACTTACCACGTGGTCAGCTGTCAGCTAATGATCACGTAATGTAAACAGAAGATCGTTAATCATTTTTTTTTCTCCTCACGCTAACAGTGTGAGGTGAAAAAAAAGCCAATCAGCTTCTGTGAAAGTGACATCAGTCCCGAAGAGGAAGAGCCACAGCATCTGTGCCAACCAGTGCCACCTTCGAGTGCCCAACAGTGCATATCAGTGCCACCAATGCATATCAGTGCCACCTATTAATGCCCACTGGTGGTGCCCATCGCTGCCACCCATAAGTGCCCTTCAGTGCTGCCCATTAATGCCACTCATCAGTGCCCACCAGTGCAGCCTCATCAGCATACATCAACGAAGGAGAAAAATTACCTGTTTGCAAAATTTTATAACAAAATATAAAACTGTTTTGTTTTTCAAAATTGTGGGGTTTTTTTTCAGTTTTTTTTTTAAACAAAAAATAAAAAAAAACAGCAGTGATTAAATACCACCAAAAGAAAGCTCTATTTGTGGGGAAAAAAGGCAAACAATTTAATTTGGGTACAGTGTTGCATGACCACGGAATTGTTATTCAAAGTGTGACCGCGCTGAAAGCTGAATTTGGTATGGGCAGGAAGGGGGTTTAAGTGGTAAAAATTGCGCACGCTCATGGAATGGCGACAAACTACGGTAGTTAAAAATCTCCATAGGCAATGCTTTAAAAATATTTACGGGGGGGGTGTGGCCTAGCACAGCATGGAGTAGGACATGTGTGCCCTGAGCTCCGTCCATTACTCCTGTGTCTCAGGGATCCTGTACTCCAGCATTCTTCTTTCACAGCCGGACAGATGCCTCTCGGGACCCTCCACATATACCAACCCAGCTCTACAAGCTTCCGACGGGTTGGGGTCCAAACGGAGCGATGCTCCTCCACACGGCGGCAGCTCCTAGGAAAGACCATGGCTTCGGCCTAGTCTTGGGGAATGGCGGCCATCTTGATCCTCCCGGACTCCCTGCCAGCAATACATCCCGGCCTTCCTGACCCCCTGCTACCTCCTTGCACAGATCCGATAATTGGCCAGCCTGCCCACCACTTCTCACAATCCTCATGGGGACATCGCCATGCATCGGCCTGCGGGAAATCCCTGGATCCTCCAAGTAAGTGGCGGCCATCTTGCTAGATCCCAACAGACACCCTCGATCCCCCAGCTTTTCCCCTGCTTGTTCCGGGCCTCAATTGGCCACCACAACACTCGGGCCTGCCAGAACACTATCCCATAGCTAAGTTTGCAAAGGTTGGGGGCGGGGCTATGCTATGGTGGCGTGAAAATGCGCATTGTCTGAGCTCCACACCACATGCCTGCAAGGAAGAGATTCTCACCCATTCCTACCCAAGCTATCCATGCCCAGACGGGGCCCTAAGCACGGGGACCTCTGCGGAACACATCCCACTGACATCCAGCATTACTTCACCCTAGAAACGCAGAGAACTAGATTGGCCTCCCAGGACATGATGGCGCTATCCCTGATCAGCCTAGCATGTCTGCTGATTTCACAGATCATGTCCCTACCTCTAATGCTGTGTTGTCTCCCGCAGAAATGTCAGCTATCCTCTTATCCCTACCCACGAGAAAAGACATGGAAACTATTGCGACCAGAATGGTCAAGACAATACTAACATATCTCAGAATGTACAGAAGCTTGAAAACTCTTGAAATTCTATCTACAGACAGAGATTCATTACTATACAGGTTAGACTCTCTGGAAGGGCTGCACAAACACCAGGCTGCTATGACCCACCTGCGCCAACACGACGATTTAGAAAATTGCCACAGGCGAAATAATAGCCTCCGGGATGCCACGCAGCCTATTAGAGCAGCAGACCTACGAGACACTGTTATTGGCATATTTAATGACATTTTGGGCAGGCCTACCTCTGCACCCATCGAGTTGGACAGGGTGCGCAGAGAAAATGTCCCGGGTGGTGGAGAACGCACCAAGCCAAGAGATGTGTTGTGTAGGGTGCATTTCTTTCTCATGAAAGAGGAGATAATGCAACGTGCCTGAAACAGGGGCCCATTTCACTTAGATGGTGCTACGATTCACCTCCTTCCAGATCTGTCTCGCAGTACTCTGTAAGTAAAAGATGTCAAATGAAACCTTTACTGGATAAGGTTAGGGACTGTGGCGACACATATGTGTGGAATTACCCTTTTGGCCTCACTATCCACCTATGCAATGACAGCATCTTTTTGAATGACCACAGGCAAATGCCAGAGGTTTTTTCGCTTCCTGGACACCGAATCCATTGACATCCTGACTGGTTAGCGCTGGATACTGTTCCCACCGGTCCCTCGAGCTCGCAACGCAGACGTTGAGGACCTTCAAACAGGAATGCTCCCAGATCACCATCTGCTGGACCACATTCTAGAGAGCTTTGACTTGTCCTATAAGCTGCTACGAGCCTGCTCCTGTATCTCTACTTTACTGCTTTCCTTAACGACATATGGATGACATCTTACCCCCTCGATAAAAGACCTTACCGCCTTGCTATACCATTCTCTAGGGGGAATAGGAAGTACCTCTACCACTGGATCAGCAGTACACTGCCCAACACGATACAACGAATTATACATATGGGTGAAAAGCTTTACGAGGTAACTGTACATGCTTTGCCATTGTTCTGGCCTTTGGATGCATACAGACATAGACACAAGTACAATGCTTGGCCTTCCTCTAGGGAACCCTCAAGGTCCCACGCTGACCGTAACTGCATTCAGAACTGCCTGTTCAGCTTACACCCATCAGTTGATACAATGTTACAGGGAATGACCATCGCCCTGGATTGCTTCACCCCCAATACCAATCCACAGACCTTGGATACCAATATCGCAACATAGGGATCTATTACATATACAGAAACTTATCAATAACATATGATGGTTTTTCTTTTACTGTATAGCTTTCTACAATTTACTTTTGAGCAATGTACAGAACCTTAGTCTTAAAGGAGTTGTAAAGTTGTTTTTTTTTTTTTTTAAAAATAACAAACATGTTATACTTACCTTCACTGTGCAGCTCGTTCTGCACAGAGTGGCCCCGAACCTGGTCTTCTGGGGTCCCTCGGCGGCTGTTTCAGCTCCTCCCCGCAAGCATTTACCACCTTCATGCGAGCTCCCTCGCACGGTGGTGAGTGTTTGCGGGCGCGCTCCCGTGATACAGCCGGCGGCTATAGCCGCTCGCTGTATCACTCGGCCCCGCCCCCCGGCGCGCCGCGTCATCGGATGTGATTGACAGCAGCGCGAGCCAATGGCTGCGCTGCTTTCAATCCATCCACTGCAGCCAATCAGCGACCAGGCTGAGCTGCAATGAAGCTGACGAGGACGAGGAGCGAAGATTCGAGGCGTCAGGTAAGTAAAACGGGGGGCCTGGGGGCGGCGGTACTGTCAAAAGTTTTTTCACCTTAATGCATAGAATGCATTAAGGTGAAAAAATTTTTACCTTTACAACCCCTTTAAATTTAGTTCACTTATGTCTACTGGTGCTCCTTCATTTGTGTATAGAATTTAATGTCAGCATTGTGACAGGCTCTGTTAACTTAGGAATGTTTTTTCCTTAGCTTGGATTCCAAGAGGACCCTGGGATAAGACCCCAAATTTTTCCCAAATTCCCCTCCAATTGAAGAGGATGGTTCTTGCCCTATTACCGTAATACTGTTCGGTGAACCACTTGACGGATAAAACCCCTTATAGAATATATTGTCTATACTGTCCTATGGAGCCTCCCTACCCACGGTTTTTGTGTTTTGTCTTGAGGTTTCCCTCCCACCAGGATACCCCTCTTGTGAATCCAATAAGGCATGTGACGTAGCTGGGAGGTGTTTACCTACTGTTATTGTTTCCTTAAATGCAAAAGGGTTCTAAATGACTTAGCCACTCTAATGATGGCGAGTCCTCTTCCTTTATTATGTATTATGTACTATACCTTGTTTTATGGCAATGTGGTGTGTTGCTTAGACATGCGGATGCTAGTAGAAACCCCCCCCCCCACGTAGAAATGCGTGTTTCAGCCTGTTTTGACCTTTCAGGACATGTTGAATCCTATTGGCCTACACAGCCACCCCTGATTAGGGTACTTGAGTGGTGCTAGACTCTATACTAGCATCTGAGGGTTTTTGTCTTTTCTCCCCCTTCCCTTTTCCTCTGCCCCCTTCCCCTTTCTCTACCATGGGAGGCCCCAGGGACGCAGCTACCCTCCAAATGTGCTCATTCAATGCCCGCAGCTTGAATGAACCAACTAAATGCTCACAAATACTGTATGACTTTCACAAATCCAAAATTGACATCATTTTCTTCCAAGAGACCCACTTCTGCATAAATCATATTTCAATACTGCGAAATAAGTATTACCCAACCTGGCTGCATAGCACATACTCCCAATCTAAATCTAGAGGGGTGGCAATTGCCCTCCACAAATCATCGAATTATGGTCTTCTAGATTCCAATTCAGACCCTGTCGGGAGGTATTTGCTTTTGAAAATATCTCTCAGTGGCAAGACGTACACCCTGGCTAATATATATTTATATATATATATATATATATATATATATATATATATATATTTATAATATTGCTAACCAAGACCAAATAACTAATACTATTCAATATCTACGCAAGCTATTGGAATTTGCCAAAGGGGTGATCCTCGCTGCTGGAAATTTTAATGGTGTTTTGAACCCTACATTGGCTACCTTCTCAGGTAAAAGAACTCCTACAACCAAATCAATAAACTAAAGAGATTCCTGATTTAGCACAACCTGATGGATGTCTGGCGCATCCTCCACCCCACAGATTGGGATTATTCCTTCTTTTCTGCAGCTCATAACTCCTACTCCCGCATTGATTTTTTTCTTATCAGTCACTATGCACTGACATACCATCCCCAGAGTAGGATCGAGAACATATTATGGTCCGATCATGCGCCAGTGTTTCTGTCCCTCTCCCTAACCGATCTGCCTGGTCATGACTGGACTTGGAGACTTAATGACTCACTATTACAGGACGACATATGCTCTGCAGATATCCGGACCACTATATCCAACTTCATCTTGGACCATGGTAATGATGATACCTCTGCCCCGCTACAATGGGATGCATTGAAATACGTATTACGCGGGGTCTTTATTAAACATTGGGTCTAGACTCAAACTAATCCATCTTGCCCAGATACAGGAACTGTCTCTTTGGATTACTGACTTGGAACGATCCCATAAATGTAACCAATCCCCGACCACCCACCTTGCCTTATCTGAAGCAAGACAAACTGTTGAACTTATTCGAACAGAAGTCCTTGTCCATTAGGGACAAATCACGTAAACTGTTTTATGTCGAAGCTAACAAACCAGATAGAATGTTGGCCAGAGCCCTCCATGCTAAAAATAGTATTGCTTCTATTCCTAAACTCAAGCGATGGGCCAACTCACCCATCATCCTAAGGAAATTAACGAATTGTTTCGTTCATTCTACGCCACACTATACAACCTCCCCCCACGTCCTCCAAACATGTCGCCCGAGGACTTTCAATCTAAAATTGACGAATATATTGCTAACACAGCACTTCCAACTATCCCTATAGATATAGTGCAGGATCTTGAGTGACCATTTATCGAGTACGAACCTGTGCTGGCAATATCCTCCCTCAAACCCAACAAAAGCCCAGGCCCGAACGGCTACTCGACTCATTTCTATAAATGCTTCCGAGATTCCCTTACACTGCTTCTCATAAAAATGTATAATGGCATCTCCAGGGACTCTCCTTTCCCGAGACAGGCTTTGGAAGCCCATATCATAGTTCTACCTAAACCCGGGAAAGATCCTACTCTTTGCGGTAGCTTTCGCCCCATTTCTCTCACCAACATTGACATTCGCTTATACTCCAAACTACTTGCCAATCGCCTTCTGCCAGCTATACACAACCTGATACACCTTGACTAGGTGGGGTTTACCCCCAGGAGGGAGGCCAGGAATAATGTCCTTAAAACGATTTTCCTGATGGAATATGGCCAAAAATGCCAAATCCTAGCTTGTCTGATCTCGGTCGATGCTGAAAAAGCATTCGACCGGGTTCATTGGCAAATTCTAGAGAGAACGCTTCAACAAGTGTGCCTCCGGCCCAACATACTATGCCAGATCCTGGCTCTCTATGATAACCCTATGGCTAGGATCCAATCTAATGGTCTCCTATCTGACCCAATATGGATTCGTAATGGAACCCGCCAGGGATGCCCCCTATCGCCATTACTATGCATACTCACTATGGAACATCTTGCCATGGCCATGCAGACTCCAATATTCAGGGTCTTTCTATTGTCCAGCGTCAGTAAAAATTGTCCCTATATGCTGACAACCACTTATTATATGTTACTAAGCCCCACGCATCTATACCAGCCATTATTGAGGCATTCACAGAGTTTGGATTGGCTAGTAACTTTAAATTAAACTACGATAAAACGGAGGCCTTTAACGTCTCCCTACCCAAACCTACATTAGCCCGGGTTTAAACTTTATTTGGATTTAAATGGCAACAAAAAGCTGTCAAGTATCTTGGGATCTAAATTCCTACCTCTCTGCTTTCCCTGACAGATCTAAACTATACGCCCCTAATAAGAACATTGCGAACATGCCTTGAATCTTATGAAAAAAACGAACATCTCCTGGTTTGGCCGAATGAGCGCCATCAAAATGGACATTCTGCCTAAATATTTATACATTTTTCAGGCGATTTCCTATTCCCCCTCTCCTCGTGGTTTCTTCCAATCGATCAACAAGGCTATTCGGGACTTCATATGGTGCCATAGGAAGTCCAGGATTGGCTTTCATATTTTAGCTTTACCTAAAAATAGAGGGGGCGTTGCTCTCCCTGACCTTCGGCTGTACTTTCACGCTGCATCGTTGATCAGAATAGTCGATTGGTACCACGGTTCCTCCACTAAATCGTGGACATCATTAGAAAATGACCGAATATCGCTCGACCTCACATCCCTTCCATGGACACACCCGACACACACAAACCCCCTAAAGACCTAATGCCCCTTGTGACTTTCGCTGCATTGCGAATTTGTTACAGCTACCTTACCAAAGGTTTATTGTCCTCGAGACCCAGTCCCTTGACTCCATTATTTGATATCAACTCTTTCCCTCTGACTTGTGCTAAACCTAAATTTCTTATTTGGCGAAAGATAGAGGCACCTCTGTTAAGTCATACCCTCCATGCTGGAAAACCAATTCCCCTACCTGAATGCTCTCTTCCTGCCACAACCCTTCTATGGCTTGGCTTGAACACACTCAATTAACACACCTTATAAACAAAATACCGAACTTGGACGATTTTACAAGACCACATACAGCCTTTGAGTCATTGTTATCCCAGTTGGACAGACCATAGCATCCACTATCACTGATATATTAGATACTGATTCAGGTCTCTTATCCAAACCCACCACCATTCCTTTCAAAATGGGAAAGGGAGATAAATTTGTCTCCAGATGATATGGAATGGGGCAAAACACTGACACTTTCTTTTAAATTATTTATCTCATCTCATGCCCAAGAACGGAATTATCGTATTTTCTCTAGGTGGTACCGGTGCCCCACTATTTTACACAAGCTTGATCCTAATGTTTCAGACATATGTTGGAGATGCTTGCAGACCCCGGGTAACATGACACACATTTGTTGTACGTGCCCACGTGTTACCCCCCCTTTTGGGACAAGATTCTCCAGCTATATGACAAACTTGTAGGGGACAAATATCCTAATGAAACCTGCTTAAGGATCCTATCTATGTTACTGGGGACATACAAACAAATCAAGAAGAGCTTAATTTGCCACTTGCTGACGGCTGCACGATCAATTATTGCTAGATCTTGGCGTCAACCAGTGGTCCCCTCTTTAGCGGATTGGGCCTGCGAAGTGGACAGGAACGAACATATTTAAAGGATGTTAGCGTGGGATGCTGATAAAAGTGAGGCCCACACTATTATGTGGACCGTTTGGTTAGATTTCCGGTTCTCTTCTGATTTTGACCCTTTTATAGCGGATATAGCTCCTACTGTTTCCACTGGGCCCTCTCATGAGTAGCTTGATATACCTTTATCCCCAATTTCCCTTTCTTTCTCATACCCCCCCCCCCTTTTTTTTTTTTCTTTTCTCCTTATCTTTTTCTCTTTCCATATTTCTCCGTCCTCTCTACTCCTCCTCCCTTACCTTTTTAAGATTATAGTAATCTTACCGGTAGATTCACCACACTTTCAGGCCACATGTGTTGAGCCTTGTTTTTTTCTGTTTTCGACACCACTGTTTATAGTGGTCTACTGGTTACTTGATTTACCATTACTTGGTTTATTTCACTTATTTCTACATTCCTTGATGATATCCCCATGACTATGATTATGTGATGCATGTTCTTTTAATGTGCTTCCGATCCTAATATATACTTGTACACTCAATGGAAATATGTTATTCCTTGTCTATGTTTATTCAATGTGGTTTAAAAAAAATGCTTGAAACTTAATAAAACTGATTCAACAAAAATATTTACAGGTTACCAGTTTAGAGTTAGAGGAAGTCTAGTGATAGAATTATTACTCTCACTCTATCTTTCTCAGTGATACCTCACATATGGTACAAACACTGTTTGCGTATGCCTTCGCTTATGCGATTTTGATCACTTTTATTCCTATCACAAGAAATTTAAACATCTCCTGCGATATAAAAGCATGATCGGTCCTCTTTATGGAGACATCTGGGGTCTACAAGACCCCAAATCTCTCCTTTACTCTGGAAAGCAGGAGAAAAAAAAAACCCCATTGAAAAAACCGCAGTGTTTACATCTGCCAAGACCAGATTTACTCGGTCTCCTGAGAACATAGTGATGGCCGGGGACCAACTGGTCCATGGCTGGCTCCGTGGTAACCCAGTGAAAACATCAGATCCCGGCTTCTCCGATCATACAGGAGAACCTGATGAGGCGCTGGTGGGCTAATCAGCCACTAGGATGGCATTTACACGAGAGGGAATCGCTGGCTGAATAAAAAGATACCGAGATGATGCCTGTAGCTACATGGACATCTTTGGTTAAGAAGTTTAGCTGAGTAAATAGATACCTAACGTGTCATGCTTTAAAAGTGCGCACACTCATGGAATAGCGACACAATATGGTACTTAAAAATCTCCATAGGCAACGCTTTAATTTTTTTTTTTTACAGGTTATCAGTTTAGAGTTACAGAGGAGGTCTAGTATGAGAATTTTTGCTCTCGCTCGAACGATCGCGGCAATACCTCACATGTGTGGTTTAAACACCGTTTACATATGCGAGCGTGACTTGCGTATGCATTTGCTTCTGTGCACAAGCACAAGGCACTTAAACATTTTTTCCTTTTTTTTTTTTTATGTTTTTATTTTTACACTGTCCCCTTCATTAATTTTTTTTTTTTTTTTAGCACTTTTTTTCCTGTCCAGGCGTCTCAGGGATCAGAGCAGCTTTGGGCTTACCGACGGTTTCTGTGAGCTCGGAGACCACCGGGAGGGGGGGGGAGGGGCAGCTCTTCCTCCACCTCTAAACGTGATCTCGTGGCGAATCCACCACTGGGATCACCTTTATCTGAAAGAGAATCGCCCACAGTACAAAATATCAGGATTATGGCAGCTAGCTACTGTCATAACAACGGTATTTAACATCAAAGTAATTACGTAAATGTACTGTCGGCGGTCGCCAAGTGGTTAACTGACAATTCGCTGTACCCAAATAAAATTGATGTCCTTTTTTTCCCACAAATAGAGCTTTCTTTGGGTGGTGTTTGATCACCTCCTGCATTTTTTTATTTTGTGCGCTATAAACAAAAAAAGACCGACAATGTTGAAAAAAAATTATAAAAACGTTACTTATTGCTATAAAACAAATCCAAAAGAAAAATGTAATTTCTTCATAAATTTAGGCCAATATGTATTAGTGTCAGGAAGCTAGTTGTTAGGTAGTTTGGACAGGGTATAATCCCCATTAAATTAGTAGGTACGATGCCTGGTGGGTGTGGAGATGCGAATCGGTGTATCTTGCGGCATTTATGCATTCCTTTTTCATCCAATCGAGGGCGAATACTAGGTTAATAAAGATGATCTGCGCAGATTTCAGCTCTATCAAATGAGTGATAAAGTAGAGTGACCCAAATATGTGTAACAAATAAACACAATACAACTCTGTCTAAATAACATGAATAAATGAAATAAATATAATAAAGTCCAACTAGTCCGAGATCCGGACTACCAAGTGATGTTGATGGTGACTATAATAGTGTCCATAAATTGTATACTGGGCGAAAACTGCTGTGCAAAATGTAAGCACATTGTTTCCCTGGAAGCCCAGGTTCTGAATCTGGGGAAGCAACTGTCAGCACTGAGAAGACCTTCCATACTAAAGGAGATCCGGGAACGTACCCGGCAGGGGCCAGCACAGAGGCGGGTGGAGAAAAAGGGGTGCAGGCACTAGAAAAGAGTAGATGGGTGACAGTCAGGAAGGGTAGAGGGGGAAGTGCCAGGGAGGCCGATACAGGGCTGGAGCATCCCAATAAGTACACTCCATTGAGTGACACTCCTGGAGCTGAGGGACTCCCCTAGCTGCCAGGGGTAGAAATTTTCCAGTGAAAATGGAGGCGGGGGGGAGGGAAAGGAAAGATGAATTCTGGTGGTAGGGGACTCAATTCTTAAAAGGACAGAGAGGGCAATCTGTAACAAAGACCTGAAGCACCGAACTGTATGTTGTCTACTGGACACTTGGGTTCGGCACATCACGGATCTGGTGTACAGATTACTGGGAGGGGCTGGGGAAGACCCGGTCATGGTGCATGTTGGCACCAATGACAAAGTCAAAAGCAGATGGAGTGTCCTAAAGAACGATTTTAGGGCCTTAGGAGCAAAATTGAGGAAAAGGACCTCCAAGGTAGTATTCTCAGGAATACTACTGGTACATCGAGCCACACCAGAAAGGCAGAGGGAGATTAGGGAAGTAAACAAGTGGCTGAGGAGCTGGTGTAGTAAGGAGGGTTTTGGGATCCTGGAGGACTGGGTCGACTTCTCAGTCAGTCGCCAGTTCTATAGACGGGACGGACTGCACCTAAATGAGGAGGGTGCAGATCTGTTGGGAGCAAGGATGGCCAAAAAGTTAGAGAGGTTTTTAAACTAGGCGACAGGAGGGAGGGCCCAGAGGTAGAGATAGTAAGCGTGGAACATATTCCAGAGGGTAGTATTGGGGGCATAAGTGGTAGGTTGACTAAAGCACATAAACCCAAGGTAAGTATAGTAACAAGTCCTAGTTGCAATCTCGGAAGACCCAATAAGAGGATAGTATGCGACCGGTCTAAACTAAGTGGCATGTTCAATGCCAGGAGCCTGGTAGACAAGATGGGTGAACTAGAGTTACTGTTGTACGAGGAGGATTTGGATTTTGTGGGAATTTCAGAGACCTGGTTCAATAGCTCTCATGATTGGCAGGCAACCATTCAAGGGTATACCCTTTATCGCAGGGATAGCGAGGGTAAAAAAGGGGAAGAGATATGCCTATATATCAAGAATAAGTGAATGTGAGAGAGGACATCACTAAGGGAGCTAGGGAGAAGGTGGAATACTTATGGGTAGAGCTCAAAAGGGATGAAGCTAAGGGGAAAATAATACTAGGAGTATGCTATAGACCCCCTAACCGGAGGGAGGAAGGGGAGATGGATCTCCTATCACAATTTGGATTAGCAGCAAGGATGGGAAGTGTTATCATAATGGGGGATTTTAATTATCCAGACTGGGCGGAGGGAACCACGCATTCGTCTAAGGCTCACCAGTTCCTAAATGTCTTGCAGGACAATTTCATGGTTCAGATGGTAGACTCGCCAACTAGAAATAAAGCGTTACTGGATCTACTGATTACCAACAATACAGACCTGATCACCGATGTGGAAATATGGGGCAATTTAGGAAACAGCGATCATAGGTCAATTGGCTTCAGTATAAATCACACAAATAGAAAACATAAGGGGAATACGAAGACACTGAATTTCAAAAGAGCCAACTTCCCTACACTACGAACCTTGCTAGAAGGAATAAATTGGGATAAAATCTTAGGAATAAAGAACACGGAGGAGAGATGGGTTAGCTTTAAGAGCATTATAAATAAGGGCATTAGCAAATGCCTCCGATTGGGTAATAAATTTAAAAGAGCGAACAAAAGACCTGAATGGCTTAACTCCAATGTAAAAATGCATATAAAAGCAAAAAATACAAGGTTGAGGGATTGTCATCAGCATTCAGACTTTATAAAGAATGCAACAAGAAATGTAAGGGTGCAATTAGGGCAGCTAAGATAGAATACGAAAGACGCATAGCGGAGGAAAGCAAAAAAAATCCCAAGAAATTCTTTAAGTATGTAAACAGTAAAAAAAGGGAGGACAGACCATATTGTCCCCATAAAGAATGAGGAAAGACATCTGGTTACAAAGGATGGGGAGATGGCGAAGGTATTGAATTTATTCTTCTCCTCAGTCTTCATGAGGGAATCGGGGGGTGCTTAAGTAGCCAAAACTGCAGTGTTTATCCTCATGACACATCACAGGAAGCACCTCTATGATTGACAGTGGACAGGATTAAAATTAGACTTGGGAAACTTAATATTAATAAATCACCGGGAACAGATGGCTTGCGCCCGAGGGTACTTTTTTTTTTTTTTATACTGGCGGTCTACTGACTGGAATGGTACCAGCTGATTGGAGAAAAGTCAATGTAGCACCAATATTTAAAAAGGGCTCAGACTACATCCATGGGAATTGCAGACCAGTTAGCCTAACATCAATAGTATGCAAGCTCTTGGAGGGGATAAGGGACTATATACAAGATTTTAGTAATGAGAACAGTATCATTAGCAGTAATCAGCATTAATTCATGAAGAATCATTCTTGCCAAACCAAACTATTAACTTTCTACGAGGAGGTTAGTTGCCATCTAGATAAAGGAAGGCCCGTAGACGTGGTGTATCTTAAATTTGCAAAAGCATTTGACACAGTTCCCCATAAACGTCTACTGTCCAAAATAAGGTTCATTGGCACGGTCCATAGGGTGAGTACATGGATTGAAAACTGGTTGCAAGGGCAAGTTCAGATGGTGGTGATAAATGGGAACTACTCAGAATGGTCAGAGGTGGGCAGTGGGGTCCCCCAGGGTCCTGTACTAGGACCATTTCTTTTTATTCTGTTCATAAACGACCTGGAGGATGAGGTAAACAGTTCAATCTCTGTATTTGTGGACGATACTAAGCTAAGCAGGGTGATAACTTCTATGCAGGATGTGGAAACCTTGCAAGAAGATCTGAACAAATTAATGGGGTGGGCAACTACATGGCAAATGAGGTTTAATGTAAAATAATGCATTTGCGTGGCAAAAATATGCATGCAATCTATACACTGGGGGGAGAACCTCTGGGGGAATCTAGGATGGAAAAGGACCTGGGGGGTCCCAGTAGATAGCAGCAGCTTGGCATTGCATGCCATTGCTGAGCCTAACAAAGCAAACAGAATATTGGCATGCATTAAAAAGGGGATCAACTCCAGAGATAAAGTGATAATTCTCCCACTCTACAAGACTCTGGTTCGGCCGCACCTAGAGTATGCTGTCCAGTTCTAGGCAACAGTCCTCAGGAAGGATGTACTAGAAATGGAGCGAGTACAAAGAAGGGCAACAAAGCTAATAAAGGGTCTGGAGGATGTTAGTTATGAGGAAAGGTTGTGAGCACTAAACTTATTCTCTCTGGAGAAGAGACGCTTGAGAGGGGATATGATTTCAATTTACAAATACCATACTGGTGACTCCACAATAGGGATAAAACTTTTTTGTGGAAGGGAGTTTAACAAGACACGTGACCACTCATTAAAATTAAAAGAAAAGAGGTTTAACCTTAAACTACGTAGAGGGTTCTTTACTGTAAGAGCGGCCAGGATGTGGAATTCCCTTCCACAGGCGGTGGTATCAGCGGGAAGCATCGATAATTTCAAAAAACTTTTAGATAAGCACCTGAACGACCACAACATACAGGGATATACAATGTAATATTAACATATAATCACACACAGGTTGGAATTGATGGACTTGTGTCTTTTTTTCAACCTCACCTACTATGTAACTATGTATTCTGCTACATATTGTTGATAAAATCCCAATAAGCGTAATATTAATTTTTGATTGAAAATGTATACTTTATTTTGCAAGAAAATATACAAAAAAACAAATACTTCAACAGGGTACATTCCACTCTGTACTGCGAAGCAGCGCATAAATATACTACATAGCAATACATTTCCAAGCGTACAAAATAAATTACATTCATCCTGCGGTATGATGCCTGATGTGTTGTGCAGAGTAATAATAGCCCGAAGCATCACATCATGCATGACGCCGCATTACCCTGAGAGCATTACTTTCAAAAACATGTCACATAAAATCAGGTCATACAGTCTAGTAGCATTCAAATGGGCAACGGGTGTGATGGGGAGGGGTGGAGGAGATGGGGTAGGGGAGGGAGAAAAAGAGTTCACAGGCCCGAAGCTTTATTGAACTGCCAAAGGATACACGGGGGAAAGGGAGGGGGAAAGGGGAAATCTTCAGACTTCTTCTTCCTCCTTGAAGTCCATCAAGTGATCGTCTCTGAGCAGACTGTGTACCAGCCTGCGACAGTCCTCCATGGACATCCTCTCCCGCTGGCAGATGAGACTCTTTCTGGCGCACCACAAAGCGTCCTTAAAGCAACACAGCACCCGCCAGGCACATCAATGTCCTCCTGTGAATGAGTTCCACAGAAGAGTGCGTTCAACACACCGAAGTGTGTGATAGCAGTCTGTGGTCTTTCAGTTCAGGTTCCAAGGCCCTCAACAGGTCCCGTGCAAAGGGGCACTCCCAGAAAACATGAAAAGCAGTTTCCTCCTGGATGATGCAAAAGGGGCAGTGCCTGTATCTGCACAGGTTTCTGGCATGCATGAATGTCCTGAGTGGCAACCCCCCTTGGATTGCCATCCATGCCAGATCTTTGTGCCTGTTGGTGAGTCTCCTTGAAGACACATTCCTCCAGACCACTTTGCAGGTGGCTGAAGGGGGGCCTGGAACAGTCTCAACAATGTCCGATGCTCTAATCAACTTGTGGATAGTTTTTGGCTTCCACAAGTCGGGCTTCACTCCATGTATCCCCAGCTCCTTAATAAACTTGAAGGTGTCCAAGTAGTACCAAGGGGTGTCCCAGTTGTAGGGGATGGAGCTGTCCCATTTGTCCCATCCGAGGGTCCTCCAAAGAGGCAGGAGGAAAAAACGGGACATGGAGTTACCACCAGAGTCCACAGTTCTGTCAACCAATGTCCTGCGGATGCAGTTACAAGCAAAGCACACCCTCAGTAGGGTAGCGATTTTGGGCACGCCCTTACCGCCCTTGAGGGGTTCCTTGAACATAACTGCCCGTTTCACTCTGTCCATTTTGGAGCTCCAGAAGAAGTGAAACACCGCCCTGGTGATGGCCTTGCATGTGTTAACTCGAGGGGGCCAGGCCTGGGTGAGGTACTGCAACACAGGGAGAATCTCGCTGCGGAGTACCAGTGTTTTACCTTCGATGGTGAGTTCTCTGAGGCTCCAAAGTCCAAACTTCTGTCGCATCTTTGACAGTCTTTCCTCCCAGGACTTCAGGGCTGTGCCCTCAGCTTCAAACCAGACCCCAAGAATTTTGATGAAGTCCGTCTTGACGCTGAAAGGAATGGGTGCAGAAGAAGGCAGGAACCACTTTCCGAAGAGCATGACTTCTGACTTCCCGCAGTTGACCTTTGCCCCTGAAGCTTGGCCGAAGTCCTCACATGTCTGAGCGAGTGTGTCGATGGAGTTCCGATCAGCACAGAACACTGTCACGTCGTCCATGTAGAGTGAGCACTTGACCTCCCTTCTGTCCGGTCCTGGTGCGGTGATCCCTCCGATCTCTGGCTTCCGTCTGATGCTTCGGGCGAAGAGCTCTATACAACAAACAAAAAGCAGAGGTGAGAGAGGGCAGCCTTGTCTGACCCCAGACAACATTGGAAAGGGGTCAGTTTTCCAGCCATTTACCAACACCAAACTAGAAATGTCATTGTACATTACATTCACATACGAACAAAACATTTCCCCAAGACCAAACCTGCGCAGAGCTCTGCACATAAACTCATGGGAGACACGGTCAAAGGCCTTCTCCTGGTCAAGACTGACCAGGACCGCGTGCACACGGCGGCCATGAATGTATAATAAGCGTATATTAGTTGGTTTACGCGAACGTTCGAGCATCTACAAACTGGGATATATTTATGGAATTTTTTTATTTTATACTAGTAATAGCGGCGATCAGCCACTTATAGTGGGACTGCGATATTGCTGTGGACATTCTGACACTTTTTGGGAACTAGTGACAGTAATACAGTGATCAGTGCTAAAAAAGTTTTGAACACGCTAACTGAAACTTATTTAATGCTTAGTAAAAAATCCTTTGTTGGTAATGACAGCTTCAAGACTCCTCCTATATGGAGAAACTTGTCGCACGCATTGCTCAGGTGTGACTTTGGCCCATTCTTCCACACAGTCTTCAAATCTTGAAGGTTCATTGGGCCTTTTCTATGAACTCTGATCTTTAGGTCTTTCCATAGATTTTCTATTGGATTCAAGTCAGATGATTGGCTGGGCCATTCTAGCAGGTTTATTTTTTTTCTTTGAAACCAAATAAATTTCCTTGGCTTTGTGTTTGGAATCGTTATCTTGCTGAAATGTCTACCCTTGCTTTATCATCCTGGTAGATGACGGCAGATTTTTATCAAGAATGCCTTGGTACATTTTTCTATTCATCCTTCTTTCAATACCATGAAGTTTGCCAGTACCGTATGCTGAAAAACAGCCCTGCACCATGACGTTCCCACCTCCAAACATCTCTGTTGGAATGGTGTTTTTGGGGTGATGTGCACTGCCATTTGACCTCCAAACATGTATTACGGCATCCAGATAGTTCAGTTTTGGTCTCATCTGACCAGGCTATATTCTCCCATTATTTCAGAGGCTTGTCTAAATGTTGTGCAGCAAACTTTAAACGAGCTGCAACACGCTTTTTCTTCAGCAATGCAGTCTCGGGTGGTGAGCGTGCATTACTTATTGTTTTCTTTGACACAATTGAACCTGCTAATTCAAGGTCTTTCTGAAGCTTTCCACAAGTGGTCCTTGGCTCTTGGACAACTTTTCTGATAATTCTTTTCACTCCTCTGTCAGAAATCTTGTAAGAGGCACCCGGTTGTGGTCGGTTTATGGTGAAATTATGTTCCTTCTATTTCGGGATTATGGGCCCAACAGTGCTCACTGGAACATTAAGAAGTTTAGAAATCCTTCTGTAACCAAATGCCATCAGCATGTTTTGCAACAATAAGGTTGCAAGGTCTTGAGAGAGCTCTTTGCTTTTACCCATCATGAGATGTTTCTTGTGTGACACCTTGGTAATGAGCCACCTTTTTATAGGCCATCAGTTGAGACTGAACCAGCTGATATTAATTTGCACTGACAAGGGGCAGGATTGCTTTCTAATTACTGTTAAAATTCAGCTGGTATCTTGGCTTTCCATGCCTTTTTGCACCTCCTTTTCTTCATGTGTTCAGTACTTTTTCCCTGTGTCATTCCATTTTATAACACATAACTTAATTTCTGAACTTATTTATTTTTGTTTCTTTGTATGTATGGATTGAATGGGTTGTTACCGATGTGGTGAAAATGTCATGGAAATAGCACCTTTAGAAACATATTTACCTAGAAAGATGGTAACATGTTCAATGTTTATTTTACCTGCTGTATATATGAGCAGGGGCCTTGGGTGTTGCAATTTTTTTTTTTTATTACAGACAGTATTTGCACATCGATATATTTTTTTTTTTTTTTTTTTTTTAAGTTCAGAGTTAGAGATGGTTTAGTGCCAAAATTATTGCTCTCACTATAACTTTTGAGGCGATACCTCATGTGCGATATATACACCATTTACATAAGCGTTCACTTATGTGATTTTGATCACTTTTGTATTCCTATCAAAAGAAATTTAACCACTTCCCGCCCGCCCTATAGCGGATTGACGTCCGGGAAGTGGTTGTGTTATCCTGACTGGACGTCATATGACGTCCAGCAGGATAACATGCCGCAGCGCGCCCCCGGGGGCGCGCATCGCGGCGATCGGGGGAGCGGTGTGTCAGTCTGACACACCGCTACACTGATCTTGGTAAAAAGCCTCCGGCGGAGGCTCTTTACCACGTGATCAGCCGTGTCCAATCACGGCTGATCACGCTGTCAATAGGAAGAGCCATTGATCGGCTCTTCCTCACTCGCGTCTGACAGACGCAAGTAGAGGAGAGTCGATCGGCGGCTCTCCTGGCAGGGGGGGTCTGCGCTGATTGTTTATCAGCGCAGCCCCCCCTCAGATCACCCCACTGGACTACCAGGGATGCCACTAGGACCACCAGGGGAGGGGCAACGTGGATGGCCAGGTATGTACCCCATGGCCATCCACATGTGCCCAATCTGTGCCAATCAGTGCCCACAAATGGGCACTGATTGGCACTATTGTGTCCATGATATGCCCAGATCTGCCCAGCAATGCTCTATCAGTGCCACCTGTCATTGCCCATCTGTGCCCACCTATCAGTGCCCATCAGTGCCACACATCAGTGCCACACATACGTACCCATCAGTACCACCCATATATACCAATCAATGCCACCTACGAGTGCCCATCAGTGCTGCCTATGAGTGCCCATCGGTGCCACCTATGAGTGCCCATCAGTGGCGCATACCAGTGCCACCTATCAGTGCCCATCAGTGCCACCTATCAGTGCCCATCAGTGCCGCCTATCAGTGCCCATCATCAGTGCCCGTTAGTGCCACCTCATCAGTGCCACCTCATTGGTGCCACCTCATCGGTGCCCATCAGTGCCGCCGTATCAGTGCCCATCTGTGCCGCCGTATCAGTGGCCATTATTGAAGGAGAAAGCGTACTTATTTACAAAAAAAATTAACAGAAACAAAGAAAAACTTGTTTTTTTTCAAAATTTTCGGTCTTTTTTTATTTGTTGCGCAAAAAATAAAAACCGCAGAGGTGATCAAATACCACCAAAAGAAAGCTCTATTTGTGGGAACAAAATGATAAAAAATTTGTTTGGGTACAGTGTAGCATGACCGCGCAATTGTCATTCAAATTGCAACAGCGCTGAAAGGTGAAAATTGGGCTGGGCGGGAAGGTGTTTAAGTGCCTGGTATTGAAGTGGTTAAACATCCCTTGCATGATAGGTCCTATTTATGGAGACATCTGCAAAGACATCTGGGGTCTACAAGAACCCAAATCTCTCCTCTACCCTGGAAAGCAGGAGATCCAAAAACCCCATTGATTTCTGCTTTCCAGAAAAATAAAACAGCAGTGTTTACATCTGCCAAAACAGGAATCTCTCAGTCTCCCAGGAACATAGAGATGGCCAGGGACCAACTGGTCCACGGCTGGCTCTGTGGTAACCCAGCGAAATCATCAGATCCCAGCCTCTCTGATCATATATGAGAACCTGAAGAGGCGCTGGTGGGCTAATCAGCTGCTAGGATGGCATTTACATGAGAGGGCCTCACTGGTTGAAAAAAAATATACCGGGATGATATCTGTAGCTACATAGACTTTCTATGGTCAAGAAGTGATTAAGATGAAGAAAAAAAGGGTTACAAAACACATCATAAAATGTGCATGCAGGAACTCATCCGGACAACATTTCTGTGGTATGAACCGACCCTTCTATATACCCAGTGAAGTGACTGACCTCAGGTGATACACAGAGATGAAACAAATCCTACAGAAATTGTACCTGCTTATCTACAGTCTTCTCTACATTCGTTCAAAGTCCAGAATTTATAAAGCTTGTCGGATATTTCAGAAAAAAGCGGCAGTGAGATGAAATTACACTCAGTGAGGAGAACTGAGCTGATTGGAGGGAAGGGACACACCCCCCTCCACAGAGCACACAGGAAGGCCCCTTTCACATGGGTGTTTCGTCTGTCTGTCTTTCAACTGTCCGTCAATGGATGTATTCCTATGGGCAAACTGATGTAATCTTCTGCTTCCGTTCAGGTCCATTTTTTTAAATGAAACACGTCTGTGTTTTTCTTCCTTTTTAAAAAGCGGAAGCAGATGAATAATGGATGTAAATAGGAATCCGTTTTTTTTCTTAGCAAAAATGTCGCTTGTGTGAAAGGGGCCCTAGAGCTGAGACTGTCAATCGCAGGCTGTGCGCTAGAGCTCCCTCCCCCTTCACCTTTTTTCTCAGTGTCAGGAGAACGTGTCAGAAGTGACATCTGCCGAGGAGGAATAAAGCAGCAGACAGAAATGACAATATGTGCTCTGGATTGAGACAAGTATACAGAGCAGGATTTCTCAACCTGGGTTCCTCTAGAGGCAATTTCTGCCTCTAAGATAATGTCCCACTGACACCATTAATCCTTTTAGCTATCTGTAAGGGGGTAGGTAATTCTTCCCAATGACCACAAGTGTAAAGAGCATTCTTCCCACTCACCATCACACTAATGTATCGTGAGTTGTAGATCTAGGAATTTTTAGCAGGGCTTCCCTGAGATTGGAATGTTATTTTAAGGGTTTCCTCTGTGTCGGTACCGTACGTCTTTGCATCACTTCCGGGCCGGAGCGGCGATCATTTATATACACCTCCGGCTCCATTTTTATTCCATTTTAATGCTGCATGTTAATTTCTGACTCAATGTGAGTATATATCTACATTAAAAATAAAGGTTTTTTAAAAACAATATCACGCTATGGGCATTCCTCTCTCCTGCATGTGACAACTTGGGGAAAAGCCAACTTTTGATGTGCAGACCATCCAGCACGCTCCAGAAAGCTACACAGTGGCTAAAACTGTGAATGTCTAATACCCTTGGAGGGTAATGCTATCTGGTGAGTGCAATATATTACCACCATCGAAAAGTCACTTGGCACCATTGTCGCTTGAGAGGAAATAATCAGCACTAAACCTGAACAGTCACTGAACACAGTTTGAAGCACAGAGTTGCTTTTAAAACAGTTGGACTATTTTTCCACACTTTGTCAATTTTTTATGTTATTTTTTTATATTTAATATCTAATTGTTTATTATTGAAGATTTATTATTTACACTTGTGGTTATATGTTTATGGTTTGAATTCTGATACAGAGGATCAAACACACTTATTACTTTGCTTGCAAAAAGTGTTTTTCTTTTTAAACATCCTCTATTTCCAGAGGATGTAACACTCCTTGTTTATCATTTTGTGTTTCATTACATGTTTGCTGCATTATTGTATGGGTGTAATTTATCACTTTGACACCCACCAGAGGGTGTAACACACCTATTCAACTTATTGTTTCTGGCGTACATTTGTATCTTTTAGTTCATCACATAACTTTATATTACCAGGAACAATAAATTGTTTGCTGCATGATTATTGCGTGGGTGCAGCTTATCACTTTAAACACCCACCAGAGGGTGTAACACACTTATTTACTTATTTTATTTGTGATTTTTGGCGTATATTTTTTTATAATTCTAGTGTATTATACAACTTTATGTTATTAGGAACACCACATTTCACCATTTGTACACATCTATTAGTTTTGTGACAGGCAGGGGGTGTAACACACCTTTCACCAAATCTTCTGATTTTAAAGCTGGTTAGAAATCAGAGTTTATCATTTTTTCCCAAGGAGAGTAACACCACTACATAAATCTTTCTGGCATAGATCCTGACCCTATTAGGCAGAGGGTATAACACCAGGTTTTACCGCCTCACTACATCCTTTTTTTCCATCTCATATTTTTGACATCTTACTATCTCTGCATAAGATTAGTGTTAAGCCAAAGGCACAGTTAAATCATCAGGCACTTTATTAATAGGAGAATAGTGCCCTTTCCTACACTTTAAACATTCATTTTTCCCACTGACCATCACACTAATGTATTATGAGTTGTAGATCTAGGAATTTTTAGCAGGGGTTCCCTGAGATTGGAATGTTATTTTAAGGGTTTCCTCTGTGTTGGATAAAAATTGTGCTTGAAAGCTTGAAAAACTGCTGCGCAAAATAGCTGTGTGACATAAAAAATTGAAACGACCGCCATTTTGTTCTGTAGGGTCTCTGCTAAAAATAAATAAATAAATAAATATATATATATATATGTTTGGGGGTTCCACGTAATTTTCTAGCAAAAAATATTGATTTTCACTTAAACTGTCAGAAAAGGCCTGGTCAGTAAGTGGTAATGACCATTATAGAGGGAAATGATTAATTAGACATCTGTTTTTGGCTACTTGTAATCTCCTGTTAAGCTTTCTGAAGTGGTGCTCTGTGGGGTGAGATCCTAATATTAGGGTGTTCCACAATAATGGCCCTGGTGTGTCAGTGCGTGTAACTTTTAGATGTAGGGCTTTAGTAGCGGATTGTCATCCTTTTTCCAAACGCTTGGTATACTAGGCGTTGGGTGTAACATGGACATCTCAAATCTGCTATCCGTTTGCTTTCTGTTTTGGTTCCCTATGAGGTGTCTTGTGTATAGGTGTGCTCCACAGTGAAGAACCTGGGGCCTCAGTACCTGTGGCTTTACATATAGGGCTCCAGCAGCTGATAGTCATTCTTTTTCTAAATGCTTGGGATATTTGGTTATAATATGGACCGCTTAGATTTGCTAGTAGTTCTATTTTGTGTAGTGGTGCTTTAAGGGGTGGAGTCTTTATTTTGGGGTCCAATATCACATGCAATGCACAAAAACTGTGTGTTCTTTTTGCAGGCATGCACTGGTGGTGTTCACTCTTAATGGGACCCCAACTCACCTTTATAACAATTGCGTCTAAATGCATGGCAATAAATTACCATGTGTTTGGTGCAGCGAGATTTTTAAAAATGTTCTGGTGCTATGTAACGATATCACGTACGGGACATGAAAAGCTGTAGCTAGCTGCCATCTTGTGTGGAAGTAGCCATGACAGTTTGGCTAACCATGTAACATTACAGAAAACTCTGAACTCCCTCCTCCCTCCTCCCTTGTCTTAGGAATTCAAAGCTTTTTAAGTTCAACAGAAAAGGTTATCTCAACAGAGAAAACAGAACCAGGCTAGGTCAGTAAACTGCTGTTGAAAGGGCAGAGCGTTCAGGCCTGTCGTAAAACTGTCACCCTCTCCATTCAGAGACCTAACAGGCCTCGGTTGTAAATTGTCTGAATACACCTCAGTGGAATAGTATGAAATTTCAGCATGTTTCATAACTTCTGACTTAGTAATAGCACAGCCATAATCTGGACATATTTAGTTTCCTCAGATAATTTGTAACATTTCAAGTCCAGACACCCCTATGTCAGGTCATATGGGAAACCACTGGTGCCACTTATTCCTCCTAAGCCGACTATACATTATAGATATGCCATGTTTATACTTGTTTTGAAGGACATCTCACGCTGAATAATAATATGGATATTTGGAGTCTGTAAACACTATAGATGCAGATATATGAATATGTATTACAAAATCTACCTGGGACGTGGTCATGAGTGTAGACACCTCCCAGCAACCAACCCCTAAACAAGATGATCAGACGATTGGTTACTGGTCGCTGTCAACACCCCCTTTGATTTGACAGAAAAGAGGAGATGCCAAGACCATGGGCAGTTCTCCTTTTACCATCCAAGAAGAAACATCTGCCAAGTCGAGAACCGATTACCTAGCTCATCGATCGAACTCTGATCAACCCTCGGACATTAATTTCAAGTATTCTTTCTTCCCAATTCTACCTTATTGCTTTGTGGCTGTATATTGTCTTTATTTTTTGAAACATCTTTTTTCTGTAAAATGTTTTATTTGCATCAACTTTGACCTTTTCATAATAAACTTATGTTGAAAAGTGTTAACCTTTTCTCTAAAGCTCTTAATGCAAGCTATAAACGAACCTGCCTCTTGAAGGGCGCTACTGTTGTAGAGTAAGACTCTGAGCAGACCTGTCTGTGGTGGCAGTGTGTGTGGCAGACGCTTATTCTAAAATTATAATTGGTATTGCAAAATTACGAGTCTCCCCCAGCTCGGTCTTTTAAACGGGGGTGGTGGCAGTTAAAGGG
The DNA here is from genome assembly GCF_042186555.1 of Aquarana catesbeiana. Classification (NCBI taxonomy): domain Eukaryota; kingdom Metazoa; phylum Chordata; class Amphibia; order Anura; family Ranidae; genus Aquarana; species Aquarana catesbeiana. The sequence goes on along the minus strand of NC_133326.1, from coordinate 200,601,072 downwards.
TTAATTGTGTAATTAGCCCAGTGACAATCACTCTCAGGCTGCTCGCACCTAGATTGTGGTCCCGCAAGCTGGAAAATCTTTGTGCTGGGCACAGCTGAGAGTGGCATTGTTACGTAAGTGACAGCGTGGTGTGAGGTTGGCCGGTCCTTTGTCGCGAGTTAGCGAGGAGGGCAGGGATCTGACACCCGCGTTCGTCACATGCTACTTTTGTGCAATTTTTGCACTTAGATGTGCATGCTCACTGACATTACAAAGTTACAAAACTTCTCGTACGATGGAAGAAAAATTCAGAAGTGATGTAATGTGTTGTGTATTTGTATTGTATTTTTCGAATGACAACTGTACTGATTAAACGAAAATCATACAATCTGGTATAGTACATTTTTGTGCTTGCCCGACCGGATAATATCAGATGAACTGTCGTGATCGGCTCTCGAAAGCTCTGCGTGTACGATCAGATTGCCGTATGATCGATTCGACGGCGGTATTTTTCGTACAACTTTCAGATCTTGTGTATGGGCCTTTAGGGTGTTTCCTCTCTCGATGGTGGAGCAATAGAAGACCCCTTGAACAGCAGCATTGTCAGTCTGGGGAGAGGCTAATGTTAGGCTGGTCATACACGGTTTAAATCTCTGCCGGTTCAGCAGGAACTGGCCGAGATTCGAACCGTTAATGGGCAGGCTGATTGTACCAAGTTGATCAATCGACAACCAGCCTGCCGGATTCACTTACAATTATTGCTAGCGGCTATAGCACACAGTAGCTTGGCAGGAGGGATTCCCCTGTCAGCACTGTCTGTGTTGATGGGAGAATCATGTGCATTTCTTTCCTGCAACCTATGGCCTTAGACAAGCAGATTTAGATGGACTTGACTAAAAAAATTAAATCAAAACTCCGGCTAACATTTTATAAGCCGTTAAAACAACATTTCTTTTATCTTTCCGAATAAAGGTTTTACATAAAAGCTGACCATTGTAAGCACCCCTGTCATTTTTAATTGGTTTGTCTCAGCCCTCTAACTGCCAGCTGCTTTGTTAAAGGAAATTGGAACCATAAAAGACTTGCTGGCTGGATAACCTGGTGAAAATAAAGGAAACAAAGCCTAAGAGGGCTTTCACACCGAGTCGCCTAGGGCGTCAGCGTTAAAGCGGTGCTTTTTTTTAGCTTTACCATCGTTTTAGCGGCGCTATTCGGGACTGCAACATTATGGCATACAGATCGGACACTTTTGGCGCCATTTTGGGACCATACACATTTATACAGCGATCAGTGGGATTAAAAATGCATTGATTACTGTGTAAATGTGACTGGCAGTGAAGGGGTTATCCAGGAGGGGGCGCTGCTGGGGTTAAGTGTGTTCTAACTGTAGGGGGGATGGGCTATGTGTGTCATGACACTGATCACCGCTCCCGATCACAGGGAGCTGTGATCAGTGTCTTGTCACTAGGAAGAATGGGGAAATGCTTGTTTACATCAGCATCTCCCCGTTCTTCCTCTCCATGAGACAATCGCGGGTATCCCCGCGGACATCGAGTCCGCGGGACCTGAGATCACACTCACGGAGCTCACGCGAGCAACCACACAGCGGCAAATTTAGAGTGACGTACCTATATGCCCATTTGCCTGTCTGTGCCATTCTGTCGACGTAAATATTCGTTCGGCGACCGGAAAGTGGTTAATCTGCGCAATAAAACAATTGCCAAACAGTACTTCACTATTGGGCTCCTCTTTTATCTCTTTTTGGGCACTATTATCCATGTATGACTGATATGATATGATATGGGAGATCTTCTTTGCATCCTGAAGTGAATCTGCCTTCCCTGGCCAACTTTTTAAGCCTGTACGACTCCTAGACTGAAAAAGGGGTCTTATTCCATCGGGTGAGTGGGGACACAGGAGGGGTTGTGGCGCACTATTGCACTTTATCGATTGGAGCACATCGTTCACTATTATATGGACATTCACTCAACGATTAATTGTTTTCACTTATGTATTTGTTTATTGATATTTTTTGCACTAATGTTAGCCTATAAGCCATGCACGCCAGGCGTTTACAGGCATATTTCAAAAGCCAAAAAAAAAATAAAAAAATTCACCGAAGGTACATTTGGAGAATCGCTTTTGAACATAAATTATGTGCATAAACACGCTCGTATATGCGTAAATGTATTCCAATGGCCAGAATAAATATTCTGGCCATTTGAATGCATTTAGCTTTAACACCATGCACGCGTAAGCATGCATACTTAAAACCATTTTTTCTGCCAAAATCTGGCAGAAAAAAAATGCTGCATATTTTGAATTCAAATTTCATACCCCCATGTAGATGAGGCCTTCAGTGTTGGATCTTAGGTTTTTAAAGAGGAAGTAAACTCTTATATTTTACTTGTACCTACAGGTAAGCCTATAAGGCTTACCTGTAGGTACAGTGAATATCTCCTAAACCTGCACCGTTTAGGAGATATTCACACTGCATGTAGCTGTCACCGGTGCATGTGCTCTGAAGGGACGGTATACCCATGCCATCCCTTCAGAGCTCCGTGCAGCAGTCTGTGACTCACTGTGCGGCCAATCAGACGGCCGGAGGAAGCGCCTGTCATCGGTGACAGCACAGCGCTGGAAGGTGATGCATGCTAGCACATTATACCTTTACCTTGCAGGGTTTAAAAGAAAAAAAAAAGTGCGGTTTACTACCACTTTAAAGCTGGCACAGAGCTCTGGGTGAGATTTGTTTTAGGACTGTCTTGGAGTGATTTTCTCACAATCTGCTTTATCTTGCAGTGCCATTTGCCAGCTTACAAAGGCACGTTACTACTTGTGTTTTATTGTTGTGTTGTATGTCAAAAAGGTGGCTTATGCAATATTTTTTTTTTTTTTTTCCAGCTGACTAATATAGTTTTAGTCATCTGTTAAAACAAACACACTTCATAATTATATCCTTTTGACCTGATTGTTTTCTGCAGGACTAAAGCTGGTGGGCTAAATGGAAAAACCGAACAGACTTCCTCCTTTCACACCAATGAGGTGAATTGAGAAATCCTCCTCTGCCCAGTCATTGTATTCTGACACCGGCTGCTTTCAGAATACACCGATGCAGAGGCTGCAGTCACTGATAAAGGACAATTTTCCAACACGTCCCTTGAATGGGGATGGCCACACACTGCTCAAAATTCACCCTGCTAAACCTTCCAAAGAGAGAAAAAGAGAGATGTGCAACCAAAGGAGAGCTACTGCGGTTTTCCAAAATGTATTTTAGATGAATATATGCTATGTGTGTGTGTGTATATATGTGTGTGTGTGTGTGTGTGTGTGTGTATGTATGTATGTATATGTATATATATATATATATATATATATATATATATATATATATATAATTATAAACTGGGAACAGGTACTTGTCAGAAACCATGAAATCAGACTGAGACAGAAGTACAGTTAAATCACACTTGTTTAATAATAAAAGTAAAAAGAATAAACGTAGTCAAAACATAGCCAAACTTCAGTAACCAGAATGGATAGTCAGCCAAGCCAGAAGTCAGGGATCAATGTAGTGAAACAGCAAGCAGGATCTGGCGCCAGAAGGGATGTCAGCAAAGCAAGTCTTAAAACAGGAACGCAGGCGATCGTCTCTGTGATGTTTACCAAGGCGAAGGCAGAGCTCCTCTGGACTGGACAGCTTAAGTAGGCAGGACTGATGAGCAGGATATCATCAACAGCTGAGTAACTGTGGCGAGAGATGGGAGCTGGCAATTAGCCAATAGCTGAGCGGCCAACTCAGAGAAGGAAGGGCTGAGCCCAGTCCCGACAGAACTGAGATATAGAAAATTGGCAGCAGGTGCTCTGGACTGATGAGTCAAAATTTAAAATATTTGGTTGTAGCAGGAGGCAATTTGTTAGCCAAAGGGCTGGAGAGCGGTACAATAATACATGTTGTCAGGAAACTGTGAATGGTGAAGGTTCCTTGTAAGTTTTGAGCTGCATTTCTGCAAAAGGAGTTGGAGATTTGTTCAGGATCAATAGTGTCCTCAGCGCTGAGAAATACAGGCAGATACATATCCATTATGTTATACCCTCAGGAAAGCATTGTGATTGGCCACAAATATATACTACAGCAGAACAACGACCCCAAACAAACAACCAATATCATTATAAACTATCTTTTATTCTGAAGATCGTTTCTAATGACATTGGTCAGAACAAGGAGTCCAGGAAGTGATTGTTTGGCCCCCACAGAACCTTGATCTCGACATCGAGTTTATCTGGGATTACATGAAGAGACAAAGTAATTTTCAGCATTCTAAATCTACAGAAGATCTATGGTTAGTTCTTTCAAGATGTTTGGAACAACCTACCTGCTGATTTCATATTTTGAAGACAGAATGGTCACACCAAATATTGATTTGATATTTGCTTTCTCTGCTCATAATTTACTTTCTATGTTGTTTATTGATAAAAATAAACTATTAACACTTCTATTTCTGAAAGCATTCTTCATTTACAGCATTTTCCCACATCTGCCTAAAACTTTTGCACAGTACTGTATATACAGTGTGTATTTGTGTGTGTGTGTGTGTGTGTGTATAATATTTATATTGTAACCTGGGGGACAGGTAGCAGGTACATGGCTCCCTGGGATGAGCAGTCTTTCAGGCACAGATACCAAATCCAGTGAGGTAGTGACAAACGGTGCAGTGTTTATTTGTGATATATACAAGTCTATATACAGGTGCTGTACAGTGTTTCAGAAAAACAAACAGAACAAAAAATAGCCAAACAAAAACCTAGCCATGTCTTGGCACTAACTACACAATATATACAGGCCCTAACTACCAGGCTGAGCAAGCCTACAGCTTGTCAGCTTCCACAGATACAGCTTTTTACCCAACTTTTTGCTCTCACAGACCTGTGTTTCCCAGGCAGAGAGCGAAGGCTGTCTCCCTCAGGTGAGTTTAAATTGGCCTGGGGGAGAGGACCAAGATCCAAAATGGATCGTGAATCGGAGATCCCTGAATGTGTATAAGAGGAGCCTGGAGACTTATAAACCCCGAACAGGACTTTTTTTTACGGCTTTCTCTGGGACGCTGTGTGTGTATATGTATATGTGTGTGTGTGTATGTGTATGTATATGTATATATATATATATATATATATATATATATATATATATATGTGTGTGTGTTAGGGGTGTGCATCTTCATTGGTCTCACGATTTGATTACGATTATCCTGTCCACGATTCGATTCCGCAATGCATCACGATTACAGTGCATGGTTAAAAACTTTTTATCCAAAAATTCAAGCAGTCAGGCAGTCAGAAAAACTAACATTTTCTCCAGTGGCAGAGGGATGGTGGGATCAGTGGCAGAGGGATAGTGGGATCAGAGGCAGAGGGATAGATGGGATCAGAGGGATAGTGGGATGGGAGGCAGACGAATGGTGGGATCAGGCAGATGGATAGTGGGATCAGTGACACTGGCACTCAGGGTACAGGCATAGTAGAAAAACACACTGCTGCCAGGAGGACAGAAGTGATTGAATCTGCTGCTGACATACAGAATACAGTGAACTTCACAGATCTCTCAGTGCTGAGAGTTCAGCTCTTCCCTGTTGCACATTCCAGCACACTAGGAATTAACATAGTGGAATGTGTGAACGGGGAAGACGGAGCTGAACTCTCCCACGCTGCCATTACAAGTTGTAAGCAGAGTACATTTATATGTACTCTGCTTGCTCATGTTAAACTAACTGTGCCTTATCGAATCCCCTCTTTTTGTACATTAGGTGCCCCACTGTAAATACCTTTTAAAAAAATATGTAGCTATATGTACCGCATATTTCAGACTGTTCCTCGGCTTACATGTAACTCAGACCCGGCTGGCCACTTGCTGCTCTCCTCTCTGCAGACATCAGCGGAGGATTCTCAGCCCCGCCCACTGTAGCTGTTAGATGGAGGGAGGAGAGCTGTGCGCCGGGCAGTCACATGAGTGCTGAGGAACAGTCTGAAATATGCTTTATATCGCTACATACTTTTTAAAAGGCATGTACACTTGAACAGTTGGATGCACTTAATGTATTATAAGAGGGGATTCGTTAAAACACATTTAATTTAAAACTTGCAGAGCATGATGGGGAGCTTCTCCCAGGAGGGGCGGGGCAACTCGGGATGACGTCACCCGCCAATCGATTATGCCGGTCGTAGCATCGATGCCGCATCGTGGACACCCGAATCACGATGCATCGATGCTACGATATATATACATACATACATACATACATATATACATTATATATGTATGTATGTCTCTACCGCTTACTGGAGCCATTGGTAGCGGTGGAGACGATCCAATGCTATCCCCTGATTGGCAGGACGTCGAGTGAGGGAATGATGGCCCCCACCTGACTCTGCCATTGGATGACGTGAGCGATGTCAAATGTCACTTCTGCTCAATGGCCTTAACGGAACAAATGTATTTATTTTGTATTGAAAAAAAAAAAACTTTTTTTTTTTTCTATTGCTTTTAAGTGTAAATGTGACATCTGAGGTCTTTTTGACATCAGATCTCACATTAAAGAGGTACTGTCATGCTTTTTTTTTCTATTACAAGGGATGTTTACATTCCTTGTAATAGGAATAAAAGTGATCCAATTTTTTTTTTTTAAAGGAACAATGTAAAAATAAAAAGTAAAATTAAAAAAAAAAAAATTTAAAGCGCCCCGTCCCTCCATGCTCACACAAAGAAGCAAACGTATACATAAGTATATAGAAAAAAATTAGGCTAACTTTACTCATTTCTTTTCTTTTTTTTTTTTTATTTTATTAAAAAAAAAAAGTGTATTTTTTCCCCAAAAATTGTGTTTGTAAGACCGCTGCACAAATGTGGTGTGACACAAAGTATTGCAACAACTGCCATTTTATTCTCTAGGGCAGGGGTAGGCAATCTGGGGCCCTCCAGCTGTTGCAGAACTACAAGTCCCATCATGCTTCTGGGAGTAATTGTAACTGCCAGCCTTGCAATGTATCATGGGAAATGTAGTTCCACAACATCTGGAGGGCCCCAGGTTGCCTACCCCTGCTCTAGGGTGTCTGAAAAAAAAATGTTTGAGGTTTCTAAGTAATTTTCTAGCAAAAAAAAATTATTTTAACTTGTAAACACCAAGTTTAAAACATAGGCTTGGTCCTTAAGTGGTAAAGTGTGTTACCCCAAAAACAAATATGCATTATATCTGCAGGCTTATTCATATGGTTCCTAATAAATATAGCCTCTATATTTTTATTCTTTTATTGTTAAAATCCTGGTGACCCTTAGAGCTCCTCTTGTTTATTTTATCAAACTGACCATGCCAAGCAGGAAAGCTGATCATACTGGTGAGGTCAGTTTGCATCCATAGGATTACTCCTTGGAGAGGCAGGACACCAGTGCATGGCTCACCTGTATCTCCTGTAGTCAGTTGGGTGCCATGTCCCTCACCCAGCCCTTCTCTGCTGATGTTTTTTGAATTGCTGTTTGGATATTCAGGATGATATTCCTTTATCTCCCGTACTCATTTTAGGTGTTGCACCTCTGTGATGATTGTCAGTGGCTCCCAGCAGGACCCTGTAAAAAGCACAGTGCAGGCAGACGGAGAACATACTGTGTATGATGACCTCACACACTATCCCTTCACCTGCCTACTATGTGTACACGCCCCCTGTTTTTAGAATAGAGGAGAGTATGGAGGCTGTGCTTACATGACTAAACAATACTACTTTTGGATAAAGGTACTAGACATTTATTTTTAAAAGAAATAAATAATATGGGTCGGAAATAACTTTATCCTTGTAAAAATGACTTTTAGTAGTTGTGTGTTCACAAATACTTTAACACAAGGCAGTTTAATGCACTTGTAGTAACAAGCTGTAACATACTGGCCATGTGTAAAGTGGCCCTAAATCAAATGCAAATGTCATAGCATGTGACGCCACTCTCTGTAGCCTTCCCCTGTGGTTCAAATGCAAGGGATGGGTGGATATCTGGGCCTGGATCTATCCCTAACTGCAGCTAACTGCTCTTTGTGTGGCTACATGAAAACAGTGGCAGCCACTGTCAGCCTGTCATTAGTTAAATAGGCTGAGCAGCCGCTGCTTTTAGGAAGCCCCGGTCATTGCAACTGCAAGAATCCACTGATAACTTTCTGCTGGAATCCGTTGGCTGCATGTAATTGGCCATGTGAAAGAAGCCCTAGTATAACATGGAAGTCGATGTTGACCTGATATAAACTGTCCTTTTTTGTTTTTCCTTTGAAAAAGGATTGAGACATCCAATGTTTGCTCAATATTATCCATCTTTTACATAGTTACATAGTAGGTGAGGTTGAAAAAAGACACAAGTCCATCAAGTCCAACCTATGTGTGTGATTATGTGTCAGTAAAAGCAAAGCAAAATCATCCTGTGTTAAAGCAGTATTAAACCCAAACATTTATTATATTTCAGCTTAACAATTCTTTGGTATAATGGTTATATTGGCTTTCTTTTTTTAGGCTTTCTTTCTTGTTTTTCATCTGGTGATCCAGTCCTTTTTGTTTTTCACAGCACAAGCTCTCCAGCAGAATGTATCAGTTTACATGGATGAGACAAACCACTAGCAGGGGTGATTTTAAAATGATCAGCTTTTATCTATTCATGGAAAACCGTTATCCCAAAAGGAAAATAACTGCTTGCTCTAACTGCTTATAAAGCACAAGCTGGAGTTTAGCTTTAGTTTGTTAGTGGTTCTAAATCTGCTAATGCATTTAACATTACCCCCCTCCCCAGACTGACCATGCTGCTGTCTGCTGTGCCTCCAATGCTTATTTCTCCAGAGCTGTGTCTCAATAATACAGAAGGTTTATTACTGGCCAGATTACTAGGTGAAAACGGGGAAAAAAATCCTACAAATAAAAGAAAAGGGGCAGCCACCATATCTATTGATTGTTAAGCTGAAATATATTACATTATTGGTTTTGGGTTTCATACTGCTTTAAGTACCAGAGATGTGTAAATATAACAGGATGATTTTTGCTTTCTCTGTAACCTCTGAACTTCTTATGAACCTGTATTGATTGGACTGATTGATAGCAGGTCACTTGTCTAATTTCCTTTCAAGTATTGTAATAAATCAGCCAGCTGCCTAGAAAAATTCTTTTAAAATGTCCAGTGTTGGAGGTCCCAGGAAATCAATATCCCTAAGGACCAGAAGAGTTTAATTTAATGACACACATTGTAGCAAAATGATTATAAACCCTTACGGATGTTTGTTGATGATTGCTGGCCTTTGATATAATCTTTGTTTAATTCACAGTAAAAATTACTGTTATTTAATCTATAACAAGATCAGGCTGATTTACTAAAGGATTTGAGAATGTTCGCACAATAAATTGTGTGAATTGTCACTTCAGTTATTGTTTTGCTTGCGTATTTCTAGCAAGGTTACTTTGCGGTATAAGCAAGGAAGCTGAGACCTCTGCAGTGTGTAAATGTGCTTTTACTATACAAAAATGCTATACATACAAAACTATTACAATATTAGAAATACAGTACAAGGCTGTAAGTGTAACATTATGTGCCTCTCACGTCATTCATCTATAGTTGTGTCCCTTTAATGCCGGACGCCAGTGACTGTCATCATATTGGTGAGCCAACCCACTGAATTGTGGGACTAGTAGTTTTGGGACTGGTAGTTCCATTGCATAACTATATACCAGGACTACATATCCCAAGGAACTTCTGGGACAGACTATACAGGAGATAGGAGTTCCGTCTCAGTCTCTCTGCTTGCTGGGCCTGGTGTAATGAATACCTCTCCGTGATGGGGGGAGAGAGGTTGCGACCTACCATGTAGTGTCAGATAACTCCAGCCTGGCCTTGTGGGACCCATCTCTGTGGCTGTGCGCCAGACATCTTCGCAGCACCAACTCAGAAGCCCGACATCACGTTCATTCACACTCCGCATCCCTGTGCTAGGGGCTCCATCGACCGACATCTCTTCCTGTGTCGCTGACTTCAAGGCCTCTAGGTTGGACCAGTCGTTGGTGAGAGGGCAACTGCCCACCTTCTGCATTATTTCTCTGGTCACTTTATTGGAACACTGTGCACAGACACCTTTACCGTTGGAACATTTTACTGCACTTCTATTTGAACGCTGTACATAGATACCTTTTACCTACAACCACTTCAAGGAATACCATTAGCCTATTTAAGCCAGTCAGTCTGTTCATTCATCACTGTATATGTATGTGATATATATATAATATATTGGCACAATATTTATATATATATATATATATATATATATATATATATATATATATATATATATATATATATTGGCATAAGTAAGAGCCCCTTAAAGTGGTTGTAAACCCAGTTTTTGGACTTCTACCTATAGGTAAGCCTTATTCTAGGCTTACCTATAGGTAGTGGAATTATCTCCTAAACATGCGCCATTTAGGAGATATTTCACTTGTAGTTCGCTGGAAATTCCAATGGCGCATGCGCGGGGAAGAAAGGAAACCAAGTACCGTTTCTTCCCTAGCCTATGCCGTAAATCGCGGCTACGGCATGCGCATACGCGGGAGTGACGTCACGCAGCTCCGGTGAATCACAGAGCCGGAGTCTGCGGCCCGGAAGGAAGATGGACGCTGCCCACACAGGGAACATCGCTGGATTCTTTTGCAGGTAAGATGCATACTAGCCCATTATGCTTTTCATTTGCAGGCTGCAGCAGCAAGCAAAAGAGGAAGTAAAACCCATCAGGGTTTACTTCCTCTTTAAAGTGGTTGAACCTATCTATCAATGAATACAAAGCTTCCTCTGATTGGCTGAGTCAGAGGTTGTGACGTTACCAGCCCGTGTCTCTGACTCAGCCAATCAGAGGAAGCATTGTGTTCATTGATAGAATACGTCGCTTTCTCTGGCTGAACGCCCATCAGATATAGACTCTACTGTGTTCCGTGTATGAGACTGGAAGTCTTGGCTCAAACCTGGAACACAGTGCTGTATGTAGCTTCAGCTACATACAGTTTATACCGCACATCCAGCAGCCTCACATGTTAGTGAGGGACATACTGGTAGTCAGGGCTTTTTTTCAGCGGGAACGTGGGGGAATGCAGTTCCGGCACCTCCAGCACTGAATGTATGTAATAGCATGGGGTGTGGGGTGTGCTGGAGGGTCTATTGATGTTGGCTGCTGGGGAATCTATTGTCACTGGTGGGATCTGATTTTGTGTGAGGATCTATTGTTGCTGATGGAGAATCTATTGTTGCTGGCGGGGGGGTCTTATGTTGCTGGAAGGGATCTACTGTTGAGGGAGAGGTCTATTTTTACTGGCTGCTGGAGGATCTATTGATACTGGCTGCTGGGAGATCTGTTGTTGCTGCTGGGGGTCAAATGTTGCTTTCGTGGATATTTTGTTACTGCGTGTGATATTTTGTTGTGGGTGGTTCACTGTTGCTGCAGGGAATCTATTGTTGTTGGGGTGGAGTCCATTGTTGCTGGGGGAGTCTATTGTTGTGTGGGGATCTATTGCTGGGATTCTATTGTTGCTGGCTGCAGGGGATCTATTTTACTGCTTTTCTTTTTATCATTAACATGTTCCATACAAATGATTTAGCACCACAAAATGATACTTGGTTCTGTATTCTCTAAAAGGTGCAGTACTGGTAGGTGGGTAGGGGGTGGTCAGAGGTGGGTAGGGGGCAGAGACAAGGGGCGATTTAGACGGGGGGAGTTCCTGCACCTAATCTCCGAGAAAAAAAGCCTTCATTTGGGCCAAGCTGGCTCAAATGAACTATGTAAAGTATGTCAAAAGATGGTGTTGAGCTTTAAGTAACACCATATAATGATGTAATTATTTGATGTTTTAATGCTTTTGGAGGGTTAAAGTGGATGTAAACCCAATGTCATCCTTTCTAAACTACTGCCATGGGGGTTATCTATAAGGATATACATGCCTCCTGCATCTTTACCTGTCAAATGTCTCCCCTCTGTCTGTTATTAGACCCGAAAAACTGCAGATTCTGTGGGTGGGTCTGTTGTCTGGAGCTCGGTGGGTGGAGTCATGATGTCAGTAGACTCCCCGCCCACCTCTACACTCCCCTTGTCAATATTCATTTTCTCTGTGTATTTCTAACACTGAACTTCTGCTATGATCTCTAACATCCAGTGAAAAGACAGGAAAGTAACCATATGACTTCAGCATGCCAAATCAGAGCTGCTGAAGAAAGGAGTGGGGGAGGGAATTAAAAAATACTGCATGTCTCTTAGGCTAATGCACAAGATATGTAAATCACCTGTCACTCACAGCAAGGGGGAGGATTTGACAAAGTTTTTCTCAGTTTGTCAAGAATTGTCTCACTGAACAATAAAAGAGGATTGCTCAGAGATGGATTAACTCTGTGTGGCAAGACTGGGCTCAAATGATAGGAAATCTTATACTCTACAGTATGAGATATATATACAGGTAAAAGCCAGTAAATTAGAATATTTTGAAAAACTTGATTTATTTCAGTAATTGCATTCAAAAGGTGTAACTTGTACATTATATTTATTCATTGCACACAGACTGATGCATTCAAATGTTTATTTCATTTAATTTTGATGATTTGAAGTGGCAACAAATGAAAATCCAAAATTCCGTGTGTCACAAAATTCGAATATTGTGTAAGGGTTAAATTTTGAAGACACCTGGTGCCACAAACTAATCAGCTGATTAACTCAAAACACCTGCAAAGGGCTTTAAATGGTCTCTCAGTCCAGTTCTGAAGCCTACACAAACATGGGGAAGACTTCAGATTTGACAGCTGTCCAAAAGGCGACCATCGACACATTGCACAAGGAGGGAAAGACACAAAAGAGGCTGGCTGTTCTCAGAGCTCTGTGTCCAAACACATTAATAGAGAGGCAAAGGGAAGGAAAAACTGTGGTCAGAAAAAGTGTACAAGCGATAGGGATCACCGCGCCCTAGTCAAGATTGTGAAAAAAAACCCATTCAAAAATGTGGGGGAGATTCACAAGGAGTGGACAGCTGCTGGAGTCAGTGCTTCAAGATCCACCACCAAGAGACGCTTGAAAGACATGGGTTTCAACTGCCGCAGACCTCGTGTCAAGCCACTGTTGACCAAGAAACAGCGCGAAAACCGTCTCACCTGGGCTAAGGAAAAAAAGAGCTGGACTGCTGCTGAGTGGTCCAAAGTCATGTTTTCTGACGAAAGCAAATTTTGCATTTCCTTTGGAAATCGAGGTCCCAGAGTCTGGAGGAAGACAGGAGAGGCACAGGATCCACGTTGCCTGAAGTCTAGTGTAAAGTTTCCACCATCAGTGATGGTTTGGGGTGCCATGTCATCTGCTGGTGTCGGTCCACTCTGTTTCCTGAGATCCAGGGTCAACGCAGCCATCTACCAGCAAGTTTTAGAGCACTTCATGCTTCCTGCTGCTGACCTGCTCTATGGAGATGGAGATTTCAGGTTCCAACAGGACTTGGCGCCTGCACACAGCGCAAAATCTACCCGTGCCTGGTTTACGGACCATGGTATTTCTGTTCTAAATTGGCCAGCCAACTCCCCTGACCTTAGCCCCATAGAAAATCTGTGGGGTATTGTGAAAAGGAAGATGCAGAATGCCAGACCCAACAACGCAGAAGAGTTGAAGGCCACTATCAGAGCAACCTGGGCTCTCATAACACCTGAGCAGTGCCAGAAACTCATCGACTCCATGCCACGCCGCATTAATGCAGTAATTGAGGCAAAAGGAGCTCCAACCAAGTATTGAGTATTGTACATGCTCATATTTTTCATTTTCATACTTTTCAGTTGGCCAACATTTCTAAAAAATCCCTTTTTTGTATTAGCCTTAAGTAATATTCGAATTTTGTGACACACGGAATTTTGGATTTTCATTTGTTGCCACTTCAAATCATCAAAATTAAATGAAATAAACATTTGAATGCATCAGTCTGTGTGCAATGAATAAATATAATGTACAAGTTACACCTTTTGAATGCAATTACTGAAATAAATCAAGTTTTTCAAAATATTCTAATTTACTGGCTTTTACGTGTGTGTGTGTGTGTGTGTGTGTGTGTGTGTGTGTGTGTGTGTGTGTGTGTGTGTGTGTGTGTGTGTGTGTGTGTGTGTGTGTGTGTGTGTGTGTGTATATATATATATATATATATATATATATATATATATATATATATATATATATATATATATATATATATATATATATATATATATAAAAATTTGGGTTTGCATCCACTTTAAAGACAAGTTGCTTTTGTCAGCCCCCAGTATAAATTAACCTTTTTAAAATGATGGTGAATGTAGTTGTTTCTGATCCAATGAGGTTCTGTCTAGGTAATCCTTCTTCTGAGTCGCTTGAGTATAGCACAGCAGGGTTGCTAGGTAGACAGATATATCCTATCACTCCAAGCAGCTAAATATACACAAAGTGGGAGGAACTGACTCATTAACTATATCTGTCCCTAGAGAATTGTATTGTTATGCAGTAGTCATACATTATGGTTATGATTAATGAATAATTTACAGCAAAGACAGTCATAAATCTAACACAGTGTAGCAATTAAAAACTTCAATTTCAAAGCATACCAGACATTAACATACAGTAGTGGTGGTGTTTATTTTTTAGGTGCAGATATTTTTTTCTGCATCTTTTTTGCTGTATGCAAGTTTAGAGCCTGGTACATTTTTCATACAGTCACGTGCTCTGTTTTGGTAATATCAAATTATATAGCCAGTTTACATACTGCTTACAATGCGTGCTTGATTTGGGGACTGTGATAGGGAGTGCCTCTTGTATTAATCTCACTTATAAGATTGTTTTCTACCACCCCCTTTCCCATGAAGAAAATGGAATGAGACTTTTAGAACACATGATATTTCTGTTGAGCAGCTAGATCAGCCTTTCTGAATCTTTTTAACATAGAGGAACCCTTGAAATACCTTTATGGTCTCAGGAGAACCCAAGCTATTAATTACTACAGCTCACTGTACATTAGTGTGATGGTCAAAATGCTCTCTACACTTAGGGGTCAGTAGGAACCCCCCCCCCCAGGCCAGTTTCCTGCTGCTGCACTGTGGTTTGGTATGAAGATGTTCTGTTCCCTCTTGTGCCTAGATCTGCTCAGCTTTTAATCTGTATGAAAGTAACGGGACAGATATGTTTTAGGGTACATCTGAGCTCTTCTCTTAAAGGTTATAGACTGATTCAGTTCTCTATTTTTTGATACTGTTGCTATCCTGATGTCATGTCAAGCTGGCCATAAATGGATCATAATTTGGCCAGTTCAGCATAGATTCCTATGTGAATGTTATGCCCTGTACACACGGTCGGACTTTGTTCGGACATTCCGACAACAAAATCCTAGGATTTTTTCCGACGGATGTTGGCTCAAACTTGTCTTGCATACACACGGTCACACAAAGTTGTCGGAAAATCCGATCGTTCTAAACGCGGTGACGTAAAACACGTACGTCGGGACTATAAACGGGGCAGTGGCCAATAGCTTTCATCTCTTTATTTATTCTGAGCATGCGTGGCACTTTGTCCGTCGGATTTGTGTACACACGATCGGAATTTCCGACAACGGATTTTGTTGTCGGAAAATTTTATATCCTGCTCTCAAACTTTGTGTGTCGGAAAATCCGATGGAAAATGTGTGATGGATCCTACACACGGTCGGAATTTCCGACAACAAGGTCCTATCACACATTTTCCATCGGAAAATCCGACCGTGTGTACGGGGCATAAGTGTTTGGGAGGAGTTAATCTAATGATTAACTCCTCTCGAATGGGACCACTGGTAAATTTTATAAGCACATGCAACTTATCGCCTGCAGTGCTGTTTAGTATATTCTGACAGCACAGGAGTCCCACTGTCAGAATACAATAGCTCAGTGTGGAAGATTCACCTCCTTGTATGTGTGGATGAAAGAATTAATTCAGGTGTGTTTTTCTTTTTTTTTTTTATCATCAGCCTACTGGCTGATCAGAAAAAAACTGGTCAGTGTGCAGCCAGCTTCAGCTGTAACGACTATTCCAACATACGTACTTTTTACTGATCCACCCATCCTGCAGACCTCTCCTTACCTGGCTGTTACCATACCTTATACATGTGCACCCTTTTGCTATAGTTAAGCTGGCCATAGATGATTTTAGTTTTTTTGATCAGCCAGCTGGCTGATTAAAAAAAAAATAAATAAAAAATTATTTTCCCCATCCACACATTCAAGGTGGATGGAGAAATCTTCCCCATTGCTTTATTGTATTCTATAGGTGAATGGAATTTTGTCTGGTCTCTAATGAACTGTCCGATTTGTGATCCATCTATTGCCAGCTTTACATCTAATATGATCCTATAGTCAGACCTCAGATGCTGCATTAATTCAGTGTAAGTGAATCGAAAGTCGCAAGCAGCTTCTGTCATAGGGATGAAGTGACCTCACTTTCTGGACTGAGGCAGTTCTTTTAGATACGGTACTTAACAAGCACATATCCACCTGTGTTTCTAATCATGTGTTTTGTTTGCTAGTTCTCCTTACCCTCTACGTTAAGCCGCATTCACTTTGTTGCGTAGCAGGAGCAAGCTTGAATGGACCTCCCGATGTGTGTTCTACTCCTTTTCGGACGACAAACTTGAAATGATTTTTAGGCCTCATGCACACTGGATGTTATAAAAAAGCCAGTAACGTTAGATAGAAAGGTAGAAAACTGTAGCTGTTGAGTGAGTTTTTCAGCATTTTTTTTAGCAAAGCTATACTCCCATAAAAGGCAGTTTTTGGCGTTTTATAGCTGTTTTCAGCTGAAAAACTCCTCAAAACCCACTAGTTCTGGGTTTTTTTTTTCCAGCTAGAAAACGCCCCTGCCAAAAACTGCTGATGATGGCCTATGTGTGCATGGACACAAAGGATGACATGCTGGGGAGTTTATTGACTGCATTAAAAAACATCTGAAGCCAAAAACAGCTGCTGTAAAAATGTCCAGTGCGCATGAGGCCTTAAAGGAGCGGTTTGCCTCAATGGCAGAATCACATTGCATTTGGGGTGTCATTAAGGGATAATGGCACCCAAACGCGCAAATTGTAAATAAAGCGTAAAGCATATACAGGCTCAGCTATTTGTCAATAGCTATCACTGTTAAGAGATTGGACCCTGCCTACCCTTTAACTATTTGCTTTTCTGGGGTTGGTTGTGCGAGATATCCTGAGTTTGTGTGTTTCAAGTAGATGGGGAGAGCCTTCTGTGCAATTACGATTCCACCAAGGAGAGATTAAGATAATCTGAAATACAAATTTCGAATGTTGTAATAAATGAGAACCAGAAAAAGGGGGAAA
The DNA here is from genome assembly GCF_042186555.1 of Aquarana catesbeiana. NCBI lineage: Eukaryota > Metazoa > Chordata > Amphibia > Anura > Ranidae > Aquarana > Aquarana catesbeiana. Next base: position 200,583,702 of record NC_133326.1, on the reverse strand, counting down.
ATATATAACCGTAGGTAGGTAGTCCCTTAAGCACTTCCTTCCCCGCCCATTGTCATATGACGTCCGCAGATGGGTTTTCCCATCCTGGGCGGGCGTCATCTGATGTCTTCGGCTTTCCAGAGGTTTAGGGGGTGCGCGTGCCGCCGGAGGAGCCACTGTGCATGCCCGGCGGACACCTGCGATCGCTCATGACAGAGCAGGAACATGGATCTGTGTGTGTAAACACACAGATCCATGTCCTGTCAGGGGAGAGGAGAGACAACTCATGTGTTCCTAATATATAGGAACACCGATCGGTCTCTTCCCCTAGTCAGTTCCATCCCCCCTCAGTTAGAATCACACCCTAGGTAACACATTTAACCCCTTGATCGCCCCCTAGTGTTAACTGCCAGTGACATTTATACAGTAATCAGTGCATATTTATAGCACTGATCGCTGTATAAATGTCAGTGGTCCCAAAATAGTGTCAAAAGTGTCTGATCTGGCCGTCGCAATGTCACAGTGACAATAAAAATCGCAGATCACCGCCATTACTAGTAAAAAAAATTAAATAAATAAAAAGGCCATAAATCAATAACCTATTTTGTAGGTGCTATAACTTTTGCGCAAACCAATCAATATACCCTTATTGCAATATTTTTTTTTACCAAAAATATGTAGAATACATATTGGCATAAACTGAGATTTTTTTTTTTTTAATTGGGGATAGTTATTATAGCAAAAAGAAAAAAATATTGTGTTTTTTTTTTTTTTTTTTTTTCAAAATTGTCGCTCTTTTTTTGTTTATAGCGCAAAAAATAAAAACTGCAGAGGTGATCAAATGCCACCAAAAGAAAGCTCTATTTGTTGGGAAAAAAATGATAAAAATTTTATTTGGGTACAATGTTGCATGACCACGCAATTGTCATTCAAAACGTTACAGCGTTGAAAGCTGAAAATTGGCCTGGGCAGGAAGGGGGTGAAAATGTCCGGTATGGAAGTGGTTAAACTGCAGTCAACCCGAGTCCAACATAATTTGTCTACATGCCTTATGTATTTACTTCATATACTTATGGAAATCTCTGCTAAAGGAACACAGATTTTATAGTGACGCTTACTCTAACCTTGTGCAGAGAACGGTTAAGAACATCATAATTAGTGTTTCATATATTAATTTGACAGCTTGGTAATTAGACTAAGTCCAATAACGAGGAGTAATTGAGCAGTGTTGCATAAATGTGCAGTGCTCTGGGTGACGTGTCACGTATTTTCCTGAAAAAAGAGATTTAATATGTGATATTTATACCACTCACGTTTTCATATCCTATACCAGAGTAAATTCTTCTTTTAGGGTCAGTTCACACCAGATCCAGTTCTGTGCGCTTTTTTTCTGCACTAAGTGCTAGTTCACACCAGATGCAGTTTTGTGTGCTTTTTTTCTGCACTAAAAATGCATTCACAGTGTTTTCCATGTATTCTAATGGCTCTAGTTCACACCATGCAGTCAGTTTCCGGTCAGTTTCTGCACTGACTGCATGGTGTGAACTAGAGCCATTGAAATACATGGAAAACACTGTGCATGCATTTTGTGCAGAAAAAAAGCACACGGAACTTAACGGAACTGTATCTGGTGTGAACTGGCCCTTAAGGTTTTAAAGTGACAGTCTTAACAGAATTTGTCCTTAATATAAAGCTATGACCTTTAAGAGATCGTCCTTTTCTTAAAAGAGAAGTATGTGACCTTTTTTTTTTTTTGATTCATACTTACCTATGTCAATGCAGCATCAGACCGATGCTGCAGCTGCCCCCTGCCGTCTCTGCACTGAGAACTGAGCCACCGAACATTGCCTATGGCCCCGTTTTTCACAGATCCCCGAGAGAAGAGGTGCTGCCTGTCAGTCAGTGTCTCTCCTCTCTGCTCCTTCACGCTCACTGAAGCGCTGAGCTGTGGAGGGGTGGGGAGCGGCCGTGTCTGTGGCTCGCTTAGAGGCTGAGACCGCCATCAATCAAGGCAGCTGGCAAATCCAGACTTGGGAAGTCGGGATGATGCAGTGCCTGGACTGATCTTGTTGACATCAGCGGAGAGCGGACTTCAGACCACTCTCCGCTGAAAATGTTTCACAGAAGTGCAAAACGAATTACACTCCTGTGACCCAGAGCAGAAGCCCAGCCTAAAAAGCTCAGGCTGGACTTCACCTTTAAATACCTTTCCTTTGATAATGTCCAATGCATTGGAGAGTTTGTTTTCTGTGTGTGCAGTGGTCAATGGAACATACTTGGCAAGCCAGCTGTCTAACAGGTTGACCTCATCAACTTCTTATTTACAGAGAGCAAACTTGGATGTAGATTTTCTTGGGAATAAAGACGGTAACTGATTGATGTAGGCAGATTGCTCAGGCTTTTATAATCTGCAGAGGTTCACCTATTGACAGAACACAAGAAACCCCGTGTCCTGGAACAAGCCACATGCATTGCTGACGTTTGTTGCAGTTGTTTGTGTTTGCTTTCGATAACTCAATGAAACAGATTCCAAGTAACCATGCAAGGACCAATTATTCAAACAGTGGTGTATGTTTGTAGTTAAATGTTTTCTAGTCTATTTGAATTATTTATATTTCTGCTCTGTAGATGAAAAACCATATACACATATTCAGTCTGCAAAAAATCACTTTAAGCAATAATATATTTTTTTAAATATTTTTAACCACTTCAGCCCCGGAAGGATTTACCCCCTTCCTGACCAGAGCACTTTTTACAATTTGGCACTGCGTCGCTTTAACTGCTAATTGCGCGGTCATGCAATGCTGTAACCAAACGAAATTTGCGTCCTTTTCTTCCCACAAATAGAGCTTTCTTTTGATGGTATTTGATCACCTCTGCCGTTTTTATTTTTTGCGCTATACACGGAAAAAGACCGAAAATTTTGAAAAAAAATGATATTTTCTACTTTTTGTTCTAAAAAAAATCCAATAAACTCAATTTTAGTCATACATTTAGGCCAAAATGTATTTGGCCACATGTCTTTGGTAAAAAAAATGTCAATAAGTGTATATTTATTGGTTTGCGCAAAAGTTATAGCGCCTACAATCTTAGGGTACATTTTCTGGAATTTACACAGCATTTAATTTATGACTGCCTATGTCGTTTCTTGAGGTGCTAAAATGGCAGGGCAGTACAAAACCCCCCCAAATGACCCCATTTTGGAAAGTAGACACCCCAAGGAAATTGCTGAGAGGCATGTTGAGCCCATTGAATATTCATTTTTTTTGTCCCAAGTGATTGAATAATGACAAAAAAAAAAAAAAAATTACAAAAAGTTGTCACTAAATGATATATTGCTCACACAGGCCATGGGCATATGTGGAATTGCACCCCAAAATACATTTAGCTGCTTCTCCTGAGTATGGGGATACCACATGTGTGGGACTTTTTGGGAGCCTAGCCGCATACGGGGCCCCGAAAACCAATCACTGCCTTCAGGATTTCTAAGGGCGTACATTTTTGATTTTACTCCTCACTACCTATCACAGTTTTGAAGGCCATAAAATGCCCAGATGGCACAACCCCCCCCCAAATGACCCCATTTTGGAAAGTAGACACCCCAAGCTATTTGCTGAGAGGCATGTTGAGTCCAAGGAATATTTTATATTTTGACACAAGTTGCGGGAAAGTGACAATTTATTATTTTTTTTTTTTTTGCACAAAGTTGTCACTAAATGATATATTGCTCACACAGGTCATGGGCATATGTGGAATTGCACCCCAAAATACATTCTGCTGCTTCTCTTGAGTACGGGGATACCACATGTGTGGGACTTTTTAGGAGCCTAGCCGCGTACGGGACCCCGAAAACCAATCACCGCCTTCAGGATTTCTAAGGGTGTACATTTTTGATTTCACTCTTCACTGCCTATCACAGTTTCGGAGGTCATGGAATGCCCAGGTGGCACAAACCCCCCCCAAATGACCCCATTTTGGAAAGTAGACACCCCAAGCTATTTGCTGAGAGGCATGGTGAGTATTTTGTAGCTCTCATTTGTTTTTGAAAATGAAGAAAGACAAGAAAAAAAATTTTTTTTTTTCTTTTTTTAATTTTCAAAACTTTGTGACAAAAAGTGAGGTCTGAAAAATACTCACTATACCGCTCAGCAAATAGCTTTGGGTGTCTACTTTCCAAAATGGGGTCATTTGGGGGGGGTTTGTGCCACCTGGGCATTCCATGGCCTCCGAGACTGTGATAGGCAGTGAAGAGTGAAATCAAAAATTTACGCCCTTAGAAAGCCTGAAGGCGGTGCTTGGTTTTCGGGGTCCCATACGCGGCTAGGCTCCCAAAAAGTCTCACACATGTGGTATCCCCGTACTCGGGAGAAGCAACAGAATGTATTTTGGGGTGTAATTTCACATATTCCCATGGCATGTTTGAGCAATATATAATTTAGTGACAACTTTGTGCAAAAAAAAAAAAAAAAAAATTTGTCTCTTTCCCGCAACTTGTGTCACAATATAAAATATTCCATGGACTCGACATGCCTCTCAGCAAATAGCTTGGGGTGTCTACTTTCCAAAATGGGGTCATTTGGGGGGGGGTTTGAACTGTCCTGGCATTTTATGCACAACATTTAGAAGCTTATGTCACACATCACCCACTCTTCTAACCACTTGAAGACAAAGTCCTTTCTGACACTTTTTGATTACATGAAAAAATTTTTTTTTTTTGCAAGAAAATTACTTTGAACCCCCACACATTATATATTTTTTTAAAGCAAATGCCCTACAGATTAAAATGGTGGGTGTTTAATTTTTTTTTTTCACACAGTATTTGCGCAGCGATTTTTCAAACGCATTTTTTGGGGAAAAAACACACTTTTTTACATTTTAATGCACTAAAACACACTATATTGCCCAAATGTTTGATGAAATAAAAAAGATGATCTTAGGCCGAGTACATGGATACCAAACATGACATGCTTTACCATTGCGCACAAACGTGCAGTGGCAACAAAATAAATACATTTTTAAAAGCCTTTAAAAGCCTTTACAGGTTACCACTTTAGATTTATAGAGGAGGTCTACTGCTAAAATTACTGCCCTCGATCTGACCGTCGCGGTGATACCTCACATGCATGGTGCAATTGCTGTTTACATTTGACGCCAGACCGACGCTTGCGTTCGCCTTAGCGCGAGAGCAGGGGGGACAGGGGTGCTTTTTTTTTTTTTTTTTTTTTTTTTTTTTCTTTATTATTTTTTTGCTTTTTTATCTTATTTTAAAACTGTTCCTTTCATTTTTTTTTTTTTTTTAATCATTTTTACTGTTATCTCAGGGAATGTAAATATCCCCTATGATAGCAATAGGTAGTGACAGGTACTCTTTTTTGAAAAAATTGGGGTCTATTAGACCCTAGATTTCTCCTCTGCCCTCAAAGCATCTGACCACACCAAGATCGGTGTGATAAAATGCTTCCCCAATTTCCCAATGGCGCTATTTACATCTGGCGAAATCTAAGTCATAAAATGCTCGTAGCTTCCGGTTTCTTAGGCCATAGAGATGTTTGGAGCCACTCTGGTCTCTGATCAGCTCTATGGTCAGCTGGCTGAATCACCGGCTGCATTCTCAGGTTCCCTGTTGAGACAGGAGAGCCAGAGAAAAACACGGAAGACGATGGGGGGGGGGGGGGGGCATTCTCTCCCACTGCTTGTAAAAGCAGTCTAGAGGCTAATTAGCCACTAGGATTGCTTTTACATGAAAGCTGACCGCTGGCTGAAAAGAATGATACCAAGATGATACCTAAACCTGCAAGCATCATTCTGGTATAACCACTCAAAGTCGTGAATGCTGTACCTGAAGACAAAAAAATGGTTAACAATAAAGCACAGTAAACGGTACAGTATAAAAAATTGCATACCTGAAAAGCAAACATGATAAAACATAATAACAATAAAACATTGCAGAATAGAATACAGTAAAAAAGAGCAGAACAATAGAGAGAATAGAGAGAGAGAGAATAGAGAGAGAACAATAAAACGACAACTATTATTTTGTATTTTTGTTTGTGTTTTTTTTTTTTACACTTTTTTTGTAACTGTAACTTTTATAACTGTAACCGGTTCCAGGTTCGGGTCTCTCAAAATGCGATGGCATCTTGGGAGACCCTGTGAAAGTGTGTCCTAGTCTGTGCAATGCTGTACCCTACGCTAATACTCAGCTAGTGAATGGTAGCGTTCAAAACATTCACCAATGCAAAGACCAGGATTGTCAGGACAGGAGGGACAATAATAGCGGGTGTCACGCCTATATCTGCACTTGCTGCAGACACGACATCTTTTTTGGGGGGGTTCGTTGGGTAGGGGTACTCGGGAGGACATAAAGAAAATGCCTCTCATGCAGCCGACTGCATTTGGTTGGGGATGTGAATGGGGGAAGTACGGGCGCTGCAGAAGCGGTGGGTTCCCAATTAGGATTGGCGAATGCAGCAGGAAGGGCATTATGGGCACGACGGGCCTGTGTTTGTCTTTTTGGTGGCAGCGGGACACTATTTGTGCTTGCCACCTCACCAGCTTGAACTGCACTTATGGGACTCGCCACGTCACCAAGTGTTACTGCAGTGCTGGTTTGACTACGACCGGGGTGTACTAGGCCGCTGGCGCTTGCCAGTTCACCAAAACGCTACCAAAAAAACTGTTAACGATCGCAGGGATCAGGCCTGACTCTGCGAACGCTGCAGTTATGCGTTTAGTGTTTTGTAAGTGACAGTGATCGATCGATACTGCACTTGGGTGGGCTGGGCTGGGCTGGGCCGGGCGGAGGGGTAAAACGCAGGTGCTAGCAGGTATCTGGGCTGATCCCACTAACACTGCGTTTTTGGGAACCCTAAACTGCTGGGGACGCCAGTATAGATCTGATCGGATCAGATCAGATATTGATCAGTTCAGATACTATACCACTAAGGGAGGTGTACGGTGCGTGCGTGGGTGTTAGCGCTACTGGCACTAACCTGACGCTGCCTGGGGCTGGTGCTTGCCAGTTCACCAAAACGCTACCAAAAAAACTGTTAGCGATCGCAGGGATCAGGCCTGACTCTGCGAACGCTGCAGTTATGCGTTTAGTGTTTTGTAAGTGACAGTGATCGATCGATACTGCACTTGGGTGGGCTGGGCTGGGCCGGGCGGAGGGGCAAAACGCAGGTGCTAGCAGGTATCTGGGCTGATCCCGCTAACACTGCGTTTTTGGGAATCCTAAACTGCTGGGGACGCTAGTATAGATCTGATCGGATCAGATATTGATGCGTTCAGATACTATACCACTAAGGGAGGTGTACGGTGCGTGGGTGTTAGCACTACTGGCACTAACCTGACGCTGCCTGGGGCTGGTGCTTGCCATTTCACCAAAACGCTACCAAAAAAACTGTTAGCGATCGCAGGGATCAGGCCTGACTCTGCGAACGCTGCAGTTATGCGTTTAGTGTTTTGTAAGTGACAGTGATTGATCGATACTGCACTTGGGTGGGCTGGGCGGAGGGGCAAAACGCAGGTGCTAGCAGGTATCTGGGCTGATCCCGCTAACACTGCGTTTTTGGGAACCCTAAACTGCTGGGGACGCTAGTATAGATCTGATCGGATCAGATATTGATCCGTACAGATACTATACCACTAAGGGAGGCGTATGCTGCGTGCGTGGGTGTTAGCAGTACTGGCGCTGCCTGGGGCGACGCATATCACCGCCGGGCGATCAGGGGGCTAAATCTTTATTCGGTAATAAACGGCGGTTGCCCTGACACTATAAAAAATAAAAGAACTAACCAGCGTCACCCGTAACGGTTATACGGTGATCAGTGGTGAAAGGGTTAACTAGGGGGCAATCAAGGGGTTAAAACATTTATTAGGTAGTATATAGGGGTCCCTGTCGCTATAAAACGCTGACTAAATATTTACCTCACTAACTAGCGTCACCAGCGACACTAATACAGCGATCAGAAAAATGATCGCTTAGCGACACTGGTGACGGGGGGTGATCAAGGGGTTAAAACTTTATTAGGGGGGGTTAGGGGGGTATCCTAGACCTAAAGGGGGCCTAACACTCACTGCCCTAACACTGTAACTGTCACAAACTGACACCAATACAGTAATCAGAAAAAAAAACAAACAAAAAAAAAAAAAAACCTGCTTGGTGTCAGTTTGTGACGGGGGGGGGGGGCGATCGGGGGGGGATCGGGGTGTTTTGTATGCCTGGCATGTTCTACTGTGTGTGTGTGTGTTGTGCACTCACATTGCAGTCTTCTCTCCTCGGCCCGGAACGGAAAATACCGAGCCGAGGAGAGATGACATCATTTCCTCTGCCTCTGTGTACAATACAGAGGCAGGGAAATGATCCCATTGGCTGGGAGCGATCGCGAGGGGGGGGCCACGAATGGATGGCCTCCCCCTCACCACCGATCGCCGGGGGAGATTTGCCGACCGCCGCAGGCACCGGGGGGGGGTCCGATCGGACCCCCCACCCGCGGGCAGGCAAGGACGTACCTGTAAGTCCTTTTGCCTGCCCGTGCCGCTCTGTCGACGTATATAGTCGTGCGGCGGTCGGCAAGTGGTTAAAATTTGTCTTTAACCACTTTCTGACTGCTGCACGCCGATATACGTAGGCAGAGTGGCACCGTTGCGCAAATGGGCGTACCTGTGCGTCCCTCTGTAAAAGCATGATAGCGCGCATGCGCTCCTGGCCCGCGGGTCCCACAGACTCGATGTCCACTGGCGGCCCACGTTCGCGGTGAGGAGAGGCAGAACAGGGAACTATGTAAACAAGGCATTTCCCCGTTCCAATCAGTGATCGGGAGCAGTGATCTTTGTCATGGTTCAGTAAGCCCACCCCCATACAGTTAGAACACACTTTTAAAACTGACTTTTTATTTTGGATATGTATTGTATAGAGCTGTACGATTTTGGCTAAAATGAGAATCATGATTTTTTTGCTTATAATAAAGATCACGATTCTTGTGGTGTAACATCTTTCACATTAAACAAAAAAAAAAATGGGCTAACTTTACTGTTTTTTTTTTTTTTTTTTTAATCATTAAAGTGTATTTAAAAAAAAAAAAAATGCGCTTGAAAGACCACTGTGCAAATACGGTGTGACATTAAATATTGCAACAACCACCATTTTATTCTCTAGGGCTCTGCTAAAAAAAAATATATCATGTTTGGGCGTTAAGTAATTTTCTAGCAGAAAATATTTATTTTTACTTGTAAGCAACAAATGTCAGAAAAGATTTGGTCTTTAAATGGTTACACTTCCTAAACACAGGAGTTCTTTCCTTTGATGAAAAAACATACTTTGTTTCTACTTATTCACCTGTTGTGATAAAACTTGGCAGGCTGCCTGGATTTTTAATTTTTTTCTTCCAGCTGTGAGAACTCTCTGCACTTGTTAGAAAGAATGTGACATGCTGTTTTGAAGATTGGGAAGGGAAAAAGATTGCGATTTTGATTCTTTACGATTAATCGTGCAGCTCTAGTATTATAGCAGAAAGTAAAGGAAAAGAAATTATTTTATTTTTCAAAATTGTCTGTCTTTTTTTGTTTATATCGCATAAAAACCGCAGAGGTGATCAAATGCCACCAAAAGAAAGCTCTATTTGTGGGAAAAAAGGACGTCAACTTTGTTTGGGTACAGCGTTGCATGACTGCGCAATTGGTCATTAAGGGGGCAAATCCTTCCAGGGCTGAAGTGATTAAAGCAGTTTACTCCCTCAAAGTGGTATTAAAATTAAAACACTTTTTACCTTAATGCATTCTGTGCATTAAGGTAAAAAAAATTTACACTTGCTGTGCACTCTGTGTGGCCCATTGTATGCTGGGCTGGGTCCACCCCAGCCCTGTAGCATAGGCAGTGCTAGCCCTGCCTCCCACCTGTTAATCTTTCCTGTGGTAGCCCCCTGTCACCACCTATTCTCTCCCCCAGTTTCCAGTGTCCTTGTATTCCATGTGGAGTTGGTGGTGCAGGGCATGTATGCTGGCTGGAAGTTGGTGGTCTGTATACTCAGTTGGATCTGGTGACATCAACAGCACTGATGACTGCATCTGCCTAACCTGAGCCAGCTTGCATAAAATCATTAGGCCTCATGCACACAGGGCGTTAGAAAAAACAAGCTGCAAAGCCTCTACCAACGTCAGAAAAAAAGCGTCTGTACAAACGTGCTTTTAATGGCTTTCTGCATTTGTGTTAATGCACGTTTAGCCACGCCAGCTTTTAGCAGCGTTTCTCTGCCTCTATTCAAAATCAATGATTCCCTATGAGAGCCCATTGATTTTAATAGGAGTGGCACCACAAGTCAGATCATGATGATCTGACTTGCAGGGTGGCTTGTGCGCTGAGGATCTTGAAGAGGAACCCTCGCCAAAATGAAAAAATGATCTTGGGGTTCTCCCCAAGAGCATAACAGACCCTTTGATCTGGTATGGATTTTAAGGGGAACCCCCATGCAAAAAAATGACATGGGGTCCCCCCCAAATCCATACCAGACCCTTACCCGAGCACGCAGCCTGGCAGGCCAGGAACAAGGGGAATGAGTGAGCCCCCCCCCCACCCTCCTGGACCATGCCAGGCCAGATGCCGTCAACATGTGCCCCCCAGGCCACATGCCCTGCGCCTCCCACCCCAAAGCACCTTGTCCCCATGTTGATGGGGACAAGGCCTCTTCCCAACTACCCTGCCCTGCCGGAGCTGGTTTAAAAAATTACTTTGTCAAAAACCTGTGTACTGTTTTTATTTTAGATAGTTTTTTGGGTGAAATGGGTAGGGGTAATGTACCCCTTACTCATTCACATAGGGTGGGGGGCCGGGATCTAGTTGGCCCCCTTTTTAAAGGTGGCTTCTAGATTCTGATAACGCCCCCGCCCGCAGACCCTGACAACCATCGGCCTGGGTTGTCGAGAAGAGGCCCTTGTCCCCATGAACATGGGGACAAGGTGCTTTGAGGTGGGGGTGCCTGCCCCAAAGCACCTACCCCCCATGTTGAGGGCATGTGGCCTGGTATGGTCCAAGATGGGGGGGTGCTCGTTTGTCATCACCCCCTTCCCCTTTCCTGACCTGCCGGGCTGTGTGCTCTACTAAGGTTCTGGTATGGATTGTGGGGGTTCCCCTTAAAACCAATACCAGACCAAAGAGTCTGGTATGCTCTTGGGGGGGACCCCACGCCAGTTTTTTTTTTTTTTTTCTCATTTTGGCGAGGGTTCCCCTTCAAGATCCTCAGCGCACAAGCCATCATGATCCGACTTGTAGTGCAATTTCTATTCAAATCAATGGGCTCTCATAGGGAACCATTCATTTTGACATGTCAAAAAGAAAATGCTTGACGAGGCTTAATGTCAGACGTTTTTACAGCTGTAATGCCGATCCTCAGAATGCGCTGGCCCTGGCTTTTTTTTTTTTTTTTTACAGCTTGAAAATGCCTATGCCACTTACAGCTCCTAAAAAGCCTGTGTGTGCATGAACACATAGAATAACAGGCGTTGTTGCTAAAAGCAGCAGTAAAAACGCCCTGTGTGCATGAGGCCTTAAAGTGAGCAAAACATTTTTCACATTCTGCACTGATCCGAAGGGTTACTTTATCACGAACCACTAAATTGGTTGTCACTCTGAAGTGCCTCCATACATTGGTGGTTAGTGTAGTACCCTCTTACATTGACTTACAGGCAAAGTGTGTAAGAGGTGGGGTGGTTTAACAGCGCTACCACTGCAGGGGCAAAGGGGTTAAATAACACTGCCATTGACCAACAATTTTGGGAAGGTTAAAAAAAAAAAAAAAATTGCTGCTGACCATTAATGTGGTGGTGGTGGTTCTTGCATCAACTGACACCAGTGCTGGGGGTCACTGTTGCGACCAGGGACACGGGGTCTGCAAGTTATTTTACTGCCATGCGATGGGGCTTAATTTATTCCCACTTTCTATTCAGCATGCATTGCAGTAAGAAGTACAGCAGGATCAACATTTTCAGGCATACAAACTTTGAATGGGCATCTTAACTCGATGCAGCACATTTCAGTGCAAGAAAATGAGCTCGGAAATCAACTTTCTTACGCAGCTTAACTGGCTCTGTTGGCCGGTTTAGACCATAGTTTGACTGAAAGGCGCTCCACGTTCTTATGTGTCTGTTTATTTGCACCCTAATACTGATAATACAAAGATAATAAAAGTACATGTTTGTTCAAGTCTAATATTTTATTTATTCCTGGACTCATCTGGAATATGCAGTTCAGTTTTGGGCATCCGTTCTCCAAAAGAATATCAGGGAGCTGGAGAAAGTGCAAAGAAAGGCAACCAAACTGATAAGAGGCATGAAAGAGCTCAGCTATGAGGAAAGATTAGAGGAATTTAATTTATTCTCTCTTAACAGGAGAATATTAAGGGGGATATAATCAACATGTACAAATACATAAGGGGTCATATAGTGAACTTGGTGTTGAGTTATTCACTTTAAGCTCATCACAGAGGACAAGGGGGCACTCTTTACATCTAGAGGAAAAGAGATTTAATCTCCAAATACGGAAAGGTTTCTTCACAGTAAGAGCTATGAAAATGTGGAATAGACTCCCTCCAGAGGTGGTTCTGGCCAGCTCAGTAGATTGTTTTAAAAAAAGGCCTGGATTTTTTCCTAAATGTACATAATATAAGTGGGTACTGACATTTATAAGTAAAGTTTATCAAGGGAATATCCGATTGCCTCAAGGGATCAGGAAGGAATTTTTTTTTCCCTGCTGTCGCAAATTGGAGCATACTTTGCTGGGGTTTTTTCGTCTTTTTCTGGATCAACTGTGGGTGTAGCATTTTGTATATGGGATTGTATGATACATTTTTTTTCTTTTTAAGATTGAACTAGATGGACTGTGTCGCTTATAATTAAATGGTAGAAGTTAGTAACTGTGCCATTCTCTGCTGTGATGTTTCCATTATCCTACTTTAGCCAGCAGGGTACTAAAGCCAGTTGATGATTAAGGATCCATTCACACTAGAAAGCGGTGCTGCAGACACCCATTCTATGCTGGTTTGCAGCACCACATTCCAAACACAGGTCCCAAGCATTTGCGAAAACCAGATTGTGCATGTGATCCGGTTGCAGTGCCTTTCCAAAAGGTAGTGCATGCACTAGTTTTGGAGCGGTGCAATTTCAGTCTATTCAAAATGAAAAAGCACTCTACAGAACTGCATGTAAATCGCACAGGAAACACACAGCGTTTCTGTATGACTCACATGCAGTTCCTAGTGTCTGTATCTCTATGTGTCTCATATCTATGAATGAATGTATCTAATCCCAAAACCAAATATTTAATATATTGCAGTTTACCAGTTCTTGCTGTGGTTGCTGCATTCGTTTTTTTTTGCAGGCTTTATTTGGCTTTTTTTTCACCCAGTAATCCCACAAATAGCAAATTTCCTGTCCCTGGGTGGCTACGTCACTCCCCCACTCTATAGAGGAGCCATAGTTGTTACCCTTGGCTGCTTTCCTGATAAGGACTGCAAAGATGTCTATCTCTTTATCTCCATTACATGGGGGGTGGGGCAGTAGGTAGTTTACAGAAGATAGATATGAAGGAAAATGCCCTTTGGATGCAGCTCAGAGGAAGTGACAAGGGCACTGAATCTCTCCTGCATCTCTCCCTAGACCAACAGGTATTTTCTGTACCTGCTGAAAATGTTATTAGCTTAAAAAAAAAAGAAAAGAAAATTAATGCAGCTAGCTTGTGCAAGGACTGCAAGCTGCAATATATTACAGTTGTATCCTTTAACGGTGTCTACAAACATTTACTGCTTAAAGCGGAGTTCCACCCAAAAATGGAGCTTCCGCTCATCTGATTCCTCCCCCCCTCCGGTGCCACACTTGGCACCTTTCAGGGGGGCGGGGGGTGCAGATACCTGTTTTAGACAGGTATCTGCACCCACTTCCCGGAATAGACTCCCGCGGGAGTCAGGCCCCCTCCCGCACTCCCCCGCTGTCTCCTGGGAAACACACAGGTCCCAGGAGATAGCGGGGACCACTTAGAACGCGCAGCGTGACTCGCACATGCGCAGTAGGGAACCGGGAAGTGAAGTCGCAACGCTTCACTTCCTGATTCCCTCACAGAGATTGGCGGCGGCAGCAGCCGAGAGCCGAGTGATTGATTGGCCTCGGCTGCCGACATTGCTGGACTCCAGGACAGGTAAGTGACCATTTATTAAAAGTCAGCAGCTGCAGTGTTTGTAGCTGCTGGCTTTTAATATTTTTTTTCTAGGTGGACTCCCTCTTTAATTTAGAGAATGTATGTTTGTATAACTTTAGATACTACCTAACCATGGCATTCATTTTATGGACATTTTTTTTTGAAGTTGATCTAATTGAGACTGCTTCCCAGCAGATTGTTGATTACCCCCTGAGGTTCCGTGCACACTGGACTTAAATAACGTCGATTCTACAGGGGTTTGATGTTTTTTTCACCTGCCTCTAGAAGCACTTCTATTGTATTCTATGTGTCTTTGCACATTATGACTACTACAGGCGTTTTCTGTCAGGGACGTTCAGAGGCAGGAAAAAAAAACATTCTCTATCGCGTTTTCTGGAGAAGTTTAGGAGCTGTAAAAATGTCAGTCTCACCTAAACTCCTCCTATCTCTTCTGAACGTCAAGTTTCAATGTTTTTTTAGTAAAAAAAAAAGGTGTGTTGTCACTGTACATCATTTCCTGGCTTTTGCAGAGGGGCGTGTAATGCAAAAAACGCCTATAAACGGAATGCTCTTAAACTCTCATAGACTCGCCTAAACTTTGTACAATATGCTTTCAATTTGCGTCTTTTATGCCACGTTGACGGTTTTTCTGTTCCTAGTGTGCATGGAGCCTAACAGAGGCTGGAATTATGTATATCTGCTATGCCTCTCTATGCACATTTGGCCTATAGAAACATGCACTGTTGAATCATAATCTTTCCATAACCAGATAGTGCTTGACCTTGCAGCCAAATTCTTAAAGTGATTGTTATCTCGGGTCCCTCTTCAGTGCTCTTGGCCCCTCCCTCCTGTCTAGTGACCCCACAACAAGTAGCTTGCTATGGGGGAACCCGAACTGAGACACAGCTCCCTGTGTCCATTCAGACACGGGGCTGCGGCCCGGCCCTACCCCCTCTCTCTCCTAATTGGCTAACTGACTTCGATTGACAGCAGTGGGAGCTGAGATACTCATGGACATCGCTGGACAGAGATGGGGCTCAGATAAGTATTAGGGGGGCTGCTACACACACAGAAGGCTTTTTATACTAATGCATAGAATGTATTAAGATAAAAAACCTTCTGACTTTACAACCACGTTAATGTCTAGACCTACCTTAAAATGACTCTGTCACTATACTAAAAAAAGATGCTAACTTTGCTCTGGCTCACTTCTAGAGCTATTAAACATCAAAGGATCTTCATTGTCCAAAACCCCTTGAGTTTGTTGAATCTTTGATCCCCTGCTTCGTCCTGTGGTTCTGTTCAGTGACCCTATCATTGCTGTTTTCCTGTTTTAGCAACCATTCAGAAAAATAGTTCAATATAAAGCTAGTTTTATATTTCAGGCATCCATACCATTCATCATAGCCAAATCTTCAACTCCTACTGCAGCAATAACCTAGCTTGATCAAAAGAACACATTGCCAGTTGAATACTTTCTAAACCTGTTGTTTGGACAGCAGAGAACAGTGGCATGTTGATTTGTCATCACCCAGCTCATTCATCCTCTACTTTCTTGTCAGCGCAAGTGCATTGTAACACAGTCTAATTGGCTACCAGTGCTGACCCTTTGTCTCACAGTGCTGCTGTACAGGGAATTGATAAAAGGCTGATACCAAGACATAATTGGTTACATACACTAAATACATTTTCACAATCTATTGAATAATTATAAAGCTGAACTCCTCTCTATTGCATACTTGCATTGGTCCACCTTGGAGCCAGGGGAAGCTGGCAATCTCTGTACTAGTCAACACTACTACAGAGGTGGCTGTGATATTATTTTTTTTTTTTTTTTTTTTTTTTTAGGTTCAATTCTGAGATGCTTCCTGTCTCAACACTGACCACAGGGTTGCTGGCTTAACACTGCTGCCATTCACAGATTGCCTATTTTTTTTCTTTCAACGAATACAAAGCTTTTTCTAATTGGTGGTGGAAATAATTATTTCACTGTACACTTTGTCCAATAGGATAATCTTTATCTTCAATAAATATCCTGTATGTGTCTATCTGTGATAAACTTCTGTTTAATTAAATACATTTTTCATCTTTGATTAACATCTTCTTAATCCTTTTCTCTTATTGACCAAATACTTGACAGTGTAAATACATTATATCTGTGAATAATCATGATTTGTCAAATATTTAGTTTTGACATATTATTGGATCTGATTTTTTTTCCCCCTTTAAGTGACTTAAAAGTATATTTCCACTTTTTCAATCAAATTTGAGAAAACCCTGCTGTCACGTACCTGGTAGGTTGTGAGCCTGAAGTGCAGGGAAAGACCTCCCTTACAGCTCCCACTCCCGCTCCCCTGGAATGGAAACAGAGGATCAGGAGTGAAGAGTGGTATGGGTGCCTGGCAGGATCAACAGTTGCTGGAAGTACAGTAGTGGTGGCACCCTCTGGAGTCAGGAACCTGAAGACAGAAACTGGAAAGCAGGTAGGACCAGGAACCCAACAGGTCAGCAGGCCGGATAGTAGAATGCTGGACTGGAACCAGGAACAACAGCAGGTAGTAGCCTGGAACGCTGGGCTGGAACCAGGAACAAGCAGTAGGTAGCAGACTGGATCGCTGGGCTGGAACCAGGAACAAGCAGCAGGTAGTAGCCTGGAACGCTGGACTGGAACCAGGAGCAAGCAGTAGGTAGCAGACTGGATCGCTGGACTGGAACCAGGAACAACAGCAGGTAGTAGCCTGGAACGCTGGACTGGAACCAGGAGCAAGCAGTAGGTAGCAGACTGGATCGCTGGACTGGAACCAGGAACAACAGCAGGTAGTAGCCTGGAACGCTGGACTGGAACCAGGAACAAGCAGTAGGTAGCAGACTGGATCGCTGGACTGGAACCAGGAACAACAGCAGGTAGTAGCCTGGAACGCTGGACTGGAACCAGGAACAAGCAGTAGGTAGCAGACTGGATCGCTGGACTGGAACCAGGAACAAGCAGTAGGTAGCAGACTGGAAGCCGGTATACACAGCGGAGGGTCAACAAGCCGGTGGTCGGTAGTGGTCGGACAGCAGAGGTACCAGGGATAATGCAGAGGGATGTTTAGGCAAGCCAAGAGGGTCTGGTGCAGGCGGATAGCAGGATGGTCAAACAGGAAGCCGGGTCAGATAACAGGATACACAGATCAGATCAGGAAACACTCACAGAACGCTGTAGAGCAGACAGCGGGGATGGAGTGTGACAGACAGGTTTAAATAGCCCGCCTGACACCAGCGGGAGTGCGCGCGCCCGTGCGTGACCGCACCCGTGAACGCTCGCGCATGCGCAGTGGAACCCGTGGCCGAGTTCCCGTGCGCCTGGGCCGCCGGTTACTGGCAGGATCTTCATGACACCTGCTATATGTTTTATGTGTTCCCATTCGTACAGCATGCCTAAATGAAAAAAAAAAAATATATTTTTTTTTCATCGATGTTTCTCAGGAGGAGATGTCCGGTCGGGTGTTTTGAACAGTGTTATGCCCCGTAGACATGATCGGACATACTGACAACAAATCCATGGATTTTTTCCGACGGATGTTGGCTAAAACTCTTGCATACACACGGTCACACAAATCGTAAATTCCGAACGTCAAGAAAGCTGTGACGTACAACACGTACGACGAGCCGAGAAAAATGAAGTTCCATAGCCAGTGCGGCTCTTCTGCTTGATTCCGAGCATGCGTGCAACTTTGTGCGTCGAAATTGTGAACACACGATCGGAATTTACGACAACGGATTTTGTTTAACTCTGTTAGGTCAGGCAGCTACCCATCCCACTCATAAACAAAGACAAACTAGTAGTCTTTTTTTCCTTACTGGAGGATCTAAAGGAGAGATGGGCCGAACAACCCCCAGTTCGGCTCACACCAGAACATTCGGACATCGCGAAAGTTTGGAACCGGATAATGAACCCTATTGAAGTCTATGGTACCTGGAAAGCGAAAAATCAAAAGTGCCCATTTTGAAGGCTTATATGCAAGTAATTGGGCATACAATGGTTATGGGTGTCCGGGGACTGACCTGGGAGACATTGTGTCAATGAAAAAAAAGTTTTTAAAAAACATCACTTTTAAGTGAGCAGTGGTTTATTGATGCTTAATGTGAAAGCATAAATATGAAAATTTCCATTCAATATAGTGCCTGGGGTCCCCTTAGTCTACCTGTAAAGTGACGCATCTTTACTGTGTATAGAAGCTGCTGCAGAAATAATTGCATTTATAAAGCCAAAAAAATGACTTTTTCCCTGCAAGCTTTCTTTATTTTGTAAGCAACAGCTTGTGGAGCCAGTCTGTATGATGGGGCCACAATATAGTGCACTGGGAAGAAGATTAGAGATTATTTTGGATAAATTCTGGTGCATCTTCCACAGACTTTGGATAGAAGCAACAGGTGCGGAAAAATTGGTCGGTCTTTTGGTGTTAATTGTGCCCATGAAACCTACACCAAAAAAAATCTTCCAGATGAAATCAACACCCACATTGCTAGGCAGCCTAGAAGTCCTGCAGAGATTCCACATCCCAAAAACACTTAATCAGTGACATTGTCATTGGGGACTTCAGAGCTGCTGGTAATCCAGGACTGATTCATTGTGATTCATTGTATGGGCGGCACAGTGGCGCAGTGGGTAGCACTCTCGCCTAGCAGTAAGAAGGGTCGCTGGTTCGAATCCCGACCACGACACTACCTGCCTGGAGTTTGCATGTTCTCCCTGTGTCTGCGTGGGTTTCCTCCGGGTACTCCGGTTTCCTCCCACACTCCAAAGACATGCTGGTAGGTTAATTGGATCCTGTCTAAATTGGCCCTAGTATAGGTATGAATGTGAGTTAGGGACCTTAGATTGTAAGCTCCTTGAGGGTATAGGGACTGATGTGAATGTATAATATATATATGTAAAGCGCTGCGTAAATTGACGGCGCTATATAAGTACCTGAAATAAATAAAAATAAATAAATTGTGATAAATGTCAAACCGTCCACCGAGTCTGTGGACAGACGCGTTCTATTATCAGTAACAAAATCTCCAGGAGCATTGAATGCCCATTCGGAAAGCACACTGGATGCAGGGCAACCCAGCAGCTCAATTGCACACTGGGCAAGTTCTGGCCAGTGGTCTATTCTCATGGCTGAACAAATGGTTGAATGCCCTGATAATTCGGTTGTTCGGCAAACATGCGAACAGCCATTGTTCGACCCGAACTCATGCTCGGGCCAAACCGTTCTCCCATCCCTATAGAGCTTCTAAAACGGTAAGCTGCACTTTAAAAAAAAAAAAATGAAGCTTTGCTATGTAAATGGGGACATGTAACAAATATAAAGTAGGTGTTATTCCAATTTGGCTGCAAAAGTGTAAATCTACTTTAAACACTTAAATACCGGAAGGATTTGCCCCCTTAATGACGAGGCCATTTTTGCTATACGGCACTGTGTCGCTTTAACCGCTTGCCGACTGCCGCATGTACATTTACCTCGGCAGAATGGCACGGCTGGGCAAAAGGGCGTACCTGTACGTCCCTTTGCATTTCATGCCACGGCGGCACGCTCGCCCCCATCGCGTGCTCCGGGGTCGCATCTGCGGGTCTCGATGTCCACCAGTCTCCCGGCGATTGTGTCATGGAGAGGTAGAACGGGGAGATGCTTTTGTAAACAAAGCATTCCCCGTTCTGCCTAGTGACAGGACAATGATCTACTGCTCTCTGTCATCAAGAGCAGCGATCACTGTCCTGTGTGTTCAAGCCCAGCCCCCTCACAGTTAGAATCACACCCTAGGACACACTTAACCCCTTCACCGCCCCCTAGTGGTTAACCCCTTCACTGTCAGTGTCATTTACACAGTAATCAATGCATTTTTATAGCACTGATAGCTGTATAAATGACAATGGTCTCAAAATAGTGTCAAAAATGTCCGATGTGTCCGCCATAATGTCGCAATCACGATAAAAATTGCAGATCGCCGCCATTACTATTAAAAAAAAAACTAATAAAAATGCAATTTTTTTTCCCCCAAAAATATGTAGTTTTTTTTCAAAATTGCCACTCTTTTTTTGTTTATAGCGCAAAAAATAAAAATTGCAGAGATGATCAAATACCACCAAAAGAAAGCTCGATTTGTGGGAAAAAAAGGATGTCAATTTTGTTTGGGTACAACGTCGTACAACCGCGCAAACGTCAGTTAAAGCGACGCAGTGCCGAATCGCAAAAAATAGACGGTCATTCTGCAGCCAAATCCTCCAGGGCTGAGGTGGTTAACTGACAATTGCGCGGTCATGTCACATTGTACACAAACAAAATTTATGCAAAATGTATGTCCTCGCGCAAAACTTATAGCGTCTACAAAACATGGGATAGATTTATGGCATTTTTATTATAACTTTTTTTTTCACTAGTAATGGCGGTGGTCAGCGATTTTTAGTGGGACTGCGGCGGACAGATCGGACACTTTTGGCATTTTTTGGGACCATTGACATCTATACAGCGATCAGACCTAAACATAGCCACTAATTACTGTATAAATGTCACTGGCGGAGAAGGGGTTAACATTTGGGGGCGATCAAGAGGTTACGTGTTCCCTAGGGAGGTGTTTTTAACTGTGGGGAGGAGTGTAGTGACTAGAGGAGGAGAGAGATCGCTGTTCTTGATCACTAGGGACAGCAGATCTCTCTCTACTCCCCTGACAAAACGTTGTGTTTACATTGACAGATCCCCGTTCTGACTCTCTGAGGAGCGACCGCGGGCCCCTGCACACGCCCTAGAGTTCTTGAAGCTGCCGACGTACACCTAAGTGGAGGTCGACCGATATATCGGCCGATATTTGCCATTTTTTACTTAATCTGCATCGGCCGATTGTGCTGATAAAAAAGGCAGATATAACTTCAGCGCGACTTGCAAATGACTTCTGTAATAGAAGTCAATGCAAGTTGCCTGAAGTCTTCTGTGAAGCGACTTCTCTCCTCTCTGGGCAGCCTGCCAAGTCTGATAAAAGAACCTGAAGAGATACAATGTTTACACTTATCAATGGACTGAACTCTCAGTTTAACAATTTAAAGACTAAATCTTTTCTGACACTTGTTGCTTACAAGTAAAAATCCTGTATTTTCTGCTAGAAAATCACTTAGAACCCCCAAACATTATATATATTTTTTTAGCAGAGACCCTAGGGAATAAAATAGCGGTTGTTGCAGTATTTTATGTCACACGGTATTTGCGCAGCGGTCTTTCAAACGCAATATTTTTTGAAAAAATACACTAATGAATTAAAAAAAAAAAAAACTAAGCAGTAAAGTTAGCCCATTTTTTTTCGTCCAAAAGTTTTGATTACCTGTTTTTGTGTATTTAATATTTAACCACTTGCCGACCGCCGCACGACGATGTACGTCCAAACTTTGAAGGGGTATATGGTTGTTATGGCAGCAGCTAGCTGCCATAACCCCGGTATCCCTGTTTTCGTGCGGCGGCCGGCTTTCAGATAAAAGTGGTCCCTGCGGTGGATTCGATTTTTTTTTAAATGACTTTTTTTTTTTTTTATTGCATTTTAGTGTAAATATGAGATCTGAGGTCTTTTTGACCCCAGATCTCATATTTAAGAGGTCCTTTCATGCTTTTTTCTATTACAAGGAATGTTTACATTACAGTGTAAAAATAACTAAAATAATGTAAAATAATAAAAAAAAAAAAAATAAAAATAAAAAAAAAACCCCGTCCCGACGAGCTCGCGCGCAGAAGCGAACGCATACGTGAGTAGCGCCCGCATATGAAAACTGTGGTCAACCCACACGTGAGGTATTGCCACGACCGGTAGAGCGAGAGCAATAATTCTAGCCCTAGACCTCCTCTGTAACGCAAAATATGCAACCTGTAGAATTTTTTAAACATCGCCTATGGAGATTTTTGAGGGTAAAAGTTTGACGCTATTGCACGAACGGGCGCAATTTTGAAGCGTGACATGTTGGGTATCAATTTACTTGGCATAACATTATATTTCACAATATAAAAAAAAATTGGGCTAACTTTACTGTTGTCTTATTTTTTTATTCAAAAAATTCAAAAAAGTGAATTTTTTCCAAAAAAAGTGCGCTTTTAAGACCGCTGCGCAAATACGATGCAAAAAAAAATTAATTGCAACGACTGCCATTTTATTCTCTAGGGTGTTAGAAGAAAAACCATATATAACGTTTGGGGGTTCTAAGTAATTTTATAGCAAAAAACGATTTTTAACCACTTCCCTACCAGGCCAATTCGGAATGGCCGCTATGATCGTCCCTATGGTGTAGAGATTCGCCGGTTGAAACCGGCAATATCTGAATGATGTCTAACTACAGGCATCATTCAGATATACCCGCCCAAAGCCCAGGACGTCATATGACGGTGGGCGGGCGGGAAGTGGTTAAACATGCAAACACCTAAAATCCAAAACGAGGCTAGTCCTTAAGTGGTTAAGATATAGTTTTTGTTGTTTTTTTTTTAATCTAAATTCTACATACAAGTGAACTTCTTGGAGGTTTGTTTTGTTTAATAAATATTTAAATGTAAAAAATTTTCTGTATCACTTATTACTTAAGGTTGCCTTCACACTGGAGTGGGCATGCGTTGACGGTAAAACGCTGCTAGTTTTAGCGGCGCTTTACCGCCATTTTAGCGTCGCTATTCGGCTGCTAGCGAGGTGCTTATAACCCAGCTAGCGGCCAAGGTAGGAGTTAAATGTGCCCCTGAAGCGCCGCTGCCGAAACGCTTTGCGGTGCGCATTCATTTCAATGGGCAAGAGTGGTGGAGGAGTGGTATGCACTGCTCCAAAGATGCTGCTTGCAGGACTTTTTTTTTAATGTCCTGCCAGCGCATCGCCTCAGTGTGAAAGCACTCGGGCTTTCACACTGAGACTGCAGGGGAGCCATTTTACAGGCAATTTACAGGCGCTATTTTTAGCCCAAAAGCGCCTGGAAAACGCCCCAGTGTGAAAGGGGTCTAACTGTTAGATTTTATGAGATGAAGGGAAAAAAAAAAAAATTGGCCTAATATATCGGCCCAAAAAAATTGGCATCACATATCGGCCACCGCAATTTCTAAATATCGGCATTGGCTAGAGAAAAACCCATATCGGTCGACCTCTACACCTAAGGCAATTCATGCAACCATGCCAACCTGCCACAGTATAATGATGGCGGCTGGTCAGCATGCGGTTAAGATCTATTTTTTTTTTTGTGTAAAACTGACACTATAATTTACATTTTTTTGGCTGCTTTTGAATAAGATTCCTCTGAGTTTACTTTTCCAATGGTTCTCTGGCTATGTTTACACACAGTGTGAAGGGTGTGCTGCATTAAAAAGGAAAAAAGTCACATTTTTCGTACATTTCTGTTGAAAAAATGAACTGAAATGGGCTGTCTTGTCACATCAAATATTAATGTGCAAAATATTGCACTTTAATGCATGAGCAGTAGCACTTCACAATAGACTGCTAAGATCTGGCAGGCCCCCAAAGTGCAATTAACTAATACCCTATTTGTAAGGGCCTACAAAATCACAAAAACGTTAAAAAATGAAAAAGCAAAAGTACCTTTTTATAGAGCTATAAAGTTTGCCAGTTCTCCAAACTAAAGTGGATGTAAACCCTCTCCTATACCCGGTGAAGTTTACTGCAAGTACGATGCGAATTCCTATGGTGCAGTGCGAATTTTATCATCATAGGTTTCAATTGAACTTACAGTCAACTTGCAGCACACAGTTTACATCTCTGTGAATTGTTAAATCGCAGTAAATTCTCAGTAAAATAGAGGTAAATTTGCATCTGTCTACCTCAAAATGCAAGGCAAATTCGCACCTCACGCAGGACAAAAACCACCCCTGATACACATTTCAGGCTGCTTTTACCTTCCATCTCGGAGAACTTGTCAAAAGTTATGCTGTTAACAGAAACGAAACAGCAGAAACACACGGGACTCAGTGCTTTTGGAGAGATAAGTAAACACTACAGATATATATGCCTAGGTGAAATTTAATGAATTGGGTTTACATCCACTTTAAAGCTAACTACCCACCCCAATTTTTTTGGCTTATGTAATTTATTACAATTGGCTGCATTTGTATCTGAGGGTGATTTGAACACTCAGGTATGTACTATAACATTGTATATATACATGTAAAATGTTAAAGCTTCGAGAAGTAAATTAGAGTAAGCAGGCTTTATAATTATCCAAGGATTACACAGAAATTACAAAGTAAAAATATTTATTAATGTTAGATTTTACATAATAAAATGCATTAGGGCCGGTTCACACTGGTGCGATGTCAGAGATTGGATGTGATTTGCACCGCACTGCAGTGAAAACCGCACTGTGTGATGCGATTTCAGCCATAAAGATCGTATGGCTGAATTTGCATCAAACGCGCACAGGATCCTTTTTTTTTTTTTGTCCGCAGCAGAATCGGATTGCATGGATGTCCACACCCATGCGATCCGATTCCTGCCCGAGTTTGCAGCTCGCACTGCAATATGCGAACTGATTTGGGGGTATCATTAACGTTTACCTGACACTCCCAGCAGTTCGCATAGGGTAGTGTCGCCAGCAAACATGCGATGCGGGAACCCGCAGTGGATTCGCAGTGTTCCCGCATTGCAGCAGTGTGAACCGGCCCTTAATGTAGAAACAAAAAAGGGACAAGGTGTATTCTCCTCCACATATAAAGATATGAAGTTACTCTGACAAACCTGGGTTTACACAGAAGCGGTGGAGAAACCACATGTAATTCGGACAGGAATCACACCGAATTTATGTTCAAATCACATGCGATTCTTTGCAGTGTGATTTGAGCCCATACATTTTGTATGGGCTCAAATCGCAAAAGTATCAGTTTCAGGTATCGGAGCATTTGCACGAGTATAAGTAATCATGCAAATGCTTAGTATTGGCACCAATACTGGTATCCGTGCAACCCTATTATTGACAGGCTGTCCAGGTTTCCTCAAGATTCATTAGAGGTCAACAACTGGATAAAAACACAGCTGCCAATGCCTCATCAGGGTGGAGACACAGTGTGGGGTCATTCCGCGTTGAATGTAGGGGTGTGATCAAGGAACACCGAGGAGGGGAAAAGGACAAGGCCATGTGTGCCATACTGCATATGTATAAAAACATAGGCAGGGATCCACCTGTACAGTACTAGAGGTTTTTAAGGGGTGCTCAGGTCAACAGTCCCAAGATTGTAACAGACCGACACAGTTTAATGGAGGTTTTTGGGAATACCCCTGTTTGTTGGGGATTTTTTTATTTTTTTTAAGACATGTTGATGCATTTTATAAATATTGGTATTTTTACTTTATGCCTTTTCTGTGTAATCCTTGGTTAGTCCTGCTTATTTCAGTTTTCTTCTCTATGCTTTGATATGTTCAGATGTGGTACTCCTTTACTTTAATCTCAGACTGCCTTTGTACAAATTCAACAGTTGTGTTCCAGTTTGTCACTTTGGTACTAGTTTACAAAGATATCAGAAATTCAACAATTGTGACATCTCTTGCAAACTGCAATGCACCATTATTCTGCAGCTGTTAAAGCAGTGGGCAAAAATTGTCAGAAAACCAATCATTTTCATTTTTAACCCTGTGTTGGTCTCCTTTTATAGATAAGCCTCTTGAGTTTAGAAATTTGAGAAATTGTAAAGATATTCTCTTTTTGATAGGCCAGCATCTAATGAGTGTGGGCTGTCTTATTTTTGGTAGGTCTGTCATATGGCCTGCCAAGAGCACCCATTCTACTTTCTGAACATAAGGCTTTGTGTATTAAAAGTGCTTTTGTTGCCTATAGAAACCAGTCTAGTTCCAGATGTTTACATTGCAGGTTAGAAATTTCAAGGAAGAATCTTGTTGCTTGGTGGGACAATGCCCAGAGACTGCAATTGCATTTTTCAATACCTGTTCATTAGAGCTAAGGTTATGCTCCAGCATCTAGAATTCTGACAAATAATTTGCCATTTTTAACCGCTGTACTTGAATATGTCTGCCGTTTTTGTTTGTTTT
This sequence comes from Aquarana catesbeiana, assembly GCF_042186555.1. Taxonomy (NCBI): domain Eukaryota; kingdom Metazoa; phylum Chordata; class Amphibia; order Anura; family Ranidae; genus Aquarana; species Aquarana catesbeiana. The sequence goes on along the minus strand of NC_133326.1, from coordinate 200,557,508 downwards.
TATTTCTACTTATAATGTGTTTGTTTTTTTTTTTTTTTTTTTTGGCTTTAGGCATGTGCTTGGCACGGGCATTCCATAGAGCAAGAGGTCTTGCAGGCAGCTTTACGGATCAGTTACCTTCAGGTATGGACATAATGCAAAAATAATACTTTTTTTCTTTTTGTACAAGGAGCAATTGAAGTAAACCATGCTGTTTTGCACCCCCCCCTCCCAAATACCGAAAATCATTGTATCCTTTTTGATTTCTTTTGATTGTATCAGTTGTAAGTAAATTCTCAACCATTTACCTGCACTGCAGCTTGTCCTAGGCTTCCCCCAGTGCGTATACCTACCTTTTTTCAGTCCATTCACACTCACAATGTGGTAACTTCTGGTTGTATGTGCATTGCAGTGCAATGCCAATTAGTATATACATTTTACAAATAAACATGTTGCACTATGATGGCACCTTTCTCATGATATGAGTGAATTAGAGACGGTGAATCCTGGGTGGTTTAAAGATCCAGCGTACATTGAGCAAACCTAACTTATCCTGACATCCCTGTTTGAGTGGATGGAACACTCTGTATTAAAGAAGTTCTGGTGAGTGAGTACTGTTAATGGTGAAGGATTTACTCACTAGCGGTGTGGAATATCTTCTATGGCATTGAATCAGAAGCACTGAGGAGTGCTCACTGACTTGTATATGATACAAAATCATTTTCACCTGTTTTCTTCGCTTGTGGAATATTATTTGTTGGCTTATTTGTTCCAAAAGGGGAGTGTATGTGTTTTTTTAAATTTTTTTTTAGCACAGTTATTTTCTAATGGCATTGTACAATGTAGAGCTGCATGATTCTGGCTAAAATGAGAATCACGATTTTTTTGCTTAGAGGATAGATCACGATTCTCTCGCGATTCTCACGGCGTAACATCATCTTTCACATTAAAACAAAAAAAATTGTGCTAACTTTACTGTTTCATTTTTTTTTTTTAATTTATTGAAGTGTATTTTTTCCCAAAAAAATGCATTTAAAAGACTGCTGGGCAAATAGTGTTGCATAAAATATTGCAGCAATTGCCATTTTATACCCTAGGGTCTCTGCTAAAAAAAAATAGTGTCAGAAAAAGATTTAGACTTTAAATGGTTAAACTTCCTGCGTTTACACGTTGTTTAAAACTTGGCAGGTTATTTGTTTACACAGAAGTTCTATCCCTTTGATCTAAGAAGGAAGTTAGTTACAATGTTTCAAGTTCTAAACTTGGCAGACTGCCCCAAAGCTTTCTTTTGACAGCTGAGTGAGCAGATAATCTCTCCACTTGTTTATATGAAAGAAAACTCAGCAGGACAGATAGTCAGAGGGGGTGAATCGAGATCACAATTTTTTTACGATTATTTGTGCAGCTCTAGTACAATGCCAATTATTGTCAATGAAACCTCACTGTACAGTAGCTGCCAACACAGTGTGGTATGTGCCTACTAGTTTGTCCATTGAGGTGTGTTGTCAGCCCATGCATAAGGAAAGGGCTGGTTTAACATAGTGTGCATTAACACACTGCAGTGGACTGTAGAAATACGAATAGGCCCATACTGCTGCTCAGATCCCTTCTGCTGTCCTTACAATGTTACTGGAGGATGTTTAGGAAAGCTGGGGCAATGGGTTTTTATGATAGGCTTGCTCTAAGGGTTTGTTCACAGTAGTCCGGACACTAAATAGATCTGTTATGTGGCACAGGCTCAAATAATGCATCTTAAAAGTAAAACAAATTAAAGAATACATTTGGGCTTGTTGACTTTTACAAAATGACTGCTAGTAATGGAGGTGATGGACGTTTTGCTGTTTGACTTCCCTCTGCTTCTCAATCAAGAAGAATGCACCTTCTCCTCCTTTCCCCAGAAACGCATAAGGCAGGGCTTCCAGTCTATTATGTCACATCCGGTGACATCACTTCCTCCGCCTGGAATACACGTTGGCTTCAGTATCCAGGTGAGCAGCAGCGATTGCAGCAGTTAGTTTGGCTGGTCTTACCAGATGGCGGATGAGGCACTTTTAAATGTGATTGGATACTAAGCATTTTTATCACATTTTTACAAATAAATTTGTTGCACAATATCTTCCTTTTTTCCCTCTGAGTGACATGTGAAGTTGTAAACATACATAGTCTGTGACCACCCTGAAGTGGTGGAACATTGGAAAGACTGATCTTGATACAGCACAAGATGCATATTGACTAGGGTTGTCCCGATACTAGTATCTGTATCCGCACCGATACCAAGCATTTGCCTGAGTACTTGTACTCGGGCAAATGCTCCCAATACTTCACCCGATACCTGGACAGTCAGCGGTGGTCGGTGCGTGGGGGAGTTACAAGCTTCCCCCCCCCCTTTCAGCTGCTTTATTGAAATCTATACAACAGTGATCGGTGCTTGTAACTCCCCCACACACAATCACCGCTGACTGTCACTGCATCCTCCTCCAGTCCCCCTCCATGCCCCCTCCGTTCTGCTGTCCCCCTCCTTTCTTCCTCCGTGTCCTCCGCCGTTCTGCTGCTGTCCCCCGCCATTCTGCTGTCCCCCTCCTTTCTTCCTCTGTGTCCCCCGCTGTTCTGCTGCTGTCTCCCTCCTTTCTGCTGCTGTCCCACTCCAGTTTTCCTCCGTGTCCCCCTCCGTTCTGTTGTCCCTCTCCATGTCATCCTCCTTCCTTTGTACGAACAGAGTCAGTGATCACTGACTGTCCATTCACATAACTGAAACATTGTAATCTCCTGTGATTACGATGTCTCAGTTTATGAATGGAGAGGAGCCGCTGTCTTCTCTCCATTCATTTTCAGTGCAGCTGAGGCTGCAGAGAAATGAACTGGGGAATCTCTATCCTCGTTCTCTTTCTCTGTCTCAAGGGGGTGATTTCAGGGGTCTATTAAGACCCCTGATATCTCACAAAGCCCCCCAACAGGTCTGATTAAAAAAAAAAAGTATTGCAATAAATAATAAAAACAAATTATTGTAAAAAATAATTAAAAATTAAAATAAAAAAACACACAGACACCATCCACCCCCTCCCTCCCTAAAAAAAAGAAAAAAAAGAAAGCATTGTAAAAAAACACAAAAAAAATTGTAAAAAAACCCCCAAAAAACACTGTCACGTGACATTAAAAAAAAGTATCGGTAATCGGTATCGGTGACTACTTGAAAAAAAGTATCGGTTCTTGTACTCGGTCTTAAAAAAGTGGTATCAGGACAACCCTAATATTGAACTCCTTATAATCATAAGGGATGCACTGTAGCTGTTGAGTGAGCACTACCTAATGGCCACTTTGGATCACAAAACACAGAACGGTGTCTTGGAGTGGCATATCATTAAAGTAGAGCACCTTTTAAGATTTTGAAACCTTGTTATTGGATCACATGTATGTATTCTTAAAGTGATTCACTTGCATTGGAACTCAGAGACAGTTTTTTTGGACTGCTATTATTTGCGTTGTTTAATCATAGCACCGTGGCACTTCCGGATCACATTATGTTTGCGCATGATGTACAGTATCTCACAAAAGTGAGTACACCCCTCACATTTTTGTAAATAATTTATTATATCTTTTCATGTGACAACACTGAAGAAATGACACTTTGCTACAATGTAAAGTAGTGAGTGTACAGCTTGTATAACAGTGTAAATTTGCTGTCCCCTCAAAATAACTCAACACACAGCCATTAATGTCTAAACCGCTGGCAACAAAAGTGAGTACACCCCTAAGTGAAAATGTCCAAATTGGGCCCAATTAGCCATTTTCCCTCTCCGGTGTCATGTGACTTGTTCGTTTTACAAGGTCTCTGGTGTGAATGAGGAGCAGGTGTGTTAAATTTGGTGTCATCGCTCTCACTCTCTCATACTGATCACTGGAAGTTCAACATGGCACCTCATGGAAAAGAACTCTCTGAGAATCTGAAAAAAAAAAAAAAGTTGGTCTACATAAAGATTGCCTAGGCTATAAGAAGATTGCCAAGATTCTGAAACTGAGCTTCAGAATGGTGGCCAAGACCATACAGCAGTTTAACAGGACAGGTTCCACTCAGAATAGGCCTCGCCATGTTTGACCAAAGAAGTTGAGTGCATGTGCTCAGCGTCATATCCAGAGGTTGTCTTTGGGAGATAGACGTATGAATGCTGCCAGCATTGCTGCAGAGGTTGAAGGTCTGGGGGTCAGCCTGTCAGTGCTCAGACCATACGCCGCACACTGCATCAAATTGGTCTGCATGGCTGTCGTCCCAGAAGGAAGCCTCTTCTAAAGATGATGCACAAGAAAGCCCGCAAAGAGTATGCTGAAGACAAGCAGACTAAGAACATGGTTTACTGGAACCATGTCCTGTGGTCTAATGAGACCAAGATAAACGTATTTGGTTCAGATGGTGTCAAGCATGTGTGACGGCAACCAGGTAAGTGTGTCTTGCCTACAGTCAAGCATGGTGGTGGGAGTGTCATGGTCTGGGGCAGCATGAATGCTGGGGAGCTACAGTTCATTGAGGGAATCATGAATGCCAACATGTACGGTGACATACTGAAGCAGAGCACGATCCCCCTCCCTTCGGAGACTGGGCCACAGGGCAGTATTTCAACATAACGACCCCAAACACACCTCCAAGACAACCACTGCCTTGCTAAAGAAGCTGAGGGTAAAGGTGATGAACTTGCCAAACATGTCTCCAGACCTAAACCCTATTGAAAAGGATGTGGGGCATCCTCAAAAGGAAGGTGGAGGAGCGCAAGATCTCTAACATCCACCAGCTCCGTGATGTCATCATGGAGGAGATGGTTCACACAGCTCCAGGATGGCTGCGGAGCGAATTTCACAGGAGTCCTATGCGTCCTCTGGTCCATTTCAGGTCCGAATTTAGCCAAAATTTGGACTGAAATTAGACCTAAAAAACAGAACAGGGACGCACCAGACCCCTGCTGTGAGCTGCTTGGCACGGCAGTTTGAACCAAGCCTTATTCCAAAATGGATTGAATTTTATTATTTTCCTCAAAATTCTACAAAAAATACCCCATAATGACAACGTGAAAGAAGTTTGTTTGAAATCTTCTCAAATTTATTAAAAACAAAAAACATGTACATAAGTATTCACAGCCTTTGCCATGACACTTAAAATTTAGCTCAGGTGCATCCTGTTTCCACTGATCATCCTTGAGGTGTTTGTACAACTTGTTTGGAGTCCACCTGTAGTAAATTCAGTTAATTGGACATGATTTGGAAAGGCACACGCCTGTCTATATAAGGTCTCACAGTTAATACAGTGCATGTCAGAGCACAAACCAAGCCATGAAGTCCAAGGAATTGTCTGTAGACCTCCGAGACAGGTTTGTATCGAGGCACAGATCTCGGGAATGGTACAAAAGAATGTCTGCAGTATTGAAGGTCCCAATGAGCACAGTGGCTTCCATTGTCCATAAATGGAAGAAGTTTGGAACCGCCTGGCCAAACTGAGCGATTTGGAGAGAAGGCTTTAGTCAGGGAGGTGACCAAGAACCCATTGGTCACTCTGACATAGCTCCAGTGTTTCTCTGTGGAGAGAGGAGAAACTTCCAGAAGAAAAACCATCTCTGCAGTACTCCACCAATCAGGCCTATATGGTAGAGTGGCCAGACAGAAGAAATGACAGCCCGTCTGGGGTTTGCCAAAAGGCATCTGAAGGACTCTGACCATGAGAAACAAACTTCTCTGATCTGATCAAAATAGATTTAACTATTTGGTTGAATGGCATGCGCAATGTCTGGAGGAAACCAGGCATCGGGCATCATCTGGCCAATACCAACCCTACAGTGAAGCATAGTGGTGGCAGCATCGTGCTGTGGGGATGTTTTTCAGCGGCAGGAACTGGGAGACTAGTCAGGATCGAGGGAAAGATGAATGCAGCATTGTACAGAGACATCCTTGATGAAAACCTGCTTTAGAGTGCTCTGGATCTCAGACAGGGATGAAGGTTCATCTTCCAAAAGTACAACGACCTTAGGCACACAGCCAAGATAACAAAGGAATGCCTACGGGACAACTCTGTGAATGTCCTTGAGTGGCCCAGACTTGAACCTGATTGAACATCTCTGGAGAGATATGATAATGGCTGTGCACCGACTATCCTCATCCAACCTTATGGAGCTTGAGAGGTCCTGCAAAGAAGAATGGGAGAAACTGCCCAAAAATAGGTGTGCTGAACTTGTAGCATCATACTCAAAAAGACTTGGGGCTGTAATTGGTGCCAAAGGTGCTTCAACAAAGTATTCAGCAAAGGCAATGAATACTTATGTACATGTGATTTTTTTTTTTCTTTCCGTTTTTTATTTTTAATAAATTTGCAAAGATTTCAAACAAACTTCTTTCACATTGTCATTATGGGGTATTGTTTGTAGAATTTTGAGGAAAATAATTAATTTAATCAATTTTGGAATAAGGCTGTAATATAACAAAATGTGGAAAAAGTGCTGTGAATACTTTCCAGATACACTGTATCACCACCTACAATACATAATGTCAACAAGATTCTGAAAATCTGGAGAAATCTCTGTGTGCAAAGGACAAAGGCCCAATTGCAATATTAGATTCCTGTGATCTTCAGGCCCTCAGACTGCTCTACGTTAAAAACAGGCATGATTCTGTGATGGACATCACTGCATGGGCTCAGAAATATGACTAGAAATCACGGTCTATGAACATAGTTCGGTGTGCTATCCAAAAATGCAAGTTAAAGCTCTATCATGCAAAGAAGAAGCCATATCTGAACATGATCCAGAAACACTGCTGTCTTCTCCAGGTGAAAGCTAATTAAAAATGATCTGTTGCAAAGTGGAAAACTGTTCTGTGGTCAGACAAATCGAAATTTGACATTATTTTTGGCAACCCTGGGTGCTGCATCATCCAGACTAAAGAGGAGAGGGACCAACTCTCAAAAGCCTGCATCTCTGATGGCATTAGTGCATATGAAATAGGCAGCTTGCACATCTGGAAAGGCAGCATCAATACTGAAAGATATCCAGGTTTTAGAGCTACATAAGCTCCTATCCAGACAACATCTTTTTTCAGGGAAGGCTTTGCATATTTCAGCAGGACAATGCTAAATAATCTTCAGCATCTATGACAACAGCATGCTTTATAGTAGAAGAGTTCAGGTATTAAACTGGCCTGCCTGCAGTCCAGACCTTTCACCAATTGAATTCACCAATATTTGGCACATCATGAAACGAAAAATACAACAAAGAAGACCCAGAACTGTTGAGCAGTTAGAATCCTATAACGGGCACGAATGGGGCAAAAATTCTCTCCTAAAACTCCAGCATCTGGTCTCGGTTCCCAGACATTTAAACATCGCCCTGTTCCAACTTTTTTGAGATGAGCCATCAATTTCAGAATGACCTTAATTTTTTCTTAAAATGGTACATTTTCTCAGTTTAAACATTTTGATGTTTTCTATTGTCAATAAAATATATGGTTTTATGAGATTTGCAAATCATTGCATTCTGTTTTTAAGATTGATTTTACACAGCGTCAGTTGTAAATGGTCTGTCAATACACAATGGTAATGTAACATCAGTTCAGGTGGTTCTTAATGGGTCTTAACAGTTGTTTGGTGCTGTAACGCCTACCTGTGTCCAAATATACCGTACCAGGTTGCCAGTGCTGAAAACGAAGGCGCTAAACTTGCAGGTGACTATGATCTGCCACCAAGAGGTACAGTGCCATAGAATGGTTCTGTAAAGTGGTGATCAAGATGTTTGGTTTTCATAAATGCATTAAACATAAAACTCGTATCAATTAAACAGTGTTTTGCTAAACCTTTTAATGCCTCTGTCACTATAGCCCCTGTGCATTAAATGTTTGTGGCAGAAAGTCTGTATTGTCCATTTCGACAAACGGCTCCTTCCATTTATTTTTTATTTATTTATTTATTAAAGTACTTATATAGCGTCACCAATTTACGCAGCGTTTCACCTATATATTATGCATTCACATCAGTCCCTGCCCTCGATGAGCTTACAGTCTAAGGTCCCTAACTCACATTCATACATACACATACTAGGGCCAATTTAGAATTTAGACATGAGCCAATTAACCTACCGGCATGTCTTTGGAGTGTGGGAGGAAACCAGAGTACCCGGAGGAAACCCGTGCAGGCACAGGGTGAACATGCAAACTCCAGGCAGGTTTATTAGTTGATTTTGAAAGATATGTTGGTAATCAAACTGTGTTTGCTTTGGACAGCACATACACATTTTAGTTAAGTAGTTTAACCACGTGCCGACTACAATATGCACGTTGTTGCGGTTTGCAAATGGTTTACTGGGGGTTTATGGCTGGAAACTATCAGGCGAGGAGGTTTAGACAGGTAACCTATAAAAATTTTGAAAGAGTTGCCTATGGAGATTTTTAAGTATCGTAGCTTGTCGCCATTCCACGAGTGTGCGCAGTTTTATAGCGTGACTTGCTAGGTATCTATTTTCTCTGCGTAACATCATCTTTTATATTTTACCCCAAAATTGGGTTATTTATTGTGTTTTTAAAGTTCATTCTTTCCAAAAAATTGTGTTTGAAAACCATTGCGCAAATACAGTGCAATGTAAAATGTTGTAACATTGACCATTTTTTTTTCTAGTGTCTCTGCCAACAAAAATATTTAATGTTTGGGGGTTCCAAGTTATTTTCTAGCAAAAAATATGCTTGGTCGACAAGTTAAATGCTGAAATGTAACTTATTCTGACGGTGGAGGCTGTGTCTTCCCTGCCTGCCAGCAGTTTTGTTATAATTTTACCCTGAGCCACACAGCTCAGTTTACCATCTCGACATGAGACCCCTTTCACACTGAGGTGCTTTACAGACGCTATAGCGCTAAAAATAGCACCTGTAAAGCGCCTCTTCTGTCACTCCAATGTGAAAGCCCGAGGGCTTTCACACTGGGGCACTGCGCTGGCAGGACATCAAAATAAGACCTGCAAGCAGTTTCTTTGAGGTGCTTTAGGAGCAGTGTATCCATCGCTCCTGAAGCGCCCCCACCCATTGAAATAAATGGGCAGCGCCGCCGAAGAGTGGGCACTTTTAACCCTTTTTCGGCCGCTAGCAGGGGTTAAAAGCATCCTGCTAGCCGCCACGAAGCGTCGCTAAAACGACAACGCCCCAGTGTGAAAAGGGCTCTGACTTAGACTCTCTAACTCCCGTGTGCAGGAGTTGTATTATCCCAGCCTGACCAATCAAGACAATTGAATATTCCAAGGGCTTATTCAAACTCCCTGTAGAGTTCCTGCTTGCAAATTTGTTTGCGTGACTCTCATGTAGCCAAGAGCGATTTTGCACTTGCGGTTTGCAGTGATTTTCACATGTTTTATCGCTCGACCATGGTACCCAAATATGTGAGTTTTTGCCGTGATTTGGAATCGCAGGCAGAATCGCAGAAAATTTGCCCATATTCCAAATCACCCATATGTGAACGGGGCATAAACCTGGAATAAGTCAGGGAAAATTACAGCAATGGCAAAGAGATTGCATCAATGGAGGGGGATACTCTGCAAGGTAAGAGTGCCATAATGTACGATTATGCTGAGTATATGTGCACAATATACCAGTTTAGTTCTGCTTTAATTAGATTCCACTTGTGTGCATCCAAGTATAGCACTTTTTGTGTCTTCACAGAGTGAGCCTCTGTTTATTTTTCTGATATTAAAATGATTTCCTATCATTTTACATCAGTAGAAGTTTGGTAATTCACCGTTTTGAATAAATAGATTTCTTTGTATATTTGCAGGCTTTGATTTTTCTATCACATTTTTTTTTTATATTAACATGCATTCCTTTTGTCTATCTGGTGCTTTTAGACCTACATTTACTTAGCAAATCTAATCACATTATGTGATTTAATTATGGTTGCTTATTTGATTTTTCTTCTCACAACAGGTAGTGTTCACTGCCACATTAAGAAGAATAGAGGCAACAAGGAAATCATAGTTAACTTCTGTTTATTTGGAAAATTAGTTTTAAGATGAAATTGAAACTTGAACCTAGAAAACTAAGCACCAAACAAGTATAAAGTATATGTTTTGAGTAAATATTGCTATTAAAGGGTTTAAATGCCACTGTAATTTGCCTTATGTTGGCTGCCTACATAAATCCCCTATTGTAAGACCCTATTGTTAGAGTATGATCTGACAGCCTGAAAATTGTAACCCTAACTACAAAGATTTTAGGCCTATCAAGTTATATAGAACCTGACTTATTCAGCAGGCTTCATTTTTGCTAGCATTTTGATTTAGCTATGGTTATGAGTTAGGCTGTCAGTATATTGGGAATAATCAATTTTATAACTTTCACACAAGCTAAATAATATACACTGATTTGGGCTATTTTTTTTACCAAAGAAATGTAGCAGAATACACTTTGGCCTAAATTTATGAGGAAAGATTTATTTGCAGCATTTTATAAACAAAACTAAGAAACTGGTTTTTATTTTCAAAATTCCCAATTGTTTATGCAGTAAAAGATATGAAAAACCCAGCAGTAATTAAATACTACCAAAAGAATGGTCTATTTGTATGAAAAAAAAAATTATATAAATTAAATTTGGGTACAGGTTTGCATGACTGTGCAATTGCCAGTTAAAGTAGTGCCGTGCTGAATATGAAAAAAAAAAACCCTGGTCATCAAGGGGTTAAAATCTTCCAGAGGTCAAGTGGTTAAACTATAAGCTTGTTAAAAAATTGGGACAGTTGCCACTTTGGTTTAGAACACTATACATTATATAGGGTGGCGAGATCTGTGGTGCAAACCCAAACAAATCTATCTGGTCTTGTAGATTAGATATTGCTATAACTGTAGATGTTAACCACTTAAGGACCGCCTCACGCCGATTTACGTCGGCAAGGCGGCACGGGCAGGCAAAATCACGTACATCGGACCCCCCCCCCCCCCGGTGCCCGAGGCGGTCACGTTTTGTCCCCCGGCGATCGGAGGTGAGGGGGAGGCCATCCGTTCGTGGCCCCCCCCTCGCGATCGCCGCCGGCCAATCAGATTACTTCCTTTAGCTGCTGTATGCTAAACAGCAGCAAAGGAAATGATGTCATCTCTCCTCGGCTCGGTATTCCGTTGCAGCGCCGAGGAGAGAAGACTGGTATGTGAGTGCACCAACACTACACAACACAGTAGAACATGCCAGGCACACAAAACACCCCGATCCCCCCCCCGATCGCCCCCCGATCACCCCTCGATCACCCCCCAATCACCCCCCCCCTCCCTGTCACAAACTGACACCAGCAGTTTTTTTTTTTTTTCTGATTACTGCATTGGTGTCAGTTTGTGACAGTTACAGTGTTGGGACAGTGAGTATTACCCCCCTTTAGGTCTAGGGTACCCCCCTAACCCCCCCTAATAAAGTTTTAACCCCTTGATCACCCCCTGTCACCAGTGTCGCTAAGCGATCATTTTTCTGATCGCTGTATTAGTGTCGCTGGTGACGCTAGTTAGTGAGGTAAATATTTAGGTTCGCCGTCAGCGTTTTATAGCGACAGGGACCCCCATATACTACCTAATAAATGTTTTAACCCCTTGATTGCCCCCTAGTTAACCCTTTCACCACTGATCACCGTATAACTGTTACGGGTGACGCTGGTTAGTTTGTTTATTTTTTATAGTGTCAGGGCACCCGCCGTTTATTACCGAATAAAGGTTTAGCCCCCCGGTCGCCCGGCGGTGATATGCGTCGCCCCAGGCAGCGTCAGATTAGCGCCAGTACCGCTAACACCCACGCACGCAGCATACGCCTCCCTTAGTGGTATAGTATCTGTACGGATCAATATCTGATCCGATCAGATCTATACTAGCGTCCCCAGCAGTTTAGGGTTCCCAAAAACGCAGTGTTAGCGGGATCAGCCCAGATACCTGCTAGCACCTGCATTTTGTCCCTCCGCCCGGCCCACCCAAGTGCAGTATCGATTGATCACTGTCACTTACAAAACACTAAACGCATAACTGCAGCGTTCGCAGAGTCAGGCCTGATCCCTGCGATCGCTAACAGTTTTTTGGTAGCATTTTGGTGAGCTGGCAAGCACCAGCCCCAGGCAGCGTCAGGTTAGCGCCAGTACCACTGACACCCACGCACGTACCATACACCTCCCTTAGTGGTATAGTATCTGAACGGATCAATATCTGGTCCGATCAGATCTATACTAGCGTCCCCAGCAGTTTAGGGTTCCCAAAAACGCAGTGTTAGCGAGATCAGCCCAGATACCTGCTAGCACCTGCGTTGTGCCCCTCCGCCTGGCCCAGCCCAGCCCACCCAAGTGCAGTATCGATCGATCACTGTCACTTACAAGGCACTAAACGCATAACTGCAGCGTTCGCAGAGTCAGGCCTGATCCCTGCAATCGCTAACAGTTTTTTTGGTAGCATTTTGGTGAACTAGCAAGCACCGGCCCCAGGCAGCGTCAGGTTAGCGCCAGTACCACTAACACCCACGCACGCAGCATACGCCTCCTTTAGTGGTATAGTATCTGAACGGATCAATATCTGATCCGATCAGATCTATACTAGCGTCCCCAGCAGTTTAGGGTTCCCAAAAACGCAGTGTTAGCGGGATCAGCCCAGATACCTGCTAGCACCTGCGTTTTGCCCCTCCGCCCAGCCCAGCCCACCCAAGTGAAGTATCGATCGATCACTGTCACTTACAAAACACTAAACGCATAACTGCAGCATTTGCAGAGTCAGGCCTGATCCCTGCGATCGCTAACAGTTTTTTTGGAAGCTTTTTATTGAACTGGCAAGCACCAGCGGCCTAGTATACCCCGGTCGTAGTCAAACCAGCGCTGCAGTAACACTTGGTGACGTGGCGAGTCCCATAAGTGCAGTTCAAGCTGGTGAGGTGGCAAGCACAAGTAGTGTCCCGCTGCCACCAAAAAGACGAACACAGGCCCGTCGTGCCCGTAGTGCCCTTCCTGCTGCATTCGCCAATCCTAATTGGGAACACACCGCTTCTGCAGCGCCCGTACTTCCCCCATTCACATCCCCAACCAAATGCAGTCGGCTGCATGAGAGGCATTTTTATGTCCTCCCGAGTACCCCTACCCAACGAACCCCCCCAAAAAGATGTCGTGTCTGCAGCAAGCGCGGATATAGGCGTGACACCCGCTATTATTGTCCCTCCTGTCCTGACAATCCTGGTCTTTGCATTGGTGAATGTTTTGAACGCTACCATGCACTAGTTGAGTATTAGCGTAGGGTACAGCATTCCACAGACTAGGCACACTTTCACAGGGTCTCCCAAGATGCCATCGCATTTTGAGAGACCCGAACCTGGAACCGGTTACAGTTATAAAAGTTAGTTACAAAAAAAGTGTAAAAAAAAAAAAATATATATATAAAATAAAAAAAAATAGTTGTCGTTTTATTGTTCTCTCTCTCTATTCTCTCTCTCTATTGTTCTGCTCTTTTTTTTACTGTATTATATTCTGCAATGTTTTATTGTTATTGTTATTATGTTTTATCATGTTTGTTTTTCAGGTATGTAATTATTTATACTTTACTGTTTACTGTGCTTTATTGTTAACCATTGTTAACCATTTTTTTGTCTTCAGGTACGCCATTCACAACTTTGAGTGGTTATACCAGAATGATGCCTGTAGGTATCATCTTGGTATCATTCTTTTCAGCCAGCGGTCGGCTTTCATGTAAAAGCAATCCTAGAGGCTAATTAGCCTCTAGACTGCCTTTACAAGCCGTGGGAGGGAATGCCCCCCCCCCCCCACCGTCTTCCGTGTTTTTCTCTGGCTCTCCTGTCTCAACAGGGAACCTGAGAATGCAGCCGGTGATTCAGCCAGCTGACCACAGAGCTGATCAGAGACAAGAGTGGCTCCAAACATCTCTATGGCCTAAGAAACCGGAAGCTACGAGCATTTTATGACTTAGATTTCGCCGGATGTAAATAGCGCCATTGGGAAATTGGGGAAGCATTTTATCACACCGATCTTGGTGTCGTCAGATGCTTTGAGGGCAGAGGAGAGATCTAGGGTCTAATAGACCCCAATTTTTTCAAAAAAGAGTACCTGTCACTACCTATTGCTATCATAGGGGATATTTACATTCCCCAGATAACAATAAAAATGATTTAAAAAAAAAAAAAAATGAAAGGAACAGTTGAAAAATAAGATAAAAAAGCAAAAAAATAATAAAGAAAAAAAAAAAAAAAAAAAAAAGCACCCCTGTCGCCCCCTCTTGCGCTAAGGCGAACGCAAGCGGCGGTCTGTCGTCAAACGTAAACAGCAATTGCACCATGCATGTGAGGTATCACCGCGAAGGTCAGATCGAGGGCAGTAATTTTAGCAGTAGACCTCCTCTGCAAATCTAAAGTGGTAACCTGTAAAGGCTTTTAAAGGCTTTTAAAAATGTATTTATTTTGTTGCCACTGCACGTTTGTGCGCAATTGTAAAGCATGTCATGTTTGGTATCCATGTACTCGGCCTAAGATCATCTTTTTTATTTCATCAAACATTTGGGCAATATATTGTGTTTTAGTGCATTAAAATTTAAAAAAGTGTGTTTTTTCCCCAAAAATGCGTTTGAAAAATCGCTGCGCAAATACTGTGTGAAAAAAAAAAATGAAACACCCACCATTTTAATCTGTAGGGCATTTGCTTTAAAAAAATATATAATGTTTGGGGGTTCAAAGTAATTTTCTTGCAAAAAAAAAAAATTTTTTCATGTAAACAATAAGTGTCAGAAAGGGCTTTGTCTTCAAGTGGTTAGAAGAGTGGGTAATGTGTGACATAAGCTTCTAAATGTTGTGCATAAAATGCCAGGACAGTTCAAACCCCCCCCAAATGACCCCATTTTGGAAAGTAGACACCCCAAGCTATTTGCTGAGAGGCATGTCGAGTCCATGGAATATTTTATATTGCGACACAAGTTGCGGGAAAGAGACAATTTTTTTTTTTTTGCACAAAGTTGTCACTAAATGATATATTGCTCAAACATGCCATGGGAATATGTGAAATTACACCCCAAAATACATTCTGCTGCTTCTCCTGAGTACGGAATACCACATGTGTGAGACTTTTTGGGAGCCTAGCCGCGTACGGGACCCCGAAAACCAAGCACCGCCTTCAGGCTTTCTAAGGGCGTGAGTTTTTGATTTCACTCTTCACTGCCTATCACAGTTTCGGAGGCCATGGAATTCCCAGGTGGCACAAAACCCCCCCAAATGACCCCAAGGCGGTGATTGGTTTTCGGGGCCCTGTACGCGGCTAGGCTCCCAAAAAGTCCCACACATGTGGTATCCCCATACTCAGGAGAAGCAGCTAAATGTATTTTGGGGTGCAATTCCACATAGGCCCATGGCCTGTGTGAGCAATATATCATTTAGTGACAACTTTGTGCAAAAAAAAAAAAAAAAAAAGTGTCACTTTCCCGCAACTTGTGTCAAAATATAAAATATTCATTGGACTCAATATGCCTCTCAGCAAATAGCTTGGGGTGTCTACTTTCCAAAATGGGGTCATTTGGGGGGGGGTTGTGCCACCCGGGCATTCCATGGCCTCCGAAACTGTGATAGGCAGTGAAGAGTGAAATCAAAAATTTACACCCTTAGAAATCCTGAAGGCGGTGATTCGGTGATTGGTTTTCGGGGTCCCGTACGCGGCTAGGCTCCCAAAAAGTCCCACACATGTGGTATCCCCGTACTCAGGAGAAGTAGCTGAATGTATTTTGGGGTGCAATTCCACATATGCCCATGGCCTGTGTGAGCAATATATCATTTAGTGACAACTTTTTGTAAATATTTTTTTTTTTTTTTGTCATTATTCAATCACTTGGGACAAAAAAAATAAATATTCAATGGGTTCAACATGCCTATCAGCAATTTCCTTGGGGTGTCTACTTTCCAAAATGGGGTCATTTGGGGGGGTTTTGTACTGCCCTGCCATTTTAGCACCTCAAGAAATACAAAAGCTGTGTAAATTCCAGAAAATGTACCCTAGTTTGTAGACGCTATAACTTTTGCGCAAACCAATAAATATACGCTTATTGACATTTTTTTTACCAAAGACATGTGGCCGAATACATTTTGGCCTAAATGTATGACTAAAATTGAGTTTATTGGATTTTTTTTATAACAAAAAGTAGAAAATATCATTTTTTTTCAAAATTTTCGGTCTTTTTCCGTTTATAGCGCAAAAAAAAAAAACTGCAGAGGTGATCAAATACCATCAAAAGAAAGCTCTATTTGTGGGAAGAAAAGGACGCAAATTTCGTTTGGGTACAGCATTGCATAACCACGCAATTAGCAGTTAAAGTGACGCAGTGCCAAATTGGAAAAAGACCTCTGGTCCTTAGGCAGCATAATGGTCCGGGGCTCAAGTGGTTAATTAAAAGCTACTGATTCTGGTATATTTCTTGTAGGGGAACTTTCAGTCTTTAGAGGTGTCTGGACACATCAAGCTTAAGATGCATGTTCAAGCGATATGAGCATTCTCGGGTTAAGAATCTTCAGCATATTAAACAGACCCATCATATGCTCTGCCTATTGACATATAGTAATCTTCTTTGTAACTTCACATTTATATTGTTGATTTATAATTTATTCATCATCAACTGTTTAAAAAGTCAATACTGGTAAAGTTGGTTTGATCAGCGGACAGTATATATTTTTTTTTAAGATAATCTCTCTAGTTCTATGCGCTGATGTAACTGTACAAAATTTAATAATAGGTCCTTATTTTGGCATGTGAACAATGCTCATAAAAACATTAGAAGTCTGATAGTACACTGTGGTGTATAATTATAACATGGGTAAGCTAGGAAACTTTTAACTATTGTACTCATGTAATTGTGTTATGTCAAGTGAATTGTCTTCATACGCATTTTACATGTTTTTCTTTAGCCAAACATCTTGGCAAGCATAACTTAATAGATCTTTAGTTCATGCCATGCTAGGCAGGCTGCCATGCAAGTGGCCTGTAGTTTGTCTTTGTCAGGACTAATAACATCTTGGTGTGTTACATTCTTTTTCTCTGTTTTGCAGCTGGTCATATTGTCCCTGTATCAGAGATTGTTTCAGTTGAAGAAGCGGAAATTGATGAGAAGCACTATGGCATGCAGTGGAAACACATGTGCAAACCTCATGCATTTACTGGTAGAGATTTTTCTTGTTTTTAAAACCAGATCATGTAATTTGTACCATATTTATCAAATTGATATGCTGTGATTATGCACATCATAAAACCTAGTAACATCTACTGGAATTTACTAGAAAAGTAGAGTAAAATTCTGTAAAAAATGGTCGCAGGTGTAGGCCAACTACCTGTGCTAAGATGTGTGAACTTTTTATTTTTGTCTTTGTCTGTGATTAAAGCTGACCTTGCACCTTGAATGGCCTCCCTATTATGTAAACCAATATGAAATCACTGTATTATACATGGAGAAAAATAATTAGAAAATATACTTGCCTTGCACCCTGCTTCTACACTGTGACGTGACAATCCTTCTTACGACATCCTGGGAACCATAAGTATTTCAGATCTCATTTGAGGACACTCCAGCACAGTGTGCATTCCTCAATGTTCTCAGGATCTTGCCAAATGTATTATGACCTCACCCTAAAGCACCAGCCATAGATGGTTCGAATCTTGGCTGATCCCTGCTGAGATTCGAACCATCTATGGACAGGCTGATTGTACCCAAGTCAATGCGTTGATCGACTTGGGTACAACCAGCATGTTTGATTTTTACATGTGATTATTACCAGCTGCTATAGCGGACAGCAATTATCTGTGTGGTCTTCCGGCATGGATGGCTACCCGTGCCCCTCCTGCCTGGAGAACACAATAGCTCCGGGGGAGGGATTCCCTCATCAAGACTGATGGTTTCAGGAAAGAAAATCAAACAGTCTATGGCCTGCCCTAACCTAGGCATCGTGGGCGGAAGCCACAATTTTGCTCTCTGCTTAGATCATATGATCGAAAGTCAGTTTACTGGCTAATTATTTCCTAATATTTTATCCAGTTTTATTAATGTATTGAATTTTGTGAAAACCCGCACCTTTGGATTTCTGTATAGTAATAAATGAAAGGGGAACAGCCTGTGAGTAATATGCTTGGTCATCTCAAGTTGTCAATGCAATCAATTATGACTTGTGCGTTGATCCTTCGAAAGTTAAACCATGTGTCACTTAAACCTGTGATTCCATATTGAGCTATTTTAGAAAAGAAAAGACTGTGATTTCGTTTTACCTTGTTTCTGGGACTTGACTTTCACTGACATCATTATTACGTCCTACCAACTAACATTATACTTTATAATTAGATTTTGAGGGGTAAGGAACTCTCATTTCACAGGGAGATGTCCTTGTCCAATGTCCAATTGTTGTATAGTATAATTAAAGTAGCCAAAATACCAAGCATGAACCAAGGAAGGCAAGTCTTTCCTCTGAGGTTTCTTGGCTTTAGATGGTCTATGGCAGTGATGGTGAACCTTAGCACCCCAGATGTTTTGGAACTACATTTCCCATTATGCTCCACTACACTGCAGGGTGCATGAGCATCATGGAAAATGTAGTTCCAAAACATCTGGGGTGCCAAGGTTTGCCATCACTGGTCTATGGTATTTGCAAAAAAAAGTGTCCCTGCTATGTGTTGGGAACTATTTAAACATAAAATAACTGCATTTTCCATCAATACATTGCTCTGCAATTAAAGTAGAACTAAAGGCATTTTTTTTTCATTTTGGAGAAAGGAAATAGAGGGAGGGAGGGTTTTAACACCTGTCAGTTTTTTTCCCCCCATAGCAGAGATTTCCCTTCACTTCATGTGAAAAAGCCAGAACAGGAAGTAAGAGGAATTCCTTCCAAAGTGAGAGAATCCTCGGCTGAAACCAGGGTCACCAAAACTAGTGTCTCCATTGGAAGATTCCCCCTCTATTACTGTTCTGGTGTCAACACAAATTTTTGGATTTTTTTTTATTTCACTTTCAATGATAACGGGATGAATCTACCTAATGGGGCCACAGACATAAAAACTGACAGGGGTTCTAATCCCTCTCCACTCTATCCAAAACTAAAATAAAAGATTTGCCTTTAGTTACACTTTAATTGTGATTTCAGTGTTCCTTGTATATGTTTTGTGTAAAATCATGCAATTTTACTTGAAATCCAAAAGTTGCAGCTTTAAGGAAACCTGTACTGAGGAATCTTTCTGAAAATGTTAATTTCTTGGCTCTCATATTGATTCAATAATCTTAATACTTTGCATCACTAACCTGAAGCAAGCATGCTAATCTATTCTAACTTCATTCTGACTTTACATGCCACAGACTTTTTCTGGGTCAGAAAATCAAGGTATCAATTGTGGGAGCCAGGCAACTAGCATTTTTGGAAGATGGTCATTTTATAGCATCTTTCTTGTCCTGTACTCACAGGTTCACTTTAAAGTAGAACTGAGGCTAGTGGTGAAGGGAGCCTTTGCTCCTAAGGTGCAACTATGCACAGTTTACTTGTATATTATGGCAAGCTTACTTTTTGTGTCCAGCGTTTACAGCTCGGTGTCCTCTGTTGCCTTCTGCTCCTCTACTGGTGTATTCTTTGTTCAACCATTGAACAGCCAGTAATGATGCAACTCTCAAAAATGTTAGCTGGAGTTTCATCATTCCAACATTAGTCCGTTGTTTGGCATAACACTGCATGGCACTTGCAGAGGAGTCAGTGCAAAAACAACAACAAAAAAAACATGTTAGGAGAAAGGGTAAATTAACTTTTTTTTGGCAAATGAGACATACAAAGGCTCTTCTACCAAAGAACTGTGCTGACTATAATTTATTTTTTGGAGCATTAAGTTTCACTTTAAGATTCTTCAGATGAATTGAAGTAAAGTTTGGTGTGCTTATTTTAGGTCTGATTATTTTTCTTACATCTTCTACCTAAATGCTGTGATTGTAAATGATCATATACTATGTGTGTGTATATCTACACTGATTAGCTGTGACATTATGACCACTGCCAGGTTAAGGGAAATAATGTTTCGTATCTTTCTACAATGGCATCTAAAAGTGGGTGGGATGTATTAGGCAGGACGTGAACATATTGTCCCGGAAAATGATGTGCTGAAAGCCGAATAAAAGGGCAAGATAAAGATTTGAGAAACTTTGACAAAGGCTGAATTGTAATGGCTAATCGACTGGGTTGGAGCAACTCCAAAATTGCATCTCTTCTGAGATGTTTCCAGTCTACAGCGGTGAGGACCTACCAAAAGTGGTCCAAGGAAGGAAAACCGGAAAACTAGTGGCAAGGGCAAGGGGATCAATGCTCATTGATGTATATGGGGAGCAAAGGTTAGCTGTGTAGTCCAATTCAATAGAATAGCTACTGTAGCTCAAATTTCTGAAAAACATAATAACGGTTCCTATAGAAAGGAGTCAGAGCACACAGTACTTCAGTCTTGATTTATTTGGGCCTGGTGGTAGTAGGTTGATCGTATTTTCTGATGGCAGTTGCCTCTTTCAGCAGGATAATGCACCCTGCCCCGCCGTGCAACCTACATGACTTAAAAGATCTGCTACTAACAGCTTGGTGCAGGACACCACAGCATACTTTCAGAGTCCATGCCTCATCGGGTCAGGGCTGTTTTGGTGGCAAAAGGGGGACCTACTCAATATTAGGTGGGTGGTAGTCATAATGTTATGGCTGATCAGTATCGATCTATTTATCCATCCTTTTTACAGTGATGGGATTGTTGTATAATAACATATTCTGTGTTTTAGTGCACTATGTACAGAGAACGAAGAAGCATCGGTGGCGGTGCAAAGCAGTGACTTTCTGGTGCAGTGACGAGCTTCTGTGTTGCCATTGGTTGCAAGCACTTAATGATCTACTTGAGCAACAGAGTATGTTCTATAGTATACAAAAACTGTTTTGTTTTTTTGTTTATATCTGAAAACTTGAAAATTCCTACCTTTTTTTTTTTTTTTTTGTAAGATTCCGGCACTTCAGTTTGAGAGTCAGGAATACCTGAAGTTACCTCAAGTCTTTTATGGCTTGTCAACTGCCAGACTTCATACAATGTGTTTTAACTCCTTGGAGTATATATCACTGCATGAAATAAAAGGCCCCTTTATTAAAAAGAATGTAGACAAGAGCAAGGTTCTTAGTGAACACTGATAAGTGGTTTACAAGAAAGCAACTTGCAGACTTCAGAACAACAAGGCAAATATTGTTTAAGTAAAAGAGATTGTTTTCTTACTTGAATGTTGGTGTTTTGTGTATTTCTTCCAAATCTGTGCAGTGATCCTAAATGAAACTGTGACAAAGACCTGTCACTGCTGCGCTCTCTCTTGTACAGGTTGACTGGTCTTGTATACGCTCCAGCTTTCCTCCAGCTTTCTGCAGGAGGGCCTCACCGAAAGCTTTGCTTTATGCTCAAGCTAGGGGCGGAACAGTGCTGTTGTCACAGCTACCTTTACAAGGAGTTTGGTTTTGTGCGACAGCATAGGCCAGCACATTTCAATAGGCTGCCCTATGCGTGACAAACCCTTCAAAAAATGCTCCACCGTCTTTTCTTGCAGTGAGCTTCACGTGTCTTTTCGCTGCGCATTTGACGTGCGGCCAAAATGTGCATTTCCTAGCCGCATTTGGGATGTCATGAACAATTAATGCACCCCAAGTGTGATACTCATTCCCTAAATGTGTGCAGAAGGGCACATTTCTGCATGCGTTAACAGAATATGCAGGTGTGATTGGGGCCTCAAGTTGATGTTTTCAAACTGAATATGATAAATATAGTAAAGGCCAAAAAATATATTTTTCTGCTCCTAGACACTGAAGCTCAAAAAAGAATAGTAGTATGTAGTATGTAGTATGTAGTAGTAGTAATGTAGTATGCATGGACACATAGAATAACACTCTTTAACTTCTAGGAGCAGAAAAAATGCTAGTGTGCATGGAGCCTAAGTATTGCTGTGAAGTTTGAGAGTTCACTGCCTCGCAGTGGCTGCACATATCTTTATCAACAAGGGCTTGTTTAAATGCTTTTCTTTCTGCTTGTTAATATTTAAAGACAAGAATGTTCTTAACCTGATCATAGGTTCACTTTAAAATCATTACCATTGATAAGAAAATTGATAAGTCACAAACCAGGAAGTGGCAGATTTATGTTTTTTCTAGTTCTTAGTATAGTATAGTATGTTTATGAGCTCATTGATAGGTGTAGAAGGATTTATTTTACCATTATTTCCTCAGCTTAAGTCAGCCAAGCACAATATATATGAATAGAATTAGGCAATTTTCAGACTGGGGTGGGCGGGCGTCGGCGGTAAAGCGGCGCTATTTTTAGCACTGCTTTACCGTCGTTTTAGTGGTGCTATTTGGCCGCTATCAGGGCGGTTTTACCCCCCGATATTGGCCGAAAAAGAGTCAGAACTGCCCGCAAAGCGCCGCTGCCCCATTGTTTTAATGGGCAGGGGCGCTTTAGGAGCGGTGTATACACCTCTCCTACAGCACTGCAAAGATGTGCCTTGCAGGACTTTTTTTTTACTGTCCTGCAAGCGCACCTCTCCAGTGTGAAAGCCCTTGGGCTTTCATACTGGAGAGACAGGAGAGGCTCTTTACAAGCGCTATGCAGGCGCTATTTTTAGCGCTGTAGCGTCTGTAAAGTGCATATAACTAATAAAGATGCGCAATCCAAAAAAAATCAAAGGAGAAGGCACATATAAATGCCAGCATGCGCTACAATAAACCAATGTGCTCAAAAAATGCAAAAATACAAACAAGAAACAAAAAGCAGAAAATGATAAAAATGTGTGTAGTCCAAAAAGTGCTTGAACCAATGTGAACAATCAGGACGAACTTCTCAGAAGGACAAACAATTTTTCTGTTCATCTTATGGACTGAATATTTAGTTTTTTTTAGATGCAGCACCTTTTCTTTGATACATGTATTTGACATTATATATATATATATATATATATATATATATATATATATATATATACTGTTTTGTTTGTCTATTGGGTCCACCGCAGATATCCTGCTATACATATCTTTACAGCGCCTCGGTGTGAAAGTAGCCTTAGGCCCCTTTCACACGGGGCTGTCCGTTTTCCCTCCTCCGCTTGCTCAGCGGGGATCGCTCCGTTGATCCCCACTAAGCCGGCGGATGACAAGTCCGTCCCTGCACTCTGTGCAGGGACGGACTTGTCAGAGAGTCCGCTCTCCCCCATGGGAGGATTGGATTATTACAAACCACCTGTCCGTTTTCATCCGATCCGCAGACGGATGGAAAAATAGGGTTTTCCTCCTTCACACGTTTTCGGATCGGAGCGAGTCGGATGTTAGTGAACATATCACTGCTGACATCCGTCACTCCATAGAGGTCTATGGAGCGCCCGTTCAGGTCCGTCTAAAAAACTGACAGGCGGACCTGAACCCGTGTGAAAGGGCCCTTAGGGTGCAAGATTGCTTGAAAGCCTACAGGATTTGACACATTTTAAATGGCAATAAATTATTAGATGGACTAGAATAAAGCTGTAGGTAAGAAGAAAACTTGATGTAACGCTTTTTTTCCCCTTTCGTCTTTCAGGACAGCCACCATGAGAGATAGTCTCCTCCTCTTCCTCTTAGGAAACACTGCGCCAGCCCATAAATTCTCACTTCCCCCTGCCAGACCTCAGTATTAGTGTTTCCTCCGGTGGGGAGACACTGTGCAAGGAACCAGGCTTTTCAGTCAGGGGACTGTGGCTGTTATTTTTTTTTTTGAGCCTGTAAATGGGAGCAGGGGCTTCCTGGGGGCATGGGGGGGACTTACCCCTCGATTCGGTGGCCACCACTTCCTAGCTGAGCGCAGCTTCAGGCTGTGGGGGTTCCCTATCGCGGTCACAGGGCTGCAGCAGGCTGGCGTCCGCCCTTCCTGTATACTTTACAGGCCGCTCTCTTTTTGGAACTAGGCGGGCCGGACGACGGGCGACGTCATTTCCGGCGGAAGGGCGGGGGCTTGCCTTTGACCCGCGGCTTCCGGTTCCGGGTCGCAGGGCTGATAGGGAAGCCAGGCACAGGCTGGAGACGAGTCTGGGACGCGCACAGGCAGCGTTGGACTCGGTAGTAGCAACCACCTGCAAGTCATGTCGGAAGCGGATGCTCAACCAACGGACACTACCTCCAGCCTTCCTAAGGTAAGAGTGCCTTGGGGAAAAGTACTCTTTACCTAGGATTGTCCCTCCATGTATGGTTCCTGTCATGGGGGGGCAGATACCCTGGGTGGTCAGGGGAGGGAGGCTCAGACCCCCATAGATGAAGGAGGGTCTAGTGCACTCCCAGGGTTGTATCCTTGTTTTTAAAAAAAAAAAAAAAAAAAAAACAAAGTGACAAAAATGTTTGTTTTTCCTTTCTTGTATTTCAGAAAGCTACAGAAAAATCTAAGTCTACCCATAGCTCTAAGAGGAGGTGTGCCTCTTGCAGGGACACATTAGGGGAGGCATGGACAAAAGTCTTGTGTAGGGAGTGCATAGACTCCCTTGTTAAGGAGAGGGACTCTGAACAGGAGTCAGGACTTGCAGCCTCAGTTAAAGAGCTCTCGTCCACCTTTTCTTCATTTAAAGCCTTATTTGAAAGGTTTCAACCTATTAGTCCAGCTCCCCAGGATACAACCCCGCCTCAGGCGCAGGTCTCTGCTCCTGCCCAACCTGCAACTTCAGTTAGGGCAGAGGAAGCTCCAGGGCCTTCCGGAGTGGAACTAAGACAGCCAGATAGTTCCTCCTCCGATTCCCAGGATGGTTCAGAGGGGGAGGACCAGGACGGGGAGTCCAGGAGATCCTCCAGATATAAATTATCCCTAGAGGAGGTAGAGGACCTCTTAGGGGCTATTTATACAACCCTCGGTATTCAGGAGGACAGGAAACCCCTGACCCTTCATGACCAGATGTACAGAGGCTTGGGGGAACAAAAGAGAAAGGTTTTTCCAGTTCATGAAGTACTGGTTGAAACTATCAAAAAGGAGTGGCAGGATCCCGAAAGGAAATCCTTTTTTTCTAGATCCTTAAAGAGGAGATTTCCGTTTTCGGATGATCCTACATCTATCTGGAATAAAAATCCCAAGTTAGATGCTGCTTTCTCCCAGGTTTCCAGACACACTGACCTGGCTTTTGAGGACATGGGGGCCCTGGTGGATGTCATGGATAAGAGAATAGACTCTCTCCTTAAAAAGACGTGGGATTCAACAATTGGTAACTTGAAACCTGAGTTGGCTGTCACAGTAGTGGCTCGCTATCTGGAGCACTGGCTCTCTAAGATTCAAGAGCATATTGAGGCTGGAACGGCAAAAGAAACCATTCTGTCTTCTTTCCCTACGATTCTGCGGGGTATCGCCTACATAGCTGATGCCTCGGCAGAGTCAGTACGTATGACGGCCAGATCAGCGGCTCTGGCCAATTCGGCCAGGAGAGCCCTCTGGCTAAAAACCTGGCCGGGCGATAGCGCCTCTAAAGTCAAATTGTGCGGCATACCGTTAACGGGAGACCTTCTCTTCGGCCCAGGCTTAGAGACTGTCTTAGACCGCACAGCAGACAGGAAGAAATCCTTCCCGGTTAAGCGGAAAACCCCTGCACCTACAAAGAAGGGGTTTCGTCCGCAAAAGCGTAAAGAGACTCCAAAGCCGGAAGGGCAAAGGAAGTTCTGGGGTCAGAAAGGCAAGGGCAGAGGAGGGGCGATTTTTCGCCCTCCTGAACAGCCCCGTAAAAGTCAATGACTCCCCAACCATGGTGGGGGGAAGATTGGGGGCCTTCCTCCCACAGTGGGAGGCAATATCCCCCAATCGCTTTATCCTAGGGATTATAAGAAGGGGATACCATATCGATTTCACGAATCTTCCTCCTCGGAGATTTTTGGTCACGCACCTACCCAGGTGTACGGCAAAAGCCGAGGCTCTGTTGGAAGCATTAAGAGATCTGGTAGATCAGAATGTGGTTCTAAGAGTTCCAAAGGCCGAGGAGGGAGAGGGGTTTTATTCACACATCTTCGTAGTGAAGAAACCCACAGGGAAATTCAGACTGATTCTGAATCTAAAGCCCCTGAACAAGTCAGTGACATACAGGAGATTCCGTATGGAAACAATTTTCACGGTGAGAACACTGTTGCCCCGCAACTGCTTTATGGTATCCCTGGACCTAAAGGACGCGTATCTACACGTTCCCATAGCAGAAGCCTCACAGAGGTTTCTCCGGCTAGCGGTAGATCTAGGTGGAACATCGGTACATCTACAGTTTCAGGCGCTGCCTTTCGGGCTATCCTCCTCGCCCCGCATCTTCACCAAGGTCTTGGCGGAGGTGATGGCCTTTCTTCGGCTCCAGGGAATATCAGTGATAGCATACCTGGACGACCTGCTCCTGTTTGCAGCGTGTTCACTGCAGTTAGTCAGGGATCTAGAACTTACAAGAAGAGTTCTTACAGGTCTAGGGTGGCTAATGAACTTGGAGAAATCCAGTTTGATTCCCTCCCAGCGCATTACCTACTTGGGCTACCAGTTGGACTCAACACTACTGAGAGTGTTTCTTCCAAGAGAAAAAATACTAAAGCTGGACAGGGCAGTGGCTGGTCTCCAGTGCAGCAGTCGGGTCTCTATAAGAGTTCTGATGTCGGCCCTGGGTCTTTTGACCGCGACCCTCCCAGCAGTGCAATGGGCAGGTCTGCACTTTCGTCCCTTACAGTCCTTTGTCCTAAGGGTGTGGGATCACAGCCAGAGAAGTCTGGATGCCTTGGTTCAGGTCCCATCCCAAGTAAAGAGATCCCTCTGGTGGTGGAGGAGGGTCTCAAACTTGTCGCAGGGTCGTCTGTGGTTCATCCCAGTCTCTCAGGTGGTAACCACAGACGCAAGCGGCAGAGGTTGGGGGGCGCATCTGGGTTCCCTTGTAGCACAGGACACCTGGGAGGGAAACGAACTCAGAAGGTCGTCCAATTGGAAGGAGCTGAAGGCAATCGGGCTAGCACTCAGGTTCTTCAAAAAGGAGCTACAGGGCCACCATGTACAGGTGCAGTCGGACAACTTGTCCGCCGTAGCTTATGTGAACAAGCAGGGAGGCACAAAGAGCGGAGTACTGCTGGCATTGGCATCAGACATTCTGAGCTGGGCCGAGACTCACACTCTCTCACTCTCAGCAGTCTACCTGAGAGGAGAAAAGAATGTGATAGCAGACTTTCTCAGCCGAACCAAGCTGAGAGAGGGCGACTGGATCCTCAACCAGGAGGTTTTCAATCTCATCTCAGAGAAGTGGGGTCCTCCAGAGGTAGATCTGTTCGCGTCAAGAAACAACGCGAAAACCCCTTGTTTTTTCTCCCTAAACAGAGGGGAGGGAGCACGAGGGGTCGACGCATTGATCCAGGACTGGCATTTCAGAATCTGCTATGCCTTCCCGCCCCCAGCGTTATTATTCTCAGGAAGTTTCAGATGGAAAACACGTCCCTGATTCTGGTAGCACCACATTGGCCAAAGAGGGCTTGGTTCTCAGTACTCAAGCAGCTAGCGGTCGAACCTCCCTTATTCCTGCCACCTCGAGAGGATCTCCTCTCACAGGGCCCAGTCCTCTGTCCACAGGTTCACCAATGGCAGTTAGCGGCCTGGCTACTGAGGAGGGTATGCTGAGAGCTAGGGGTTTTTCTGAGAAATTAATCTCCACCCTCCTCAATAGCAGGAAGAAGGAAACACGCCAGATATATAAAAAAATCTGGGTACGTTTCAATAAATGGTGTGCAGAAGGCTCCCTTGCGGTACATAGTCCCACAGCTGTGTTGGAATTCCTTCAGTGCGGGGCAGACAGGGGTTTATCCATAAGTACCCTTAAAGGTCAGGTGTCAGCACTTAGTGCTTATTTAGAGAAACATCTGGCCACCAACCCCTGGGTGGTCAGATTCTTTAAGGCTCTGTCTAGACAAAGACCGGTTCAAGGTCCTCCCTTTCCCAAGTGGGACCTATCGTTAGTTTTGCAGGGCCTGACGGGAATCCCCTTTGAACCTTTAGAGGAATGTCTACTAAAGGATCTTACGTTAAAAACAGTTTTTTTGGTAGCAGTGACAACTGCCAGGAGAGTCAGCGAGATTGAGGCCTTATCTGTTAGACCTCCTTTTTGCGTTATTTTTCCAGATCGGATCATCTTTAAGACCGATCCAGCATTTTTACCTAAGGTTGCTTCTGGTTTCCACAGAAGTCAGGAGGTAGTTTTACCCTCATTTTGTCCCAACCCCTCGGGGGAAAGGGAATTAAAATTTCATTCTTTGGATGTGAGGAGATGTATCCTTAGATACCTAGAGCTGACCAAGATGTTTAGAAAGTCAGACTCTTTATTTGTTTTGTTTTCTGGGGCCAGAAAAGGATGCAAAGCGTCTCGACGCACTATTGCCAGATGGCTCAGAGTAGCCATTGGCCAGGCCTATACATTGGCAGGGAAAGAAATCCCAATGGGTATAAGAGCACACTCTACTAGAGCTATGGCAGCTTCGCAGGCAGAAAGGGCTGGAGCAACGCCAGAGCAAATATGCAGGGCTGCAACATGGTCCAGCTACTCCACTTTTGTAAAGCACTACAGAGTGGACCTGGTGTCGGCTAGTGAGCAAGCCTTTGGGCGAAAGGTATTGCAAGCGATAGTCCCACCCTAAACTGGTAAGTGCTCGTTTATCCTCTCATGGTGGCTGTCCTGAAAGACGAAAGGGGAAAATTAGAGTTACGTACCGGTAACGTCTTTTCCAGTAGTCTTTCAGGACAGCCCTAGTTACCCACCCGAAATTTTTGGGGGGGTCTTACAAAAGACCAGAACGCAGCATGATAATGATATGGAATAGTATGTTATTAATGTGTTCTTGTGTCTCCCCAGCTGACCGGAGGTAATCTCGGAATATACTGAGGTCTGGCAGGGGGAAGTGAGAATTTATGGGCTGGCGCAGTGTTTCCTAAGAGGAAGAGGAGGAGACTATCTCTCATGGTGGCTGTCCTGAAAGACTACTGGAAAAGACGTTACCGGTACGTAACTCTAATTTTTTTTTCCCCCATTTGTAAAGTTAGACTAGCTGGACCACTGATAGGGTATACGGGGAAAAAATAATAATTACAGCCAAATCCATATTTTAAAGGAATATTTGTTTTCTTACAGCTTGTAGGCCAAAGCACTTACTAGTTTATATAAATCCATATGGTGGAAAGAAGAAAGGAAGGCAGATCTATGAGAAGAAGGTGGCTCCATTGTTCAGTCTTGCCTCTATCACTACAGATGTCATTGGTAAGAAGCATGGTCTTTCATCACTTCTAGAACCACAGCCATGAACACTGAAGGATGTATGGTACATAAGCTAATTTATAGCAATAATAAAGCATGTTCCTTATCTTAACCCCTAGGCGCTGACTGTATGCAAATATGCGGCCTATTGGCGGGTGGGCCTTTCCGTTGAGAGGCCGCATATTTGTGTACCAGTTTGCAGACACAGCCACACCGAGAGCACTCGCCATGCGTGCTTCGGCACAGTTACCAGCAGCTAAAGGCTCCTGATCACTTGTTGTGATTGGGAGCTTTTGGATCATGTGACAGCCAATCGCGGAGGTTACATTAACATAAACCCTGCCCCGCCTCCGAGCATCTGAAACCCCTTAAAGGGCGGGGAGGCACAGGTGCCAGGGTGTTAAAGGAAACTGACCATGAGGAGTAACACACAGACTGCCAGTGCTGACCACTCCTTTTGAAAATGCAATATGTTTTTAGGTTTAGTACTGCTTTAACCCTTTGCCCAGTGTTTGTACTTGTGTGACTTTAGCACATTTGTTAGATTGTAAACCTCTCAGAAGAAACGAATGTTAAAGCGGAGCTCCACCTAAAAGGGTAAGCTTTGCTTATTTGCCTCCCCCTCCACTGCCACATTTGGCACCTTTTTAGGGGGGAACGGGTTAGTTTTGACAGGTTTGGCCCCCCTCTTCCTCCCACCGCAGTCATCTGATTCACAGAGCGCAGTGTGATGTGTGCAGTAGGGAACCGGAGATGGCGGCAACACCCGATAGCCGATTGAAGAATCGGCTTCGGTGAAGACATCGCTGGATTCCTGGACAGGTGAGTGTTCTAAAATTTACAGTATTCTTGTAGCTGCTGGAGCTCCTTTTTAAGGTTCTGTATAATGTATGTACTATGTTGTTGCTATATAATGTTTTTAAATATTATAGTCTTTGTATGCCGATAGAATGTTTTTTTCTGGCTGCTAAGGGTAATGTGGGGAAAATATCAATAGGTTTTCTGAAGGATTCTGGCTAAAATATGCAATAAAGTACTTTTAGAAACCTCTCAAGAAAAAAAAAATCAGCTTGTGCTATTTTGTAAATATGGGCTGGTTCACACCACAAAAATGCACTCCAGATTTGTTACGGATGTGTTTCTGCATGTGTGGTTTTAATGCGTTTTTGTACATGCCAGTGCATTTTTGATGCGTTTCCGGATGCATTCCAGATGCTTTTTTTCTTCCTTCTGTTTTTTTTGTTTTGTTTACTGTACTGGGGTCCGGTGCATTTTTGATGCGTTCCAGTGCATTTTTTTTCACGTGTTTTACCGCGTTCCAGTACAGTCCAGTCCAGTGCAGAAAAAATGTTTTACTTTTTTTTTCTGGAACTGGAAAGCCCTGTAACTGACTGCACTGGTGTGAGCTATGCCATTGGAAACCATATAACCTACATTCCATGCTTTTTTTGATGCAGAAAAAAACGCACTGGACTGCATGTGATGTGAACCAGCCCTATGTGTTTAACATGCTTCCTATTCCTTTTGTGTTATTCAATTTAGGAACAGGTGTGTCTGGTTTAACATAAACACTTTAAAAAATGTATTACATTTATTTTGTAGCTTTAAATTGTCGTAATGATTTTTCATTATATGATCGTTTGTCCACTTAAATTGCAATTATACAATTGTGTGCTTTTAAATGATAATATGTTTGTACCATAAATATCTATTTAGTGAAGAATTCGATTTGGGAAAAAAAAAAAAGATTTGTTCGGGTGTTTAATGGGGAATTTATAAACAATAAATCTTTGCTTCATAGGCTCTTATACACGTGAGGTTCATACTTGAATAGTTCCCGTTTAGTCTTTTATGAAAACTGCTAAATTAAATTCAGCATCCTTCGGTGTCAACTGATAAATGTCATTAACAACTAAATCGTTTCTTCTGTGCTGTAATCTTTTATTTTCTTCACAGTGACAGAATATGCAAACCATGCTAGAGATAATCTTTATGAAGTCAATCTGGATAAATATGATGGGTGGGTATTACATGGCAAAAATTTTATTTTATTTCTTTTAACATGTTATAATTGTAAACAAAAAGAAGGAAGGGGAAAAGTTTGGGACTTTAAATGAGGTATACATATGATAAAATGTGCCTCCATCCCTGATTCAAATGAATAATAGAAAGGAAGTTGGGACTTTTTATGAGGCAAGTGGCAGCTAAACAAGACAAAATATATATAGTGACTAAATTACTTTATTCACATAAAAGAGGGTATAGAATCGCACTCAGTATGCAGTACACTAAAAGCCACTACATAATGTAAATGTTGAAAGAAGTACAGTTCATAGACATATGAAAATGACATATAAAAACATATTCAGATAGTTCATGTATATACAACCTTAAAACCAAAATGGCAGCACATTCCAGTTAACAAAGTATGGAGTGTGTACTCCGTGTAAGAGAATAGCAAATAATAAGGGGGTTGATAATTACAAAGAAGAATAACTAAAACGAGGTTGCATCCTATCTACGTGTTTCATGTAAAGACACTTCATCAGGAATGGATGCATCCGTTAGTCTGTAAAAGAAATAATTATAGATACCGGTAAGTTCTGGTAAGAACTCCAGTATCAAGGAAAGGCAATGGAAATTGTTACAGTCTCGCTACTTACATGGGACTGGAAAAATAGCGGTATGTAAAACTGCAACCGGGGGGGACACTGGAATGAGTCTTCTGGTCCGGGAGCTGAGGAAGCCACACCGCACACGGGGCGAATGCCCAAACACAAACACACTCCCCAGAAAGTTAGGTTCTCCATATGGTGTGGGTGTTAACACAAGGTAAGGCTCCAAGAGAGTCTGTGAAAAGAAAGGGGGGTATGCTATACAGAGCTTGCGTATAATATTGATGGTATGAAACAAGTGAAGACCAAATCCAGTGAGAAGACCTAAGTAAAAGGAGTAAAAGAGAACGTGATTATACCAATAGGAACCAAAGGACCATACCCAAGTGAATGAGGCACAAAGTGTGTAAGACAGTCATATGGATATGAACACCAGAATACCTGAAGAAACAAAAAACTGTGCACAGCAAAAAAGGGAATCCAAATGTACCAAGGTGATTACCTTGTGGATAGATGTATCAGGCAACAGCTTGCGCAAAGTGTAAAACGTGACCATGGGTGCAGGTAAAAGCATAAACAGTAGGGTGTGCTTAGGGCCTCCAGCCCACCCGCGGGTAACCTCCAGCGGTACGCTAGGCATGATAGAAGAGAGGCGTCCACCTCCAGGCCGTGATGGCACCGAGAAGCTCCCCCTATGAATCAGTCTAAGTGTGGAAAGACATGTCGTGATGTCAGAGTGACGCCTGATGTGAAGCGTCGGGCGTGGCACAGATGTGCAGCGAGCAGAACCGCCCGCCCCCAGGGGAGGGAGGAGGGGGAAGGCGCCAAGTGCGCGTCGCGGCTCCCGGGCAACTGGCGGCCAAGTGGCCCCACAATTGCAATTGTTTAGCTGCCACTTGCCTCATACAAAGTCCCAACTTCCTTTCTATTATTCATGTTATAATTGTAAGGTAAAATAATGAATGCAAATGAAATAACTTCATGCAACTTAGTGAATTTACCATACTGTCTGCCAGAACTTCATACCGCTATCCTAAGTTTCATTTTCATTTTGTGTTAAATTATATATTTATGGTTTCCAATATATGAACAATTTAAAAAAGCGAAGGAGTTGTGCTCAACTAAGCAATCAAAAAGAAATGATCATATATTTTATATTTTGATAAAATGGTTAAATGGTTTCTTTTACATCTCTCTGGTATTCCTGCAGCTACTTTTGCACATATAGCTCAGGATTATGATTATTAAGTCTAATCCTTTTTTATTTTGGATTTCACAAAATATTTTTTACACTTTTCAAAAATGTATTTGGCACTATATAGTTTTGTGATTGATTTGTAATTCTTTGTCACAGGTGCTGATTATTTATTTTATTATTTCCATTTGGGGTTTCCACTGCACCTTGATTTTATACCATGATACTGGCTCCTGTTCTATTCTTGCTATGCTTTCGCATTCTGGGATACCTGGACAACCTCTTATTGAGTGGTAGTTGGCACATACTTTAATGTCCACCTTGCTGTTAAAATTCTTCTACAGTTTGGTTTTCTCCTGAACCTTCAGAAGTAAATGTTATAATTGACCCATCGCTTGGGGCACCTAGGTTTCCTTCATACTGCTCAGTCCGAAGTTCCCCCTTTGCAGGGAAAAAACTCTTGACCCTCTGTTTCCAAGTTCAGACCTTGCAGTTCTAGAATTGTCCTACTCTCGTTTTTACCTGAGTTTTGGGTCTGATGGTGGATTCACTTTGAGGAAGTCCCTCTCACCCAGTTCCTATCCAGTTTTTTGCATACAATCCTCCTGCGTGGAACAAGAAGGCACAATCTCTGCACAATGTCCTAATCCATGGGTGCCCAACCTTTTGAAAAGTGAGGGCAACTTAAGCAACTTGGTTACCTGTTGCAGGCCACAATGAGCAGAGCGGGCAGATGAAAGGTCTGTGTCCACTCTGCATATGCAGATTGGACATGGACACAGTCTGCTCTAGTCTATGGGCCCTCAGTTTGCCCAGATGGAAGGGGACGGATTGAATTGGAGGTAGGCAGGTGTAAATGGACAAAACTCCGTTTACATCTGCTGCACCATAGAAGTGAATGGAGGGTCCGATTGGGTTGGACCAATCATGTCAAAGCATCCTAATGCTGCTTTCACACTCATGCGCTGCAGTTTACCCACACTGTGGATGCAGCTCAGTGCACCTGTGGCTTTGCTGCAGGTAAGCTGCACTTTGCCATAGACTTCTATTATATCCTGCAGGTGTGGTTCTGAAAGCACACCAAACCTGCAGGTAATAACAGAAGTCTATGGCTCAGTGGAGGTAACCCGCAGGTGCACTGCGCTGCACCTGCGGATCAGTTTGAAAGCAGCCCAGTAACCACTACAGAACAGATGCCCATATATACACTGTGATTTTAGTAATAATCTAACCTTTAATAACAGTCTTTCATTTAGGTATTGCTGGCTGTTGCAGTCCCAGGCAGAGTGCATTTGGTATCACTTCGCCTGTGACAGGAGCCTGTGCTATACAGGAAGCATTGGTTTATGTGGCTCTGCTCCACAGCCACTTGCTTCCTCTACTGCCAGCTTCATTCACAACATTGATGCTCTGAGATGGCGGGTTGGCAACCCACGATCTGGATTTGCGACCCGCCATCCCAGGGCAGAAGGTCACAGGACACATCAGAGGGCTCCATAGGGCACCCCTGTCCTAATCTGATGATATCTGAATGCAGAAGAAGGGTTCCTTCACTTGGAAACATTTCAGGACCTCTGTGGCAGGTGGGGAACTCCGGGGGTGGATACCTTGGTTTCCAGCTTCAATAAAACACCAGGCAAGTTTATCTCCAGATGCAGGGATCCTCTAGCCATAACAATGGATGCTTTTGTGACTCTATAGAATTGGTTCAACCATATCTACACTTTTCCTACAATACTGGCAAAGCTGTATATGATACTACAACACTGAAGAGAAAAGAGTTCCAGATCACTTGGTCCTCAACCTAGTTCTGTTTATTCTACTTAAACCATCCTTTGAACTGATCTAAGCTATCCTGTCCTCATTCAAGGTGGCCTTTATGGTTGCCATCACCTCACTTTCAATCCACTTAAGGATAAGGTTCCATCTCTCCATGTCACACAACGTTTGACTAGATCAGTAAGTACCTCTTGGGCTTTTCAGCACCAAGCATCTGTTTCACAGGCCCCACTCCTCTGTCTTATGATCACTACTGCTTTTGCACAAAACTGAAATTACGGGAGTGGGAGGAGTTCTACTGCCTCTTCAACATTTATTTTTTTATTTTTTTTTGCTGTTGCCATTATCCATTTCTAATGCAGGTGGCAGCATAACCCAGTTTCTCCTGAATTCATTCTGACCATTAATAAACTCCAAGAAAAAGATTTTACTGTAAATAAAAAATCCTGCTTTAAAGCAATATTAAAGTCAAGTTATTTTTCTTTTAAAAATAACAAACATGTTAAACTTTGAGCAATGGTTTTACACAGAGCAGCCTCGATCCTCCTAGTCTCGGGTCACCTGCTGGCCCTCCTGGCCCCACCCTCTTGCCAAGTGCCCTCACAGCAAACAGCTTGCTGTGGGATCACCTGAGCAGGCTCACTCCCAATTTGCTCTGCATGTCCATTCAGACACGGAGCCATGGCGTACCCCTATTACGTGCCCGTATTAGTGGGGGGGGCTGCACACAGAAGGTTTTTTACCTTCTGCAGGAAGGTAAAAAAAGATCCTTGAGCCTTTAGAATCACTTTAAGCATCGCTTTCATAGAGTCCTTGACTAACCAAGTTTTCTAAACAAATTATTAGGTTTACCAAAAAATCAATAGGCTTTGCATATGATTTGACAAAAAAAAGTTTGATATTTTTCACTGGATCTTCTAAATACTAAATTATGAAATTCCTGTTACATCTTCATTCCGTTAATATGTATATATTTTGTGTGTGTCGGTGTTAAATGAAAGCCAAAGTATATGGTTACTGTATGTTTGTTGGTATTTATTCATTCACAACATGACAGCTGTATAACTGTTATAACCGAGACGTTTTATCACTGCAGCATTGTTTGTGTTGGTGGCGATGGAATGTTCAGTGAAGTGCTTCATGGCCTTATAGGCCGAGTACAAAAGGATACTGGTGTTGATCATAACAATCCTAAAATTCCATTATCTCCGTGCTATATGAGGATTGGCATTATTCCTGCTGGTAAGTTGGCTTTTTATGTTTCATTGTAACCTCCATGTTGTTCTGCTTTGTTTGTGGTTTTGTGATACTGCCCTTTCTGCTCAGTGATGCAGCTAATTTTATTATTCCATATGTGACTTTGCTGTGATAAATTCAACTATAGAACAAACCTAGCATATCAAAATGAATATATATTTGGGATCATGTTCACATCAATGAGGATTCAACTGGTTGCATTCACACCCTTTAGGTTTCTGCCTGTATGCAAGGTCATGTGCCCTACCTCGTGAAGTCAAGCTTTTTCTACATTCATGTTATTTGCAATGTTCTATTTTATCAATTACACACAAATTAGTAATATTTCCCCAGCCAAAATTATAGACATTAGTTACTGAATTGAATGTTATTTGTTGCTAAGTGTTTTGACACTACCATCCTTTTAATGAGTGTTTTAGAATTGTATTTCTTTGTTGCAGAAACTTCCAGTGCAATGAAAAATGGTTTATATTAACATGAAAAATGTTAATGTGGGCCGCAGTATTAAATTGGAAGTAAAGACAAAACCTAACTAACGCTAAACCTGCTCCCATCCCCATTCTAAGCCTAATCTATCTAACCCTGTAATGAAAAGGTCGCCTATTCTGAAGCTGTTCCTTTCCGGTCTCCAGCGGTCCCTCCTGTGGCAGGAGAAAACCGACAGTGGCTGGGAAATGCTTGGAAAGTGATGTTAACCATAGACTTACTGTGGGTTTCCATTTTAGGCTGCCTCTCCTACACTTTGAAGCTGCTACTGGCAGCTCAGCCTTTGACCGGAGCAGGAGCAGAACATTATTCGCAACATGCATATAGGTGTTTAATCAGGAAGAGGGGGCAGATCCAGGGACCAAACCCTCCCCTGGGGCGGACAGGGGAGCCAGTAATAGCCGGAGGGCACTCTGAGGTTGACACTGTAACAAGATATTCACAAAATCTTAGGAGTAGTTAAAATTGATTAGGGACAACATTATCACAAAAGAGGGAGTCCCTACACTTGCCACAGAGATATTGCACGTGAGGTAAGAATGGAGTCCCAGAGTAGCTCAATGGCCTTAAAACAACCATAAATAAAGTTAGTAAAGATATTTGGCAATTATATGGTCTGTAAAAGAAAAAAGAAAGGGGTCTTAAAATTGCTCTTTAAGGAAGGGCATCACTTCCCTAAAATGGCTTCACCCTGGTGTGTGATATTATCCAACCCGGTCTCTCAACTGAACAGGGAAACCCATTGGTAGTGCCCAATGCAACAGCTGCTTTCAGTACGGGCATAGGACCCGTAGAAGAGGCAGAGTCTCGTCCCCCAGATCTGACCCCTCCCAATCAGGAGAGCCCATGCCCACCACAAAAAAGCAAGCCAAGGCAGTCAGCAAGACCTTCTGCACTCCGTGTGCTGCCTCCAGCAGGAAAAGCCCATCGAGACATACTCTCCCCGGACCCATGTACCCGAAATAAGGCATAGTGTATACATTTGTTCATTAACTCAAAAATATCAAGGTAAATGTTTACATGATTGGGTAAGCGAGCAGTACATGTACAGATATTTCGGAACATTCACTGTACAGCAGGCATTTTCACTGAAACAATTTTTTACAAGACCTCTTGATAGTCACCTGGCATTGTGAGTTCAAGGTTTTGGACCATGTTTTACCTATGCTTTACTTATTATAAAAAATAATTTACTTCCAGGATCTATCATGGATCCATTTAAAGGATGGTCAACAGGGGCGGACTGACAACTCACGGGGCCCCCGGGCAATAGAAGATCATGGGGCCCCCTGTGTCCCCACCCACACGCAAGCCACACCTACACAAAGCCCCACCTACATAAATCATGGGGCACACAGAAAGGCACACAGCAGGGCACAGGTACATCACAGGGAATGGGGCGCACAGCAGGGCACATCAAGGGGTACACAGCAGGGAACAACACAGGGCATGGGGCACACAGTAGGACATATCACAGGGCACACATGAAGGCACATCATGGGGCAAAGGGCACATCAGGGGGTACACAGCAGGGCACTGAGAACATCACAGGACATGGGGCATATCACAGGACACACAGTATGGCACATCACAGGGCACATCAGGGGGTACACAGCAGGGCACTGAGAACATCACAGGGCATGGGGCACATCACAGGAAACACAGCAGGGCACCTCAGGTGGTACACTGCAGGGCATGGGACACACAGGGCACATCAGGGGGCACACAGCAGGGTTTATGCTGTACACAGCAGGGCACATTATTGAGCACAGCATGGTGCATCACAGGGGGCACAGGGAACATCAGAGGGTACACAGCAGGGCACATGACGGGGCACACAGCAGGGTTTATTATGCTTTACACAGCAGGGTTTATTATGCTGTACACAGCAGGGCACATTATTAAGTACAGTATGGTGCATCACAGGGGCACAGGGAACATCAGGGGGTACACAGCAGGGCATGGGGCACACAATAGGCACATCATGGGGTACCCAACGGGGCACATCACAGGGCACATCAAAAGGTACACAGCAGGGCATGCAACACATCACAGGGCATGTGACACATAGTAGGGCACACAGCAGAGCACAGGGCACACAGTAGGGCACATCATTTACGCGCTGCGTAAACTGTCGGCGCTATATAAATCCTGTATAATAATAATAATAATAATATAATAATCATTGGAAATGGCACATTTGTCGGTACACAGCAGGGCACATCACAGGGTATGCTGTACACAATAGGGCACATCACAGGGCACATCAGGAGGTACCCAGCCAGGCATGCAGCACATCACAGGGCATGTGACGCATAGTAGGGCACACAGCAGAGCACAGGGCACACAGTAGAGCACATCATTGGAAACGGCACATTTGGCGGTACACAGCAGGGCACATCACAGGGCATGGGGCACACAGGGTACATCAGGGGGTACACAGCAAAGCACAGGGCACATCACAGGGCACATCAGGGAGTACACAGCAGGGCACAGAGCACATCACAGTAATATATAATGTAATATATTAGAACCGAATAGCACAAATTCCTAGTGATTTAGTTAGGGACATAAGGCAGTGTCAGCGTTCTGTGATGTCTCGTTTGATTCATTCGAGACAGGTTTTTCTTGTCTTCCGGTGTTATTTTAGTTAGAATGTCTAAAAAAGAATGTTTCTTGACAAAAGCAAAGGTTTTACAATAAGTTTTTTTTTTTTCTACCTCAAAATAAAAAAATGTTGTTCAGAGTGTGTTTTTTTTTTTTTTTTTGCTTTAAATTATACACTTTAATTATAAGATATATTTAAAGGGGAACCGTTCAGTTACTTTTTTGCTTCTTTTAGTGAACAAATGCACCTCTTGCACTGTTATACCCTTATCAAATGTATTTCCACTGATAATATAGCTATTATTATTATTATTATTATTATTATTATTAGTCACCCGGTGCCCTGTTTTACTTTCATACACAGCACAATTTTTTTCCAGAGGTCTTGACTTATTGCAACAAACTCAAAATATAATAAATACCACAGAAATCCTACTGCTCTGTAAGGCTAAGGTTTTATTAGTAATATGTCAAAGACTGAGATTTATCTGATGTGTTGACTTGAGCGTATAGTTCTATTGAAGCACCATTTTTTTTGCCTAAGAGCTGCACAGACTAATCCTTTCTTGAGAAACATATGCCCTTGGAATTACATTAAACTTTTTATGTGGGCAGTGATAGAATTAGGGC
This sequence comes from Aquarana catesbeiana, assembly GCF_042186555.1. Lineage (NCBI taxonomy): Eukaryota > Metazoa > Chordata > Amphibia > Anura > Ranidae > Aquarana > Aquarana catesbeiana. The sequence goes on along the minus strand of NC_133326.1, from coordinate 200,517,707 downwards.
TGCTGCTGCAGAGCGTTTTGATCCATTGCTGCTTTTACTACAAGCTTAGTAAAAGTGGATTTAACATACAGTAGCTTGAGCTGGGCAGTGTTCCCAGTTCCTCTCTGCAGAAAAGGGGGAATAAATGAAACTTGACAATTTTCTGTCTCCCCTCAACTAAAGCATCTTCTATTTTAAGACTGTGAAGTCTGATCTAACATCCAATTCTGCTATGGACTTTTCATCTAATACTTGGCTATTGGATTCTTTGCGATGATGCTTTTTTTTTTTTTTTTGTACATGGTGATGGTGAGAAATGCTTGTTCATAATGTAATAATCACTTCTTTTTCATAATATATTTATTTACAGATGTAGGTCAAACATCTCATAAAAAATGGATATTAATTGAAGAGCACATCAATACAAAGCATGGTAGTATTAAGCAAAGTTGTGAATATTTATCTTTTGTTAATTTCATTAAAGCAGAAATTTACCCATAACTTGATACAAATGTTCTTTAGCAAGAAACATACATTCCACATTATTATGCTGCCAAAATTAGTGTGTGCTGTAAATTGCCTCCAGCATTGCTCCTGTTTCTGCTTACTGGAGTCTGCCATTTTGTTAAGGCCCGGAGCCCCTGAACAGCAGTAAATCATAAAGTGGAACTAACCCATCAGTTTAACGGTTTCAAAAAACATTTACATTTCTGGAATGCCGGGATTGCTAACTGTCACATTTGCTTGTGTTCTCAACCAAACCGTCAAACCATCAAATGGCTGGTGTCATAACTGATCACATGTGCAGCATCATGCCAGTTGCAGATCAGACAGAAGCAGCTTCCTTGATTGTAAAAGATAGGAGGGTTTAATTCCGCTTTAAAACTGTCCGCAGGTGACCATTGCAAACTCAGCAGTGCCTAAAAAAATGCCTAGAATGGGAGAGCAACTGAGCATGTGCTGAGCAAGGTTAAACAGTGTATACCTTGGATTTTAAACAGTAAAGACACTTATTTTTAATGTTATACATAGCTATACCTGCAAAGGGACCAGCCTGAAGTGATATAGCAGAACTAAAGTTCCTTTTTAAGGTTTAGATAGTTTAGCATTTGTGTAAAGGTACCCATGAACTAGAAGAATGGCTGGTGCACAGGGAGTGGTGCTCGGCTTATTCCAGCATTTTTGGCTATGAAGAGATATAAAGGGGGCGACAGACTCTGCATGTTAGTGCCATGAAACAATAGTAATAGTAACAGCCTGTTCATGTGATTCTCATCAAGTACAGTCAACTGGCAGTCATGTGCAGTTCATCTGTTGCAAAAAGCTAAAATTCCATTTTTGTAATTTGGTTTGATGACGGCTGTTTTTTTTTCTTTTTTCTTTTTAGGTTCTACAGACTGTGTTTGTTTTGCTACTGTGGGAATCAGTGATCCAGTAACTTCAGCTTTGCACATCATATTGGGTAGGTAATGTGCAGTTTGTGGTCTACTGCTGTGAAATGTGGAACTGAAGAGTAGTCTGGTTATTATGGTTATTACCCATCTTTACCTGATATACCGTAGACCATATTTAATGACAACATATAAAAAAATATTTTGTATATAAATTGGTGACTTGTGCAACATACATCACCTTGAACAGAGTTATTTCGGAAGATCACTTTTCTGGCACGCTGTTTTTAGTTCAGATTAGTTTAGTTTACACATATGCCCTCCTGCAGGTTTAAGTCATAATGTACTAGTGTGCAATGCATACTAGTACATTATGACAGACTAGCCTAGAAACCAAGACCTCCAGCACTGCAGTGTCATGGCTCTCCCTGGTCCCCAATACTTCCATCTTTGCCGGTCTTCCTTCCGGGTTTCGTATCTTCAGGCGCTTGAATGGCCAGGCCAAGGTGACGTCACTCCCTCACATGCACTTGGGAGTCACGTTGCCACTGCAAACATAACGGGCCCTAAATGTGGTCTGAGCGGCGCGTATGTGGCTCAGATAACATTACCCACTGAAAGGCAGGGGGGATATTTATCACAGAAGAGCCCTCTAGAGTCCCTTCAGTTATAAAAATCCTGCCTACCAGCGGTTTTTGTAACTCCTTACTTTACTACCACTTTGAATGCACATTTTTAGCTAATATGCCGTCATGTTATGTTTTCTGAAGGCAATAATATAGATGTTATTAGTGTCTTTGTGCATGAAACAACTTTCTTTATGAATTAGAAAAGTAGCCATTTGGAATATGCAGGTTTGCGGTCATCTATTTGTTTTATAACAATAACTAATTCGCAGTGAGCTTGAAGAGCATCTTGCTGTAGCAGGCATATATGAGCCGACCTGGATTATGATTATTTAAGCAATATTCACGTTTTCCCTTGCACTTGGAAAAATGGACAACTGCACTAGTTATAACTTCTCTATGGTGAAAATGTTAAATCATACAGGGAGTAAAATAAGTATTGAATGTGACACCATCTTTCTAAGTAAATATAGTTCTAAAGGTGCTATTGACATGAAATTTTCACCATGTCGGTAACAACCCATGCAGTTTATACATACAAAGAAACCAAAGAAATAAGTTCAGAAATTAAATTACACTATATTACCAAAAGTATTTGGACGCTTGCCTTTACATGCACATGCACTTTAATGGCATCCCAGTCTTAGTCTGTAGGGTTCAATATTAAGTTGGCCCACCCATTGCAGCTATAACAGCTTCAACTCTTCTGGGAAGGCTGTCCACAAGGATTAGGAGTGTGTTTATGGAAATATTTGACCATTCTTCCAATAATGCATTTTTGCGTTCAGGCACTGATGTGGATGAGGAGGCCTGGCTCACAGTCTCTGCTCTAATTTATCCCAAATGTGCTCTTTTCGGGTTGAGGTTAGGACTCTGTGCAGGTCAGTCAAGTTCCTCCATCCCAAACTTGCTCATCCATGTCTTTATGGACCTTGATTTGTGCACTGTTCCAAATCATTTGGTGGAGGGGGAATTATTGTGTGGGTTTTTATCAGGGGTTGGGCTTGGCCCCTCCAGTGAAGGGAACTCTTAAGGCGTCCACATACCAAGACATTTTGGACAATTTCATGCTCCCAACTTTGTGGGAACAGTTTGGGGATGGCCCCTTCCTGTTCCAACATGGCTGCACACCAGTGCATAAAGCAAGGTTCCTAAAGACATGGATGAGCGAGTTTGGGATGGAGGAACTTCACTGGCCTGCACAGAGTTCTGTTCTCAACCCGAATGAACACCTTTGGGATGAATTAGAGTGGAGACTGTGAGCCAGGCCTTCTTGTCCACATCAGTGCCTAACTGCACAAACGGACTAAGACGTGTAAAGGCAGGTGTCCCAATACTTTTGATAATATAGCGTATGTGTAATAAAATGGAATGACACAGGGAAAGTTTTGGACACGCTAACTGAAATGTATTTAATATTTTGTAGAAAATCCTTTGTTCGTAATGACAGCTTCAAGACGCCTCCTGTATGGAGAAACTAGTCGCATGCATTGCTCAGGTGTGATTTTGGCCCATTCTTCCACACAAACCGTCTTCAAATCTTGAAGGTTCTCTCCTCCCTCCTCCTCATGCAGAGCAGCGATCTCCGTGTGTCACGGAGCTGAATCGTCCAGGCGGCAGCAGTAACAATATCCCGCCTCCTGTGATATACAGCACACTGATCCAATGGCGGGAAATTATTACTGTGGTTGGGAAATTCAAATTCAGCTCCGTGACACGCGAAGATCACCGCTCTAACCTCTTGGCATCCGTGCTATAGCTGAATGATGGCCACAGCGCAGACCTGAATTTCCGCGAGGCTGTCATATGACGGCCTCCCATGTGCACGAACCCTACAGGGCACGCGCAAAGCGTGCTGTGATCACAGAGTCAAAGAGACTCGGCTGATCACCGATCCGAGTAAGGGGCCAGTCCCGGCCCCTTACCATGTGATCAGCTGTCAGCCAATGACAGCTGATCACATGATGTAAACAAAAGCTTGGTAATCGTTTTTTTTTTTCTCCTCACGTTGACAGCGTGAGGAGAAAAAAAAGCCGATCACTGGCTCATCTGCAAGGGACATCGGTCCCGAAGAGGAAGAGGCAATTATGCCTCATCTGTGCCACCTGCCATTGCCACCTGCCATTGCCACCTGACAGTGCCCACCGGTGCCACCTATCAATGCCCATGAGTGCCACCTATCAATGCCCACAAGTGCCACCTATCAATGCCCACAAGTGCCACCTATCAATGCCCACCAGTGGTGCCAATCAGTGCCACCTAGCAGTGCTGCCTATCAGTGTAACCGATCAGTGCCCATCACTGCCACCTATCAGTGCCCATCAGTGCCGCCTCATCAGCGTTCATCAATGAAGGAGAAAAATTATTTTTATAACAAAATATAATTTTTTATTTTTTGACCACTTAAGGACCAGCCTTGTTTTGGATTTTAGGTGTTTACATGTTTAAAACAGGTTTTTTTGCTAGAAAATTACTTCGAACTCCCAAACATTATATATATATATATATATATATATATATATATATATATATATATATATATATATATTTTTTTTTTTTTCTAATACCCTAGAGAATAAAATGGCGGTCGTTGCAATACTTTTTTTTGCACCGTATTTGCGCAGCGGTCTTATAAGAGCACTTTTTTTGGAAAAAAATCACTTTTTTGAATAAAAAAATAAGACAACAGTAAAGTTAGCCCAATTTTTATATTGTGAAATATATTGTTACGCCAAGTAAATTGATACCCAACATGTCACACTTCAAAATTGCGCCCACTCGTGGAATGGCGTAAAACTTTTACCCTCAAAAATCTCCATAGGCGACATTTAAAAAATTCTACAGGTTGCATGTTTTGCGTTACAGAGGAGGTCTAGGGCTAGAATTATTGCTCTCGCTCTACCGGTCGCAGCAATACCTCACATGTGTGGTTTGACCACTGTTTTCATATGCGGGCACTACTCGCGTATGCATTCTGCGCGCAAGCTCGTTGGGAGGGGGGGGTTTAAAAAAATGTTTTTTATTTTTATTATTTATTTTACATTATTTTATTTATTTTTACACTGTTTAAAAAAAAATTGTGTCACTTTTATTCCTATTACAAGGAATGTAAACATCCCTTGTAATAGAAAAAAGCATGACCGGACCTCTTAAATATGAGATCGGGGTCAAAAAGACCTCAGATCTCATATTTACACTAAAATGCAATAAAAAAAAAAAAAATGACATTGAAAAAATATGGCTTTAAGAGGCGTGGGCAGAAGTGACGTTTTGACGTCGCTTCAGCCCAGCAATGTCATGGAGACGAGTGGGCGCCATGTTAGCCTCACTCGTCTCCAGGCACAGGAGGGAGACGGACGTGATCGCCTCCGCCGCTACGGCTCTGGTAAGCGGCGGAGGGCACCGGATCGCGGCGGGGGGGCCCTATCCCGCCATCGATAAAAGTGATCTCGCGGTGAATCCGCCACATGGACCACTTTTATCAGAAAGCGGACCGCCGAACGAAAACGGGGATACCGGGGTTATGGCAGCTAGCTGCTGCCATAACAACGATATCCCCTTCAAAGTTTGGACGTACATCGGCGTGCAGCGGTCTGGAAGTGGTTAAATATTCGTTCTTTTTACATTTTTTTAACAAAAAAAAAATGCAGAGGTGATCAAATACCACCAAAAGAAAGCTCTATTTGTGGGAAAAAATGATAATTTGTCATTCAAAGTGCGTCAGCGCTGAAAGCTGAAAATTGGTCTGGATAGGAGGGCGATTTAAGTGCCCAGTAAGCAAGTGGTTAATCCAGGCACAGGCAGGCTGCATCTAACAGGCACTGGAAGGCTGCATCTGATGGGTACAGGCAGGCTGCATCTGCCGGGCTTTGGGAGGCTGCATCTGCCGGGCACTGGGAGTGCTGTATCTGACTGGCACAGGTAGGCTGTATCTGCCAGGCACAGGGAGGGCTGCATCTGACTGGCAAGGCTGTATCTGACGGACACTGGTGAGGCTGCATTGATCTTGAGACGCTGGAGAGGGGATATGATTTCAATTTACAAATACTGTACTGGTGACCCCACAATAGGGATAAAACTTTTTCGCAGAAGAGAGTTTAATAAGATTCGTGGCCACTCATTACAATTAGAAGAAAAGAGGTTTAACCTTAAACTATGTAGAGGGTTCTTTACTGTTAGAGCAGCAAGGATGTGGAATTCCCTTCCACAGGCGGTGGTCTCAGCGGGGAGCATTGATCGCTTCAAGAAACTATTAGATAATCACCTAAATGACCGCAACATACAGGGATATACAATGTAATACTGACACATAATCACACACATAGGTTGGACTTGATGGACTTGTGTCTTTTTTCAACCTCACCTACTATGTAACTATGTATCTCTTGTATCATGTCTGCAGTCTCTGACCATCTCCTGTATCATGTCTGCTAGAGGTGCACCGAATGGAAATTTTGCTAATACCATTAACAGTGTGTTTACGTTTAAGTAAGAGATTATAGACATAATACAAGAGATGGTTAGAGACTGAAACATGATACAAGAGACTGCATTTTTCTTGACCTTTCTTGCACTAAAGGTGCCAATAATGGCCAACAATAAATTCATATTAATTTAAAATGATGATAGTAATTAAAAAGTCGAATATAATACAATTATGTATAAAAATAAATAAATATCTTTTTAAAAAGTGTCATTTTCGGCAAAGTGCATCCTGCATTTTTGGTTTCAGCACCAAAATTTCAGTGCACCCCTACATGGTACATTTTTTCATTCATCCTTCCTTCAATGATACAAAGTTTGCCAGTGCCATATGCTGAAAAACAGCCCCAACCATGAGGTTTCTACCTCCAAACATCACTGTGGGTATGGTGTTTTTGGGGTGATGTGCAATGCCATTTGACCTCCAAACATGGTGCGTATTATGACCTCCAAAGAGTTCAATTTCGGTCTCATCTGACCAAACTATATTCTCCCAGTATTTCACATGGTTGTCTAAATGTTGTGCAGAAAACTTTAAACAAGCTGTGACACGCTTTTTCTTCAGCAATGGAGTCTTGCGTGGTGAGAGTGCATACAGGCCATGGCAGTTGAGTGCATTACTTATTGTTTTCTTTGAAACAATTGTACCTGCTACTTCTAGGTCTTTCTGAAGCTCTCCACAAGTGGTTATTGGCTCTTGGACAACTTTCCTGATAATTATTGTCACTGCTTTGTCAAATCTTGCAAGAAGCACCTGGTCGTGGCTGGTTTATGGTGAAATTATGTTCTTTCCACTTCCAGATTATGGCCCCAACAGTGCTCACTGGAACATTCAGAAGTTTAGAAATCTTTCTGTAACCAATGCCATTCGTATGTTTTGGAACAATAAGGCTGCAAAGGTCTTGAGAGAGCTCTTTGCTTTTACCTATCATGAGATGTTTCTTTTGTGACACCTTTTTATAGGCCATCAGTTGAGGCTGAACCAGCTGATATTAATTTGCACTGATAGATTTCAGCTGGTGTCTTGGCTTTCAATGCCTTTTTTACACCTACATTTCTTCATTTGTTCAATGCCTTTTCCCTGTAAGATAGTAAAAGGGGATAGGGGACTTTTAAGGTACATTTTATATGAAAAGTAAATATACTAGAATCTAAAAATGTAAATTGTTTATTCCAAAAAATTCATAAAAAGTATAGAACGCAGTCATAGGTACATACACATTGATGTGCAATGTTAATGACAGCGAAACAAACTGTAATCACATACAGATAAATAAATATTACGTCCACAACTTTCGACATGTTTTGCCAATGTGGCTTCATCAGGAAAGGGACGTGATACTTTATTTGATAACCATAAAAACATGCATTTTTCACAGTTCGAAGTGCATAAGAGTGTGCTCAAATGGTGTTTCTCCCAGGCAAATTGGCATTGCTTGACCCCACCTCGGTCCCAGGGCAACCAGATCTCCCATAGGGAGGGATGTTGCTTTTATCTGAAATCACAAAATAATGCCTCCAAAATAAAGAAGCTTTACAAAAAGTATTTACTGGGAGCTCATATGGGCGGAGCAAAGAGAGTTTTTCCTTGATTTGGTATGGCATAAATATAAGTTGCACCTATTTCAAAGATGTTCAATTATGAAGGTAACCCCTATTTGCGAACGCCCCCAACACCCGGCGGTCATCAAAAACCACAGGGTAGTGGAGGCATATAGGGCAAAAAAGTAATCAGCAAACGCAGCCGTTAACCAGAGAATGCAGACTATGGTCAAGCCACTGACTAAGAGGCTTTTAACTGAAAGACCAATGCCCATAACGCCTGAGCTCCCAAAGTCTTATGGCTCATCTGATCTTGGCTGACAGCTGATCACGCAGTAAGGGGTTGGGATCGACCCCTTACTCCGATCTGTGATCAGCCGAGTCTCATAGACTCGCTGATCAGAGCTTGCCACGTGCGCCCTGCAGGGGGCGCAGGCCGCTCGAGCATGAGATGTCTATTAACACCCTCCTGGCAAAGTAGGTCCAAAGTAGGTCATTTGGCTATAGCGCGGATCTGAAGGGGTTAATTTCTGAATTTATTTGTTTTGGTTTCTTTGTATGTATAGATTGCATGGGTTGATACTGACATGGTGAAAATTTCATGTCAATAGCACCTTTAGAAATATATTTACTAGGAAAAATGGTGACATGTTCAGTACTACTTTTATCCGCTGTATAATAATTTCCACATTGTATTTCAGTTATTTCTAGCCTACTCCTTTTAATCTGAACAATCGTGAAGTTTGTTAACTTCACTACATTTACTTTCTTGAATTCTGTGACATGTATTTACTATGCCTTGTGGGTAGTCTGCTGTGCCAGAAAATTCAGACCCCGCCTTCTCAACTACAGTGCTGAGGGAAGTTTCAGGAGGCAGGGATTGTACTGGAATCCCTGTTTGAAGGCAGCAAGGTACAATGGAATATATACAGTAGTAAACAGCAGAGAATAACCTGCAAAGCATTCATTGAATGTAGAAATAGATAGCCAACAGACAGGCAGCACTCACAACATAAAGGAGATTTGTCAAGTATCCTTATATTGTATTGTCTTGAATAAAAATGTTTTCTATTGCTATTTACCTGCTAGGATTGCTTTTACATAAAAGTCCATCACCAGCTTAAGAAACAGATACTGGTATGATGCCTGTAGCTGCAGGCATTATCCTAGTATCAACGCTGAAAACCTATGTTGCCCTACGATCAGGAAATGGTTAAACACACAAACATATATTTTCTGAAAGCAGTCACACTGGAGAATAAAATGTTAGTAGTTCTAATTTTTTTTTTATGCCTGATGATATTTGCACATTGGTTTATCAAGTGCAAAATTTTAATAATAGGTAGCTGAAAAAATATTTTGGTTGCACAAACACAATATATTACCCAATTTTGTAATGAAATATAAAAGTTGAGGTTGCACTTAGTAAACAGATACCCAGCATGTCAAGCTTTAAATTTGAACGCAATACTCTATATTTACCATAGGCAACACTTTAAAGCGGTAGTAAACCACTGAAAAAAACAAAATAAAACCTGCAAGACAATAGCTAACACATTATGAAATACCTAACTTAGAACGAGGCCCCCCGTAGCGTGCCCGGTCACCGCTGAGGGAGCTGACATGTTCCCTCTGTGTTTCTTCTGGGTTCGCTGGCTCCGGCGCTGAGAGTGGCCGGAGCTGTGATGACGTCATGCGCGGGAGTCCTCCGTTCCAGCAAGGGGCTCTGAATTTCCAGCATGATCCACCGGACCTTCAGAGCGCATGGGCCGCTGACTTCAGTGAGTGCATGCAGGGTGAATTTTGTCTAAACTGTGCAGATTTAGGAAATATTCATTTTACCTAGAGGTAAGCCTTATTCTAGGTTTACCTCTAGGTAAAAATGACCAAGCCAGGTATACATCCGCTTTAAAAGCCCTACAGATCATCAATTTAGAGGTAACAATGAATATTGACCCTAGAAATATTTTGGGATTGTGGGATAAATAGTTTCTCCACAGGAAATATTAGTTCATAGACTACAAACAGAGATCATACATTACCTTGTGCAGTGCCATGCTGCATGCCTCATGATTGAATATAAACAGAAATTTCTGACACTGGAATCTGAAGGTTTACTCTACCGTAGGCTGTACTTGCAGGCTAACACATGACACCATGAAGCTACATGATCAATGCACATCTTAAGCAGGTGAAAAACACAAGGTGCAGGTAGGAAGGTTCATAAGGCCTCATGCACACTGCAGCTCAAAAAAGCTGCTTCAGGCGTTTGAGCTTTTTATTTCTCTGCCTGTAAACTCCCCACCATGTTAACCTATGTGGCCAAGCACACTATAGGCGTTTTCAGAAGGTTTGTGACGGGTGTTTATAGGCAAAAAAAGAAAAATTCTGCGTTCAGGAGAGGAGCTTTTAAGCATAAAAATGCTCAAAAGCTTCTTAACGTGCGTTCACGCTAGGCGTGTTCCCACATTAATGCATTCTAATGACCAGGATTCTGGCCAATACAATGTATTAATGCCAGACGTGGGAATGTGCGTGAACATGCATTAGCGACCATGCAAAAATGGGGCTTTTTACTGCGTAGGAGTAAAAAGCATCTATAGCATACAGTGTGCATGAGGCCTTTGAGTCAAAATGTTAAAAGAAACTCAAAGCAGTTTGAATTAACTCACTGAGCAACTTGAAGGCAGAGGAACTCAGAAGTACTTGAAAACCTACTTCATTTGACTAGCCTTTGAGTTTTATTCCTGTACATGAACCCTTACACTGAACTTAAACAGTAGCTACAGGCAAAACATTTTTTTTTCAATTTTGAATAGAATTGTGCAATGGGGACACTAATTCTGGTGACCCCAATGACGACCAGGAATTCCCTCACTTTGGAAGGAATTTCCTCTCTTTCTGTTTTGGCTGTGAGGCAGGAAATGAAAGGAAATCTCCCCAATGGGACGTAGCTGGCAAACCTCCCAAAAAAATGACAAGTGTTTCATTGAATTAGAACTAAATGCAGTTATTTTTAATTTTACGTAGAGTAAGGGCTTAACCCGTTTTATGTGCACAATTTGTTCCTTATTATTTGTACTACCTACAAGAGCATTTTCTGTGTAAAATGCTAAGATTTGCAACGTTAATTGTTTTTTGTGTGGAATTTTAGATCCGATTGAACAAGCAGGCACAGCAATAGAGCTGTCATAAGAAGTAAATATAAACTCTGTCATCTTTTTTCTGCTTTTAGAAATCAGTGTTTTATTTGTTTTCTACATAGGTGATTCTCAGCCCCTTGATGTTAGTTCAGTTCACGACAGAAAAACATTCTTGAAGTACACAGTTTCATTGTTGGGTTATGGTTTCTATGGAGATGTTGTGAAAGGCAGTGAAAAGAATAGGTGGCTGGGTCCTGCCAGATACGACTTTTCAGGTAAAGTAACACAGGACGTTACAATTTACTATTTTCTACATTTTTTGTGCGTGGCCATAACGCACTGAAACTGATCAGCCTGGTATAACGGTTCCCACTCACAGCATGTATCTTTTGGCTAGTGTCTAGAGGATTGACACCTTTTCCCTGTTGACGAAAGTTTAACCATTTTTGTTAGCCCCTAGTTCTTGTTTTCATGTGTTTTTTTTTTCCAGTCAAGACTTCTCTACACACTCCCTGAGCAGGTCTCTTTTTGCAGCTTTTCCAATTATTGTATTCTCCTCTATCACCTGGACCCCTATGTACTGGACAGTTGAAGACTTGCCTGGAATGTGACCTCCAAGTACTGGGCTGTGCATTGTTGCTCTTTCCAGACCTTTGTGTATTGTGTTATTTCGCTACGGAGTTCTTTCTGGGTCCACAGTTGTGGCACAGCCTCTGGGGTGAACCTCACTTTGTGAATAGGCCATGTAGGCAGAGTATTGAGAGCTACTTTTTTTTACAACCATTCCACTGTGCCATTGTTATTGATTTATCATCGAAAGAGGTAAAACGCTGAGGCACTAAACATTGCTTGTTCCAAGCATTCGGCGGGAGGTAGAATCTTCCCACTACTGTTCTAATCGCAAGACATATGCTTTAACCTTGGTTAGTGCTTGCTACCACCTTCAGTGGTCTGATCACCTTCCAATGTCTGAGCCTTTTCTAACTAGCTAGCTAGCTTGTGAGCAGCAAGGCTTTCCCTAGTATCCCAAGCTAAGATGTTCCTGCCTTGCACCGCCACTTGTCAGATCCTAGACCCACATTGAGTAGTCCAGCTATACCAGATCCCCTCCAACTCACAATCCACTAACTGTTCCTTTGGGCGGCCTGCAATGCTTAAGGGCCTGACACCAACGGCCTGGAACAATGTCTCCTGCTTGTCCCACTTTTAAGAGTGAGTGATCAGAACTTCATGTTTCATTCAACCTTGTCCACTGTTTACACGCCAGTGATTTGGACAGGCGGACTTTCTCATTGCACAACGTCTGGATCAGGGGGGAATTGGCCTCACACCTGGAGGTGTTTCCTGACCTGTATCAGAGCTGGGGGATGCCGATTGTGACCCTAGTGGTTTCCAGATTCAGTAACAAACCAAGCAGATTTGTTTACAGGTACAGTGATTTTCTGGCATAAAATCTCATCAGGATCGAGATGGAGGGTGTTCTTATGATTCTTACAGACCCAGGCAGATCCCGCTTTACGATCGCTAACTGTGCAAGGGGGAACTCTGTGGACCTTGATGTAAAGGAGAATGCTGTGGTCTCTGGTGTAAAGGGAACTCTAGTGAAAGTTGGTCAACAGAGCCCCCCTTGCATCATGGTCTGCCATGTTCCCCTTTACATCAGTGTTCCCAGCTACATCAGGGTCTGTAGCATTGCCCTTTACATCAATGTCTCCTTTTGCATCCGGGTCTGTAGAGTTCCCCCTTGCACTGTAATGCCCTGTACACACGATAGGATTTTCCAATGGAGAATGTGTGATAGGACCTTGTTGTCGGAAATTCCGACCGTGTGTAGACTCCCTCAAACATTTTCCTTAGGAATTTCCGACACACAAAGTTTGAGAGCTTGCTATAAAATTTTCCGACAACAAAATTGGTTGTCGGAAATTCCGATCGTGTGTGCACAAATCCGACGCATAAAGTGCCACGCATGCTCAGTATAAATTAAGAAACAAAAGCTATTGGCTACTGCCCCGTTTATAGTCCCAACGTACGTGTTTTACGTCACCGCGTTCAGAACGATCGGATTTTCCGACAACTTTGTGTGACCGTGTGTATGCAAGACAAGTTTGAGCCAACATCCGTCGGAAAAAATCCATGGATTTTGTTGTCCGAATATCCGATCAATGTCCGACCGTGTGTATAGGACATTAGAGTGGGGGTTACTGATCTAAGGGTGAACCTTTTATATCAGTGTCCCCCCTTACCTTGGCGTATTCACTTTTCCCTTACATCAGTAACCCCCCCACAGACTGTGTGGCCTGGCTGGAGCTGTCAGTGACCTCCTCCATAAGAAAGCCTGGGTGAAGGGCAGCAGGGGCACGGAGGGTAGATGGTCCTCCATTGCTTTGATCCTCTTCTCCAGTGTCCTCCCAGCTCCCTCTCCTTTCTCTACAGTTTGTGAAAGGTGCCAAGCAGCACCATGATGTAACCACGCACCCCTTGAGTCTGCCCCTGCCTGGGCCCGGCCATCTTCAGAAATGCACATGCAAAGCCAACCCATGGTCATCTTTTATGCACAGCGGTTGCCGTTCCCGGACATATATGAACAAATAAAAATCTGTGGATTTTTACAAACTGTCTATAAAACCCACCTGTCAGATTTTTGCCAAACCTCATCGAAAAGTGGGTGTGGCCAAATTGCACATACAGTGGGAGGATCTTAAAGGGGCAGTGAATACTAGGAGTGTGCAGAGTGCAAGGTTGAGGAGTGTGCTACATACAAAGTGCAGTGTTCAGGGGTGCACTATCTATAGAGTGCAGTTTCAGGGGTGCCCTATACACAAAGTTCAGGGGTGTGCTACATATGGTATGCTATGCACAGTGTGCAAGGTTCAGCTCTATTTCACAGGCTGTCCACATCTCACTTCCACCCCTCCTCGGCTCTGATTTCTGCATCACTTAACCCCATCCCCGACCTCTGCACACATCTCCCTCCCTCGTCTCTCCCCCAGAAAGGCTTCCTCACCTTCACCTTCTCACATCTCACCTTCCCGACATAGCTCTAGTACCTCCCAGCAGTGTCGGAAGCTAAGCCTTGCTCACTTGCAGCAAGACCATTGGTCAGCATCTGTGCCCCTAGGCACAAATGAGGATCACAGAGTAGCTTTCCACATGATGCCCCATACCACACTGCAGGCAGGGATCTGTGACCGACACCAAGAGGAAAGCTGCCCTTGTAAACGCAGAAGGCTTCTGTGTTTACAAGTGACGATGGATGAACGAGAAGATCTGAGCCATAAGTCTACCATAGAGCTACAGCTTTCATCCGGCATATGGGCTCCTTATTTGTTTTACCATCAGGACCTTGCAGGGAACATTCTGCATCAAGATACATTATCACTAGGTGGATAAGATAACTAATCTCGAAAGCTTACACCCTGAAGGACAGAGCTCCTCCTGCCCTAATACATGCTCATTCTACCTGATTGGTAGAAGTTTCTTGGGCATTCTAACATCAAGCCTGTCTTGCCCAGCTTTGTAAGGCTATCTTCTGGTCTTCTGGTTTTTTTTTTTTGGTTTGTTTTTTCTTCAAGCTATACCAGGTGACTGTCAAATTATCTGTGGATGCAGATTTGGTCCAGAAGGCTCTTGTAGCAGAACTCTTGAGTTGGGCCGGTTTACCCTTGGTATTGTTGAGCCTGTTGGCACAGTTCTGTTTCTGTCCAGTTGTTGCCCATTCTTCTTCATTGCTTGAGGAAATCCCAAGGTCTATGAATGTCAAGCTTGTGGCTATTGCTGTACTATTTAGCTAAAAGGAATGTAAACCTACTTGTAAATTCCATATCTTAGTGCACAGTAGTGAGTACAGGACACAGGCCACCCTCCCCTCTGTTCTGTGTTAAGCCAACCATAAATGCTTGCATCTTGTTTGGTTCAGCAGGGACTGGCCAAGCTTCAACCCATCCATGGGCAGGCTGATTGCACCCAAGTTGATCCATCGAACAACTTGGGTACAACCAACATGTCAGATTTTTACATTTAATTGTCGGCGGCTATGTCCGCTAGCAATTTTCATTGTGCTCTTCTAGCAGGGATAGCTCCCTGCGCTGATTGTGTTGACTAGGGAATTGGAGCGAGAAAATATGATTTTTTAAAACAGCTTACCTGTAAAATCCTTTTCTTTCGAAGGACATCACGGGACACAGAGCCACAGTAATTACTGATGGGTTATATAGGTATCACTGGTGATTGGACACTGGCACACCCTATCAGGAAGTTCAACCCCCTATATAATCCCTCCCCCTTGCAGGGATACCTCAGTTTTGTAGCCAAGCAATATAGTGTATTAGAAGAGGGGCGGGACCTCTGTGTCCCGTGATGTCCTTCGAAAGAAAAGGATTTTACAGGTAAGCTGTTTTAAAAAATCCTATTTTCTTTCTCGAACATCACGGGACACAGAGCCACAGTAATTACTGATGGGATGTCCCAGAGCAATGCTACCTGAGGGGGGGGAACCACGACCAAGTAGGGTGCAATCAGACCTGAGGACCCTGTACCGCTGCCTGCAGCACACTACGCTCAAAGGCGATATCCTCATGCCTTCTCACATCCACCTGATAGAATCTGGTGAATGTATGAACTGAAGACCAGGTTGCGGCCTTGCAGATTTGAGCCATAGAGGCCCGGTAATGCACTGCCCAAGAAGCACCAATAGCCCTTGTGGAATGTGCCCTGATCTGAAACGGAGGAATCTTCTGTTTCAAACCGTAAGCTTGAATGATCAACTGTCGAATCCATTTAGAAATGGTAGCTTTTGACGCTGCCTGTCCTCTATTGGGATCCTCTGGCAGCACAAACAAAACATCCGTCTTGCGGATCTGAGTAGTTGCCCCTAGATAGGCCTTAACTGCTCTTACTACATCCAACGAATGTAGAGATCTCTCTTCCGGAGAACAGGGATCTGGAAAAAAGGAAGGTAGAACAATGTCTTGGTTTAAATGAAAATCAGAAACCACCTTCGGTAAAAAACTAGGATGAGGGCGTAGTACCACTCTATCCTTGTGTATAATCAAATAAGGCTCCCTACAGGAAAGAGCTGCTAATTCTGATACTCTTCTAGCAGAAGAGATGGCCACCAGAAAAATTAATTTCCTTGTCAACAAGACCAAAGGAATCTGACTTATTGGTTCAAAAGGCCGTTTCTGTAACACAGCCAGGACCAAATTCAAGTCCCAGGGGTTTAGGGGCGCTTTAACCGGAGGATTAAGACGCATCACCCCCTGCATAAAGTTTCGGACCAAAGAATGCGAAGCAAGTGGCCGCTGAAATAATACTGATAAAGCAGAGACCTGGCCCTTGATGGTACTCAAGGCCAGCTTCATCTCTAATCCCATCTGTAGAAAATCAAGGATTCTACCTATGACATATTTCCTGGGATGCCAACCTCTGGATTCACACCAGGTTATATAAGCCTTCCAGACTCTATGATAAATCATCCTGGAAGCTGGCTTCCTTGCATTAATCAAGGTAGATATGACAGGAACTGAGAGCCCACGACTCTTCAGAACGTGGGTCTCAATAGCCAAACCGTCAAATTTAGCGTTTGTAAGGCAGGATGGAACACTGGACCTTGAGATAACAGGTCTGGGCGTTCCGGTAGTGTCCACGGGGAACCTACCTTCATCCTTACTATTTCTGCATACCAAGTCCTTCTGGGCCAAGCGGGGCCACCAGAAGTACCGACTTCCTTTCCTGCCTGATCCTGCGAAGGAGTCGTGGTAGTAGCAGAATAGGGGGGAATGCGTAAATCAGTGAGAACCGATGCCACGGAATGACCAACGCATCCGTCCCGCATGCAAGAGGATCTTTTGTCCTTGCCACAAATCTGTCTATCTTTTTGTTGAATCGGGATGCAAAGAGATCTACATCTGGAACCCCCCATCTTTGGCATATGGCTCAAAAGACGTCGGGATGCAGAGACCATTCCCCTGGAAGTAACTGCTGGCGACTTAGATAGTCCGCCTGCCAATTCTCTATTCCCGGGATGAAAACTGCCGATATGCATGGCACATGCATCTCTGCCCAGACTAAGATCTGGTTCACTTCTTTTTGAGCAACTCGGCTCCGGGTGCCTCCCTGATGATTGACATAAGCCACTGCTGTGGCATTGTCGGACTGGATCCTGACCGGACAACCCTGTAGCCTGATAGTCCAGGCCTTTAGAGCTAGATGTATCGCCCGGATCTCCAGAATGTTGATGGGTAAGGTCCTCTCTGTCTTGGACCATACCCCTTGGACCGCAGCCTGTTCCAGAACTGCTCCCCAACCTGACAGACTGGCATCTGTTGTTACCACCGTCCAGGTAACCGGTAGAAAGGATTTCCCCTTCTGCAGGTTTTCGGGTATGAGCCACCAATTGAGGCTCTGACGCACCGCATGCGACAGGTGCATCGGAAAGTCTAATGCCTAAACCTTCTTGTTCCAGGTCGACAGAATACTGTGTTGCAGCATTCTTGAGTGAAACTGAGCATAGGGAACTGCTTCGAATGAAGACACCATCTTCCCTAGTAGCCTCATACAAAGGCGGACTGAGGGACCCTTCTTGGTCCTTACTGTCAGAATCAGCTCTCTCAAAGCAGTGATCTTTGCCTGGGGTAGAAATATTTTCTCCTGGCTTGTATCTATAATCAGACCTAAATACTCCAGTCTTCTTACTGGTTTTAGGAAAGACTTTTCTAAGTTGAGGATCCAACCCAGGTGTTCTAGATACCTGACCGTGGTCCTCAAGTTTCCATTCAAAGAGGCTACCGACCGGTCTATCAAGAGCAGATCGTCTAGGTATGCTATGACAGCTATACCCTGAGCCCTTAATCTGGCCAGAGGAGGAGCCAAGATCTTTGTGAACACTCGAGGTGCAGTGGCTATCCCGAAAGGCAGAGCCACAAACTGGAAATGGCGCCCTCCTACCTCGAAGCGCAGAAACTTCTGATGAGCAGGAAAAATGGGCACATGCAGATATGCATTTCTGATGTCTATTGATGCCAGAAATTCTCCTCCCTGCAGGGTGGGAACTACTGTTCGAATTGATTCCATGCGGAAGGATTGAATCCTTAGGAATCGGTTCAGATCCCTTAAGTCCAAAATGGGCCTGACATCCCCATTTGGCTTTTGGACCGTAAAAAGGTTGGAATAGAAGCCCAATCCCTGGTCCTTTGCGGGAACTATCATAATGACCTCCTGCGACAAAAGTCGCTCTAACGCTAGAAGGAGCGACTGCTTCTTCTCTGGGTCTCTGGGAACATTTGATCTGATGAACCGAGGAGAAGGGAATTCCTGAAACTCCAGCTTGTACCCTAAGGTTACCGTGGAGACTACCCATCTGTCCTGGAAGTCCTCGTGCCAGAGCTCTGAGAACTGTCGCAGTCTTCCCCCCACTCGAGTGAGCGGGGGCGCCCCCTCATGCAGAGGTCTTAGTGTTTTGCCTAGTAGGCTTCTTTCCCCAGGACTTCTTTTGTCTCTGGGGTTGACTCTTGTCTCTGGACCCCGATGGAGGCGGCCGTGGAGACTGCCTGGAGGCTGAAGCCCCCGGCGCTGGGGAAAGAGTCCGTTTGAAAGAGGGACGCTTACTCTTCTTCTTGACAGGTAAGAGAGTGCTTTTCCCACAAGAGATTCTCTTGATATAGTTATCCAAGTCCTCTCCAAACAACCTTGCACCACGAAATGGAAACCCAGCCAGTAGCTTCTTACATGGTGCTTCGGCTGACCAATTTTTCAACCATAGGATTCTACGTATATGCACCAACCCCAGTGAAAGACGGGAGGTTTGCACGATAGAATCTCTAATGGCGTCAACCACAAAGCATAAGGCCGCTGGAAGGTTAGCAAACCCCTGGGCCTGCTGTTCAGGTAATACTTTGATGACCTGCTTAACATGGTCTCTTAAGTATTGACAGACTCCAATCGCTGCTACTGCAGGTTGGGCCACTGATCCTGCTAAGGAGAAAACATCCTTCAATAGGGATTCCATCCTTTTATCTACAGGATCCCTGAGCATTGTCTACAGGACAAGTCAGGCTATTATTTACGGAGGAAATGGCGGCATCAATAGCCGGTATTCCCCACATTTTAATAAACCTTTCTTCCATCGGATAAAATGTTGAAAACTTTCTCGGCGGAAAAAAACGTTTGTCTGGGTGATCCCACTCAGAATAAATAAGCTTTTCAAGTAAAGTATGAACAGGAAAAGCATGTGCTGCTTGGAAAGGTTTCAGTGACCCCAAAGCAGAAGAGGATTCTTTAGCAGTTTCAGGTATGGGCAACTTAAATGTGGAGCGGACCAATCCAGTGAGGATCTGCACTAAGACTTTCTCCTCTTGGGAAGTCGCAGAGGGTCCCTCTCCACCTGAATCCTCCGAAGAGGAATCATCCATCCCATCCCGATCCTCTGAAAGGGATTCATCTCCTTTATCCCAGAGCTCCTCTGTCTGAGGGTCTTGGGGAACAGAGGAAAGCCTAGTGCGTTTTCTTCCACTGAGTGAAGACGTAATCACGGCCATTAATCTTTCCTCTAGACCATTAATGGTTGAGGAAAAAACCTCTTGTGTAATATATACAGGGGCTGAAGTGCCAGAAGCAGGTGTAGCCCCTGACCCCGATGGCTCTCCCTGGCTAGCCGTCCCTGGCCCATCTTTAGGGGGGGAGGATGCTGCCGACAGGGGGCCCTCAGAACCTGAACGAGATCCCCTAGTGTCTCTGGTTCCTGGGGTGCTTGAACCTCTTCTACCCATAGTGCAAAGCAACAAGGTGTGAGGTATACAAATGAACACTGCCCGCTGAGCGATGTAGTCTGGCTAAAAGCCTTGCTACCCAATGCTCAGTCTGGTGTTACTTCAGTAAATGCTGCCTAGGAGAATGCCTGTGTCCCACCTTACATGCGACCGTCAGCTCTGTGTCTCTCAGAAGGCTGAGTGCACCTGTACAGAGTGCCTCTAATAGCCTGCAGCTGGCCTGAGTGGGAGTCTAAGCACTCTGTGCTGACGTCCCGCCCCCTCCTCTACCGCCCCCCCCCCTCGAGTTTTGAAAAAAACGAGTGCTTCCCGCGCTGCCGACTCTCCTGTCATGCTTCCGGAGAAAGGCTGGGGATGGGGGGGGGGGAGGGAGGCTGGTAACAAGATCTGTCTGAACGGCTATCTTGAGAGATGGTGGCCATTAGGCCGCAGAGCCCGGGTGGTATGACCACTTTCTAGACCCCTGTGGCCCCTCTCTAGCCTGGGAGGGAACATTCAAACATGAGAAATCCCCCTTTCCACCTTACCTGTTTGCAGCCTGCTTGATACGCTGGGACATAAACAGCGATTACAACACCTGAGACAGAGTCAGCATGTGTAGGTTTGTGCTCTTGGCAGCCCCGGTTGGTCACAATAGGCATAGCATGCATTTACCTTAAAGGAGAAAAGCCACTAGAACTCAAAAATTCTGTGGAATCTCCTCTTACCTTATCCAGCCGCAGGGTGCTGTTTACACAGACCCAATCTTCACCTCTCACGGTGGGCTCCGTTTGAAAAGACCGTCAGAGACTGGGGCCCCCATCAGTAGGGGGATCCAACAGTTCTGGGACCGTAAAGCACCTCGCCAGAAATTAGGAAGTTTAAAGCCATTTTCTGATCTGCGGGGTCCAGCTCTCTAAAAAGAGAAGCATTACGGGTAAAACCTCGTTTCTTCGGACACGAGGCCCGGGTACCATTCAATTCGGCCATGAAAAGACACTTTGAATGGATCCGGTTCGCCTGGCTTGCCCCAGTATAGGATATCAGGATATTCCCTTTGGAGCTCAGCACAGGACATCTTTACACGTCCATCACCTAAGACACTGGCGTAAAAACTGAGGTATCCCTGCAAGGGGGAGGGATTATATAGGGGGTTGAACTTCCTGATAGGGTGTGCCAGTGTCCAATCACCAGTGATACCTATATAACCCATCAGTAATTACTGTGGCTCTGTGTCCCGTGATGTTCGAGAAAGAAAATCACATTTATGGCTTGCTTTACTCTGCATTGCTTGCTAGAAAACTGAGGACTCTGAGAAAGAACTGAGAAAGAGAGGTGAGGTCTTGGGGGAATCTCCAAGGTGTGTGCCCTAAAAAGATTGTGTACACACACCTGAAGATATTAGTCTATAATCCAGGGTCCATGAATATGAACAAACAATTTCCCAGCACACTTGCCAGCCTGCAAAACAACTAAAATGACCCCGTTTAACCATTTACGTTAAAAACAGAGGGTTTTGTTTTGCACATGCATAAGCTGCATTGCCCATGACAAGGCGCCTCTGTATATACTGCAGTCCAAACTCTAAAATTTCCAGAGTGCAGGCTGGCTATCCATTGTGAAGGAGTTAAAGTCCAACCAAGCTCTTATAACCTTTGAATCCCTTACATTGTTTATAACATTTCCAGGAGGTAATTCATAACATCCCAAGTGCAATGTACACATGAGGAAAAAGCCACAAAATGTCCTTAAAGAGGAACTGCAATCTGCTCACATAATTTGTAATAAAAACATCTTTGCCATTCTGAAGCTTCCCTCCAACCCTTTGCATATTATTTTAAATATACTGTGATTCTGTACTTGCCAAATATGCTGCAGAAATCTCCCTCCACTGAGTCTGGCTGCATCCATTTTAACTGTTGGCAGCTGAAGCTGCTGCCTTTTCACTTCCTGGATTTACAGAAAACAGAGGCACACATCCAGCTCTGCAGCTCTCATTGGCCCTCTTATGACTCATCCCCCCTCCCTTCCTGGCAAACTCTCACAGGAGTTAAACAGCTGTGCATGATGTCATAAGCCTAGGCTTTTTACCAGATAAGAAAGAGAAAGTGGACTGTGTAATTTACTGGCAGAAAAAAATGTTTTACTTTCCAAAGTTAAAACAACAGGGGCAGAAGATTTAATAGATGGAAAGATGAAAAAATGACTTAAGGTCATAGGGTAAAAAGCTAAGTATAAGATGTGTACCTTGCCAACTAAATTTAAGAGGACCAATACTGGGACACATAACAGCATTACTAATTGAAATATAAACTTTTATTGCTTCTCCTCTTTATAATTGCTACATAGCTGCATTCGTTGAGATGATGCAACCTGCATGGTAAGGGCTAAAACTGAGACTGTATATTTTAGGTTTCAAGACTTTTCTGTCTCATCGATATTATGAAGGGACAGTGTCTTTCCAGCCAGCAAAGTGGGCAGTAGGATCCCCAAAGGATAAAGTCTGTTGCACATCTGGGTAAGTTGCTTTATTCATTGAGACACATATCTACTCAATTTATAAAAATTTTTTGCACTTACACGAACTACGGTAAGTAAAGTTCTTTGCTTATGCAATGTCTAAAATGTCATATGTGGTCATCAGAGTGTAAAGAAATTGTTCCCTCACTTAGGTTTGTATTTGTTTTATCCTTCTAGGTGCTACATTTGCAGGCAAAGTAGCAATCAGCTGAGGGAGCAGCAGAGAGCAGAGACCTGTGGGTTACAAAACAATGGTGAGATTGTGTTAATTAAAAGATAATTGATAACTCTCACTGTGGCTAAAATAATCTCAGTGCTTTCATAAATATCTGTTCTAGAGTTCAGGGCTAGGGAGATCTAGTTCAGGGTCAAACAAACAAAACAAAGTCACCGGGGCTAAATGTTATGTTTATATATAACCAGTATTTAAGAACATGCACACATTACATATTTGTGTTAAAATATGGATTATAATAATGGACAAGAAGCTGTTCATTGCTGCTTTCTTTCAATGGGTTTTTCTATTCTTTCTATACATTTTTACCTATTCTCCAAGATACACAGTAATGTCAGATTTTATTGAGAATCTCTGCGGGAAGTATTAGAGTTATGGGGCAGAATGTATAACGGGTGTGCAATTGTATAGCCTTTCCTTTTTAAAGTGATACTAAATGTTCAGATTTTTTTTTCTTTAACCACTTCAAAACAGGGCATTTTCACCCCCTTCCTGCCCAGGCCAATTTTCAACTTTCAGCGCAGTCGCACTTTGAATAACAATTGCGCGGTCATGCAACACTGTACCCAAATGAAATTATTATAATTTTTTTCCCCACTAATAGGGTGACAAAAAACACAATATTTTTTACTTTTTGCTATAATAAATATCCAATTTTTTTTTTAAACAAATTTTTTCCTCAGTTTAGGCCGATACGTATTCTTCTACATATTTTTGGTAAAAAATATCGCAATAAGCGTATATTTATTGGTTTGCGCAAAAGTTATAGCGTTTACAAAAAAAGGGGATAGATTTATAGCATTTTTATTTTTACTAGTAATGGCGGCGATCTGCGATTTTTATCATGACAGCGATATTGCAGCGGACACATCGGACACTTTTGACACATTTTTGGGACCATTCACATTTATACAGCGATCCGTGCTATAAAAATGCATTGATTACTGTATAAATGTGACTGGCAATGAAGGGGTTAACCAGGAGGGAGCGCTGTAGGGGTTAATTATGTTCCTAAGGAGTGATTCTAACTGTGGGGGGAAGGGGACTCACAAGGGGAGGAGACCGATCGGTGTTCCTCTGTACAAGGAACACACCATCGGTCTCCTCTCCTCTGACAGGACGTGGATCTGTGTGTTTACATACACAGATCCACGGTCCTGCTCAGTTACCGGGCAATCGCGGGTGCCCGGCGGACGTCGCGGGCACGCGGACCGAGACGCGAGTGATGCAGCGGGAGCGTGCGCGCGCCGCCGGCAGCGCACACGCGCCCACTGGAGGGCCTGGAAGGCCGTCACGTCATATGACGGTGGCCCAGGATAACAGCTGCACCGTCCCGCCGTCATATGACGGTGGGCGGGCAGCAAGTGGTTAAATAAAAAACGTGTTATACTTGCCTGCTCTGTTGGTTTTGCACAGAGCTGCCCAATCCTCCTCCTCTTGAATCCCCCGCCAGCAATCTTGGCCTTCCTCCCTGCATGGCTCGAGCCTGCTCCCTCCTCACTGGCTGTGATTGACAGCAGCATGAGCCAATGGCTCTCTCTGCTGTATCTAAGCCAATAGCCAATGAAGTGTGGGAGAGGAGAGAGCCTCGGCTCTCGTGCACATTGCTTTATCGAGATCGAGATCAGGCACAGGTAAGAATAAGGGGGGCGTTGGAGGGGAAGCTGCATGTGGAAGGTTTTTTTTTTTTTTTTTTTTTTTTTTTTTTTTTAGAAAACCTTCTGCCTTTACAACCGCTTTAATGTCTAACATGTTATTAAATTAATATTTATATTAAGTTACTGTACATCTTCCATCTGCTTTGAGCTACCAGTCGTAAATCTTTCCAACTTTGTTTTCTGTCATGTATAGTCTCCTTTTAATGACCTCTTGCTGTGTTCAAGTCTATTGTGGTTTGTGATAACTTCAAGCATTACCAAACCCAAAACCAAAATTGCAATAGTTTCCTTTGTTTAGACTTCTTTACCCTCTATTTTCATACAGTGATCTGGCTAGTAACACACCTCCTGTGTTAGTGCCCCCATTTTGAATAACCGCACACAGGGGACACCTTTGGACAGCAGCATTGTCATTTTAGGGGGAGGGTGTGTGTTAGATGTATTAGCAGATTTAAATACACAAACAAATTGAAGCCAAACTCCAGTTTTCTTTTTTTTACTTTTGGGATAAAGGTTTTACATAAATAAAACAGATAATTGTAAGCAACCCTGCCAGTGTTGAATGGTTTGTCTCATTTCTGTAACTGATAAATCGGTTCTTTTGAAAACCAACTAACTTACTTTCCAGATCAACAAATGAAAATAGAAGAAAGAAAGCCTAAAAATAAAATTAAGTATTGTAAGCTGCAATATAATTGTTTGCTTTTGGGTTTAATATCACTTTCAATTAAATCACTCCATGCTTTATATTGGATGTACCACAGAGACACTTCAACTTGGTGAAGTTCTTCAATAGGGCATTGAACAGAAAAAAAATGTGCACATTATGTTAACCACTTGCTGACCAGCCACTGCACTTATACTGCGGCAGGTCGGCTCCCCTGCACGAACCGATGTACCTGTACATCGGTCCATGCATGTGCGATTGCGGGCATACGCCTGTGGGTCCGGCGGACTCTATGTCCACCAGCCGAGATCGCTGTACACAGAGGCAGAACGGGGATCTACCTTTGTAAACTAGGCGATTCCCCGTTCTGACAGTGGGCATGTCAGAGATCTGCTGTTCCCAGTGATCGGGAACAGTGATCTCTGTCATCTCCTAGGCAGCCCATCCCCCCTACAGTTAGAACACGCTGAGGGAACACATTTAACCCCTTGATTGCCCCCTAGTGTTAACCCCTTCCCTGCCAGTGTCCTTTATACATTGATCAGTGCATTTTTATAGCACTGACCAATGTAAAAACATTACTGGTCTTCAAAAAGTGTCATTTAGGGTCAGATTTGTCCCCTGCAATATCGTAGTCCCACTAAAAATCGCAGATCACTGCCATTACCAGTAAATACAATTTAAAAAATCCCAAAATCTATCCAATAGTTTGAAGATGCGGTAACTTTTGCGCAAACCAATCAATATACACCTATTGCGATTTTGTTTTTTTGTAGAAGAATACATATTGGCCTAAACTGCTTTTTTTTTATCTTTTTTTTGGATATGTATTATAGCAGAAAGTAAAAAAAAACAAAAAAAAAACATTTTTTTTTTTTTTTTTCAGAATTCATTTTTTTATAGCGCAAAAAATAAAAACCGCAGGTGATCAAATACCCCCAAAAGAAAGCTCTATTTGTGGGGAAAAAAAAGACATAAATTTTGTTTGGGTACAACATCGCATGATCGTGCAATTCTCAGTTAAAGCGGCGCAGTGCCGTTTAACAAAAAATGCCCTGGCCATTAAGGGGGCAAATCCTTCCGGTCCTTAAGTGGTTAACCCATAATAACCAATAATCACTTCTTACGTGATCTTACTCCAGTAAACTTAAAGCGATATTAAACCCAAAACCAAAAATGTATTATATTGCATCTTACCAATCATTAGATGTGATGGCTGCATTCGTTTTCTTTTCTTTGGCTTTTTTCCCTTTTTGTTTTCACCTGGTGATCTGGCCAGTAACACACCACTTGTATTAGTGAGAGACAACACTGGAGGAATAAGCATAGGAAGTCCAGCAGACAGCAGCATTGTTATTCTGGGTGGAGGAGAGTATTGGATGTACTAGCAGATTTAGAACCACCAACAAATCCAAACTCCAACTCACACTTTATAATCAGTTAGAGCAAACTTTTTTTTTTCCTTTTGGGATAAAGGTTTTGCATGAACAAATAAAATCTCAACATTTTAATCACCCCTATCAGTGTTAAATGGCTTGTCTTAGCCATGTAAACTGATATATTCTGCTGAAGAGTTTTTGCTGTGAAAACAACACACTTGCCCACTGGATTACTGGATCAAAATAGAATAAAATCTAAATCAGGTAACCAATACAACCATCACATCTAAGAACTGGTAAGCTGCAATATGTTTGCTTTTGGGTTTATTGCTGCTCTAAAATGCGATTGATTTCTAGGGTTCTGTGTGTTAAAACTGTTTTGTTCTTTCTGTTTACATTAGTCCTCATGCACACGGACGTTTTTACAGCTGCTTTTTTGAGCTTTTTTTGCAGCTCAAAAAGGCCTGTCTATGTTAGTCTATGGCTTCATGCCCGCCTAGGCGTTTTTGAGCTGCAAGTGGCATAGGCGTTTTTAAGCTGTAAAAAAAACCCAGGACCAGTGGGTTCTGAGAGACGTTTTTCAGCTGTAAAAACGCTCTAATGCTGAAAAACGCTCAAAAACGCTCAAAAACGTAATTCACCAATGTTTTTTAGCGTTTTTGATCCATTGAAAAAAAAAAAAAAAAATTTGAAAAAAAAAAAAACGCTCAAAAACGCTAACGCGGAAAAACGCTCAAAAACGCTATTGCAAAAACGCTGAAAAACGCTGAAAAAAGTTAAAAAAAATCACTGCAAAGATACTGGCGTTTTCATAACGTTTTTTTAACAGCCTGTGTGCATGAGGGCTTACTCCTGAAAGTATTGACATGAAAAAGTAACTGACACTTGCTTCACCAGGTGGTAAGCCACAGAGGCTGTACGAAATCGCTGCCATTTTTACCAGGGGCAAGTGCCTGGGGCAAGTAAACCAGTGCTACCAGTGGACAGATTACTAAGCTTTCACAGAAATTCTGCCATATTGGTGAAGCGTGCTGAAGTGAACACTGACATATTTGATTT
Organism: Aquarana catesbeiana; assembly: GCF_042186555.1. NCBI lineage: Eukaryota > Metazoa > Chordata > Amphibia > Anura > Ranidae > Aquarana > Aquarana catesbeiana. The sequence goes on along the minus strand of NC_133326.1, from coordinate 200,490,279 downwards.
GAATATGCATTGACCATCGGTCACAAAATGAAACTTTTGAATGCAAGGAAAATATTTCAAAAACTCACCACTGCTGCACCACATACATTAAAAAAAGATCATTTGATAGTTACATTATTTTTCATAATGGTGTCATAGAATTAAATGATTGGAGAACAGGTTAAAATGTTACATTTTGAATATCAAATGGTTTTTTTTTTTTTTTCACCTAGTACTGATATTGCATGATACTGTTGCATTGAAATATTAAAAACAAAGGAAAAAAGCTAGTTGACCTAAGACTTAAAGGGGTTGTAAAGGCTGAAGGTTTTTTACCTTTATGCATGAAGGTAAAAAACCTGTGTGCAGCAGCCCCCCTAATACTCAGCTGAGCTCCATCGCGATCCAGCAATGTGCACAAGTGTCTCTGCTCTCCGGGGGCTCTCCCTCCTTATTGGCTGAGACAGCAAGGGGAGCCATTGGGTCCTGCTGCTGCCAGTCACAGCTAGTGAGCCAATGAGGAGAGAGAGGGGGCTGGTAGAGCGGTGGCTGCATGTCTGAATAGACATGCAGAGCAGCAGCTTGGGAGTACACCTGCTTGGGTGCCCCCATTGCAAGCTGTTTGCTCTGGGGGCACTTGACAGGCAGGCGGGGCCAGGAGCACCTGCAGGGGACCCGAGGATTGGAGGATTTGGGCTGCTCTGTGCAAAACTGCTGCACAGAGCTGGTAAGTATAACTTTTTTTGTGTGTGTGTTTTTTTTTTTTTGTTGTTTTTTAAAGCATAATAACCTATGTCAGCTGTGACTTTATTAACTTCTTACATGTAAGCAGTAGGAATTCAACTTTTCTATGTTAGTGGTAGTATAAATATTGGTAATCCTTTGCTGTAACAGATGGGTAATAAATGATCTATTACCATCTAAAATGTCTTATTATAGCACAGGTGGAAATGGCATAAATGGCTTATCTAGAGGCAAGGGCAAATTATTGGTCTGCAGCTTGTTTATTCACCTTTGTGATGTTGTGTTATCAACTGTTTGTGTAGGTTTGTAGATGTTTATTTGAACATACGTTACACATTATTAACCCCATCTTCTGCTGCCTTTGACAAGGTTAATATGAACAAAGACTAATGGATTTATAGTGTTTGGCAGGTTTGCTCAGGCTGATTTATCCAGATGTCTGAGGAAACAAAAGGCAATTATTGTATTGGCAGTCATGTTGTACTGCTATATTTTGGCAAGAGTAGTGTTAGGTCTTCTTGCCTATAGTACAGCCAACCTGAAGTCTGAAGAGCCAAAATCAACACATCATAGAATCGTATTTGTTGATGTTTTGTACTGATGTGGTTCAGCAAGATTTCCTGGTATAGATTAATGGTTATTGTGTATTATAGCCCCAATTTCTCCATATCTTTTGAGTTTCTTTTATACCACCTTGTTTGCTTTTTATGTCTGTGGAAACCTTGTATCTGTGTGTGTGTGTGTGTTAAGGCAGACTGTAACTTCTGTCCACTGCATGTCATTGTAACATATACAGTATTAAGTTATAAGAATGTGCAAGGCTTCTTGGGAGTCGGACTATTAAAAATGGTGTGTGAACTCCCAATTTTATCTTTACTTCGCTGCAATGTTATCTTTACTTCACTTTCCTATGTATTCCATATTACATACGTCACAGGTTTTGTTGTACCACTCACTCACCTCACCGGAAGCCCAACCTGCACCCACAATCCTAAACTTGCGTTTCATAAGTGGACAGATTAATGTTAAATCTAATGCCAGTATTTGCTGTAACAATTTTTCCTATCACAATGTTAGTGGCCTGTATGTGAAGGAGAGGGGTGCAGAAGGGTATGAAGGGGCAGCATGTACAGGAGTGGAGGGCATTAAGGCAGGTAAAATGTTTTAAAAAAGAAGCGTGGAGGGCATAATAGCAGGGTGCAGGGTACAATAGTGGGCATTGTGCAGGAGAGGAGTGTGAAGGGTGTGACAGCAGGCTGTATGCATATTAGAAGAGTGTGGAGGGTAGGATAGCTGGTAGAATGTGGAGGAGAGCAGTGTGGGAGGCTATGACCTGCATTAAAAGAAAAATGTGTGTGTGTATTAGAAGCCTGTAGGTGTTTCACTAGGATCCTCATATATGTGCTTTTTATAATCTAAGGACTCTTGAGAACTTCATAGTAAAAAGTTATGATTAAGGCCTTTCCTGGCTGAAACGCCTTAGCACTAATATACTGTCTGTGGATTTTACCCTGTTTAATAACAAAGACTGCACAGCCTGGGACTGAGGGCCAGCTCTTTACTATGATATATCTGAAAGGTTTGCGGGAGCCTTAGCAGATGCACCGTCTTTTGCACACTGATACTTGGATCCATCTATGTTGAGCATGGTGAGTTTATATTTGGAAACCGTTTTGAGCTCTCAGAACAGTATCAAAACCTGGAGTGTTTGGTGAAAGCTATGGCATGTGCTTTTGCTCCGAAAAAAGAGATCAGTGTAGCAGTAGGACATTATTTTATTTCTGTGCAAAGAAAAAAGACATTTTGTGGTACAGAATGCCAGACGATTTCTATAAGTCTTCCCAAGCCTGGCTTGGACCTAGTGGTAGAATACTACTAGTGAATCACAGTAACATGGATCTTTAAACACATGTTGAACGACGACCAAGTTTTCATTGACCTGAGGATAGATATGAATGTAGTACCTTTGACTGGACATGGATCTGTACTCTTTCAGCCCACCAAATCAGCTGTGAACAAGGATTCAATCAGCTGTAAATGTCATTCTTTTGCCTGACTGCCTTTTTTTTCCCTGTCATTATCTTTTTGTTTTAGGTAAGCAGAAAGTAACCAGAAACCTATTTATTTCACTGTAGTGATTACTTTGTTTCAGTGCTTCAATAAAGAAGTTAATTAGCGCTTAGGCATATGTCAATGCAGTAGCTGGCTCTACTAAAATAATTGCAGCATGTATTATGAAATGAGGCAGTATCCAAAATAAGAATTATATACCTTTTTAAATAAAATGTTTGTTGAAAATGTTAGCGATTTTGTGTATTTATTGGGAAAATAAGGTATTCTATATACAAAAAATGTAGCCCAATGTACTGCTAAGCTACTTGGCTTGTAAAAACCCAACTGAACTTTCAGTTTAAATTAGCTAAATGCATTCCAAGTGCAGCAAAACAAAAGGTGTGCAAAGTCTTAAGTTTGTTTTCTTTAAATCGGCCTCAACTTGACTACAAAAGCATGTGTGCTACCATCTTACTGCAGAGTTGGGACCTTTGCTTTCTGTTGAAGCTATGATCTCTTTGCAGTGGTCCAGCATATCCCCTGCTGATTAGGTGTCGGAGCCCTGCAATGAGACCACTGCTTTTCCACAGAAAGCAAGGGTCCTATTTTGTAGCTATTGGCAGGGGATAGGCCTTTCCACTCAGGCTGTGGCTGCTTTGAAAGAAAAACTGACATTGCACACATTTTGTTTTGATGCACTTGGAATGTATTTAGCGGATCTGTACAAAAATGATATTAATATTACCACAGCCCTAAGTGCTTATCCGCTCAAAAAATGCATCCTGTAACAATACTTAAAGTGAACTTTGCCAGAAGCAAAGTCTCCCTCCCAGGTGGCTCCACTTGGCCTTAAAGTGGAACTTTAGTCAGAAAATTAAGTCCTGCTATATCACTTTAGGCTGGCCCCTTTTGCAGGCACAGCGAAGTAAAACATTAAAAATTATTGCCTATATCCTTTAAAATCCAGTAATACACTCTCACCTTGCTGTGCACATGCTCACTTGCTCTTTTGTTAGGCATTGTGCTGAAAATCAGAACCACTAGAGGCCGATCTGTTGACAGCCTAAAGATTTACTGCTGCTGAGGGGCTCTGGAATTCAGCAGAATTGCAGCCTCCAGCAAGAAGAAACAGGAACAATGCTGGAGGCAATTTACAGTATACATTAATTTTGGTAGCATATTTATTCATGTGGAATGTATGTTCCTTGGTAAAAGAACATGATTTTTTTTATCAAGTTTTTTTATGGGTAAAGTTCCACTTTAAAGTGATTGTAAAGTCTCAACAATAAACTCCCATGATAGGTTTTCTTATGGGGAATAGAAATAGCAGTGTGTGTTTTGTTTTTTTTCACCACAATATAATCTCTAAATAACTTTTCTCAGCAGTGCTTCAGTCAGTTGTTTTTTTTTTCGGGTCTTACTCTCTAGTAAAGAGACTCCAGTGGGAGGGGCTCACATCCCTCTGCTGGTTGAGTTTCGGGGGGGAGAGAAGGGGCTTTACACAGACCATGGAAATGACTGGGAGGAGGAGAGGGAGACACAGATGCTGCAGAGAGCAGGATGATGGAAAGTCAATTGACGATGTCCTTTGGAGACGAAACGCATCGGGACGGTCCCCACAGCTGCCTATATTGATTTTATATCAGCGCTGTTTTTACGCATATCCATGTGAGTGGTTTTTCATTTTAATAAATGTATCCTTGCTTTATGGAATTATGCGATGGTCTTTTTTTGTTTTCCTCTTTGATACTTTCCATATGCCCATGGATTCTTGAGCTCCGGTCTACTTGTGGTACTACATTTCCCATGACTCCATCTGGCTGCCGTCTGCATACACCTGTCTGACGTCACCAATCCAGGGTCCATCCAGTATAAATTAAGCCTGTTTGACACACAGAGCGTACGCTCTAGTGTGTTCAAATGATCTGGTAAGCCTTTCCCATATCTGGTGGTGGTTTTCTTCACATTTGCATACATATTCACTGTTTGCAAGATTTCTTCGCACTCTACTGGGAATAGACTCACATCTACCATCACTTATGGACTTTTTTTCATTTTAACATTATTGATTGTGGATACCATTGTATCTAGTATATACATGTTGTTATTCTAGTGTTACTTTTGATTATTGCATAGATTACACTTGGCACATCAATTTTCAGCGCTACGCTTTGATTTATTAGTTTTGTTTACCATTTTTTCAATGTGGTGTGTTAGCTGCTAATCCTGTGAGCAGCGCAGAATTATCTGGTTTATCCTTTAAAAATAATGAAGGAAGGATTGATTGATCCAAGGAAGGATCGGTCAGTCGATCACAGGAATTATCGGTCGTTCGCAGGAAGGATCAATTGATGGAAGGATTGGCCGAAGAAAGGATCAGTCAATCGATTGCAAGAAGGATCGGTCAGTCTATTAAAGCAATAAAGTTGATGAAAAAAAAAGTGACAGTGCAAAAAAAAAAAAAAAAAAGCTTTGAATAAAATAATAAAAATTCTTAAAAAAAAAAACACTAAAGTGCCCCCTCCCCCAGTGCTTATGTGTAAATGTGAATGCATACGTAAGTCACGCACACATATGTAAATGGTGATTACACCACACGTGAGGTATATCCACGAGCATCAGAGCGATGATTCCTATCATCAGACTTCAAGTGTAACTATTAACCGATAGTCTGTAGAGGCTTTTAAAGTGTCACCAATAGGATTTTAGGTACTGTAGTTTGGCACCATTCCACGGTCATAAGCAATTTTAAAATGTGCTATGTTTGGTATCTACCCAGCACATCTTTTATTTTAACAAAAAATGGGTATTATTTAGTGTTTGTGTGCAAAAAATCATTATAGTGTATCCCACCCCCCCCCCCCCAAAAAATGCGTTTGAAAAACCACAGATTTTTACATGTAGGAGAGAATTGTCAGAATTGGCATGCGTGGGAACTGTTTAACAAAGAGGAGGAGAGGAGTAGTTTCAGGGGAATTGCATTGCTCTATATAGGCAGGAGGGGGAGATGCAGAGACATTGAGGATGATGGAGGTACATAAACTGACCACGCAATCGGAGATCAGCAGCCATGATAAACACAGTCAGTTTACAGAGGGGAAGAATATGGAAGAGCAGCCAGATATTGTACAACATACTGTAAATTTTATATTATGTTTAGGCAAACACCGTTTCATCCCATTCAAATATGTATGGAACGGCCTGTACTCCTTTAGTAAATCAACTCCAATGTATATAAGAAATCCACATTTGCACATTTCATTAAAGTGATTTTCTTAAATGATTTGGAAAGGCAGTGTTTCTCAACTTTTTTCTAGTCGGGGAGTCCTTGAAAGGTATTTTCAGTCTCTAGGCACCCCAGTCTAAAGCTTGGTTTGCCTCCCTGCATGTCAGGGTACACGTTCGCATTCTCGACATGCAGACAAAATGTGTTACTTTTTAACAGATGCGCAGTGGTGTCATTCATTTTTTGCTGCAAGCTTTTAAAAAAAGGGTTGGGGACTTGTTTCCCTGTGTTTCTGCAGGTAGAGATCCCCATTGAAATGAATGGGCTGTCGCCGCACAAATGTGAGCCAAGGACTCTTTCGCACTTGGTGTAGGGGGATGGTAAAACCTTGTGATTGTCACCAACAGACATGGTGCTAATTTGTACATATTAATATCATAATTAATGTATCATTCTAAATTTACATTTTATCCTTTTCTGTTATTTTAGAACAAGAAGAGAACTGGAAAACTGTCAAAGGAAAATTCATGGCAGTTAACGCGGCCGTCATGAGCTGTGCCTGTCCTCGCAGCCCAAAAGGCCTCTCACCAGCAGCTCACTTGGCAGATGGGACTGCAGATCTCATTTTAGTCCGTAAATGCTCAAGGTTAAATTTCCTACGGCACCTTATCAGACACACAAAAAGCAATAGTGATCAGGTATTGAATTTTAAAGTAAACGCAGTCTTTTGAATGTTATGTTTTAGAACAGTATAAAAGGTGTAACTATAATAATAAAAACATGGCAAACCACACACTCACTATGGGGCCCAACTGCACTGAGGCCTAATACCTGACTGTTTAGGATTTATACAGGTAGTAATACTATTTGGCAAATAGTTTTGGATTAAGGAAATCTACATACGCTTTTGAAACCTCTAAAATTGCTGTGAAAGCACCTGAGATTATCGAACACCCAAGGGAATTATCTGTGCAATGAAGAATTAAAGAGGCAGTGACTCTTTTTTTTTTTTTTTTTTTTTTTTTTAAACTGTATGGCTCATTTTGCTTTTGAAACAAAAATCTGATACATATGCATTAAATATAGATCTGAATTGCCTTAATGGATTTTTTGGCATTAGTTTTACTGTAGGTTTATGTAGTCTTTAACCACATCAGCCCTGGGAGGGTTTACCCCCTTCCTGACCAGAGCATGTTTTGCGATTCGGCACTTCGTCTCTTTAGCTGACAATTGCACGGTTGTGCAATGTTGTACCCAAACAAAATTGACGTCCTTTTTTTCCCACAAATAGAGCTTTCTTTTGGTGGTATTTGATCACCGCTGCGGTTTTTATTTAGATAGATATAGATATATTTATTTAGATATAAATATCCCCCAAAAAATATTTAAAAAAACAAATTTCTTCCACAGTTTAGGCCGATATGTATTCTTCTACATAATTTTGGTAAAAAAAAAAAAAAAACGCAAAAGTGTATATTGATTGGTTTGTACAAAAGTTATAGCGTCTACAAAATAGGGGATAGATTTATGGCATTTTTATTATTAATTTTTTTGTTACTAGTAATGGCGGTGATATTCGATTTTTATCAGGACTGCGACATTATGGTGGACAGATCGGACACTTTTGATACTATTTTGGGACCATTGATACTTATACAGCGATCAGAGCTACAAATAGCCACTAATTACTGTATAAATAACACTGGCAGGGAAGGGGTTAAACACCAGGGGGCGATCAAGGGGTTAAGTGTGTTCCCTGGATGTGTTCTAACTGTAGGGGGGATGGGCTCACTACAGCATGATAGAGCAGTTGATCCCTGTCATGTTGCTAGGCAGAACAGAAAAATGCCTTGTTTACGTAGGCATCTCCTAGTTCTGTCTCTCGCTCGCCGCCCGCGAACATCAAGTTTTGCGAGGCATGCGCCCACTAGGTGGCAAATTCAAAGGGACGTACGGGTACGCCCTTTTGCCTGCCCGTGCCATTCTGCTTACGTAAATCGGCGTGCGGCAATCGGCAAGTGGTTAAAAGTTAACACTAAGCATAAACGTGATCTTTCCTTTTTTCTCTTCTTTCTTAGTTTGACTTTCCATTTGTTGATGTCTATCGGATAAAGACTTTTCAGTTTACTCCAAAACATTCTGAGGAAAATGATACGGAGAGCACCGATTCAGCAAACATTGGAAAAAAGAACTTTACTCAGATCTGCACAGATCATCCATCTTGTGGCTGCAGTCAGGTGAACAGTGTCTGGAATTGTGATGGGGAAACCCTTGAACAGACTGCCATAGAAATGAGGTACAGGATAGATATTAAAATGATACTTTTCTACAGTCTGCATTTACAACCTACATCAATTTATGTCATGGGTTTTGTAGCTGTAGTCAGGTGTTCAGTGTGTTGGCACTTTTTTATGGTCCTTACATACAGCCTACATTTTTAGTACAGTAATTTGTTGTAAAGTGTGTGATATGCAAAGAAATATCACTCTGTGAACCACAAGTTGATGCTGACTTATGCTTGCACAGCTAATTAAAATATGTAAAGAACAGGAAGTTGCTATTTATAAACTAATAATAAACATTATCTTGCACATGCTCTCGTTAAAGAATTTTCTTTAACTCTTTGTTCAATTCTCTGCTTCCCTAATTGTGCTACAGTCAATGCCACGCATCTCTTATTAATGTACAATTCTACACAGTGAACTTTGTAGGAAAGGTGTGCACTATGTAGAATGTTTCTAAACTTATTCCCTGAAGATTTACACAAGAAGGTAATGTGTAAGAAATTATGACACATGGGATGTTGGGCTACGTTGTCTGTTTATGAATGTGCATTTGTTCTCAATTTATACATAAATCTCTCTTTACTCCATGTTTTATGACATAAATAGAATGATTTGCAGTGTGCAGATGGTTAAAGACTTTGGGTTTCTGCAGTATACAGCTGGGATGTTCAAGAAGCAAGGTTTCATTTTTCTTGTTTAATATTTTTATTTATTCTATGTAATGGTTCACAGTGTACAAAAGGTATGGACATAATGTTAGCATAAAGGACCATCACATATTGAGACATTGTCAATAACATTAGTCAGATAGCAAGGGAAGAAATGCTAGCTTACATACAAATTCATGATCCAAAGTCAAGACAGCTGCATAGTTATTAACTGATCGTATACGTCAAACAGTAGTGCCTACTAGACGGTGAAAGTCCAAACTTACAAGATAAGAGTGTCTGAGGAGCCACGTTTTAAAATGGGAAGGGTAGAGAAGAAAAAGAGGGGATAGGGGAAGTTCTTAGGGTTCAGTAAGCAAGGTTTAATTTTTTTTTTTTTATGCATTTGTAAATTACAAAAGGAAAAATCTTTTTTTTTTTTTCTCTTTCTCTTTCATTTCCAGGGTCCACTGTGAACTTGTCAGACTTTTTGCACGAGGCATTGAGGATTCCCATAAAGAAGATGATGAAAACCCAAGCAGGGTTTAAGTGGACTTTTTTAGTTCAGTCTTTGGGGTGTTCCTTGTTTATTTATTTAACAGTTTAGATGTAATCCAGTTTGAAGAAACTAAATATAAAGATAAATATGTACTAATATTTTAAGTTTGATGTTGCTGTAATTTATAGTGATTTAATGAACATCAGAATTGTGACTTTTGAAGACATTTGTGTAAACTGAAAGATTGTTCTTACTAGGCTTTGCAGTTTGTTTTTTCCTGAAGTGTTACTACTCCTCTTGGTGTCCTATAGTTTCAAGGCAAACTACATGTGTTTCTGTAGCCACCTAGAACAGATTTTAGCCAGTGCTTAAAACATCTAATGAATTATATCCGTTTTTTTTTTAGAAGCTATACCGTGATCTAGAATAATAATAGGCTGAGATGCATTTTGTTAAAATTAAAAATCATCAACCACATTTGCAGTGGTATTTCAAAATAGCTGTGATTTCAGTCCATTAGGCCTAGATTAATCAGATGAGGCTATGTTTCTTAGAGCTCAGTCCTGGGCCTGAAAATGACAGTAGACCAAACAGCAGTTGCAAAATGGTAATTTCTGTCATGTTGGTGAGAATGGTTGTTCTTTGATTTCATAAATATCTTTTTAAAGTTTCATTGTATTATGTTAACTCCTATTGTTCCTCAAGAATTATACCATTTGTTTGATCTAGGAAAAGATTGGCACAATAATTGTGTGTTTATATAATATTAGCAAATCATTGAAAATAAATTCCTGCTGCTGTTCTAGATAAAGATTTATCAAGCAACTTCTAATATTTAACAAAATGTTTTGCGCAAAGCACCATTAGGGTGAGTCCTTTGTGACTCGCTGATCTCACCAGCAAGCTGTGTGCAATTTTCCCAGCAGAGTTGATATTGCTGACCATTTATATGTTTGTACTGCCACATAATGTCAAATTTTCATGAGATTTTTCTGGCTTAATGTAAGCTTTGTATGAGAGGACACGTGCCCACCCTAATTGTGATGCTGTATAACTGATTTAGAACAATTCCTTTTGGTAACATATTAGTTTTGTATAACTTTCGGTTAACCCCAAAAGATTTAAACATTTTGCAGATAGAGGAAGTGGTTGTCTATATCAGTATGGTGTATACCATAATCCCAAATGTATGCAATTTGTATCAAAAGAATGACCCTGCTTTTCTATTAAAATGTGCACTAATGAATGTAGATTTATTTGCCAACACTCATTATTTAGATTGGGACCAAAAGCCATTGCATTGCTGCATGCTGAAGTTTTGGTGCGTTGGCAAATACTCTGGAGGATTCTTTGGTGCTCCTTTCAAACCAAAGCCGAACATAGATGGTTTGAATCTTGTCTGGTTCAGCAGGGACTAACTGAGATTTGAACCATCTTATGGGCAGGCTGATTGTACCCAAGTTGATCCACCGATTACCTTGGGTACAACCAGCGTGCTGCATTTTTACATGCTCCGCTAACAATAACCACTGTGTTCTCCTGGCATGGACAGCTACCCGCGCCCTCCGACCGGGAGAATTTAATAGCTCCTTTGGAGGGATTCTTCCATCAATGCAGACTGTGGTTGCAGAAAAGAAAATTGCATTATTTATGGTCTGCCTTAGACTGGCTTTTGCAGTACATTGCTCTAAGCCAGTCCCTTACATTCAAAACAAGAGTTTTTGTTTATTTTGTTCAATCATTGTGTTCTTTGCAAGGTCTTTATTAGGAAGCAACTTCCTAACCTAAATACAGTAGGGAAAATGAAGTGATAAAACGTTGATTAAATCACCCCCATATTTGAAAGTGCCCAGAATTACTTAAAAGTTGAAATGTACCAGAAAGGAAAAATAAATATATTTTTTTCAAAAAGCTATCATCCCTGCACAGAAATGTTGGGTTCTTTACACTATGTTGACCATAGTTTATAATGTATTAAAAGTAATTTAGTTGTGGAAAGCGGATTTGTATGAGGTACTATTTTAGAAATTTGGACTAACCTGTGGTAAATTGTACTTTCAAGTGATTTGCACAGTAATAGGTTTTGTAGCATAAAATGTATTGATATATCTTATATCTTATAAATTGACACAGTATTCTAGCAAAACTATACAATTACCCACCAAGCCATTGAATTCATTGTACTGTAAATGACTGGATTTAAATTTGTTTACACTTTAGAATATAGATGATCATACAAAGTAATTGGCAGGCTGTGTTGACAGTTTATTATCTTACAACAGATAATCATGCTGCAAAAAAAAAAAAAAAAGGTTCTTTGGTTACATAGTTATATAATGTTTTTCTTCTAGTTTTACCATGCAACTCAGCAATGCAAAATGTAAACATTCCTGCTATTTTTAAATCATGAAAATAAATATTTTAGTATCCAAAAACTGTGTTGGTACTTTAAATCAACAGCATGTTATCAAAAATGAAATATTTACGTTTGAATGTGTTTTCCATAGATTGGTCACTGACCTATACACAAACATGAGTGCCAACATGTAACCACCAATCAACATGGGACATACACGATGTTTGAGTGTTTTCATTTAGCCAGCTCACCCCCTTCCTGCCCAGGCCAGTTTTCAGCTTTCAGTGCTGTCACACTTTGAATGATAATTCATTATACAACACTGTGCCCAAATTATATTTTTATCATTTTTTCATACAAATAGAGCTTTCTTTTGGTGGTATTTAATGGCCACTGTTTGTTTTTGTTTTTTAAAAATTGAAAAAAAAGCTTTTTCTTCTGTTTTTTGCAAATGAGTAATTTTACTTCATATTTTGAACACAATTTATACTGCTACATTTCTTTGGTAAAAATAACCGAAATCAGTGTATATTTTGGTATGTGTGAAAGTTAGTGTGCTTTCACACTGAGGCGTTGGGGGCGTGGACGGTAAATCGCCGCTAGCGGTCGAAAAAGGGTTAAAACCGCCGGCAAAGCGTCGCTGCCCATTGATTTCAATGGGCAGGGGCACTTTAGGAGCGGCGTATACACCGCTCCTACAGCGCTGCAAAGATGCTGCTTGCAGGACTTTTTTTTAACGTCTTGCAAGTGCACCGCTCCAGTATGAAGGCACTCGGGCTTTCACACTGGAGTGAGAGGAGTGGCTCTTTACAGATGCTATGCAGGCGCTATTATTAGCGCTATAGCGCCTCAGTGTGAAGGCAGCCAGAGGCTGGGTTCACACTGGTGCAACACGACAGCCATCCGACTTTGCCCTGAGTCTTGAAGCAGACATACGTCCGACTTTCAGTGAACAGGGATACGACTTGGATCCCCGCCAATACCAGGCACTGTTTGGTATGAATCTTGAGGGGGAACTCCACGACAAATCTTAAATAAAAAACCGGCATGGGTCCCCCCTCCAGGAGCATACCAGGCCCTTGGGTCTGGTATAGATCTTAAGGGGAACCCCCTATGCCAAAAAAACTGCGTGAGGCTCCCCTCAAAATCCATACCAGACCCTTATCCGAGCACGCAGCCCAGTTGGTCTGCAAAGGGGGTAGGGACGAGTGAGCACCCCCCCTCCTGAACCATACTAGGCCGCATGCCCTCAACATGGGGGGGGGGTTGGGTGCTTTGGGGCAGGGGGTTGCCCTGCGGCCCCCCACCCCAAAGCACCTTGTCCCCATGTTGATGAGGACAAGGGCCTCTTCCCGACAACCCTGGCCGTTGGTTGTCGGGGTCTGCGGGTGAGGGGCTTATTGGAATCCGGAAGCCCCTTGGGGGCGGGGGGAGTGTCAAAAAAAAAAAAAAAAAAATAACACACTAGTAATTTATTAGGCAGCTCCGGGGGTCTTCTTCGGTCTTGTCTAGTCGGAAGAAGACCCCCGGAAAAAACCTGTCTAGTGTTTTTTTTAATTAACACTTTTTTCCCCAGGTGAATGGGTAGGGGAACGATGAACCCCATACTCAAAAATATAGGGTGGGGGGGCCCGGGATCTGGGGGCCCTCTTATTAAAGGGGGCTCTCGGATTCCGATAAGCCCCCCCGCCCGCAGACCCCAACAACCAATGGCCAGGGTTGTCAGGAAAAGGCCCTTGTCCTCATCAACATGGGGACAAGGTGTTTTGAAGTGGGGAGGCCGCAGGGCACCCCCCTGTCCCAAAGCCACCCACCCTCCATGTTGAGGGCATGCGGCCTGATACAGTTAAGGAAGGAGGGCGCTTGCTCGTCCCCACCCCTTTTCCCGACTGGCCGGGCTGCGTGCTCGGATAAGGGTCTGGTATGGATTTTGGGGGGACCCCCATGCCGTTTTTTCGGTGTAGGGGGTTCCCCTTAAAATCCATACCAGACCCAAGGGCTTGGTATGCTCTTGGAGGGGGAACCCATGCCTGTTTTTTATTTAAAATTTGGCGTGGAGTTCCCCCTCAAGATCATCAGAGCACAAGTCACATGCCAAAGTCGGATCATGCAAGACGGCGATCCGACTTTGATCCAACTTCAATGATTGATAATACTTCAGCCGATTGACTATCATTGAAGTAGGATCAAAGTCGGACCAAAGTAGTACAGGGAGCATTTTCAACGTCAGACCGACTTGTGTCGGACCAGTTAAGACGCCTCCCATAGGGAAACATTGATTTTCACACGTCATGCGACAATGTTGGAGCGTTTGTCGTACCAGTGTGAATCCGGCCTTAGTCTACAAGCTATGGTACCAATTTCTTGAGGCCCTAACATGCCAAGACAGTACAAATATCCACAAAATTACCCCTTTTTGGAAAGTAGACAGTCCAAGGGATTTAGTAAGAGGTATGGAAAGTTTTTTGAAGTTGTCATTTTTCCCACAATCCTTTGGAAAACAAATAAAACATTTTTTTATTTTAACAAGTTATTTTTTTTTCACACGGCATATTTGCAACTACACCCCAAAACACATTCTGCTACTCCTTCGTATGGTAATACCACATGTTTGAGACTTTTTCACAGCCTAGCCACATAGAGAGGCGCAACATCCAAGTATCTTCAGGCATTATCCACTTTAAGACCAGGCCTTCTTCCGATACTTTTTATTTACAAGTAAAAATAAGTATTTTTGCTAGAAAATGATTTAGAACCCACAGACATATATTTTTGTAGCAGAGGCCCTAGAAAATAAAATGGTGGGTTTTGCAAATTTTTATGTCACACGGTATTTGCGCAGCCGTTTTTCTAACGCAATTTCATACACTAACGACTGAATCCATTTTAATGAATTTCAATGCACGCAGACAATATAATACCCACATTATTTGGTAAAATCTAAAATATGGTGTTGCGCGGAGTAAATGGATACCAAACATGTCATGCTTGTGAAATGCCGCCAAACTTTAGTATTTTAACCACTTCAATACGGGGCACTTAGACACCCTCCTGCCCAGGCCAATTTTCAGCTTTCAGTGCTGTCGCAGTTTGAATGACAATTCAGCGGTCATGCTACAATGTACCCAAACTAAATTTTTATAATTTTGTTCCCACAAATAGAGCTTTCTTTTGGTGGTATTTGATCACCTCTGTGGTTTTTATTTTTTGCTAAACAAATAAAGACCGAAAACTTTGAAAAAAATAAAAGTTTTGTAAAACAAAATTTGTAAACAAGTAAGTTTTCTCTTTCACTGATGGGCACTGATAAGGCGACACTGATATGGTGGCACTGACGAGGTGGCACCAATGAGCGAGCACTGATATGCGGCACTGATGGGCACTGGTAGGCGGCACTGATATGCATTGATAGGTGGCACTGAAAGGCGGCACTGCTGGGCACTGATACGTGGCACTGCTGGGCACTCATACGTGGCACTGATGGGCACTGACACGCAGCACTGATATGCGGCACTGATAGGCATCCCTGGTGGGACTGGCAGTGGTAGGCATTGGAGTGGGCACTGATTGGCAGCTGCCTGGGCACAGATTGGTATTTCCCTGGTGGTCTAGGGGGCATACCTGGTGGTCCATGTGGTGGCCATCCTGGTGGTCCTGGGCGGCTTCCCTGGTGGTCCTGGGTAGGATCCGAG
Organism: Aquarana catesbeiana; assembly: GCF_042186555.1. Classification (NCBI taxonomy): domain Eukaryota; kingdom Metazoa; phylum Chordata; class Amphibia; order Anura; family Ranidae; genus Aquarana; species Aquarana catesbeiana. The sequence goes on along the minus strand of NC_133326.1, from coordinate 200,474,799 downwards.
GGGGGGCTGTGCTGATAAACAATCAGCACAGATTCCCCCTGTCAGGAGAGCAGCCGATCGGCTCTCCTCTACTTGCGTCTGTCAGACGCGAGTGAGGAAAAGCCGATCACCAGCTCTTCCTATTTACATCGTGATCAGCCGTGATTGGACACGGCTGATCATGTGGTAAAGAGTCTCCGTCAGAAACGCTTTACCTAGATCGGTGTTGCAGGGTGTCAGACTGACACCCCGCAACAACGATCGCCGCGATGCGTGCCCCCGAGGGCGCGCAGCAGCTCGATATCCTGATCACAACATATGAGGTCCGGTCAGGAATATCAAACCACTTTGCCGCCGTCATTTTGTAATAGGGCGGGCAGCAAGTGGTTCAAATCTCTATAGGTGATGCTTTTATAAGCCTTTATTGGTTACCAGTTTAGAGTTGCACAGGAGGACTGGTGCTAGAATTTTCTCCCCCCGCTCTGACATTCGAGGCGATACCTCACATGTGCGGTGCGATTGCCGTTTACGTATGCAACCAACGTGTGCATTCTCCTTTGCACAGGAGGACGGGGCGCTTTACATTTTTATATATTTATAGGTGGGACACTGGTACATTGAAAGATGTCTTTGTACACTTTGACAGATGTTGATCGTCCACCGGACACTAACAGATGTTGAAATGGAACACTATTGCAGATGTTTTTTGTGCACTGGGACAGATGTTGATGGTACACTGACAGATGTTTTGTGCTCTGGTACAGATGTTCATGGGACAAGGACAGTGGTGCTTGGTGTACTGTGACAGCTCTCTGTGTAAAATCATCCCTTACGCCGAGAGCAGCAAGCACAGGCTGCAGCATCATCTCCCCCCACATTGAGCTCAGCTGAGAGAACTGACATAGAGACGTGTCTCTTTACACTGTAAAGGCTGTGATTGGACACAGCCATCATGTGAACATGGGAACTTGAGGCAAATAAATTAAGACTTGAAAAGACTCACCATTAGAACATACCATGGGGTGTTTGCTTTCGAAAATATGGTCAGTTTGTGGGTGTTTGCAAAGTCCTGGTTCTCAAGGGACTCTAAAAATGTGATATGTAGTCAGGAAATTAGATTTACAGTTTATGCCCATGGAATACCTGAAGGTGCTCCTTGGATTTTGGGCCCCTCTATGTGGCTAGGCTGTGAAAAGGTCTCATGAATGTGGTGTTGTCATACTTGGGAGAAGTAGCAGAATGTATTTTGGGGTGTAACTCTAAATATGTCTATTATGTGTTGGATATCTTAATATACAACTTGGTGTAACAAAAAAAAAAAAAAAATTCATTTAACCTCATTTTCCAAAATATTGCCACTCTGGGGAGATCTCAAATGTGCAGTTCATGCAAGACAGCCCAAGAATTTAAAGAAACTGATTGCCAAGAGGAATGGGCAGTTTTACTATCTGAGAAGATAAAGAGCCTCTACCACAAATACCACAAAAGACTTCAAGCTGTCATTGATGTTAATACACGGTATTAAGAACTGGGGTATGTAAACTTTTGATCAGGGTCATTCAGGTAGTTTCTGTTGCCATTATGATTTAAAAAAGAGTAAACACAGTTGATTTGATAATAAATGGATTTAGCCAAACAGTATGAGTGAAAGAAAAATTTGTGTTATCATTCATATTCAATGAAAAATGCCCAACAAATCATAAATTCTGCTTGTAAACTCTATGGGCTCCATTCACAAAGCGGTATCTTACCACATTCGAGTATCTGTTGCTATATCACTCAGCTGTTTTCAAAATGTTTTTTGGCATGCATTAAAATGCTACTAAAATACCACATGAGTAATTTTAGGAAGTCATGCAGTATTTTAGTAGTGAAAACATGCAGTAATTTAATGCCTGTTGGTAGCCGGCGTATTTATTACCAGTAGTAAATACAGGCAGTCCCCAGGTTACAAACAAGATGGGGTCTGTAGGTTTGTTCTTAAGTTGAATCTGTTTGTAAGCCGGAACAGGTACATTTTTTAAGTGTAGCTCCAACCAAAAAAACTTTTTAAGCTTTTTGGATGGCATAGGGAAGGGTTATCACCCCTGGAACATTTGTTTTGCTGTCTGTGCCCCTGTTCAGAAGATTTCACCTCACTCTGTCCCTATGACAATTGGATTTTGAAAATTTTGGGTTGTTGTGGAAACACGCTTTGGTGATAAAGCATCAGTGGAGGTACCTTTTTACCATAATGACCCTTACAGAAGTGAATTTCCCTTCCTAGGGGTAGATTTACTCTCACTTCCTGTTGTCTCACTCCGTTTGTAAGTAGGATGTTTGTAATTAGGGGACTGCCTGTACCATGTTGTTAAGGAGCGGGCTGCTACTGGAGTCCTTCACAACCAGTAACTGTCATGGGCACCTCATTCTTATCAACCGATGAGCCATCTGCTGTCAGCGGGGTTCCACGCTGACAGCTGAATGCAAAAAAAAAAAAAAAAAATGCTGATGAAAAAATTAAGAGAACGCGGCGTGGGGTCCCCCCTAATCCCTTAAGGCCTGGTATAGATTTTGAACGGAACCCTGATGCCAATAATTTTTTTAAAAAGTGGGGTCCTCCCTAAAAATCCATACCAGACTCTTATCTGAGCATGGTCAGGAAGGGGGGGCACAAGTGAGCATCCCCCTCCTGAACTATACCAGGCCACATGCCCTCAACATGGGGGGGTGCTCTGGAGGGCTCCCCCCCACCCTTCCCCTCAAAGCACCTTGTCACCATGTTGTGCCCCTCTACCTGACAATACTGACAGGTGGTTGTGCGAGTCTCTGCAGGCGGGGGGCTTAGAATCTGAAAGCCCCCAGATCCCGGCCCCCCATGTGAATGAGTATGGGGTACATGGTATCCCTACTCATTCATCTAAAAAGGTAGCATACACAGGAGGCAGTTTCTCGCAATTTTTTTACACTACTCTTTTTTGGGTGAATGAGTAGGGGTACAATGTACCCCATACTCATTCACATAGGGGGCATTGTTAAAGGGGGCTGATGATGACAGCTGATGACTCATCAGTTTTTAAAGAGGCAACGGCTGCCCGCTCCTTAACAACCATGACAGTTACTGGTTGTTAAGGATGCCGGAGGCTGCCTGCTCCTTGACAACTAATACACATTCCCTAAATACTACATGCCTCGATCACTATTAATTACCACATGCATTTAATTTCCTTCTGTGAATTGAGTTTAAGAACCTGTTCATGCGTTAATTACCGAGCGGTTTCAGCGTTTTGCTGTAAATACCACCAAACGATATAATGAATTGACCGTTTCAGGATCGCATGCAGTATTTAGGAAAAATGTGTCTGGACACCTCCATACCATCTGGTTATGTGAATGGAGCTCTATAACTTTTACCTGGAGTAAATATACACTGATATGGGTTATTTTTACTGCAGTAATGTAATAGAATACATTTTGGCCTAAATTTATTTAAAGATTATTTAGTAAAATGTTATAATTGAAACACAAATCTGAGAAATAGCCTGGGCAGGAAGGGGATGGAAGCGTCCAGTCATCACGTCGGGGTAAAGCATCATCTGTGGAAAATTTGGGGTATTTAAGTTTTTGTAATTTCACGGGTGTGCACAATTTTAAGGCTTCACCTGTTTGGTAACAATGTATCTGATGCAACCTCATTGTTTTCCATTTTTACTGAAAATATGGGTTTGATCAACATGCGCAATTATCGTGTGAAATTTGCAACTACCACAGTTTTAATCTCCATGGACTCTGCTTTCAGAAATTTCTGAAGGTTTTAATAAATCTATAGGCCTACAATGTGCAAAAAATTAAAAACTGTTCTGGTAAACAAATAAAATAATAATAAATTAGCACAAAGGATGGTGCTTACATTCAATGAGGTGTTACTTGTGCTGGTGTTTGCCATTTTAGCTGAAATCTTTAATCATCTACCCTTTTTCCCCATGCACTTGCAGTGGTAATATTCTGGTGCTGCAGGGAATATTACAGCCCCTGCACTGGTCATAGGCTCTCGTCAAGAGTGATGACTATGCCTGCGCTTTCTGCCACTTTTCTTCATTCATAGAAACTGTACTATAGCTCCATGAATGAAAGCGATCTATGAATGGATGAGGCATGCCTCCATTCATAGAACACTTTCATTGATGGAAGCTTTAGTACAGCTTTTATGAATGTAGAAGGAGGGCAGATAGGGCAGGCATAGTCTGGGGGGGTGGGGTGTAGATTGCAACCTTATCCTAACATTTATCCTCCTTGGCAAATCAGAGAAAGCCTTGTATTCATTAAAAAAAAAAAGTACAAGACTTTTCCTAAATGGCTGAGTAGCAGTACAACCAAAGCTCTTTACTCAGGAATAGAGGGGAAGTCCATCATAATGCTGCCCCAAGCACAGTGCTGCTTACTATAAGTAGCCCAAACTACTCCGGCAGATAGCAGCCAGTCTGTTATGGCATGAACATAATGTCTTTGGTACAAGCTGGCCCAAGAAATTATTTAAAGTTGCAGAAAACCTGGAGTTCTCTTTTTAGGGAACACAGGCTGAATTCACAAACATATCTCAGGCAAGAGACTGAAGGTACAATGAAATTGAACTTTTGTCAAACAATGCTAGCCACTTAGCTGTTGAGAAGCTTTAAAACCATCTAATGTGTGTACGTACCTTTTTAAAGATAGTATACAAGAGCTGAGGGAGACCACATACAGAGTTGGGCATTGAGCAAAATAAAAATATGCAACACATTTACAATTTTGTGTAGGTTACAAGGCCGTCATGTGATAGCGAAGGTGGATCCAAATAGGAGGTCAGCAACTAGGTGTACGATGCGCAGTAACGCTTCTTTATTGCAAACCTGTTCGGGACAAAAAGGATCCAATACACAAATAATGGCACTTAAAGCGGAGTTCCACCCAAATTTTGAACAATATCTGTATGTTTTCTCTTCCTTGCCTAGATGCTGACATGCCGTTTAAAAAAATTGAAATCGCCGTAATTACCTTTTATTTTTCTATGCTTCTTTGCACTTCCTGGTTCTCCTTCCGTGGGAGTAGGCGTGTTTCTAGCCTCTCCCAGACTCCTGGGAGCTAGTCTCAGGCTTCCCAGGATGCCACTGAGCATGTGCGGGAACGAGCGGTGAATGCTGGGTGCACAGCATTCACCACATCCAGGAAATAAATGCTTGTGGGCTTTAAATGCCCACAAGGAAGATGGAAACCGCCTGCAGTGAATAATATAAGTTATTCTTTCCGACGAAATCTGACACAGGCGGACATATTACACACAATATGTGAGTATGTAATGCTGAGAAGAAAAGTTTGTGAATGAACTAAAAAAAAAAAAAAAGATAGATAGGTGGACCCCCGCTTTAAGGCAGAAACGCAACAGCATTTTATGTGTTAATCCTCTGTCCCTGATTAGTATGCAATACAGAAACTTTTATGGGCATCATACACCTGGTTGCTGACCTCCTTCTATTTAGATGTTTGCTTTATTTCAATCATTTAAAAAAAAATAAATAAATAAATAATATATATATATATATATATATATATATATATATATATATATATATATATATATATATATATACACACACACACACACACACACACACACACACTAGCAAAGCAATACCAGAATCTTTAACAGGTTAAATGTAGTATATTGGAAATGCTCACATAGATGTGTTAGCAGACAATATGCAGTTATAACAAAGATTAATATTAGATTCAGGATGATTTCTATTTATCTATCCCTGATATATTCCAGTCAAAAAACCCTCAGGGACCGGAAAAATAACTGACATTAAATGAGCTGAGGAATCAAACCTTGCAACTATTCCCACAAACGTATACCCTTGCAGGATAGATAGGGTTAATTAATATACAGTACATGCAGAAATAGAAGACTTTAACACACTTGGAAGTTGTTTTTTTTAAATCACTTACCTAGGTGTCCTCTACTGGCTTTAAGACTGAGAACTGAACGCTCAAAGAAATCTGATCGTGCAGTTCTCAGTGTTCTGTGAGCAGAGAGCTGGTGAGTGTCGGTCACCGACTCTCTGCTCTGCACCCCTCTCCCACCCTGTGCTATTTGGAGCACTGGGCTGTGGGGGGAGGGGGTGAGCGGCTGCCTCAGGCTGTCAGTGGCTCACTGAGAGACTGACCTGGGTTCTGGTTCAGGCAGCTGGGTGGATCCTGATCATATCTTTCCACAGCCTGGACAGGCTCTGTGACGTCAGCTGACAGTGGGCGTCAGCCTGCTGTCCGCTGAAAATGGGTCACAGATGTGCAGAAGGGACTGCACGCCTGTGATCCACAGACGTACAGCCAAACAAGCTTTATAAATACAGAATCTCACAAAAGGGAGTACACCCCTCACATTTTTGTAAATATTTTATTATATCTTTTCATGTGACAACACTGAAGAAATTACACTTTGCTACAATGTAAATTAGAGAGTATACAGCTTGCATAATAGTGTAAATTTCCTATCCCCTCAAAATAACTCACACAGCCATTAATGTCTAAACCGTTGGCAACAAAGTGAGTACACCCCTAAGTGAAAATGTCCAAATTGGGCCCAATTAGCCATTTTCAGTCCGCGGTGTCGTGACTCATTAGTGTTACAATGATGTGAATAGAGAGCAGGGGTGTTAAATTTGGTGTTATTGCTCTCTCATACTGGTCACTGGAAGTTCAACATGGCACTATATGAGGATCTGAAAAAAATGAATTGTTGCTCTACATGAAGATGGCCTAGGCCATAAGAAGATTGTCAAGATCCTGACCCTGAGTTGCATCACGGTGGCCAAGACCATACAGCGGTTTAACAGGACAGGTTCCACTCAGAACAGGCCTTGCCATGGATCGACCAAAAAAGTTGAGTGCACGTGCTCAGCATCATATCCAGGTTGTCTTTGGGAAATAGACGTATGAATGCTGCCAGCATTGCTGCAGAGGTTGAAGGGGGGGTCAGCCTGTCAGTGCTCAGACCATACGCCGCACACTACATCAAATTGGTCTGCATGGCTGTCATCCCAAAAGGAAGCCTCTTTTAAAGATGATGCACAAGAAAGCCCGCAAACAGTTTGCTGAAGACAAGCAGACTAAGGACATGGATTACTGGAACCATGTCCTGTGATCTGATGAGACCAAGATAAACTTATTTGGTTCAGATGGTGTCAAGTGTGTGGGGCGGCAACCAGATGAAGAAAACAAAGACAAGTGTGTCTTGCCTACAGTCAACCATGGTGGTGGGAATGTCATGGTCTGGGGCTGCACGAGTGCTGCCGACACTGGGGAGCTACAGTTCATTGAAAGAACCATGAATGCCAACATGTACTGTGACATACTGAAGCTGAGCATGATCCCCTCCCTTCGGAGACTGGGCTGCAGGGCAGTATTCAAATATAACCACAAACACACCTCCAAGATGACCACTGCCTTGCTAAAGAAGCTGAGGGTAAAGGTGATGGACTGGGCAAGCATGTCTCCAGACCTAAACCCTGTTGAGCATCTTTGGGGCATCCTCAAACGGAAGGTGGAGGAACGCAAAGTCTCTAACATCCACCAGCTCCATAATGTCATCATGGAGTGGTGGAAGAGGACTCCAGTGGCAACCTGTGAAGCTTTCACTTAGGGGTGTACTCACTTTTGTTGCCAGCGGTTTAGACATTAATGGCTCTGTGTTGAGTTATTTTGAGGGGGACAGCAAATTTACACTGATCACAACATATGAGGTCCGGTCAGGAATATCAAACCACTTTGCCGCCGTCATTTTGTAATAGGGCGGGCAGCAAGTGGTTCAAATCTCTATAGGTGATGCTTTTATAAGCCTTTATTGGTTACCAGTTTAGAGTTGCACAGGAGGACTGGTGCTAGAATTTTCTCCCCCCGCTCTGACATTCGAGGCGATACCTCACATGTGCGGTCCGATTGCCGTTTACGTATGCAACCAACGTGTGCATTCTCCTTTGCACAGGAGGACGGGGCGCTTTACATTTTTATATATTTATAGGTGGGACACTGGTACATTGAAAGATGTCTTTGTACACTTTGACAGATGTTGATCGTCCACCGGCCACTAACAGATGTTGAAATGGAACACTATTGCAGATGTTTTTTGTGCACTGGGACAGATGTTGATGGTACACTGACAGATGTTTTGTGCTCTGGTACAGATGTTCATGGGACAGGGACAGTGGTGCTTGGTGTACTGTGTGATCTGTGACAGCTCTCTGTGTAAAATCATCCCTTACGCCGAGAGCAGCAAGCACAGGCTGCAGCATCATCTCCCCCCACACTGAGCTCAGCTGAGAGAACTGACATAGAGACATGTCTCTTTACACTGTAAAGGCTGTGATTGGACACAGCCATCATGTGATCGGGGAGGGTCAATCACAGCACCCATATCCCGATCTGTGATGGCTATATCCGAAGATCACAGCCATCACAGGATCACACCACTGAGTGGTACTAGTACGTCGACTCAGAACGACGAAGCTCCCACCCCTCCATTTAAGTACAGTGGGCAGGTGGGAAGCAGTGAATATGCTAACACGTAGATCAAAGATTTGCTCAATCTAGAAATCCAAAGCAAATAATCTAAGTTCACCTTGCATCTATTTAGAACAGATGCAACACTTTTCAAGGCTTTACAAAGAAAGTGTTATTGCTATCTGTATCACTGGGTTGGGAAACACCCTCTTTATTAGTTCTGGTGACCATTGTCTCCAGTACAGAAACATGGAAAATCCAAAGATTGTGTTGTCCCTGGAAAAGAAGGTGAGGGGAAATCTTCCAATGAGAAAAACTATTAGAATGGCAACTGAGTAAGAAGGCATATCCCCTTGCTTTAAAGAAATCTCATCTTCTCTCCTTCTGTTTTTGTAAGACAAGAAATAAATGTAAATCTTTCCAATGGGACACAAAAGACAAGAATAATTGTTTTGCTTTGCATTTTACATTTTTTGTTTGCATTATTAAAGTTCTATTTAAAAAGTAAAAAAAACAAAAAACAAACATGTTATACTTACCTGCTCTCTGCAGTGTTTTTTTTAAACATAGCAATCCCAACCCTCGTCTTCTGGGGTCCACCACTTGATGCTCCTGACTCCACCTCTTCGGCAAGCCCCCCCATAGAAAGCCGCTCCTTCTGGTGGCACTCATGATAGCCTGATCCCGAGCCACACTGCCTACATCTATAGACATAAATAATGTGGCTCGGAATTGTGGAGGTCATCATGTACAATGGCTGCTCTGATATTGCATTATCTTTGATCACCACCACAGCACTACAGTGTCACCAGACCATTGTTGCCAGTAAGTGTTCCTGATCACCACTACACAAGTCCAAATGTCACCAGACCAGTGCTGTCAGCAACAGTGTTGTCTCGGCCTGACACTTATACTAACCTTGGCCCATTGCCTAGACCAGGGGTCTCAAACTGGCGGCCCTCCAGCTATTGCGAAACTACAAGTCCCTTCATGCCTCTGCCTGTGGGAGTCATGCTTGTAACTGTCAGCCTTGCAATGCCTCATGGAACTTGTAGTTTTGCAACAGCTGGAGGGCCACCAGTTTGAGACCCCTGGCCTAGACTGATATTTGTCTGTTTGCTGACCATATTTTTGCCTGCCACCAGAACTGAACCATCTGCACATCTTACTGACTGTGGTCCTGCAAGACACCAGTCCCAGCCATCCTCTGCAGATAACTGCACTCCTAGAACCACATGAACTCTTTGTTTTGTTTTTCATTTCTTTAGCCTCCTGTACCTCCTTGCCAGGGAACATGGCATACCTGGGGGGCAGCCATGCAGTAGTAGGCTAGGCTTGCTTTTCTTATAGGAACTGGGACTGCTGTAGGTGATGCTACACTATATACATTGGTTTTGACACAATTGGTTTATCACACAAAATTGATTTGTGTGATAAACATGATACAATGTCCAGACACTGAAAAAGTCTTACACATGATATCGCCATACTCTGAAGGAGTAGTAGAATGCTTTTTTTTCCAGTTATAGTTCTAAATATACTCAAGCTATGTGTGAGAAATACTTTATTGTGTATTTTTATTTTCTTTCCGCATTTTCCAAAAACTTGAGGCAAATAAATTAAGACTTGAAAAGACTCACCATTAGAACATACCATGGGGTGTTTGCTTTCGAAAATATGGTCAGTTTGTGGGTGTTTGCAAAGTCCTGGTTCTCAAGGGACTCTAAAAATGTGATATGTAGTCAGGAAATTAGATTTACAGTTTATGCCCATGGAATACCTGAAGGTGCTCCTTGGATTTTGGGCCCCTCTATGTGGCTAGGCTGTGAAAAGGTCTCATGAATGTGGTGTTGTCATACTTGGGAGAAGTAGCAGAATGTATTTTGGGGTGTAACTCTAAATATGTCTATTATGTGTTGGATATCTTAATATACAACTTGGTGTAACAAAAAAAAAAAAAAAATTCATTTAACCTCATTTTCCAAAATATTGCCACTCTGGGGAGATCTCAAATGTGCAGTTCATGCAAGACAGCCCAAGAATTTAAAGAAACTGATTGCCAAGAGGAATGGGCAGTTTTACTATCTGAGAAGATAAAGAGCCTCTACCACAAATACCACAAAAGACTTCAAGCTGTCATTGATGTTAATACACGGTATTAAGAACTGGGGTATGTAAACTTTTGATCAGGGTCATTCAGGTAGTTTCTGTTGCCATTATGATTTAAAAAAGAGTAAACACAGTTGATTTGATAATAAATGGATTTAGCCAAACAGTATGAGTGAAAGAAAAATTTGTGTTATCATTCATATTCAATGAAAAATGCCCAACAAATCATAAATTCTGCTTGTAAACTCTATGGGCTCCATTCACAAAGCGGTATCTTACCACATTCGAGTATCTGTTGCTATATCACTCAGCTGTTTTCAAAATGTTTTTTGGCATGCATTAAAATGCTACTAAAATACCACATGAGTAATTTTAGGAAGTCATGCAGTATTTTAGTAGTGAAAACATGCAGTAATTTAATGCCTGTTGGTAGCCGGCGTATTTATTACCAGTAGTAAATACAGGCAGTCCCCAGGTTACAAACAAGATGGGGTCTGTAGGTTTGTTCTTAAGTTGAATCTGTTTGTAAGCCGGAACAGGTACATTTTTTAAGTGTAGCTCCAACCAAAAAAACTTTTTAAGCTTTTTGGATGGCATAGGGAAGGGTTATCACCCCTGGAACATTTGTTTTGCTGTCTGTGCCCCTGTTCAGAAGATTTCACCTCACTCTGTCCCTATGACAATTGGATTTTGAAAATTTTGGGTTGTTGTGGAAACACGCTTTGGTGATAAAGCATCAGTGGAGGTACCTTTTTACCATAATGACCCTTACAGAAGTGAATTTCCCTTCCTAGGGGTAGATTTACTCTCACTTCCTGTTGTCTCACTCCGTTTGTAAGTAGGATGTTTGTAACTAGGGGACTGCCTGTACCATGTTGTTAAGGAGCGGGCTGCTACTGGAGTCCTTCACAACCAGTAACTGTCATGGGCACCTCATTCTTATCAACCGATGAGCCATCTGCTGTCAGCGGGGTTCCACGCTGACAGCTGAATGCAAAAAAAAAAAAAAAATGCTGATGAAAAAATTAAGAGAACGCGGCGTGGGGTCCCCCTAATCCCTTAAGGCCTGGTATAGATTTTGAACGGAACCCTGATGCCAATAATTTTTTTAAAAAGTGGGGTCCTCCCTAAAAATCCATACCAGACTCTTATCTGAGCATGGTCAGGAAGGGGGGGCACAAGTGAGCATCCCCCTCCTGAACTATACCAGGCCACATAAATAATAAACAATAAACTGGTAATGGTGTGTCCACCCAATGGAGAGGTGATATGGGGAGGTGTGAACAATGCGTGGGTGAAGTGTTGATGTGCAATGTGTATGAAATAGTGTGGGGGTAAAAGCAACAATGTCCGTTGGTGTTGAGGTGAACAAAACAAACAAACAATATAAAAATATAAGATAAGTGAAATGTGAAAAATTGAAAAGAAAAAAACTTGAGTGGACAAAGTGGAAGTGACCCTGGTTACAGGGCACATAGTGAACCTGAACCAGGGAATGAAATGAGTGATGAGGTGAGTGTAAGGAGCCATGTGGATACCCCCCAGGACGTGTGGGTGTGTGAGGTGAAAGGTAAATAGTGAATACCACCCTCTCCAAGGCCATTTACCTTGATATCTGTAATGTCCAGAATGGAAAAACAATAATCAGTGGGATACACAAAGTTTCAACCCAGCAGTCCTCTGCAGACGGGGTAAGATCACTCCCCCCTTCCGAGCGTGCACGTGTGGCTCCCAGCGTCACGCCGCGCTCTTATGAGGGATTGCATCATCACCCGACCAACGACAGCTGGTCAAGTGTTCCGAATCCCCCATAATCACGAGCGCCGGTGGAAAATCCACGTGACGGCCCGCAGACATCACAGCTGTGATGCTGCGGTCAGCATGGGAGGCGTGGCGCCGATGCGTCACGGCAATGCTCGCCCCTGCCCCCAAATGGGAGACAGGGGAGAGCAGCTGGGGCGCATCGCAGCTCCCGAAGGTGGACAAGGAACGGACAGCCCGATGGGCAACACCGTGTCCGCCAAGGAGCCGGTTGTGAGATTCAAACATGATGACTTTTTATATAGGTGTAACTATCCAACATCATAATACATTTAAATTCATGGTTTTGTGATATAATTATATACAACATTTACAAATTAATTACTATGCTTTATATATATATTGACCAGCTGTCGTTGGTCGGGTGATGACGCAATCCCTCATAAGAGCGCGGCGTGAGGCTGGGGGCCACACATGCACGCTCGGAAGGGGGGAGTGATCTTACCCCGTCTGCAGAGGACTGCTGGGTTGAAACTTTGTGTATCCCGCTGATTGTTTTTCCATTCTGGACATTACAGATATGTATCAAGGTAAACGGCCTTAGAGAGGGTGGTATTCACCATTTCCCTTTCACCTCACACACCCACACATCCTGGGGGTTCCCACACGGCTCCTTACACTCACCTTATCACTCATTTCATTCCCTGGTTCAGGTTCACTATGTGCCCTGTAACCAGGGTCACTTCCACTTTGTCCACTCAAGTTTTTCTTTTCAATTTTTCACATTTTACTTATCTTATATTTTTATATTGTTTGTTTTGTTAACCTCAACAACAACGGACACTGTTGCTTTTACCCCCACACTATTTCATACACATTGCACATCAACACTTCACCCACGCATTGTTCACACCTCCCCATATTACCTCTCCATTGGGTGGACACACCATTACCAGTTTATTGTTTATTATTTATTATTATTTTTATATAGGTGTAACTATCCAACATCATAATACATTTAAATTCATGGTTTTGTGATATAATTATATACAACATTTACAAATGAATTACTATGCTTTATATCATGCATAGGTCTAAGACATATATAAAAACAAATAAATATACTTTTGATATACTAGGTTTGAATCCGTTTGGGACTCAATACATCATAAAACATTTATACCTTGTAGACATGGTTGTATACAGTATAAACACTAAAATTTACTATATTATACCTACTCACAGAACTTCCCAGATGATCAATGGACCACAGGTGAACTCTTCATGGATACTTTGTTTCCCCTTCCTGGTCCATTACTGCAATCCAGTGTGCATTGATGTGGCCCCGTCAGCTCCCATGGTGGACACTTTTTGGATGGCGCTTTTGGTGTCGACACCTAGCGCCCATGGGGGTAGCGGATTCTGTGAGTAATTCCAACCAAATTTCGATCTTTGCCCTCATTTTGGCTATATTCTTATTTTATGACTATTTTGAATACGGTGGTACTTATACATACTTATACGTTACTTATAGATGGATGGTTGTCGCTTGCTCCTGATGAGTGATGGTTCACGAAACGCATCGAGCATACTGTGCGACAACTGTATTGATCGACCAATAAATGACCAATCTAATGTACCCACTATTGTTGATTTGATTGCTGTATTTTTATTGCTGCAAATTTGCTATAGCTATGATCTTATTGTAACATTTTGATTCCTTCTATATCTTGCAACATGGTTACAATTGTAAAACGATGTTTTGATAAAGTGTTTTGAAATGTGCATTCACCTTTGGTATATGGATCAATGTATTCACACTTAGGTCTTGCTCACTGTATCAATTTTTGGAAACAATACGTCCATTTTAACCCTTGATTTCAAAAAGAGGAAGACTTTGGCAAGAAGAATGTTAAGCAAAGAAGAAAAAAAAGTCATAGTGTTAACCAGGTGACCCCCTGTGTGTAAAAATAAAAAAAAAGTGGTTAGGCAGAAATAGCTGATTTCAGAATCTTTCAGGATATACCTGAAATAGAAGCAAAGGGGTGAAAGAAACTAAGGAATTAGAGTTGAAGAAGTAACAATGTCAAAGAAACTCAAGATAAAGGAGTCCTTAGAGGAGTAAAACCTGCAACCACACAAGTCAAACAATAGCAACCAACACTATTTGGACCAAAAAGACTATTCAGAAAATCATTCCAGAATGCAGACTTATGAACCATAAAGCGGGACTGAATAGATAAAGAGAAATACTATAGGGGAAGCAAAAGTCCAGATAAAGTGGACTTCCTATGAAGGTTGCAGAGGCCACTATCCTCATTTCACATGATAGTGCCGTAGAACAGTCCAGCACTACTTGAGGACTCAGTATAGTCTGAGCCTCATTCAGGAAGGGAATAGCAGGAACTGTGTGTTTTTAACATTATGGATTGAGAAATTGGGAGAGACATGGCAGAAGATAATTAAGCACTGCAAGAAGTACAATCATCCTGGATGACAAACGCCCTAGAGAAAAAGGAAGAGAGGGGGAAAAAAAACCTCCAAAACAGGTTGCCATGAATGCAGGAAACAATGGTCCCAGGGTGTGGGAAACCTAAACAGTCTGGGAATAAGCACATCGTGGTGCAGTGACTTTGGAAAGGAAGGGAAGGACAACTGAACAAGATGTCCAATTTGAGCAACTAGAGTGTACATTACAGAGAGAAGCCTGGAAGCAACATTCCAAGGGGTGGGGAAAACATATCTGTGTACAAACAAAACAGAGCCATGATTATAGTGGTACTTCCCAGTTTTCAGAGAAGCCATTTTCGAACAGAGGAAGTAGAAAAGGCCTTTGTTTTGACAAAGCTGAAAGAGAACCTTTTCCTAGTACAGCAGGTTAAGCTTCTTAAAGGAAACCACAGCATGGATTTACAACAGTGCATTTTAGAGACATTCTGGACCTTATAAAAAAAACAGCTACGTTTCACACAGATAAGTTTTCACAGAATGACAGATTAACAAAAGTCAGAGGCGGATATGTAAAGCATGTTAGGCATTGCAGGTCAGGCAATGATGTATGAAATATGGTCATCGGATCCTTCCAAGGATCTCAGTATCTGTTCCCTGAAACTGTAGGGGAGTATAGAACAAGATTACCCTTTGCAGTGGGATCCTATACATTTAAAAAAAAAAAACCATGTTGCCCTGCAGAGCAGAAATCAACAGACCCAAATGAAACAAGCTATACATACTCACAAACCCAGGCAGCTGAAGCTGATGAGAGTAGGCAGTGGAAGATAAACAAGTGTGCTAAGCAAGAGGTAGCAGTGGGAAAATACATTCTTGTGAGCTTAAGGTTGGAAAGAGAAAAAGGAGAGTATATGAGTGTCACCGCCTGTAGTTGATGACGAGAAAAAAAAAAAAAGGGGGGTGCCCCTAGGGATTTTGTGGGCAAGGAAAAATACCAGATACAGAGTAGAAAAAAAAAGTATAGTAAAGTACAAATTTATTGAGTACATAAATGTCACATAGCTTAAAAACACAAAAATATATTCATATGAAAGTAATAATAAATACAGCTGCATTCTAGACCATATGATGATCTCAGAGTTTGGAGGTCAAAACAGTGTTGATGGACACCAAAGATCCCAACATGTTTTGGAATATATATATATATATATATATATATATATATATATATATATATATATATATATATATATATTTGGATATTTAATTCCTTCTTCAGGGGTTGGGTTTAGAACAGGCTGTATTCTCTATGAAAACAATAACAAAGTATTAAAACAAATATCCAGTCAATATAGATAATATATGGTCAGTGGCTACAGACATGGAAATCTGTGAATACTCACATAATAATGAATATCTTGAGTAAACAATGCTAAACAAACGGGTTCACAGATCTGGCATCTCCAAGGCATCCTATATCATAGATATTTAATCCAAAGAAAAGGGGAATATGTAAAAAAAAAAAAATGGAAAGACACGCACCCCAACAATCATAGATTGGGTGCTGACTGACACTTCCAGATAAACTCCACATAGGATGAAAGAGGAGGTACAATATTGCCGCAGATATGCATGGACTCACAAGGATCATCAATTGTGGAGATGGTCCTATCACAAAAAAGTATAAATATATATGTATCTGTGTATGTTTATTTATTGCACAGGCATAAAGTAAAAATAAAACTTCATAAGCAAAGCATATACTGTAGGTAGAATGGGAGGCACAGATGAACAGTGCAGCAGCAAAGTGAATATACAAATTGTGATGCATGAACTGCCACAGTTTCAGAGGTAAGTCAAGACTTAAATAAACAGATCATGCCAAGTAAAACCTCACATGAAACAAATAAGCAGCGAATCATGCAGGTATTGACCAGGGAGGGAAGAAAGTGTAAATTAATAAATCTTACTTGTAAATAATACACAAAGCTTCTCTCCTGATTCCATGGTGCTGTGCTATGCCAGAGAGTATTCAGCCTATATTTGAAGTACACTTTATATGAAAGCAAAGCAGTGGAGGTACACGCCCAGTGGTGTGAATAACATCCAATGGCTGCAGTGAGAGGACACCAGGTAACTGGAGGCCCCATCATGGGGTGAATCATTCCAGCACCTGTGTTCAAATTGTGAAAAGGGAAAAAGTCAACCAGATGATCCCCTAGCACAAAGGCCGTCCGGTGTCAACACACACAGTCCTATCACAAAAAAGTATAAATGTATATGTATCTATGTGTGTATATTTTTATTGCACAGGCATAAAATGAAAATAAACTAGATAGCATGGGAGGCACAGATGAACAGTGCAACAGCAAAATGAATGTATGAAATATAGTGCATTAACTGCCAAAGTTTAAAGGTAAGGCAAGATTTAAATAAGTGGATCATGCCAAGTAAAACCACACATGAAACAAATGAGCAGCAAATCATACAGGTATTAAACAAGGAGGGATAAAAGTGTAAGTGAATAAATCTTACTTTTAAAGCAAAAGCAGAGCTTTTCTCCTCATTCCATGATGCTGCTCTATCCCTGAATGTGCAGTCTGTGTTTTAAAATACATTTTATATGGGAGCAAGGCACTGGAGGTACATACCCAATGGCGCGAATAACATCCAATGCCTGCAGTGAGTGGACACCAGATGACTGGAGGCCCAATCATTTCAGCACCTGTGCTCAAAATGTGCATAGGAAAAACATCAACCAGATGATCCCCTGACACAAATGGCATCCAGTGTCAACGCACACCCGCGGCACGATGACATCAGACGTCTCAAGGCCACCAATACGCTAAAGTGGGTAATATGTCCTGGCAAGATGGAGAGAAAACCCATACTGCACGTGCCCTGAACAGGTGAAATGCCGATCAGAGCACCCACAGTGGGACAAGCCCAAAGTATGCCCCAGGATGCAAATGCACCAAGGGGCCTATAAGTGGCGGGGAGAATCTGCAGAGGCAGCAATCATGGTGATTGTAATACATTTAGTAATGACAAAGATGAGAGGGGATGCCTGAAATGGAGGGAAAGTAACAATTAGTGCACATACATTTAATCATGACAGTATACAGTAATGTCAATGATACAAAGCACAACACACTTTAAAAGATTAAATCGCATTAAATATAGAACAGCAGAACACAATAAGTGCAAAAACAGAGATGTAAAACGCATCAAACTGGAGGACAGGATATAGCTTGAAAAACGTCAACAGTCAGTAGGGCAGGAAAGAGGAGAAAGATCAAAAAAGAAGGGGCAGGGGGATCCAACATGGACCTGTATATCATAGGCTAAAGCTAAAATATAGCTACATGGTGGGTTAGATATGAATCAAAATATCCAACAAAATACACAGAGAGAATTGTAAATCACATGTCTCTCTCAAAACCACAGGATGAGAAGCCCTGTAAAACAAGGTTTGAAGTTAAAGGCTTAATTCAATCCCAGTGGCGAGATAAAATTTCAATTGGATATCCATTGTAGCTTCTGTTGTATTAGGAGCTTGTTAAAATCTCCTCCCTGTGGGCTCAAATGCACTCAGTCCAACACTAAAATGGATACTTTGGGAAAAAGGCCACTATGGACCTGTGCCATATATCTCCCCAGTGACAAATCGGGGTTGTTGGTCTGCCACGATGTGTCGGTAAATTCTTTGCAATAGCTTTTGAATCGTTTTACCTATGTAGTAACAGCTGCAGCCACATTGCACTAGATATACCACTACCATTGTTTGACAGTTGGCAAAATGTTTGGGATTGAATCTCCAATCATTGGGTAATTGTATATTCTTGTGTGTGTCCATATAACAACAATATGCACAGGAACCACATGGAAAAGTGCCAAAAAGTTTGCATGGGTCACACCGTGTCTGACCTCTAAATTCACTTTGGACCAAAATATCTCCCATAGATGTAGCTCGTCTGTCTGTAACTAGGGGAGATGCTGGGATGTAGGGACCTATATTGGGATCTGAGGTTAGCAGGTGCCAGTATTTACTTAGAATTTGTTTAACCTTGAGATGTTCATTACAATAGGTAGTAATAATTCTTGTAGTTTCATTAGATCCAAATTTGTCCTTTTTGTTTTTATTTTTAGAAAATACCATATCGTGTCTGTTCCTAGTGGCTACACGATTAAATGCCTTTTTAAGGCACCTGTGACTATAACCTGTTTCTAGTAACCTATTTTTCAGAAATTTGGTCTCCTGTTTATAATCTTCTTCATTAGAGCAGTTGCGTTTGATACGCAAATATTGGCTGTATGGAATGGAAGTAACAAGAGGCCTGGGATGAAAACTTAATGAGTGTAAGATTGTGTTCCCCGCAGTAGATTTACGGTAAAGCTTGCAGGATAACATGTCGGAATCTTTAAGGATTTCAACGTCTAGAAATGTAACTCTAGAACTATTTGATGTCATAGTAAATTTAAGATTAAACTCGTTATGGTTCAAGGTCGCTAAACACTCGTGAAGTAAGTCTGCTGGACCGTCCCATAAGAATGTGGCACAGGTACCTAGAGAAGCCCTCATCCCCAAATAGAGTCTGCTCCAATTCCCCAAGTACGGGTTGGCGTAGCCAGGGGCACAACAAGTGCCCAAGGCCACCCCCTGTACCTGGAGGAAATGCCTGCCATCAAAGAAGAAAACATTGTGTTTCAATATATGTTCCAGCGATAGCAAAATAATCTCATTGAAAGATTCTTCGTGATCACTAGTCTGTGATAGTACTTTTTGGATACAGGCAAGCCCCTTAGTGTGTGGTATAGAACTGTACAAGGCTTCTACATCTATGGTAGCCAATATAGAGTCCCCAGACACATGTTTGCCCTCTATTATTTGCAGGAGATGAATGGTTTCACGAACATATGAGGGTAGAGAGGTAACAAAGGCTCTCAGATGTTCATTCACAACTCTGGACAAATTTCCAGTAATGGCACCATTACCGGAAATTATAGGTCTGCTCGGGGGATCCCTGTCATTCTTGTGGATTTTGGGGAGAGAATAAAAGGTCGCTGTTTTGGGAAAAGTAGTTCTAAAAAAATCCCATAACTGTTTTGAGATGATATTGTTATAATATGCACTGTCAACAAGCAAATAAAATTCCTTGTTGAAAATGTCAATGGTCACTGCCTTTATTGGACGATACCAATTGGCATGGCTCAAAATTTTAGTACACATTAGTACATATCTCTCATTGTCCATGAGTACGTTTCCTCTTTGTCGTAAGGTTTTATAGTTATTTTATGATTACTGGACAAAGTTTTTAAGGTCGCCTTTTCACTCAGAGTGAGATTATTAGTGTTTAGACAAAATTTCCAAAGCTATAATTTCTTGACAAGTTTATTTTAGAAAGGTAGCAATACCATGGTTGGAGCTAGGGGCTGGGTATATGTCTGACTTTTTCTTTAAAGATGTTTTGTTTAAAGCAGTTGGAGAGCTGGTAGATGGATCATCCACCTGCTTCACTAAGGATTCGATATCGATGGTATCGATCTAATCTGTTGGATCAGCGATTGCTGAGGCTCTGATGAAGAGGGTACTCCCTCGTAACGCGTAAGCCATTTGTGACACCATCTGGTTCCTCCCAACACCCGGTCCAGGATGAAGAAGATACAGTTCCAATTTTTTTTGAGAAATGTTAAGCCTTTTTAAACGTTTGTTTGTGAGTATGACTCTTGCTTCTATTATTTAAATAAATTTAATCTTTGGTAATGCGCAAGGTCGGTGTGCCCTAC
Source organism: Aquarana catesbeiana (assembly GCF_042186555.1). Classification (NCBI taxonomy): domain Eukaryota; kingdom Metazoa; phylum Chordata; class Amphibia; order Anura; family Ranidae; genus Aquarana; species Aquarana catesbeiana. The sequence goes on along the minus strand of NC_133326.1, from coordinate 200,454,198 downwards.
CTGTTTTTCTATATGTTTCAGGCCCCCATTGTTCTGAGGAGGGCAGCAAGACCTATGACTTTCCATATTCTATCCAAAGGGTTGACTACACCACTTACAAATGGACTAAGCTCCTGAGCGTAGGAGATTGCTTTGTCCTGTTCCCTTATAGCAGATTAAACAGCACAGTGCTTGTGCTGTCTAACCTGCCCCTCTTTAAACTGTAAAAAAAAACCTGGCTGATCCTGCCTGGTTTTGCCCTCCCCCTACAAACTGACCATGGTTTATCATGGCTGCTAAGCCCCGACACCATGGTCAGTTTACATGCCTCCATCATCCGCAGCTCTCTTCTGTCCTCTCCCCTCCCTGGCTGTCAGCTCCATGTGTCTGTGTGAGCTATCTCCGCCCCCCTTCTGGCTCTATTTGTAGTACATTTAACTTTAACAAATTTAATTGCCTGCCCCTCTCCTTTATCCAGCGATAATGCACAGTGCAAGTGTTTATGGAAATCAATGCCTCTAAATACATTTTTCAGATATCTTCAGGCCGGTCATGTGATTCCCGGTCGCTCTGCTACTATGATCCAGGGCTATAGTGGGAGCGGCTGAGCAGCCAGCACGTCGGTCAGGTGACCTCCCGGCTGACGTCGAAGAGAGAGCTCGGCCCCTCCCGCTGTAGCTCGGGGATTGGAGTAGCAGGGTGGCCGGGAGTCACATCACCGGCCTGAACATCTCTAAAAAAAGGCATCTATTGCAATAAACACTTACACTGTGCATTATCGCCTAATAAAGGAGAGAGGCAGGCAGTGAATTGATTTAATAAGGTTCTAAACACTTTAATACAGAGGAGCACAGTTGTTAAAAGACACATGTATAGGTGTACATACATTGGTAGATATCAAAGATTTGATTACACCAGAGGCTGCACCATTGCTCTGAACTAGAGAACAATCTTTGGCAAACTGACACAATGCACACAGGCTGGAAAGCATCAACAAAAATAAAGAAAGAGGGCGCACCAGCCTAGTGCATTATCCTTTAGCATTTTTATTTAGAAACATGATTAAAAACTACTCACAAAGGTAGAAAGAAAGTCGCGCTTATAACAATCTTATGGCAGTTAGTTAACTGGTAGCAGTTTCTAGATCTTAGAGAGAGGACGTAGGAACCGCTGGTGGCTGACGCGTTTTGAAGGTGTCCCTTCTTCTTCATACATAATACATAAAATAGTATAATAGTATCACAGAGCTAATATAGTGAAATAGCTTCATGTCTATTCATTGTCCTAGTCAGTCCTTTTTCTTGTTTTTGTATTCATTTCCATATCTATTTTTTTCTTTTTTTACCATTTTTAGCTATAATTTTTAGTTTATTGTCTATTGTCTAATCAAGATTTTAAGTAAAGCATAATATTTAGGTTCATATACACTTTATTGGTACCATTCACCTTATTTAAGACAGCTTAAAAATATGCACATACCGTACGACTAGACTTGTACGTGTATGTGTCCATATGTGCATATATAGTATTAATAATTTTATTCTATATCTCTTTCCCTGGAGTGCACATGTGTGCGTATGTATGTGCATACAGGCCTATACGTGTACACAGGAAAGTACTCCAGTAGTTCATCCTACGTGGTTTTTAAATTGCTTTTTTAAAACTTTTTTAATTGAAATTCCTCTACCACGTATTTAAAATAATGAGTATTATAATTTAATAATAATTTTATATTGTTATCAATTACTTTTTGTAATGCATTGGTTGTGTGCACAAGGTCCTGTCTTGGTATTATGCAAGCTCCTGAGTGTGTGCACCTTTGCACATATGTATGGATATTTTTTGTGTGTCTCTTGCTTACGCCTTTATACATGTGTACACTAGCCCCTGTAGTTATAGGTACATAGCTACAGACTATATAGAATATGCTAGTTAATGCTGATAATATATTATATGTATTTAATATATATATAGAAAAAGATTTTTTATATATAAAGGAATTTTTTATATATATTTTTTAATATAGATTCCGTCTTTGTGAACACATGTGTGTGCACACTTGGTGTGTGTGTTTTTGATGTTACATATAAGCACAAGATATAGCCCTAGCAATATATACTGCACTTTTTGATTGTCATATAGCAAATTCCATAATGGCATGTGGCTATGCATGTATGCGTATGCATGCATTTGCTTTATGTGCATATGTGCACATACGTATAATGATTGAATACCGGCATGTTTGTTCTCTCTTGGGAATACTGTGCATGCAAAGTGCTATAAAAATGGGGGTATTTCCTCCCCGTTCGTTTTTTCTCCCTCCCCCTTCTTCTTTTTCTGTTTTTTCCCCCCTCCTTTCCCTTTGATGGTCCGCTAATCTCTGAGGTCTATCATGTTAGCAGCCCTCCTAATGCCATTTTTGTACGACTATGGAGAGATAACTATTCTAGCGCTTCTGTCCACCTTTGTCCTCTACTTTTTTCTCTAACAATATGGTGGCCACTATTGACTACTACTGACGCAGATCCCGTCCGACAGCGGGCGCACGGGAAGTGACGTCAAGACTGCATTTCCACCCTGTGGACCGCACCAGGAAGAGACAGTGCCGGGTGCGTTCTACCTGCAGGACATCACTATGTGCGATCGGAGGCAGAAGTCAGTGATGGACGCTAGGGGTAGGGATTGAGTGCCCTTGGAGCAATTGTAGTCCCCTCAGATGGGTCCTTCCGATGGAGGTGAGGGTACTATTACTGTTCCATATATAGCCCTTTGCGATTTCTCATTTGTGAATTCATGATGTTCATTTTAGGGAGATATGTACCTATGGATATGGGTCAGTCTATTGTCGGATGCACGCATCATTAGTGTGTATACACGTGTGTAACAAGATAAGATAAATATGACAAACTACCATTATTATAAACATAAATATACATATTTATCTACCTAGCTAAAGTCCGCCCCTTATAAGACCACCCATTACTTGGGGGAGGGGCTTCAGAGTGGTCCTGGGATGTGGCTCCCAGATGATCACATAAACTCATGTATAAATGGCTGTAAGAGAGCAACACTAATAAGGCTCGGAAGAAGAAGGGACACCTTCGAAACGCGTCAGACAGCAGTGGTTCGTACGTCCTCTCTCTAAGATCAGGAAACTGCTACCAGTGGACTAACTGCCATAAGACTGTTATAAGCGCGACTTTCTACCTTTGTGAGTAGTTTCTAATCATGTTTCTAAATAAATATGCTAAGGGATAATGCACTAGGCTGGTGCGCCCACTTTCTTTCTTTTCGTTTGACTACTAGGATATCCCCATCCTGGAGGGCAGCAAGGCCGAAATTCATTGTCCATTCTGAATCTTCTGGATCATCTAGCTAACACAAGAGTATTTGTGTTTGTAGTACTGGAAAGCATCAGATGCAGAGCTCAGTGCTCAAAGGCCATAGCAGGCTATTTTGTTGTTAGTGGATTGTGAGCTGGAGTAACCATCAGAGCAGCTTCCTCTGAATTTAGGATCTGTCATGTTGCAACATGAGGCAATAGTTATGTGACCCTTGTAGTTAGAACAATGATGGAAGACCTCCTTTACACTTAAAAGCAAGAATGGGGAGTGTAGAATAACATGCTCACAACAAAGGCGTCAGTGATGCAGCATGTAAGACTTCACTATGGTAACCCCTTGGAATCTAATGGAATATATGTATTAGAATACGAAATATTACTACCCCTCAATAGTATGCTGTGCTCATAAAATAGAGGGGAAGGTCAATAGACACACACCTTAGTGGTGTAATTGGGGAGTGCTTTGTGGTTAGCACGCACAGTACCGAGGTAACAGAGAGTGCCACATGCAGAGCCTAATGCCTGTAGGTGACATTTTAGGTAATTTTCACCCTACTGAGACTGGTACACATCGAAGGATGTGATGCAAGTCTGGACTGGTAAGCATTCTGCAGATAACAAACCCTTGGCATCAAAAGCTGGTGTTGCCCCCTTTAGCAAAATGTAGGCTTTTTGTATAAATGTCCACCAGTGTCAGACATTGATATTGTAGGATTTTTCAGAGTTTCCTTGCATGAACTGCCCATTTCAAAATCCCCCTACAAAATTTCAAAGGCACTCAAATGAGGTAAGTGAGTAGGGCAGTCTAGCTATATTTTTTTCAAGCCAGCATTTGGTGGATTTGCTAGTATGCCTTAGATCATTATTGCATTGAAACTTCAACTTTCCAACAGATTACCTCACATTGTCATCAAGCATGATAAAAGTTACCTGAATACTCCGTGATGAAATTTTGGGATTCCAACATTAAATTGTTAGCTTTTGTCAGAAATATATGCCACTTACATATTATTTTCCTCATAGTGGAATGATTTATTTTTTTTAAATATTTTTAAAACTCATGCTGGACTCCTAGGCATCCTCAGTGTTCTTTCTGAGAGCCTTTGAGAGCTTTGTTGATCTAAGCATGATGAACCCACACTCATCATTAGCAAAGAGAACCCCAGTTCCTGGATATCTGAGATTTACAATTTAGGGATGTGCAATCATGGCTCAGTGCTCATAGTCCCACCCCACACTATAAAAGGTTCCTTCCTACAAGTGTTGGAGTGGAGCTATATAGAGCAGGGTTGAGTTTGCTACTAGAGAGTTAGTGTGTTCACTTATTGTGACTCTGAGTGTAGAGTGTTACTACAGTGTGTCAGTATAGTGTAGTGTGTTATTGTAGTGCAGTGTTTAACACAGCATTACATAACATTTAGTGCTGTATACCTTTTTTGTGCCCTGCCTGCCCCATTTTTTAAAAATTGTTAGCCACGTTTATCTGACTGTGATGCTGGTGTTCCCCCTTTTTTAAATTTTTTATATTTTTTTATAGTTTGTACATTTCTGTCAGCATCAGTCCTCATTTTAAAGTGCACAAAACACGACTTTTCATTCAATAAAGTGCATCCAATCACACATTTCCCAGTTTCTATTTAATTTGGGTAATACTCCTCCCCCATCATGTCTGGGAAGCCAACAAGTAGAGGCAGATGCTCCCATGCCACTTTGAGGAGGCCAGTAGCGTCTGTCCACAGGCAAAGGTGGACGTTGTTCATACTCAGGCAGGGCACATTTGTCTCTGTTTAGTGATGTTGCCCATGCTATCCAGCCACAGCATGCAGAGAAGGTGGTGGACTGGCTTTTACTATATCATCCTCATTCTCCTCGTCTTCATCCTCAATGACCCAAGCTGACATTAGTGTGTAGTCCACTGCAGCTGCCTGAGCGGCTTATTCTGCCTTCTTGTCCACAGCTACTCCTGCCATAGCATCAGCATCATGCATGGAGGAGTCAGCTAAATGATTTGAACACAACGTCAGCCACTTGCTTCTTGAGGATGCACAGACATTACTTGATCCTGATGTTGGTTGTGAGGTAGAGGAAGGGAGTAACATGAGCCTACAGAGAGGGGGGAACACTTATAAACAACAAATTGGCAGTCATGTCTCCCCAACTGCAGTGGATTGCCAAGTTGGCTCCAGTGATGATGAGGATGGAGGGGATGATAACAATGAGGTCACTGACGCAACTTGGGTGCCAGATAGAGCAGAGGAGGAAAGTGAGGGGGAGCGGGATGTCCTCCACAGGCAGCCATTATGGAAGAGTAGAGAGCAGCCATCCTATGCCATCAGATTGTGGAGCTGTTATCTCCCAGCCCACTTCCAACAGCTCAGCTGTGTGGGCCTTTTTTAGCACATGTGCAGCCGAACGCACTGTTGCAATTTGCAATCTGTTGCAAGCAGATCAATTGTTGCAAAAACACCAGCCATTTGGGTACCACATCCATGGGAAGGCATTTAACCTCCCACCGCTCAGCCTGTTGGCAAGAGCACCTGAAAGCCACACAGAAGGGACACAATTCTTCTCCTCCTCCAACTTTCATGTATACCCCTGCTATATCTCATGACCTTTCAGCAGCCTCCACTGACAGGGATGATGGTATAGTAAAGGGTATCACAGGTCCTTGCAATACGTCTGCCAGCAGAACACCACCAGCTGTAGAGTATAGCAAGCAAATTTCTCTGCCCCAGCTGCTGCATCGAAGAAAAAATACACTCACTGCCACTCACATGGCCAGCGTCTAAATTCCAGCTTGTCTAAATAAAGAAAGCTTGCAGGCAAAATCAATTTAAATGTCTTTTTTTTTCTTTATAAATCTCAGTTTTGCTGCAGCAGGCTCTATATACGGCACAGATGCGGCAGACTAAGGGGACCCCCCAGGCACTATATTTAAAGGAATTTTTTATATTTATTGTTTCACTTTAAGCATCATTAAAATCACTGCTCTTTTAAAAACCACCTTCTTTTTTAAAGTTTTTTTTTGCATTGGTACATGTCTACCAGGGCAGTACCTGGGCCCCTATACCCTTTTTGAGGCCAATAACTTGCATATAAGCCTTCAAAATCGTGACTTTTGATTTTTCAAGTTCGAGTCCTAAAGACTTTAATAGGGTTCGTGGTTTGGGTGGCTCGAACTTTTGCGATTTTTGAGAGTTCTGGCGCGAAACTGAACCGGGGGGTGTTCGGCCTATCTCAAATCATGAATATACAGTATTTCACAAAATATCTTTTCATGTGACAACACTGAAGAAATTACACTTTGCTACAATGTAAAGTAGTGTGTACAGCTTGTATTAACAGTTTAAATTTGCTGCCCCTTCAAAATAACTCAACACACAGCCATTAATGTCTAAACCGCTGGCAACAAAAGTGAGTACACCCCTAAGTTAAAATGTCCAAATTGGGCCCAAAGTGTCAATATTTTGTGTGGCCACCATTATTTTCAAGCACTGCCTTAACCCCCTTGGGCATCATGGAGCTGGTGGATGTTAGAGACCTTGCACTCCTCCACCTTCCATTTAAGGATACCCCACAGATGCTCGATAGGATTTAGGTCTGGAGACATGCTTACCCTGTCCATCATCTTTACCCTCAGTTCCTTTAGCAAGGCAGTGGTCATCTTGGAGGGGATCATGCTCGGCTTCAGTATGTCACAGTACATGTTGGCATTCATGGTTGGCATTCATGGTTCCCTCAATGAACTGTACCTCCCCAGTGTCGGCAGCACTCATGCAGCCCCAGACCATGACACTCCCACCACCATGCTTGATTGTAGGCAAGACACACTTGTCTTTGTACTCCTCACTTAGTTGTTGCCACAAGTGCTTGACACCATCTGAACCAAATAAGTTATCTTGGTCTCATCAGACCACAGGACATGGTTCCATTAATTCATGTAGTCTGCTTGTCTTCAGCAAACTGTTTGTGGGCTTTCTTTGGCATCATCTTTAGAAGAGGCTTCCTTCTGGGACGACAGCCAAGCAGACCATTTTTTTAATGCAGTGTGCGGCGTATGGTCTGAGCGCTGACAGGCTGACCCCCACCCCTTCAACCTCTGCAGCAATGCTGGCAGCACTCGTACGTCTATTTCCCAAAGACAAGCTCTGGATATGATGCTGAGCACGTGCACTCAAGCTCATTGGTCGACCATGGCGAGGCCTGTTCTGAGTGGAACCTGTCCTGTTAAACTGCTGTATGGTCTTGGCCAGCATGCTGCAGCTCAGTTTCAGAGTCTTGGAAATCTTCTTATAGCCTAGGCCATCTTTATGTACAGTAGAACAACAATTCTTTTTTTCAGATCCTCAGAGAGTTCTTTGCCATGAGGTGCCACGTTGAACTTCCAGTGACCAGTATGAGAGAGTGAGAACGATAACACCAAATTTATCACACCTGCTCCCCATTCAAACCTGAGATCTTGTAACACTAACAAGTCACATGACACCGGGGAGGGAAAATGGCTAATTGGGCCCAATTTGGACATTTTCACTTAGGGGTGTACTCACTTTTGTTGCCAGCGGTTTAGACATTAATGGCTGTGTGTTAAGTTATTTTGAGGGGACAGCAAATTTACACTGTTATACAAGCTGTACACTCACTACTTTACATTATAGCAAAGTGTCGTTTCTTTGGTGTGGTCAAATGAAGAAATATTTACAAAAACGTGAGGGTGTACTTACGTTTGTGAAATACTGTACCATCAATTTTATGTGTCATTGGTTCAAGTATATCACTATTTGAATTAAGTCTAATGTTTGGCTGGCTAAATATGTTGCAAATATGTTGAAGGCAACAATTTTCAGGGGTGTATTTACTTTTTCACATGACTGTACTTCCTAAAAACTTTTTGAACTTTTTTATTCCCAAGGTCCTTAAATGGTTAAGGATGTATGTGAGCAATGTACAAATACAGAAATTGTCCCTATAGTATAGTAAACATACTTTACAAATTTGACAAGGTGACATTCTGTGCTTGGAGAAAAAGAAGTTTAACCTCTAAATATGGAAATGACACAGGGTGTAAAACTTATTGATTATTATCATTTACCATATTTTATTACTTTTTATTGCTTTTCCAATTGTTAACTCTGAAGAAGGGGAGATCTTTGCCCCAAAATGAGTTGGCATTATGTTGTTCAATAAAATGTTTTATATCTTTTACAAGCTAAGAGCTTTGAAAATGTTGAACAGAGGTCACTGTCATGCCGTGTACACGCGATCGGATTTGCTGACGGGAAATGTTGGATGTGAGCTTGTTGGTGGTAAGTCCGACCATGTGTATGCTCCATCGGACATTTGTTGTTGTTGGCTAGCAGGTTCTCAAAATTTCCGCCAATAAATGTTTGTTGTCAGACTTTCCGATCGTGTGTACACAAGTCCGTCGCACAAAAGTCCATGCATGCTTGGAATCAAGTATGAGCCGAAAGCGCTCGGTCTTGTAAAACTAGCATTCGTAATGGAGATATCACGTACGTCTTTTACGTCACTACGTTCGTAATTGTTGATCAACGTTTGTGTGACCGGGTGTATGCAAGACAAGTTGGAGCCAACACCCTTCCAACAAAAATCTACAGTTTTGTTGTCGGAAAGTTCGATCGTGTCTACGGGGCATAATTCTAGCCAACTCTCTTGTTTAAAAAAAAATAAATATGAGTTTAAATGTATAAAATATAACTAGCTAATAATTTAAGAAATATCACTGTTGATTTTTGAACCATCGAGTATCTGGTTGCCCAATAGGATCAGGTAGAATTTTTTCCTTTTGTAGCAAATTGCACATTTTCATTTTTAAGGTGTTTTACTTATCTTCTTATTCCCTGCAGGCTTAGGCTCCGTTTACACCTGGGCGATTCAAAATGGCGGCAAATCATAAGATGCTTGTAAGATGCCATTACTTTTTAGTGGCACCCCAATTGTGGCACGATTTTGCTGCGCGGCAAATTGCAAAGCGTGATGCTGTCGCTCAAAAGAAGCTCCTGCTCCTTTTTAAGTGACAAGGGTTGCGCATTGCGATTTGCTGAAATTGTAGCATGATTTATCGTGGCAAAATCGTGTCGCGATTGGGGTGCCCTTAAGTAATGCCACTGCACAAGCGGCTCGTGATTTGCTGCGATTTTGAGGATTCCGCCCGCGATACAGATCGCTCAGGTGGAGGATTTGATGAAGTTTGTGTCTTTTGTCTGAACCTGATTGATTTGGGTATTTTCAATCAGCCTTCCTAAGCAATAAATGTAACAAAGAGTGTAACGGTTGTTTATAGGGGTTACCAGGTTCTCTGTAAATAACTTTAACTTCTCCATCCCCGCCCCACCCCACACACACACAAACACACACACGCACATGCCTGCAGTGAACTTACACTTTAATCAGGATCTCTCCCAAGCGACTTAAGCTGGTCTCTATTTGCAGCTATTCAGATTGGATATCCCTATCAGTAGCTTTGGCTGTTGTACTGCTGGATTCCAGGGGTTCTACTTCAGCCCGTTCACTGTATCCAGAGCAAAAGGGGACACCTACCCCATCTTGGATATCAAGGTCCTAAATGTTTTCATTTGGGCCCATAAATGGCTAATGGAATCAACCCGGTCTGTCATACTCTCTCTTCATCAGGCAGACTTTCTGGCCTCTGTGTGCTTACCTACATGTCCCCATGATTCCAGCGCATGGAGTTCTTTAGGCATCCCTATTGCGAGATATCTGATCTCCTTTTGAAGGATCAGTAAGCACAGGTTCTGACCAACAATATAGAAAGAAGAGAAAAACAGGCACCTCTGAGTGTAGACTGTTAAAACATTTATTTCAGTTATAAAGAATAAAACTCACATAGGGAAGGAGAACACAGGCACTTCATAGTGGGCTATCACCCAAAAAAGATGTCCTGAGGCATTGGGGTTTAGATATACCCGTGCTGAGGCTGTCAACACCACTCGTGGGGCTGATTCCAGCCGGGTGTGTGGTGGAGTAAGGAAATTGCCTTGATGAGGGGTGGACCGCACTTTTGAAACGCAGCACTCTCCTGTGACGTCACTATTCTGCGACACGTTTAAGAGCATGCGCTGTAGACAAAGTACACACTGCATGCTCCTTTTTCAAGCCTGATTAACAATATGGCTTCAACTATCTAGATCTTGCAAAGGTTTGACTGAGTTTTGAATATTTAGAAGTCAGTGCTGGAACCAACTCATCACGTTGAATATCTGGATCTTTTTCTAGACACAGCTCAAGCCAGAGTTTTCCTTGCTTAGCAGAATCTTTAAACTTCCCTCTCCCAGACTTGGGCTCTTCAGACCATGAGTCACTCAACTCTTCACCACTGCATAAGAGGTCACTGGGCTTATAATAGCCTCCTTTTAAGGCAGTTGCATTTGCCAAATTCCACTCCAAAACCCTTCAACAAAACATTCTTTTATCATGGGGAAAGTTAGTCCAGTCCAATTCACCTAGCACCATGGACCGGGTTTTCCCTGGCCTGGTGGCTCAGTAATCCTGCTCAGGAGTTTGGGAAGACCTTTCTTCTAGGCCCTTGGAAGATCCTCACAATGAATGCCAGCCTATTGTGCTGGCGAGTCCTGGACATCGTGTCATTGCAGAGGACTTAGTTGTCAGAGGAATCTCATCTCCCAATTGACTTTCTGGAATTTCAGGTGATTTTTTTTGTCCCCAATGATAGACATCCTGATTGGATGACAATACCACTGTAATGGTGTACATTAAGCATTTGCGGTTATGGAGAAATTGTAATTTTTCCCATTTCATGAATCACTAATACATAAGAATGTAGCTGAGGGATGGTTTTCACCTAACTGTCCAAATACTACAGGAATGTCTATGCTACAAACTGACAAATCCCCTTCAGGAATGTATGCTATCTTCTTTAAAAGGTAATACTACTTTCCAGAGGTTATAGTTGGTCATTACTACAAATTACTCCTGTACATACCACAGCCAGAACTATAAGAATAAGTTATTCTCTCAACAGAGCTGCTACATGCATGTGGTTGATCATCTGCTAAGCCTTTAGAAATGGGCGAGACTTCTTGGCGAAAGGCGTCTATATCATACCTGTAGTTAAGTTTCTGTTATATGTTTCCAACATTTCTACATTTTGTTACTTCTATCTGACATTACTTGTTTAAATGTTATATACAGTTTAATTTTACCTGCAAGTGTTCATGTGATCTCTCTTTGCACATCTCGAAATAAACCCTAAAAACACAGAAGCAAAAATCTTGCCCCTGGAAAGGGAGGTAGAAATAAGCGTGTCCAGGGCAGGACTACACATTCCAGCCATTTCTGCAGTTTACATCTCAGGCAGGCAGATGTATATTATTTGATTTATTTAGGGAGGTGTTTCATAGCGCTAACTGTTCTTCCAAAACTGAGGCATGCTGAGAGTGTTCCCCTGTAGGTGGCAGCATATCCCAACAATCTCTGAATTTCTGTGTCCCTCAGTGAATTCCAAGTAATGGATTTACGGGTAAGTACAAAAATCTTATTATTTTACAAAAATCACAAAATATTTATATTCGTGGTAAATGCTGTTGATATTGACAACAATTTATTTTGTCCTCATGTTTTTTTTGGGGGGTTTTAATGAATCAGACTGACTGAATTTAACAGTATTTGCAGCAGTTTCCTTTCCTACTTGTCATACCTTGCAGTCACAGTCCAATGTTTGCAGTAATAGACACATTTTAAAGTACAAGGAAAGGCAGAGGTAATATATTTTATTGCCAAAGTTGCTTGGTATCACTGAAAATATATTTTACTCTGATTGTTTAAGCATTAAATAGTTTTCACCTGTCTAGCCGTTTTTAATATAACAGGAACTAGATATGCGCAATAATAATTCTGTGTTTCTGAAAATCTGTAGCATTTTCACATTACCTTATCTCTGATGTTAACTATAGATACACCTATAACTTGTAAAATTTGGTCCTTTGACATACGGCTGACATCTTTTTCAGGAACCAGATGATTTAAGTAACCAATTATTAACTCAGATAGCTGCCATGTATTTGGGTGTAAGTGATTCTGAGGGATATTTTTTGCTTTGTTCAGATTGAGATACTGTGGATGTAATCGGAGCAGACAGAATGGAGATAGCCCTAACATTTCCGCTGATAGCTATTTCCTCCTATCAGTTTCTGTTAGATCTGTGGATGTATTGAACAGCTGTACAGTATATACTTATGATGAAAAATACATCAATGTTCTTTGCTAACCCACACAAACTTAAATGGTTGCTTAGGTTCAAATGGTATTGTTGAAAAAGTTTTTGAAGTGAGCATCTCTTCTGTATCACAAAATTCCAAGTAATGTACATCTGGTTGAAAACATATTTCCCTTTTTGTCTTACTGCCATATTAGGATTTTTTTAAGGGATGTAGTATTGATGCTGTGGCCAGAAAGATCAGGTCTTCCATTAGAAGGCTCATTTGTTAAAGGCATCTGAGATTTTGCTGGATTGAGGACAGGTGAGTATAAGACTAGAAGGGGGTCTGGAGCTTTAAAAGATAAGTTGCTGGGGCGTGGCTTGGATGGCCTCCAGAGCGGACGTGTCTTCTTAGAGCTCCTGACCAGATCCGCCTGCATGCAGCTAAAAGCAGCTAAAAAGCACCAATACCATGGGAAAACCTTGAAAGGCTAAAGACACAGAACCTAAGGGACATGCCACAAGATCCTCCTCGGCTCCCCCACCTGTTATTACGGAGGGCCTGCACTGTCACCGAGCGCAGGCCAAGTCTCCCCTTTGTGGGAATCCTCAGCCCAGGAATGGGATCCAAGCTCCCTGCCACAAAGACCCCAGGCCACAAGGGACAAGGCATTATCCTCATCCCCGCAGCACAAGGAGTCCAACAAAGCTGCAGGGCCTCCCTCACCGCTGCAGTCTGAGGATCTGCAGGGGGCTTATTCACATGTAGCTCAAGTACATGCCACTGATCCAACAAGGCAGCCTAACTTCAAGACCCCTCCATATGCATTGCAGAGGGGACTCCCCCCACCGAGCACCCCCTTCACTACCATGAGGGATTCACACTCCCATACCATAATGGACCCTGACCCTGAACCTGAAGCATGTACTTCATGGAGAGACTATGTTCGTTGCATGCCCACGAAACAGGACTTCTGTATGCTTATTCAAGAGGTACGTGACACATGTAGATCTGAAATTAACATGCTTCGTACTGATCTACATCACCTGTCTGCTAAAGTCCATTCTATAGAAGAAGAAGCATATGATACAAAGATGGAAATCTCCCATATACATGATCGATTATCTACGCAAGCCTCAGCCCTTAGAGAGTTTCAACGCCACCTTGAGGACCTCGATAATAGAGACAGATGCAACAACATTAGAGTCCGAGGCCTCCCAGAGGCGACCCAGGACGAGGACTTACAAGTCACACTACAAGCTATTTTCAATAATGTTTTGGGTCGCCCGGAAAACCAAAGAGTTAAGCTGGATAGGGCCCATCGTGCTCTTCGCCCCCGGGGACCAGGCCCAAGACCACGAGACGTAATCTGCAGGGTTCATAATTACGCCTTGAAGGAGGGTATAATGAGAAAAGCGCGCAATATGTGCACCATCGATTTCGATGGTGCCCCTATACAGCTGTACCCGGACTTGTCCTGGATCACCCTTCAGCAAAGACGCTCCTTGCAGCCTCTCCTCACAACACTGAAAGAACATGACTTCCGATACCATTGGGGTTTTCCCTTTAGCCTCACAGCAAAGAAAGATGGGAGATCCACCACACTGCGATATCCGGAAGACCTCCACTCATTCTGCAAGGACTTGGACATTCCGGTTCCCCCCACACCCGGGGAAACGAGCAGGAGTGGCTATTCTGTTCAAAAAAGATTCCCCTTTTAAGTTACAATCGATAATCTCGGACCCCCTAGGACATTATATCATCTTGAGAGGCATGTGGAAAGATGCTAACCTTACACTCTGTAACATATACGCCCCTAACACTAATCAAACTTCCTTTCTGTCTAAAGTGTATAAACGACTATTTGCATTTCCCCATCAATACCTGATTATTGGCGGAGAATTTAACCTGACCTTCTCCTCCTGCCTAGACAGACACTCCCTTGGACAGAGTCAGGCCCCCAAAGCCCTTGATAGAAGATCATCTCTCTTCCGTCAATTAACTAGGAAATACGCCCTGTTTGACTGTTGGAGAACTGCCTACCCCTCAGCTAAACAATTCACTTTTTACTCCCATCCGCATAAATCTCACTCGCGCATAGACTACTTCTTTGTGAATGCCCCAACCCTGAGAGCCTGCAAGAGCTCAGATATTCAGGCAATCTCGTGGTCGGATCATGCCCCAATAACACTGTCCTTGGCATTGTCCCCGGGAACCCTTCGTACATGTCACTGGCATTTGAACGATTTTCTGCTTAAACATGACCCCTCCAGAGATGACTTGGAAAAAACTATGAAAATATATTTTTCAGAAAATAGTTCACCAGAGGTTTCCATTGCTACCCTCTGGGAGGGTCATAAAGCTGTCCTCAGAGGCCAATGTATCTCACTTTCCACGGCACTCAAAAGGAAAGCTAATACGGCTCGTATAGCCCTATTAGATAAGCTCAAACAATTGGAAGCACGTTTGCTTTCCTTTCCGTCCTTAAAAACTCTTAGAGAGATTGTACAGGTACGGGCCGGTCTCAGAGACATAGACATAGGTAAAATTGAGAAGGCGCTAACACGACTACGGCAAACCTATTATGACAAGGCAAACAAACCACATACACTATTAGCCAGACAACTACGGGATAGAATTGCGACCGCCTCAATCGCCCATCTTAACGATGGAAGTGGCACTCCCCAAACTCATCCCACTAAGATTGCTCAGATCTTTCACGACTATTACTCGACCCTGTATAATAATCCGGGTTTTCCACACAACCCTCCTCCACAAGACTTGTCCCAAAGAATTCACTCTTACCTAGAAGAATGTGATATACCGAGACTCACCCCCTCCGCCCTGACCACCGTAAACTCCCCCATTACAGAGGAGGAGATCACGGACACAATTAAATCGCTTCGAAACCAACAAAGCCCCGGGTCCTGATGGACTTCCATACCAGTACTACAAAATCTTCCTACTGCATCTACTCCCTCATATGACAACACTGTTTAATTAATTTCTGTCTGAGACACCTATACCACGAGATATGCAAAATTCTTATCTCATGCTGATTCCCAAGCCTGGTAAGGATCACAGCTTACCATCAAATTATAGACCTATTGCGCTACTTAACGCGGACCTCAAAATCTTTACGAAATTATTAGCTAACAGATTAAACAATTTTATGCTGTCACTGATCCACAAAGACCAGGTAGGCTTTATACCCATGCGGCAAGCAGGGGACAATACCCGTAAGGTTATTGACCTAGTGGAGGTAGAAAACAGGACCAAAGTAGAAGCACTTCTGCTCAGTCTTGACGCAGAAAAAGCTTTTGATAGGCTAAGTTGGCCTTTCCTGCCCCTTTTTGCGAGCCATTTATCATCTATATTCGTCCCCATCAGCCACGGTACGCACTCAACACGCAACATCTACTACCTTTACGATCTCAAACGGAACACGGCAAGGCTGCCCGCTCTCACCGCTACTTTACGCCCTTTGCATAGAACCCCTAGCAGCCCATATTAGGGAAAACTTAAATATACATGGCATCCCAGTCCGAATCAGAGACTTTAAGATCTCCCTATATGCTGATGACGTTCTCCTTACACTCACGCAACCTCACATCTCCTTGCCAAATTTAAATGTAGAACTAGATAGATATAGCGCCCTATCGGGATATAAGATAAACAACTCTAAAACAGAGGCTCTGCCCCTTAATATGCCACCTCAAACACAGGTGGCCCTTTTGCAATCATTCAACTACTCCTGGAAAACTTCCTCCTTAAAATACCTTGGGGTCCATCTCACAACCACATATGATTCCCTATATAAAGCTAACTTTCCCCATATATATATACTACTATTAGAGCCTCACTGACTAAATGGAAATCCCTGAAATTGTCCCTTTTTGGGCGACTAGCGACCCTTAAAATGATGATCCTACCCCAGCTCTTATATTTATTTGAGACGCTTCCGATACCTATACCAGCCACACACCTAAAGAGACTGCAGGGTGACCTGATTAACTTCTTCTGGAACTATAAGAGACACCGGATTGCTAAATCGGTCCTCTACGCTCCCCGCAATCAAGGTGGCCTAGCGTTTCCTAATATAGCCAAATATTATTTGGCAGCTCAACTACGCCCTGTAGCCTCTTGGTGTACCCTACACGCTTTTAACACAAATCAAAAAGCTTTGGTTAGCCCCTATACATCCGAACTCCTTATTGTGGAGTTCTGATGTATCTTCGGAAAAATTGCAGTTACTGGGACCAATGTCCCTCTTACGCCACCTGTGGAAACGTGCAAAATCGACACACCCACTCACCACCCCTTCCTCGCCGGTTACGTCCTTCTTATTTACTCCCAACATCCCGGACAGCCTGACCTCACAGATGTCCCATTTCTGGATGGAAAAGAACCTATTCCGCTATGGCCAGCTGATAGACCCTAGGACCCGCATATTAAGATCATTTCAAGATCTGCAAAGAGAATTTGACATTCCCAATCTCTAGTCCCTGACCTTCATTTCTCCCCGCTAACTGATTTTGAAAAGTTGTGTTTAGAGAGCTCATCTCCTAAAGGCATGATCTCACAGACCTACCAGCTCCTAACACATGATTTTTCACCAGAGGGTCCTCGGCATGTATATATGGGTAAGTGGGAGCGAGCCTTGGGTGCAGACTTTCCTCTCCACACATGGCAGCTCATTTGGTCTCAGGCCACTAAAAGTTCTATGTGTACACTATATAAAGAGAACAAATATAAGATTTTGTTCCATTGGTATCAAACCCCTGACTTGCTCCACTCCATGTATCCACTGACTGACTCTCGCTGCTGGCGGTGTCATAATGACAGAGGGACGTTATACCACATTTATTGGACCTGTCCTCTGATTGTGCTGTACTGGGAAATGGTTCACTCCCTCCTTGGGTCCATCCTTGGTACAGGGGTGCCTTTCAATCCGAAGGTTTTTTTGCTGGGTCTCCCACCAATCTCTCTTCCTAAAAGATCCAAGAAACTTCTATCACATATATTAACTTCCGCACGATGTTTGGTGGCACTAAAATGGAAGTAGAAGGAACCACCTTCGATATCGGAATTGCATTCCAGGATCAGGGATGTCAAGAGGATGGAATACCTCACAGCCTCCTTAAATGACAATCTTGAGAAACATAATCAAGTATGGGAGCTGTGGGTCCTTTTTGAAAACCCCATAACCTAAATCTCCATATGACAGGCCTGGGGTTGTTGGTTTCCTCTTCCGGTGGGGGGGGGACTGGGCTCCTGGGGTGGGACGCGGCTCCGTTGCCTTCATTTCTCTTCCCTATTTACCCAATCGTACTTATCCTATTCTAGACCTTCTGCTAACCCCCCCTCTTCTATATTCCTCTCTATATCTCATAGTCTTTTATTTTCTTTTATCTACCCTTTTTTTTATCTGTTGTACAAGGTATACAACCAGTAGTATATGACTAAGGTATTGTCTTGTCAATATAATCTTTTTTCATCAATCAGACAGATATGTACAGAGAGACCAGCTTCACTTTATGAGTGTTATTAGGTTTGGCCTCTTCTTTAGAAATACCTACTGCACTTTAAAATGTATTACCTTGTACTTTATGTTACTATTTGTGTTCTCTTTTGGAAAAATTAATAAAAATTGTCAATTTAAAAAAAAAAAAAATAAGTTGCTGTACTAAAAGTGCAATTTCACTTAAAGCAAGTGATAAGAACGTTTACCATGAGGGGTGTAAAGAAATGGCTGGTGACAAAAGGGACTTTGAAGTTATCATATGTTAAAAAAAAATTGTAACTCAGTAGTAATAGTCCTAATGGCCATTTGTAACATTAATTATATCCTAATCATATTTACAATGATTATGTAACTGATCTTCTAGGTTTTAGTGGCATAATTGAGCTAACTGTAATGTTGAACAGTAATGACACTGTACAATGGAAACCCTGCTGTAAAAGTAGCATAACAGAGTAACAGTTTTGTTTCATGGAAGCACCTTTCTCAAAATTATATTAATAAAAGACCAGTGTTACTAAAAATCATATTTTATGAAGATAAGATTCTACAAAGTGCTTGTTTGCTACAAACAGCTGGCAGGTACATGGTATGAGTACTTGCGTATAACGAGACTATTTATGTAGGAATTTACGAATAAATCTAGTTTTTCATTATGTTTTTACTACAGTATATACTAAAACAATAAATCGTTATTTCATATCTTTCCTCCAAGACTAAGGCCCCTTTCACACGAGCGGATAGAATTGTGCTTTTAGCTACGGACAGATGAAGTTATCTACCGCAGCTAAACTCACACAGTGCTTTCCTATGGCCTCATTTACACACTGCGTTTAGCAATGATTTAGTTACATGCAGTTTTGTGCAGATAGAAAAAATAAAGTTGACTGCGTCCAGGAACGATTTAGCGCAGCTATCTGCAGCCATCTGCACATAACTGCAGGTAATCGCAGTGTACTGTTTCTCCTCCGGATAGCAGCAGCAACATGGAAAGAAAAACAACAGGAAGCAAGTCAGAAATGGCAAGAATGTTCCAACGCAGCTAAACACAGCCACATGTAAACGCACGTAAACTCAGCTAATTGCAATGTACAACTGCAAGTCAACACTGTGCCAGGATTCTCTGAATTTAAAAATAACAAAACATGCTTTTAACAGCAGCAGAACAGCCACCCGTGTGAAAGGGGCCTAAGGTGCCCATAAACATGAGATGACATTTGCTTCATTTGCTGTCATGTCAGGTGATGATCTAATTTCTGTGAGGCAGTAAAGAGAGATGAAGGAGTGTGAAAGTTATAAATCCTTGTCTGACCTCAATTGTTGCACTTGACTCTATTTGTTTTTGGGAGCCTGCAGTGTGCTGGGCAGAATGTCTCTCAGCCCCTTCCTCTAACCACAACTAAAATGCTTGAGGGGACGTAGCATTTCTTTTATGGCTAAAAATTTGGAGTTCTCAGAGCCTGGAGTACATGGCTGGTTTACAGTGCCATCACCGATCAACAAAATATATTAAAGTGGTTGTAAACCATTAAGCTGGGTACACATGGCTCCAATGTCGGGAGACACAGTTGCCAGTTTGAAATAAAGCGGCCGACCTTCAGCCTGTGTGGCCATTTGGCCGGCTTTTGTCAGACAAGCATGATGGAAAACCAGCAGCTGCCCGATTCCTGATCAGTGCTCTCTACCAATGGCGGAGAGCGCTGATCGGAGTGTTCTGACAGGGGGGCTGTCCCCCTGTCAGAACACAACAGCTCAGCGGGGGAGATCGCTGTACTAATCTCAGATGGTTAGTACAACGTCTCTGACCAGAGCTGTCAGTTTTTTGTGTGCAATCCGCTGTCTTGCACAAAAAAAACTTTATGCCCTGTACACACAGTCGGACTTTCCGACGGAATATGTGCGATCAGAGCTTGTTGTCGGAAATTCCGACTGTGTGTGGGCTCCATCAGACTTTTTCCATCAGAATTTTCGACACACAAAGTTTGAGAGCAGGCTATAACATTTTCCTACAACAAAATCTGTTCGCGTAAATTCTGACCGTGTGTGGACAATTCCGATGCACAAAGTGCCACGCTTGCTCAGAAAAAAAAAAAGTAAGAGACGAAAGCTATTGGCTACTGTCCTGTTTATAGTCCCGACGTACGTGTTTTACGTCACCGTGTTCAGAACGATCGGATTTTCCGACAACTTTGTGCGACTGTGTGTATGCAAGACAAGTTTGAGCCAACATCCGTCGGAAAAAATCCATGGATTTTGTTGTCAGAATGTCCAATCAATGTCCGATCGTGTGTACAGGACATAAGTGTGTACCAGGCTTTACATACACCCAGTGAAGTGGCTAGCCTTAGGTGATACAGATACATGGGCGTCCGCAGGAGGGGGCAAGGGGGGTCAAGTGCCCCCCCATGGAATCAGCAAGGTGTCCACACACTAGGGAGGAAAGTGCAGGAAAGTAAAGTCAAACATGATAAGAGAACATTCACTTCACCAGAACTCCTTAATGGCTGGTGTTGGCGCTTCAATCATCACGGCACCATAATTGATATGGTGTCAGGTGGATTGAAGCACATTGGTTCTATTATTACATTGTCATATAAAATGAAATAGTTCAACTCACCACAATGCAGAATCAGTGGGAGCCCTGAGCGTGTCACTTGCAACTGTCACCTGCAACCAGATGCAGCTTGTCACTTGTCACATCACCTGCCTTCAACTGCAGCTTGTGGCTTGTCATGTCACCTGCCTTCAGATGTAGCTTGTCACTTGCCACGTCGCCTGCCACAAGATGCAGCTTGTCACTTGCCATATCACCTGCCACCAGATACAGCTTATCACTTGTCATGTCACCTTCCTTCAGATGCAGCTTGTCACTTGCCATGTCGCATGCCTTTAGATGAAGCTTGTCACTTGCCTCGTCACCTGCCACTAGATGCGGATTGTCACTTGCCACATCGCCTGCCACTAGATGCGGATTGTCACTTGCCACGTTGCCTGCCACCAGATGCAGACTTTCATCTGCTACGTCGCCTGCCACCAGATGCGGATTGTCACTTGCCACATCGCCTGCCACCAGACGCGGATTGTCACTTGCCACGTCGCCTGCCACCAGATGCAGATTTTCACTTGCCACGTCGCCTGCCACCAGATGTGGATTGTCACTTGCCACGTCGCCTGCCATCAAATCCGGATTGTCACTTGCCACATCGTCTGCCACCAGATGCGGATTGTCACTATCCAGCCACCGGCTGAAGCTTCCCACTGTTGCCTGCCACCAAAAATGTCAGATGCAGCTTGTCGCTTTTTAAATATAAAGGCAATTTGGTGACAGGCAACAGTGAAAGCACAGAAGGAGGCTTCTCTCCCCAGATTTTCAGTGAGTGTCTTCCCAGAATTAAAGCATCCCGCACAACAGTTAGAAAGCACTCCCTAGGGACACAATTAACCCTTTGATCGCCCCTGATGTTAACCCCTTACCTGCCAGTGTCAGGGCAGTGCATATTTTTTAGCACTGATCACTGTATTGGTGTCACTGGTCCACCAAAAAGTGTCGCTTAGTATCTGTTTTGTCCGCCGTAAAAAAAAAAATCTGGAGAAATATCCCACAGTTTGTAGACGCTATAACTTTTGCAAACCAATCAATATACGCTTATTGGGATTTTTTTTACCAAAAATATGTAGCAGAATACATATTGGTCTAAACTGATGAAGAAATTAGATTTTTTATATTTTCTATTGGATGTGTTTTATAGCAGAAAGTAAAATAAAATTTTTTTTTTTTTCTTCAAAATTGTCGGTCTGTTTTTGTTTATAGCGCAAAGAATAAAAACCCCCAGATCCCGGCCCCCCCGTGTGAATTGGTAATGGGGTACAAATGTACCCCTACCATTTCACAAAAAAAGTGTCAAAAATGTTAAAAAAGACAAGAGACGGTTTTTGACAATTCCTTTATTAATTTCTTCTTCTTTCCCGGCTTCTTCTTCCATCTTCTTTCTTCTGGTCTTCCTTCGGTGTTCTTCTTCCTCCATTTTCTTCTTCCCCCGCTTCTTCCTCCGCTGCTTCCTCCGTTCTTCTCGTCATCTTCCTCCGGATTCTTTTCCGCTTTGTCCTCCGCACGATCAGCCTCAGTGGGAGTCTTCCGCTTTGTGACGCTTCTGTTGAGGTGACAGTTCTTATATAATGGAGGGCGGGGCCACCCGGTGACCACGCCCCCCTCTGACGCATAAGGACTTCCCTATGGCTTTCCTCTTGTTGTCAAAGGGGGGCGGGGTCACCCGTTTACGTAAACAGGGGGTGTACCCCACTACCAATTCACACAGGGGGGCCGGTATCTGGGAGTCCCCTTGTTAAAGGGGGATTCCAGATTCTGATAAGGCCCCCCACCCGCAGTCCCCCACAACCACCGGGCAAGGGTTGTGGGGATGAGGCCCTTCTCCCCATCAACATGGGGACAAGGTGCTTTGGGGGGGCCGCTACCCAAAAGCACCCTCCCAAAGTTGAGGGCATGTGGCCTGGTACAGTTCAGGAGGGGGGCGCTCTCTCCCCCCTCTTTTCCTGTGGCCTGCCAGGTTGCGTGCTCGGATAAGGGCCCGGTATGGAATTTAGGGGGACCCCCCACGCATTTTTTTTTTAAATTTTGGTTCGGGGTTCCCCTGTGGGGAAATTCCATGCCGTTTTTATCAATGAACTTTTATGTGTATTGCCGGACCAACAAACCATTATAGCCGGCGCTAGCGATAGTAGTAAAAAATTACTTTTTTTCCTTTAGAAATGTCATTTTTCACTCATGTGCCACTTTACAGGCATACTATAGAAACCCCCCAGGTACGAAATTTAAAGGAATATTACACTTTTATTGTTTCACTTTAAGCATTATTAAAATCACTGCTCCTGAAAAAACGGCCATTTTTAAAACTTTTTTTTCCATTGATACATGTCCCCTGGGGCAGGACCCAGGTCCCCAAATACTTTTTATGACAATACCATGCATATAAGCCTTTAAAATTAGCACTTTTTCATGTTCGTGTCCCATAGACTTTAATGGTGTTCGCGTGTTCGAATGAAGTTTTTGCCTGTTCGCCTGTTCTGGATGCGAACCGAACGGGGTGGGGGGTGTTCGGCTCATCCCTACTCTTCGGTCTTCATTTTTTATTATATAAAGGATTAGTATTCTGTAGTGTATGAAATATTTTTTTCCATATGATTAATATTGTTAATTCTAGTTTTCAAATGTGCTAGAGGAACTGATGGCGATTTCCAGTGGAATGCCATCAACCAGTGAATTGCTACACAAATTGTATGGATTAGCCTCATAATATGGGTGGGAAGCCCAATGATAGGGGCAAATAGGAGACAGTTGTATAGAGTTAAGTTTATACTACTATTTGAAATTTTAGATGTAGATTTTAATACATTTTAGAGTAGAATTTTTTGGAAATAAACAGTATCTCCTGGGGATGAGTGATCAATTGATTTGTGTTATACTTGAGTTTATAAACGTGGGTGGGTTTTACTGATTGATTAAGTTTGCGTGCAAACATTGTAGAATATGTATTGCTAGATAAAAAAAAATTTGCTTTTGACCAGCGGAGTGCTTTTTCTGCTTTAAATGTGAGTAATGAGTCTATATCAATGCGTTTTTGGAAATTATTTTATGGATGCCTGGGTCATGTGAGTTGGTATGATCTTTATATAGGTTGTGGAGATCTTTAGTAAGAGTGAATTTTTCCCATTTTTTTCTATTATATTATGCTGCTCTTTTAATGAGGTGCCCTCTTAATACTGCTTTATGGGCTAGCCATAATGTAGATGGAAAAATATCTGGGGTTGAATTCAGTGAAAAATAATCTTTTATTTCTGCTGCGATCTCTTGTTGGTGAATGGGGTCTGTTAGTGATGATTCATTAATTCTCCATGAGTATGGGGTGGAGGTAAGGGCAATAAATTGTGTACTAAGAGTGACAATATGGTGATCTGACCAGGAACAAGGGTGTATTGCTGCATCGTGGGTGTTGGCTAAGATTATTGGGGTGAAAAATATATGATCTATTCGTGAATATGAATCATATGGGTGTGAGTAAAAGGTATACTCACGTGTACCTACATTTAATGCTCTCCAAGAGTCTATCAGTTGTAAATCGTTTATGTGTGAAATAGTTGTTTTTTAAAATGTTTTTGAATTCTGGTTTTGTTTGCTACGATCAAGGTTAGGCTGGAGCACTGAGGGAACAGGTACATTTTTTAAGTGTAGCTCCAGCCAAAAAAACTATTTTTAAGCTTTTTGGATAGCATAGGGAAGGGTTAACACCCCTGTAATGTTTGTTTTGCTGTCTGTGTCCCTGTTCAGAAGATTTCACCTCACTTTCTGTCCCTATGAAAATTGGATTTTGAAAATTTTGGGTTGTTGTGGAAGCAAGACTTGGTGATAAAGCATCAGTGGAGGTACCTTCTTCCCATAATAACATACAAGAGGGAATTTCGCTTCCTAAGAGTAGATTTCCTTTCACTTCCTGTTGTCTCCCTCTGTTTTTAAGTAGGAGTCGTTTGTAAGTCGGATGTTTGTAACTAGGGGACCGCCTGTACCTGATTTCAGAGTGCCGATTGGTGCTCACGTGACCAGCCATCTCTCTCCTTCCTCGGCCTGATAGCTGCAGTGAGCGGGGCTGAGATTCCCCTGCTGACGCCAGTCAGGACGGAAAGAGGAGGAGAGAGCCGGCCGGTCATGTGAGCGCTGATCGGCACTCTCAAATCAGGTATATAGCTGCATTTTTTTAATAGGGTATAGACACAGTGGCAGATTACATTATTAAACAGAGAAGATGGTGTGAATTGAAAACTGTAATTTTAGCAGCAGGAGTGGAGGGGGGCGGGCACGGACACAATGCTGACAGGCAGGGAGGGAGGGGGGAGAGGACAGAGGAGGACAGGAGAGCAGCGGATGACAGAGGCAAATAAACTGACCACGGTGTCAGAGCTCAGCAGCCATCATGAACTGTGGTCAGTGTACAGGGGGAGGGCAGAACCAGGCAGGATCAGACAGGTATTTCAGGTGTTACAGGGGGCCAAATTACACAGCACAAACTCTGTGCTGTATAACATGCTTTAACCACTTCATTACCGGGCCATAGTCAAATTGTGATTTGTAGACGCTATAACTTTTGTGCAAACCAATCAATATACGCGTATTGCGATTTTTTTACCAAAAATATGTAGAAGAATACGTATCAGCCGAAACTGAGGAAAAAATTAGTTTTTTTTTTTTTTAAATTGGGATATTTATTATAGCAAAAAGTACAAAATATTGTGTTTTTTTCAAAATTGTCGCTCTTCTTTTGTTTATAGCGCAAAAAATAAAAACCGCAGAGGTGATCAAATACCACCAAAAGAAAGCTCTATTTGTGGGGAAAAAAGGACGTCAATTTTGTTTGTGTACAACGTCGCACGACCGCGCAATTGTCGTTTAAATTGCGACAGCGCTGAAAACTAAAAATTGGTCTGGGATGGAAGGGGGTGAAAATGCCCTGTATTGAAGCGGTTAAAGGAACAGGATCCATTTTTTTTTTTTTAGGGTAACAAACGTTTTAACAGAAAGCTGAGAAGTTTTTGAATAAGCCATGAATATATTTCTTAACACATACTTTTCTTTTGTTAGAGAACTGGCTTGTCCAAGTATAGACCTGTATGTATGGCAGATGAAGCTGCTATCTTCTGCTCAAACCTTTCGTTTTCTGAGCGGAAGCTTTTTCTCTGGCCTTCACTGCCAATTCAAAGGTTCCACTCAGCATGGCATTTTACCTGTTGTATAGTTCAAACACATCCTCAGAGCATTTGAATCTTCTTGTGCCTGGGGCCTTAGACACTACTATAGATTTTTGATAATACATCTTTGAAACAGTATTGCCCTGGTTATATTCTTAGGCTTGAAGCAAAAAAAAAGCATGAACTGTCAAAAATTGCTTCGTTAATGATTCTCCAGTCACAGTAAAACATATATTAAATTTTGGTGTATATGTCAGGAAAAAGAAAACATTTTCATCTGAGATTGCTTTTAACAATTGATGATGTAACATCTGGATTTAAAAAAAAAAATCCAGTTGCCTCCATTTTGCGGTAATATAGGTCTTAGAGGCTTTACTGCCGTGTTCAGAGCGACAGATCCTATTCAGTTTCATTGTGTAGTATATATTTGTTGTTGTGCCATTTGCTCTGGAAGGTTCTGCAATTTCACAACTTGATGTCTAAATTGGGAAAATCATGTGACTGACAGGCTAAATAAAATGGAACAGCAGCCCTGAAAAGGTTTTCTTTCTTTACAATTCCACAACCATTATAAAAGATGGAATCTGTCTGACAATTGGAAGGAAGTTACATCTCTATCGGGGAATAAAGACCCGTCTGTCACAAATGGGTTTTAACAGTGGACTGAGTTTTTACTTCAGCCGCTATGAAAAAAACAAAACGTTCTGATGCTTTAATGTAGACTTTGTATTGTATATAGATTTCTGATAAACAAGCTAAGCTTTTACTTCACTATAAATGATCAGATGTGAACTAGAACTGCTTTAAATAATGTGCCCAGTGTTAACCTTTCTGGTTAATAAGAATAAAAGAAAAAAATTGCATGCTGCCATGTTAACATTTTATGTGTACAGATGACATTTGATCTTGTGTTATGTGCATTGTTTGATCCGGAAAGGTACCATTTAGTTGTTTTAGAAGCAGAATGTATTGTAATTGTTTGCTGTAATGCTTTTGTTCGAACTGGGAACAGCAACATCACAATCCATATTTAAGGGTTTGTCATAAAGATAATGTGCCTAATGTACAACCAAATAGTTAGGATATTACATATTCCCAATGACAGTAATAACAGCAGAAGTTATTGACACTTAAAGGGTCCCTTCACACTTTTGTGGTGGGTTACTGCATGTTCCTTAACCACTTGACCAGGCTATTTTTTGCGATACGGCACTGCGTTATTTTAACTGACAATTGCATGGTCATGCAATGCTGTACCCAAATAAAGTTTGTGTCCTTTTTTTCCCACAAATAGAGCTTTCTTTTGGTGGTATTTGATCACCTTTGGGTTTTATATTTTTTTGCACTATAAACAAAAAAAAAAATTTAAAAAATGAAAAAAAGAAAAAACAAAACATTTTTTACTTACTGCTATAAAACATATCCAATAAAAAATCTAAACCCTTCATAAATTTAGAGCAATATGTATTCTGCTACAAATTTTTGGTAAAAGAAATCCCAATAAGCGTATATTGATTGGTTTGTGCAAAACTATGGGATATATACTGGATTTTTTATTTATTTAACCATTTCCTTACTGGGCCTTTTCTGCACTCTTCTCCTTTTTTTGCTAGAAAATTACTCAGAAACCCCCAAACATTATTTATGTTTTTTTAGCAGAGAACATAGAGAATCAAATGGCAGTCGTTGCAACTTTTTATGTCACACAGTATTTGCGCAGCAATTTTTCAACTGTTTTTTTTTTTTAAAGAAAAAGTTTAATGAATATAAAAAAGAAATAACACTAAAGTTAGCCCATTTTTTTTGTATACTGTGAAAGATGATACTGTAGGTGTGAAGTCCACTTAAAAAAAACCTGTACCGAAAAAAATATGGATGCTGCCATTGTTGACCTCTTCTTAAAAGTGCTAGTATTCTGATTGTCATTATGTTCAACACTGACCTGGAAAAATTATGCTGGTCTAAAGCTTTGAGTTCACAGGCTGCTGGTTTGGTTGTGGTGGTCAGACCCAGATAGTGTTGAATCTAAAGACAGCAAAGAAACTAGCATATTTAGAAGAATATTTAGGGAATTTTCGTTAGTGCTTAGTGAATGAGGGGAAATTTTACTTTGCAAATAATACCCAATCACGTGCAAGGAAATAAAAAGCATTTTTTGCTTGAACATGGTTGATGGAAGTCACCAGAGTTTTCCCTCAATCACTTAGCTCTGGAGATAATTCTGATGCAACTTTCTTTGTAACATGAACAGACCATTTTGCCTTTAATAAATCAACCCACAGTGTTCAGTGCACTCTGCAGATTTTGTTTCTTTGTCAAATTTGTTTATTGAAGTTTTATAAGTCAGGGAGCAGGTTCAAAAGCAATACAGGAATATACAATAGTAAGGTACAGTATAACATTATAATATGACAAAAGATAAAGCTGTCTCTTACTTTAAACAAAAAATTGTCAACTCAGAGAGACATTTCCTATAGTGTTAAGAAAGCAAAAATGTCTAAACATAGACTATGATAAAATAATGGAATCTCAATAAAATTATAATTTGAGAATATCTAAAGTTTTAAATAAAAGAAGCGTTAAGGAATTGCGGCTCTCATATTTCAAGTAAGAGTAAGTTCCAATGGTTAATAACGTCATAGAAACATGAAAAAAAGTGACGCTATTTAACCTGATGAAGAGCAAGGAGTATAAGAAAGGAAAAAGAAAGGTAGGATAGCGAAAGGGTTAGAAAAGAGAGTAAAGAGGAGAGAGGAAAGGAAATGAAAGGGAAGGGATCTCCGAGGTAAGGCGTGTTTTCAACCATATATTAAATATGAGAAAATGAAAATGCATGAGAAATTTACCCAGGCATCAATAAGGTTGCATCGAAATTAGAAGGCAGGAAATGTGTCGTCCAAGGAAGCCATATATTCTTGAATTTAGGAATTTTGTCATGCGTTATAGCCTCTGTTTTGGCATAAACCATGGCTTGATTAATTCTATAACTAGTTTCAGTTAATATCAGGGTACGAGTTTTCCAGGCTTTAGCGATTGTTTGTTTCGCGGCTGTAGTAATCTGCAGCATTAGCTTGAACTGATTATTAGAGAGAATTGTCGGTTTTAAATTCAAAAGCGCAATCAAGGGATCAGGAAGGATGGACACTGCAAATAATGTCGAGATCATGCGGAATATGTTTTTCCAAAATCTTTTGACAATTGGACAGGTCCACCAAATATGAAAATGTGATCCAGGTTCAGTACAGCCTCGAAAGCAAGAGGAGGAGTAATTGGGGGCAAATTTCGCAATTCTAGTAGGAACTAAGTACCAACGTGTAAGTACTTTGTAGTTGGTTTCTAAAGCAGCTATATTTTGAGAGGAGGATTTTGTAGTAGTCCAAATCTTATCCCATTTTCTTGTTTCCAATGAGAATCCAAGATCAGATTCGCACTTAGCTACATATGTGGGCGGACTAGAATCCGATTTAGAAATGAGTTGGGCATAAATGTTCAAAATAAGTCCTTTTGTATGGGGGTCATGTTTACATATGTTTTCAAAGTATGATAATTTATCGAGTGCAAGTCTTCCTTGGATATTAGGCATATAAAAATTTTTAATCTGAAAATATCGGAAAATTTCGGAGTTTGGAAGTTCGTGACTATTACTTAAGTCTGCTAATGTTTTAAAGGAATTAGAGGAAGTAAGATCATGTAATTGGGTCAATTTAAAGGTGGTCCATGTTTTAAAGGTTTTAGGAAATTTCCAGACAGGATAAAAAAGAGGATTTTTAAGGAACGATAAGAGTGGATTATGAGGAGATTGTAAACCACATAACAATTTAAATCTGTCCCATATTGCAAGAGATTGTTTAGTTATCGGATTTGTAAATTTTTTCCGGCAAGGGGGCTGTATCCACAGGAGATTGGATATTGATAATGGGTCACAATCTATAGACTCCAGAGCTACCCAAAGTGGTATTTCAGTTGTCGCATGGTATTTAGGTATTTGTGTCAAATGAGCCGCATGGTAATAGGTAGATAAATTAGGAAATCTGAGACCACCTTTACGTTTTGAAAGATATAAAGTATGTTTAGGTAAGCGGGGTTTTGAAGAGCCCCAAACAAAGGTTGTTATTTTACGCTGCATTATTCTTAAAAAATATGTTGGGACCGAAATAGGTAAAACCCTGAAAAGATAAAGAAATTTAGGTAATATAGCCATCTTAATAACATTGATTTTACCAATCCAAGATATAGGGAGAGAAGACCACTGAGTTAATAAGTTGGTAATCTGTGGTAATTTGGTAATCGTAAGATAGGTGGAAAATTCATCCTAAATAGCTCAGAGAGATAAGGCGTAAGATTAATTCCTAAATATGGAAGACTGGTAGTAGACCATGTGAAAGGGAGAGATGTTTGTGCCTGTTGTACATCTGAGGGGGATAGGGAGATGTTTAGTGCCATAGATTTTTGAGGATTAATGACTAGACCAGAAATATGAGCAAATTGATCAAGTTTTCGGAGAAGATTAGGAGCGGAAATATGTGGAGAGGACATAAAGATTAAGATGTCGTCTGCAAAGAGACAGGTTTTGTGATGATGTCCAGCTAACTCAAGGCCTTTAATTGAGGGATCAGAGCGAATTGATTGGGCAAGGGGTTCAATGAGTAAGGCAAATATAAGTGGGGATAGTGGGCAACCCTGTCTCGTACCTCTGCAGATGTCGAATGTGGTTGATTTATACCCTGCATATTTGACACACGCCTTGGGTTTATCATATAAAGAAGAGATCCAACTAAGGAAATGAGGGCCAAATCCCCCGCATTGTAAGACATAGCGTAGGTAGGGCCAAGAAACTGTATCAAATGCTTTTTTGATATCTAGAGATAAAAAACAAAGTGGGATTTTCCTTAATTTGGCAATATGCATCAATAGTGTCGCTCTACGTATATTATCCCCCGCTTGACGCTTTGGGATGAAGCCTACTTGATCTCTATGTATTAAAGAGCCAACTATATTATTTAGGTGAGTTGCTAAAACTTTTGCTAAAAGTTTGATGTCTAAATTAGGCAGCGAGATGGGTCTGTAATTAGAGCAAGATGTTTCATCAGAGTGGGGTTTAGGTATCATTGAAATAATTGCAGTTAATGTTTCAGTTCTAAAGCTATGTCCGTTTAATAGGGAATTAAGGGCTTCAGTCAATACTGGAGCTAGGATAGAAGCAAATTTTTTGTAATACAAGGCTGAAAGGCCATCTGGGCCTGGGCATTTATTCAACTTAAGGGATTTAATGGCCATCACGAGTTCATTAGTGGATATTGGGTTTTCAAGGCACTCGCGATGAGCCGGGGGAATAGTTGGAAGAGTGAACTTTGAAAAGAAGGAGTCTGCTGAGGCTTGATCTAGAGGATCTTCCCTGTTATATAGGGAGGTAAGATGTTTTTGGAAGGCATTTAGGATTTTTATAGGGTTACTGGTATATGTACCTTGGGATAACTTCAACCGTATTGGTTTAGAAGGGCGATTTATCCTAATAAGGGCCCGGGCAAGAAGTGTACTAGGCTTATTGGCTTTAAAATAAAATAAGTGTCCGGATTAACGTATCGTTTTATCCGCTGAGTCCAAAAGGAAAAGGTCAAGATCAAGGCGTGTTTTATCTAATATTAATTTTGTTATAGGAGAGGGGTTAGATTGGAAGAGCACATGTGCAGAATTAAATTCTGCTCCTAGTTTTTGCTGCTTTAAGCGCTTTTCTTTTTGAGAAAAGAGGCCTGGTGAATACAAACACCTCTAATCACCGGTTTATGTGCCTCCCAAAGTGTAATTGAGGAGATATCAGGAGTTGCGTTATTAACCAGATATTCTTTTAAAGCCTTTTCCAAATCTAAGAAATGAGATCGATGTGATAATATAGAATTATTGATAAGCCATGTGGGGTCATGTGCTTTAGGAATTAAAGAAGTAAATGTTGTTAGTACAGCACTATGGTCTATCCACCCAAATGGTATAAGTGAAGAGGAAAGGAGTTCTGGGGTCATGCCAATTGCGATCAATATATGATCTATTCGGGAGAATGACTTATGTGGATGGGAATAAAAAGTGAATTGTCGTTTTGTGGGATTATTTTCACGCCAAGAGTCTAATAAAGAGTACTGTTGGAGTAATTGTTGGAAGGTATGCTTTCGCGAATTAGAGGCAATAGGTATTGGGGATTTGTCTAAGAACGGATATAGGACTTGGTTTGAGTCACCACAGATTAACAGTGTGCTCATTTTGTGGGTATCGATCACATGTAGCAAGTGGGAAAGAAATGATGTTGGAGTTTTGTTCGGGGCATAATAAGATACCACTGTAATTGGGGAATCGCATAAAAACCCCATTAGTATCAGGTATCTCCCTTCAGGGTCTTTAATTTCTTTTTGGAGAGAGAAAGGTGTTGTGCGATGGAATGCTACCAATACTCCTCTTTGTTTGGTTTCAGCCGAAGCTGTAAAAACTTGTGGGTAAAAAGGGCTAAAGTATTTGGGAGTTGCTGTAGTAGTAAAGTGCGTCTCCTGGAGACACACAACATGTGCCTTGGTTGATGCCAATGAGCGAAACACTTTAGTTTGTTTCTGTGGTATATTTAAACCCTGTACATCTAAAGTAAGTACATTTAAAGGAGCCATAAGAAGGGTATAAAAGACATATGGTCAAAATTAGTCTTTACAATTTGTGTTGCTACACTTACCTCGGAGAAGACTAAGAACAAGTAGAAGAGTAAGAAGAAGTATGTAAGATAAAGAAGGGGGGTAAGGTTTATATAGACAATCAACATTAAGTTTAATTATGCGGATAAGTAAGAAAGTGGCGTACTGGGTGCGCAAAAATACGAACCCAGAGGTCTAATAGCTATCCAGGGTATTCCCCAAAATTAACAGGAAGGAAGAATACCCAAAGATAGAGAGATGGGGAGAGCAGTGACATTCTCCCGAGACCACGACAGCCAAAACATATATGAATAAAATAAAGTATACTAACACCCAAAAACGGCTATAATAAGTGATAAGTAAGGGGATAGGGAAAGAGAAAAAAAAAAAAAGGGGGATGGGAAAAAAGGGGGGCCAGAGAAAAAAAAAAAAAAAAGGAGGGATGGGAAAGGAGGGTGAGAAGGAGTAAGAAAACATTGAGTTGAAGCATATTACACATCTATGTACGGTATAAACTTACGTACCAGGTTTGTTAACCATATAATTAATAAGGGCAGGAGGGAAGGGGCAAAAAAAAAAAAAAAAGGGGGAAGGAAACTATAAATTTGGTACACAAAAAGTGAAATATCTAGGAGAATTGAGGTTAGGGGTAAGAATGAGCTCTATGCACTCATAACGTTATCAATTATTATTATTATTATTATACAGGATTTATATAGCGCCGACAGTTTACGCAGCACTTTACAACATTAGGGCAGACAGTACAAGTACAATACAATTCAATACAGGAGGAATCAGAGGGCCCTGCTCGTTAGAGCTTACAATCTAGGAGGGAGGGTCAAGTTATACAAAAGGGTAATAGCTGTGGGGGATGAGCTAATGGAGAAAATAGTGCAGTTGTTAGATGGAGGCAGGATAGGCTTCTCTGAAGAGGAAAGTTTTCAGGGATCGCTTAAAAGTGGATAAATTTGGAGACAGTCTGACAGATTGGGGTAGGGAATTCCAGAGGATAGGCGAGGCTCGGGAGAAGTCCTAAAGGCGGATATGGGAGGAGGTGATGAGGGAGCTAGAGAGCAGGAGGTCTTGGGAGGAATGGAGATGGCGATTAGGTTGGTATTTTGAGACTAGGTTAGTGATGTAGCTGGGGGCAGAGTTGTGGATGGATTTGTAACTTATTGTTAGTATTTTGAATTTAATTCGTTGGGTGAGTGGTAGCCAATGGAGGGATTGGCAGAGAGGGGTAGCAGACACTGAGCGGTTTGTAAGGTGGATGAGTCTGGCAGCTGCATTCATGATGGACTGAAGGGGGGATAGTCTATTTAAAGGTAAGCCAATGAGGAGTGAGTTGCAGTAGTCAAGGCGAGAGATAAACAGGGAGTGAATCAGGAGCTTTGTGGTTTCACTGGTTAGAAAGAGACATAGTTTAGAGATGTTGCGGAGGTTGAGGCGGCAAGCTTTGGAAAGTGATTGGATGTGGGGCCGAAAGGAGAGTTCAGAATCCAGGATAACACCTAGCACCCTGACATGTGGGGACGGGTGGATGGTTTTGCCAAGTCAGGGGAAGAGGCACGTGGGGGAGGAAATATTATTTAGACAAGTTGAGTTTGAGGAAATAGTGTGACATCCATACAGATATGTTGGTTAGTAAGTTAGTGATGCGTGAGGAGACTGATGGAGTGAGTTGAGGGGTGGAGAGATAGATTTGTGTGTCATCAGCATAGAAATGATATTGAAAGCAGTGAGAGGCTATCAACTGACCCAGGGAAGAGGTGTAGATTGAAAATAAAAGAGGTCCAAAAACAGAACCTTGGGGGACCCCGACAGAGAAGGGAAGAGGAGTGGAGGAAGTAGACACTGAAGGTGCGTTAGGATAGGTAGGATGAGAGCCTGAAGAGCACAGTCACGGAGACCGAGGGAGTAAAGTTTTTTGAGGAGGAGGGGGTGGTCAACTGTGTCAAAGGCAGCTGAAAGTTCCAGAAGTAGGAGTACAGAATAGTGTCCGTTGGTTTTTGCCGTTAGTAGGTCATTTGTGAGTTTTAAAAGAGCAGTTTCTGTGGAGTGTTGAGGGCGAAATCCAGATTGAAGGGGATCAAGAAGGTTGTTTTTAATGAGGCGGTCACTCGGTTGTAAACCAGGCATTCAAGGAGTTTAGAGGAAAAGGGGAGCAAGGAGATAGGGCGTAGGTTGTTAAGACTGGTAGGGTCCAAGGACGGCTTTTTGAGTATGGGGGTGACCAGTGCATGTTTTAGAGCATCGGGGAAGATGCCATTAAGGATGAGTTGAGGGTAAAGATGTTAACATTTGCCAACCTATCTAATGGCATAATGAAAAAAAAAAAAAAAGGGGGAAAAAGCAGAATATGCTTGCAAATCCAAAAAAAAAAATATGAATCTATCAGTCCATAGTATCTGCAAGGTTTTTATCAGGAGAATTATGGCGACTGCGTTTAGATGAATTTTGGCGACTTCTGTCATCTTTGGCAGAATCTCGTGATGGATCAGGTGTAATACCACGGCGAGGACCATTTGAAGTAGAGGATCTATCTATGAGATGTAGATTTTGCAAGGTATTTTGCAACTCATCATAAGATCTGCAGGTATATTTGGTACCTTGATAAGTAAAACGTACAGAAAACGGGAATCCCCATTGATAAGCTGTTTGATTGATTTGAAGAAGAGGTTTTAAGGCTCGCCGTTTAGCGACTGTAATTGGGGAAAGATCGGCGAATAGCTGGTAAGGGTGAACCTGAAAAGTGAGGGAGTCTTTTCCTCTTGCTGCAGCCAAAATTTGCTCTTTGGTGCGAAAAAAATGTAACTTTGCAATTATATCGCGAGGTGGACCTTCAGTTTTGCGTGGCATTAAAGCCCTATGAATTCGATCAAATTCCAATCGATCAATTGGGATTGACGGCATTAATTCTTGGAATAAAGCAGTGATGGTCTATTGAAGATCAACAATTGCCTCAGGAATTCCACGGATGGTATTCTCAAAATCTTCCAGACGCATTTGCAAAGTGAGGTTTTCCTCTTTAAGATTTTCCAGTTCACAAACACGGGACTGTACATTTGTTTCCACATCTTCTACTCTATTTTCAAGGTCTGATGTACACTGGCCTAATTCTCTGATTTCTTTAGTCAGGCTTTCTGTGATATGCTTTGATATCTGCTTTAGTGCCTTTTGTAGCATCGTTTCAAACTGCTTTATAATATTAGGATGTAAGGTGTCCATTACTGCAGTTTGTGAAGAAGCAGTATATTCAATATCATATTCAGCTGTGTCAGCTGTATCATCCTGTGGCTGCTGTTTCTGCCTCTGCTTAGCAGCACGAGAAGAGCTTGTGTGAGGTGAGGGGGGAGGTACCATTTTAGACATAGCCCTGGCAGAGTTTCTCTGGAATTCTTCTTTATTATACTTTTGGGACGAGCCCCGACAAACACCATAATGTGTCCCCTTTACCTCAGTAAAGATATGCAGCTCTTTGTATACTTCACTCGAAGCCGTGCGGGTGTTTAATCTGGCCGCGAAGTCCCGGGAGATACAGAGCTTCAGCGGGACATGTCTGCCTCAGCTGGCTCCGCCTACCTCCCTTCCCACTCTGCAGATTTTGAAGTGTTGCAGCCATTTAGCTATTAACTCCCTGAAATGAATTGTCCAAAAATGTAAATCCTTTGTTTAAATGTTCTTCCAAAGTTGCTGCCTCTGCTGTCCAATTGACAATAGGTAAGCCCATATTGTTTCACAATAATCTGATTTTATGTAGATTAGTTAGAAACATATTACTTTGCTTCCCTATAAAAAAAATAAAAAATGGCAGCCAATCCAAGATTTCTAATATTTCAATATGATGACATAGCACTGAATTGCATAATGTATGCCATGATCTCATGCCCAGGCTCTCAAATTCATTATTTTATAGGTACAGGGGGTCCTCGGGTTACAAACAAGTTAGGGACTGTAGGCTTGTTCTTGAGCTGAATCTGTTTGTAAGTCGGAACAGGTACATTTTTTAATTATAGCTCCAGCAAAAAATACTATTTTTAAGCTTTTTGGATAGTATAGGGAAGGGTTAATACCCCTGTAACATTTGTTTTCCTGTCTGTGCCCCTGTTCAGAAGATTTCACCTCACTTTCTGTCCCAATGACAATTGGATTTTGAAAATTTTGGGTTTTTGTGGAAACAAGCCTTGGTGATAGAGCATCAGTGGAGGTACCTTTTTCCCCATAATAGCTCTTACAGGAGAGAATTTCCCTTCCTAGGGGTAGATTTCCTCTCACTTCTGTTGTCTCCCTCCGTTTGTAAGTAGGAGTCGTTTGTAAGTCAGATGTTTGTAACTAGGGGACCCCCTTTAATAGCAATCATAAAGCATGACAGTAAAATTAATTTGCATTTGTATATTGATCTTTATGGCTTGGAGTTTTC
Organism: Aquarana catesbeiana; assembly: GCF_042186555.1. Lineage (NCBI taxonomy): Eukaryota > Metazoa > Chordata > Amphibia > Anura > Ranidae > Aquarana > Aquarana catesbeiana. The sequence goes on along the minus strand of NC_133326.1, from coordinate 200,417,315 downwards.
AGTTTTACTTTACCAATGGAAGCAAGTAGTGAAGGCCATTTGTAGCTCTAATTTAATCTTTTTGGCTGCAGAAAAAAAAAAAAACATTGGCTATCAGGTTAGGAGAAAAAGAACTTTGTATTCCTTTCCATTATTTTGAGCATGCGATCTCCCTTTTCTTTCATGGTATGTGAGAAAATGCACTTGATGTTTATTGGACCAAACTGCAAAGTCTTGTATCTGTACATTTACTACAGCAGTCAAAATTCCTGATTAACATCCAATTATATGTACAGTGGTAATGACTGCTGACCATTGCATTTGTTCAGATGAGTGGTCATCAGAGTGCATTGTGAACTTCAATGATACCTTAAAGTTATTTCAGTTGCAGTGTGGACACTCTAACTAATGAAGGTCTGAGCCAGATAATTGGTCATGGTTTATTGATATGGAGACTGCTGACACATCATTCTGTAAGGATCCTTTAACACTACTTGTTGGCTTCAAGCATAATGCTTTATAAACGTTTTTAAACTCCATGGATAAGAATCTGGGAGTTAGTCTACAGATCATATATATGAAATAAAGCAAAAATTATAAGAACACTGTTTAACGCAGTTGTATTTTCATTTAAAAAGCCTTAAAAGTATTTTTCACAACTAGCGTACGCATTTGAGTCTGTATTTATTAAGGGTCATATGATCCCTTGTAGAGACCTTGATTAAGGAGTTCAGCTTGTTTTACTGTACACATGGAGGAAGCTTGTAGCTTTAAAAGTAAGGTAGGACATAAATGAGGTGCATTTAGCAACGGTTTCGTTACATGGGGTTTTGTGCGGTAAGAAAAACGAAATTTGACTGCGTCCAGGACCGATTTATTGCAGCTATCTGCACATGACTGCAGGTAATCGCAGTGTACTATTTCACCTGCATATAGCAGTGGCAACAAGGAAAGAAAAACAGGAAGCACATCAGAAATGGCAAGAATGTTCCAACGCAGCTAAACGCAGCCACATGTAAACGCACGCAAACGCAGGTAATCGCAATGTACAACTGCAAGTGATCGCTGTGCCTGGAGTCTTGGAATTTCAAAATAAAAAACATGCTTTTAACAGTGGCAGAACAGCCACCCGTGTGAAAGGGGCCTAAAACTAGGATCCTGAGATAATGATTGCCTGGGATTCTGCTTAAGGCCCCTTTCACACTTGTACAAACTGAAAGTCGCGTGATTTTGACATGACTTTGCCGTGCAACTTTGACGCGACTTGAAGCAATGCCTGTATAATCTTGAGGTCTAAGGACCAAAGTAGTGCAGAGACTACAGTAAAACCTTGGTTTGGGAGTAACTTTGTTTGAGAGCATTTTGCAAGGCAAGCAAACTTTTTAAATACATTTTGACTTGATATACAAGCGATGTCTTGATATACAAGTAGCGTCCTGTCACAACTGAGTATAAAAGAGAAGAGAGGCGCCTCTAAGTATAGCAATACAGTTACATTTAATGAAGGTACAACATTTAGAAACTCACATGGTTGATGATTAAAACAGGCACATCTAAGTAGGTCAGGCATCTGGGGTAAAGATGTCCACATAGACCGTCCTCCTCATTGCCATCAACGTCATTTCTTCCACGCTGTGCTCCACGAGTGGTTCAAGCCTCGCTTTCAGATCGCTCTACTTCAGGGTAGTCTTCCCGGTCACAATTGAAGACAGCTTTACCCCGGATGCCTGCATACTTAGATGTGCCTCTTTTAATCATCTACCATGTAATTGCTAAATGTTGTACCTTTATTAAATGCAACCATAATGCTACACTTAGAGGCGCCTCTCTTCTTTTTTATACTCTGTAGCTCCTGCTGGATTTTGCTTCTAATCCCCTTGTGGAGGCTGCCATTTGTGGACGGACATTTTATGGTTACACAACCTATCACATTGCTATAATCTTTTTATATGGACTATAAACTGAAGGACTTATGAATAAATGGTTGTGGAATGAATCATTTGAGTTTCCATTATTATTGTTAGGGGAATGAATTATGCTCACAATCCAAGGTTTTACTGTACTTTGAAGTCACACAGATATAAACGGTACTCATTGGAAATCACTTTGCAGTCCCAAGTCGCAGCACAAGTGTGAAAGGGACCTAAAGTGGCAAAAAACAAACATTCATTTTTAAGATATATTATTTGTAAAATTCTTTTAATTGAAATGCTTGATGGTTTTTCCACAAGAAATTGACCTAAAATGGGTCTGTAATGCCGCGTACACACGGTCGGACTTTTCGTCTACAAAAGTCCGACAGCCTGTCCGACAGACTTCCGGCGGACTTCCGGCGGACTTTCGGCGGACTTGCAGCAGACTTTCTAACGAACGGACTTGCCTACACACGACCACACAAAAGTCCGACGGATTCGTACGTGATGACGTACACCGGACTAAAATAAGGAAGTTCATAGCCAGTAGCCAATAGCTGCCCTAGCATGGGTTTTTGTCCGTCGGACTAGCACACAGACGAGCGGATTTCGGGGTCCGTCGTAGTTACGACGTAAAGATTTGAAGCATGTTTCAAATCTAAAGTCCGTCGGATTTGAGGCTGAAAAAGTCTGCTGAAAGTCCGGAGAAGCCCACACACGATCGGATTACCAGCCAGCTTTAGTCCGTCGGCGTCCGTTGGACTTTTGTAGATGAAAAGTCCGACCGTGTGTACGCGGCATAAGAGTTTCTCCTTTAAGTTCACTTGGTAGGGTAGAAATATGAGAACTGATATTGCTTTTTTGTTTATAAAGATGCTGGATCCTTTCAATCTCTATTTGATAAATTACCAATCTGGAAGTATATACATGTCAGGTGGTTTGACATCTCTCTGGCTGCATGCTTGTGCCTGGTCAGTGACTCACTGGGTAGTGAAGCACAGATCAGTGTAACAGGATGGGTAATCAGCTGAATGATCAGACAGAGGTAGTAAGTGTTAAGTGCAGTTTACTAAACAGTTAGAAGATATAATGCAAAACAGGGTCAGAATGGCAAAATGCATGCATACGGTGCAAAAAATGAATAATAATGAAAAAAAATAAACAGATTATGAAAGCTGAACAAACATGGACTCTTCAAAACAATGTCTCTGTGGCTCAACCAGTATAACATGTTGCTGCATAGTTTCTACAAGACTTTATAATAACAGGGAGTCTAACTAAGAATCAATAATTGTGGAAGTAAAATCACCTGTTTGATTTATACGTACAGGTAAGCTTTTTCCACAGTGCAGGTATGCACAGCATATTTGCACATTATGGCACACTTAACCAGCAAAGTGGTTTCTTTCATGCCACCATGTCTGCGGTCCTCTTCATGGCTGGCATTTCCATCTTCACCTGGATTCACATTTTCGACTATTTTGAATGACTGCATGGGTATGATGTAACTCCGTAAATATAGTTGTATTTGGGAAATGAGCTCAGTAAATTTCATAAAGTCAGCTACTTTGGGCTGACTGAACTGCCTTTTTTTATACTTAAGTTTTGCTACCAAAAATCAGACAACTGAAAATACAAAACTTTTGTGACCAGGGGATATATGGCTGTGTCAGTTTATTGGTGAGGATTCGTATGTATTTCGATCTATAAGGTTTATATCTCAATAAAAGAATTTGGGTTATTTACTAAAAATTGGAGCGTGCAAAATCTGGTGAAGCTCTGCATGGAATCCAATTAGCTTCCAGGTCAAAGCCTAATGCTGCGTACACACGAGCGGACTTTACGGCAGACTTTGCCCGGCGGACTTTTCGACTGACTTTACGACGGACTTTCTGAATGAACGGACTTGCCTACACACAATCAACCAAAGTCCGACGAATTCGTACGTGATGACGTACGACCAGACTTAAATAAGGAAGTTCATAGCCAGTAGCCAATAGCTGCCCTAGCGTGGCTTTTTGTCCGTCGAACTAGCATACAGACGAGCAGACTTTTCGACCGGACTCGAGTCCGTCGGATAGATTTGAAACATGTTTCAAATCTAAGTCCGTCCAACTTTTGAGAAAACAAAGTCCACTGGAGCCCACACACGATTGAATTGTCCGACGAAATCCGGTACACTGGACCAAGTCTGAAGTAAAGTCCGCTCGTGTGTACGTGCATTAGGCCCCTATCACACGGGACAAATCCGCTTGGCAGACTCTGAACTTGTGAGTACCCCATTTTAGGGAATGTACTTTACTAAACTTTTTAAAAACGTTATTACACCATCCAGTCTTTTCTTCTCATTCTCCTATACTGTGGAACTACTGCCTATGCTGTGCACCTGCATACCAATACTGAGCCTTGGGAGGACTCCAAAGCGTGTTTTGACACGCGTTTTGAGTGTTTGAATGTCACAGCTGAGTCACAGGCTCTGAGGTGAGCGGCTTTCCCTGGGGGGGGGGGGGGTCACTGTATGTACACTGGAGCATGGTTTTTTAAGCACAGATTACTTTGAGCATGTTGGATTTTTATGGACAATTTCATATACCCTTATTGTTGAACACGGATCACTTAATTAATTAATTAAATTATACATGCATATTGATATTTGATGATTTATATATTTTGCATTGATGTACAGTGATATTTGTTGATTCATATGCATATTTGCACTGAATTAATAATACTACCATATTGCGTTACTAGTGTTAGTAAGTAGTGGTAATACTATGTAACATTTTTTTCAATTTATTATATTCCATTTGGATCTATATTTTTTTGCACACCATTGGCATCATTGTCTTTACACTTTTAGCGCTGCGTATTTTCTTTTCTTTACGCTTTGTATACTCTGCCAACTCAGTTGGAGATCACTATGTTGATCCCCGTTGAGCCGGGGGATGACAGGCCTGTCTCTGCTCACTGTGCAGGGATGGACCTGTCAGAGCAACGCCAGCCTCTATGGGAGATCAGATGAAAACAGTCCTGCCTGTCCATTTTCATCCGATCCCATCTGATCTGCTGGATGAATGGCGAACGTATCGCCATCCGTCTGTTTTGAGCGGATCTTGTCGGATCGGATGGCAAGTGGGTGTCAGCGGTAGGGATGAGTCGAACACCCCCCTGTTCGGTTCGCACCAGAACATGCGAACAGGAAAAAAGTTCGTTCGAACACGCGAACACCGTTAAAGTCTATGGGACACGAACATGAATAATCAAAAGTGCTAATTTTAAAGGCTAATATGCAAGTTATTGTCATAAAAAGTGTTTGGGGACCCGGGTCCTGCCCCAGGGGACATGGATCAATGCAAAAAAAAGTTTTAAAAACGGCCGTTTTTTCAGGAGCAGTGATTTTAATAATGCTTAAAGTCAAACAATAAAAGTGTAATATCCCTTTAAATTTCGAACCTGGGGGGTGTCTATAGTATGCCTGTAAAGGGGCGCATGTCTCCTGTGTTTAGAACAGTCTGACAGCAAAATGACATTTTGAAGGAAAAAACTCATTTAAAACTACCCGCGGCTATTGCATTGCCGACAATACACATAGAAGTTCATTGATAAAAACGGCATGGGAATTCCCCAAAGGGGAACCCCGAACCAAAATTAAAAAAAAAAAATGACGTGGGAGTCCCCCTAAATTCCATACCAGGCCCTTCAGGTCTGGTATGGATATTAAGGGGAACCCCGGCCAAAATTTAAAAAAAAAATGACGTGGGGTTCCCCCTAAATTCCATACCAGACCCTTCAGGTCTGGTATGGATTTTAAGGGGAACCCCGCGCCAAAAAAAAAAAAAAAAAAACGGCGTGGGGTCCCCCCAAAAATCCATACCAGACCCTTATCCGAGCACGCAACCTGGCAGGCCGCAGGAAAAGAGGGGGGGACGAGAGTGCGGCCCCCCCTCCCTCCTGAACCGTACCAGGCCACATGCCCTCAACATTGGGAGGGTGCTTTGGGGTAGCCCCCCAAAACACCTTGTCCCCATGTTGATGAGGACAAGGGCCTCATCCCCACAACCCTGGCCGGTGGTTGTGGGGGTCTGCGGGCGGGGGGCTTATCGGAATCTGGAAGCCCCCTTTAACAAGGTGACCCCCAGATCCCGCCCCCCCTGTGTGAAATGGTAAGGGGGTACATAAGTACCCCTACCATTTCACGAAAAAAGTGTCAAAAATGTTAAAAATGACAAGAGACAGTTTTTGACAATTACTTTATTTAAATGCTTCTTCTTTCTTCTATCTTCCTTCATCTTCTGGTTCTTCTGGCTCTTCTGGTTCTTCCTCCGGCGTTCTCGTCCAGCATCTCCTCCGCGGCGTCTTCTATCTTCTTCTCCTCGGGCCGCTCCGCACCCATGGCATGGGGGGGAGGCTCCCGCTCTTCTCTTCTTCTTTTCTTCTCTTCTTCTCTTCTTCATTTTCTTCTCCGGGCCGCTCCGCAATCCATGCTGGCATGGAGGGAGGCTCCCGCTGTGTGACGGCGCTCCTCGTCTGACAGTTCTTAAATAACGGGGGGGCGGGGCCACCCGGTGACCCCGCCCCCCTCTGACGCACGGTGACTTGACGGGACTTCCCTGTGACATCACGGGGAATGCCACAGGGAAGTCCCGTCATGTCCCGTGCGTCAGAGGGGGCGGGGTCACTGGGTGGCTCCGCCCCCCGTTATTTAAGAACTGTCAGACGAGGAGCGCCGTCACACAGCGGGAGCCTCCCTCCATGCCAGCATGGGTTGCGGAGTGGCCCGGAGAAGAAAATGAAGAAGAGAAGAAGAGAAGAAAAGAAGAAGAGAAGAAGATGAAGAGAAGAGCGGGAGCCTCCCCCCCATGCCATGGGTGCCGAGCGGCCCGAGGAGAAGAAGATAGAAGACGCCGCGGAGGAGATGCTGGACGAGAACGCCGGAGGAAGAACCAGAAGAGCCAGAAGAACCAGAAGATGAAGGAAGATAGAAGAAAGAAGAAGCATTTAAATAAAGGAATTGTCAAAAACTGTCTCTTGTCATTTTTAACATTTTTGACACTTTTTTCGTGAAATGGTAGGGGTACTTATGTACCCCCTTACCATTTCACACAGGGGGGGGGCCGGGATCTGGGGGTCACCTTGTTAAAGGGGCTTCCAGATTCCGATAAGCCTCCCGCCCGCAGACCCCCACAACCACCGGCCAGGGTTGTGGGGATGAGGCCCTTGTCCTCATCAACATGGGGACAAGGTGTTTTGGGGGGCTACCCCAAAGCACCCTCCCAATGTTGAGGGCATGTGGCTTGGTACGGTTCAGGAGGGGGGGGGCCGCACTCTCGTCCCCCCCTCTTTTCCTGTGGCCTGCCAGGTTGCGTGCTCGGATAAGGGTCTGGTATGGATTTTTGGGGGGACCCCACGCCGTTTTTTTTTTTTTTTTTTTGGCGCGGGGTTCCCCTTAAAATCCATACCAGACCTGAAGGGTCTGGTATGGAATTTAGGGGGAACCCCACGTCATTCTTTTTTTTTTTATTTTGGCCGGGGTTCCCCTTAATATCCATATCAGACCTGAAGGGCCTGGTATGGAATTTAGGGGGACTCCCACGTCATTTTTTTTTTTTTTAATTTTGGTTCGGGGTTCCCCTTTGGGGAATTCCCATGCCGTTTTTATCAATGAACTTCTATGTGTATTGTCGGCAATGCAATAGCCGCGGGTAGTTTTAAATGAGTTTTTTCCTTCAAAATGTCATTTTGCTGTCAGACTGTTCTAAACACAGGAAACATGCGCCCCTTTACAGGCATACTATAGACACCCCCCAGGGCCGAAATTTAAAGGGATATTACACTTTTATTGATTGACTTTAAGCATTGTTAAAATCACTGCTCCTGAAAAAACGGCCGTTTTTAAAACTTTTTTTTGCATTGATCCATGTCCCCTGGGGCAGGACCCAGGTCCCCAAACACTTTTTATGACAATAACTTGCATATTAGCCTTTAAAATTAGCACTTTTGATTTCTCCCATAGACTTTTAAAGGGTGTTCTGCGGCATTCGAATTTGCCGCGAACACCCCAAATTGTTCGCTGTTCGGCGAACTTGCGAACAGCCAATGTTCAAGTCGAACATGAGTTCGACTCGAACTCGAAGCTCATCCCTAGTCAGCGGACACATCGCCGCTGACATCCGCCTGCCCATACAAGTCAATGGGTGGCCCGCTCAGATCCGCCTGAAAAATGGACAGCTGGATCCGAGCGGGCCTATCGTGTGAAAGGGGCCTAATTGAACAAGCTGAATTTAGAAGCTAATTGGGTACCACGCACAGCTGCACCAGATTTCGACTGCACTAGTTTTAATATATCTTCCCCTCTGAGTTAATTTTATAATTTAATCTTCAGTACTTTGATCTAAAAGATTTGAATACCTACCCTTTGCTGCCCTTCTCTTCCCCACCACCCCCTAATAGACACCCAGGAGATCCAATGGAAAAAATGACTATTGGGACCCCCTGGGCCAGCACTCACTATTTGTCTATTGTGGTACACCCCCACCCTACCTTGGCCTGTCAACATCGCCACTCATGTCCCCGCTTGCCCACCCCCTTTTTCTACCTCCAACGCTACCACACTCCTCCCACCTTCCTTTCCGCTTAGACACTTAAAGTGATTGTAAACCCTTTTGTTTGTTTTTTACCTATAGGTAAGCCTAGAATAAGGTTTACCTATAGGTAGTGGAAATATCTCCTAAACGTACGCCGTTTAGGAGATATTTCACTTGTAGTGCACTGATGTCGTCATCGGCGCATGTGCTGTGAAGAAACGGAGCACCGCGCTGTTTCTTCCCCCAGCGTGTCCTGTGACTGACAGCTCCCGCGCACATGCGTGGTAGTGACGTCACGCGACTCCGGCCAGTCACAGAGCCGGAGTCCGTGACCCCGGAAGGAAGAGGGGCGAAGATGGACGCGGTCTGCACAGGGGACATTGCGGGCTTCGTTTGCAGGAAAGTGTCATATAATGGGCTAGTATGCGATGCATACTAGCCCATTATGCTTTTAATTTGCAGGCCTTTTGGGGAGCAAAAGAGGAAGTAAAACCCATCGGGTTTTGTACTGCGGCAGAATGGCACGGGCAGGCAAAATCATGTACCTGGTACGTAATCTGCCTCCCGCGGACTGGGGACGCATCGCGCCCCCCCCCCCGGTGCCCGAGGGGGTCGGCATCAGTGGGGAAGCATTACAGGCTGAGGGGGAGGCCACTCATTTGTGCGTGGCCACCCCCTCGCAATCGCTCCCCATGAATGAAATTCTTCCTCTGCTGCTGTAATGTAAACAGCGGCAGAGGAAGTGATGTCATCTCTCCTCGAGCGGGTCTTTTTCGTTCCGGCTCCGAGGAGAGAAGACATCAACGTGAGTTGCACCAACACTACACGTACAGTAGAACACGCAGGCATACTTTTCACCCCCCAGTCACCCCCCGATCACCCCCCTGTACCCCCTGTCACAGTGACGCCAATAGCAGTTTTTTTTTTTTGCATTGGTGTCAGTTTGTGACAGTTATAAGTGTTAGGGCAGTTAGGGTTAGCCCCCTTTAGGTCTGGGGTACCCCCCTTTAGGTCTAGGGTACCCCCTTAACCCCCCCTAATAAAGGTTAACACCGTGATCACCCCCCGTCGCCAGTGTCACTAAGCGATCATTTTTCTGATCGCTGTATATAGGTTCGCCGTCAGCCTTTTATAGCGACAAGGACCCCCATATACTACCTACTAAAGGTTTTAACCCCCTGATTGCCCCCTAGTTAACCCTTTCACCAGTGATCACTGTATAACTGTTACGGGTGACGCTGGTTAGTTAGTTTGTTTTTTATAGTTTATTATAGTTTTAGAGCACCCGCCGTTTATTACATAATAAAGGTTTAACCCCCTAATTGCCCGGCGGTGATATAAGTTACGTTTTTAGGGTCAGATAAGGTCTGCGTCACCCCAGGCAGCGTCAGTTTAGCGAGAGTACCGCTAACACCTACGCACGCAGCATACACCTCCCTTAGTGCTGTAGTATCTGAACGGATCGATATCTGATCCGATCAGATCTATACTAGCATCCCAAGCAGTTTAGGGTTCCCAAAAACACAGTGTTAGCGGGATCAGCCCAGATACCTGCTAGCACCTGCGTTTTGCCCCTCTGCCCAGCCCAGCCCAGCCCACCCAAGTGCAGTATCGATCGATCGAACACTGACACTTACAAAACACTAAGCACACATAACTGCAGCGTTCGCAGAGTCAGGCCTGATCCCTGCGATCGCTAACAGTTTTTTGGTAGCATTTTGAATCAGTCGCTAACAGTCAGGAGCTTTTTTGCCTGTGAGTCTCACTAGTGTACCCCTAAATTTAGAGCCCAAAATGGCAAATCGAAGGTACACTAGTGAAGAGGCCTACACGTTTCTGAGCATGACAGATAGTGAAGAGGAAATCACTCATCTGTCAGATTCAGGCTCAGAATACGATCCTGTAGACGACAGCGGTTCCATGACAGATAGCTCTGACAAAGGAGTTGTGGTCCCTGCCAAGGTCAGGCGTACCAGACCCCAATCTTCTTCTGTCCTTGAAGTTCAAGAACCGCAGGGCTCTCGTATGGAGCAGAGCAGTACTAGCGCCGCTATTCCTTCTGGTGAACTGGCAAGCACCATCGGCCTAGTACACCCTGGTCGTACATCCAGCACTGCAGTATCATGTGGTGAAGTGGCGAGTCCCATAAGTGCAGTTCAAGCTGGCGAGGTGGCAAGCACAAGTAATGTCCCGCTGCCACCAAGAAGACGAACACAGGCCCGTCATGCCCATAGTGCCCTTCCTGCTGCATTCGCCAATCCGAATTGGGTACCCACCACTTCTGCAGCACCCGTACTTCCCCCAATCACTGGCCAACCTGCAATTCAGGTGGAAACAGTTGATTTTACGCCACTTGATTTTTATTCACTGTTTTTCACCGAAGATCTCTATAGATCTATTGTGGACCAAAGCAATTTATACGCTGGTCAACACATCGCCACTATTCCCCAGTCCTCCCTTGCCAGAGGTTGGAGACCAATTACGGTCTCTGAATTTAAGCTCTTTCTGGGCCTTTCCCTCAACATGGGCATAACTAAAAAGAGTGAGTTGCGGTCACATTGGTCCACTGACCCAATTCACCATATGCCCTTGTTCTCTGCCTCCATGACCAGGGCACGATACGAGCAGATTTTGTGGTTCATGCACTTCAACAACAATGAACTCTGTCGTCCTCGTGGAGACCCTTAATACGATCGGCTCTACAAAATTCGGCCCCTCGTAAACCACTTCAACCAACACTTTGCAGACTTGTTTACTCCCCATCAAGTTGTCTGCGTTGATGAGTCCCTGATTAAATTTTCTGGCCGCTTGTCATTCAAACAGTACCTTTCCAGCAAGCGTGCTAGATACGGGGTCAAGATGTATAAGCTCTGTGACAGGGCCACAGGCTATACATGTATTTTTATGGTTTACGAGGGCAAAGATAGTCACGTAGAGCCGACAAACTGCCCTGACTACATAGGAAGTGCTGGCAAGATAATATGGGACTTGGTGTCACCCTTATTCGGAAAGGGGTACCACTTGTACGTGGACAATTATTACACGAGCGTGCCACTTTTTAGTCACCTTTTTGATCATCAGATTGGAGCATGTGGCACCATGTGACCTAATCGCCGGGGCTTTCCCCAGCGGCTTGTAGATTCCCGTCTTAGGCTGGGGGAGAGAGCCTGCTTGCAGTGTAATAATTTGCTCGCTATGAAGTGGAGGGACAATAAGAATGCTTTCGTTCTTACCTCCCTTCATGCAGACACGACGGTCCAAATTACTATGGCAACTGGTGTTGTGGAGAAACCCCTCTGTGTTCACGAATATAACCAATATATGGGAGGGGTGGACCTCAACCACCAGTTGTTGGTGCCGTACCTAGTTGCCCGTAAGGCCAGACGCTGGTACAAAAAAGTGTCTGTTTATTCATTTCAATTGGCTTTGCTGAACGCTTATGTGCTATACAGAGCTTCAGGGTGGACTGGATCCTTCCTTAAATTCCAGGAAGAGATCGTCAGAGCCCTTCTGTTTCCAGACGGTGCTCCACCTCACCTTTCCCAACCAAATGCAGTAAGCCGGCTGCATGAGAGGCATTTTCTTTATGTCCTCCCGAGTACCCCTACCCAACGAGCCCCCCAAAAAAGATGTCGTGTCTGCAGCAAGCGCAGATTTAGGCATGACACCCGGTATTATTGTCCCTTCTGTCCTGACAATCCTGGTCTTTGCATTGGTGAATGTTTTGAACGCTACCATACACTAGTTGAGTATTAGCGTAGGGTACAGCACTGCACAGACTAGGACACACTTTCACAGGGTCTCCCAAGATGCCATCGCATTTTGAGAGACCCAAACCTGGTACCAGTTACAAAAGTTAAAGTTACAAAAAAAGTGTAAAAAAAAACAAAAAAACAAAAAAAATAAAAAAATAAAAACACAAAAAAAATATCAAATAATAAAAACAAGCAGGTACGCCATTCAGCTGCAGAGCGGATTTATTTATCTTGACAGCAACAACGTTTGCTCCCACGATACATAAAGCCGTGACTCCAGCGCTGTCGGAGGTGATTTCACCACCATAGTTACATACTTCAGCATATATGCCGAAGCGTGGGTGCAGCAGTGGGTGGAGGAGCGATTTGCTCCTGCCTTTAGTGGGAGGATGCCCCCATGCTTCGGCATATATATATTTTAGGCACAGGTTGCGTTTAAATGTTTTATTTTTTACTATTTTTTTTTTTAATTTGCTTTGCAGGTATGGTAAGTCTTACTGTTATACTGTAATGTTACTTTGTTTTATTGTTAACCATCATTTGCTTAGCAGGTACGCCATTCAGCTGCAGAGCGGATTTATTTATCTTGACAGCAACAGCGTTTGCTCCCACGATACATAAAGCCGTGACTCCAGCGCTGTCGGAGGTGATTTCACCACTACAGTTACATACTTCAGCATATATGCCGAAGCGTGGGGGCAGCAGTGGGTGGAGGAGCGATTTGCTCCTGCCTTTTGCGGGAGGATGCCCCCATGCTTCGGCATATATATATTTTAGGCACAGGTTGCGTTTAAATGTTTTATTTTTTACTATTTTTTTTTTTAATTTGCTTTGCAGGTATGGTAAGTCTTACTGTTATACTGTAATGTTACTTTGTTTTATTGTTAACCATCATTTGCTTAGCAGGTACGCTATTCAGCTGCAGAGCGGATTGATTTATCTTGACAGCAACAGCGTTTGCTCCCACGATACATAAAGCCGTGACTCCAGCGCTGTCGGAGTTGATTTCACCACTACAGTTACATACTTCAGCATATATGCCGAAGCGTGGGGGCAGCAGTGGGTGGAGGAGCGATTTGCTTCTACCTTTTGCGGGAGGATGCCCCCATGCTTCGTCATATATAAACGGTGCATGTATGCCCATTATTAGAAGTGGGTGGATGAAGGGAGGTATTCTAATGGTGGGCATACCCACCAATCAATATCTTTTTTTCGTTCAGCCCACAGGCTGCATGAAAAAAAAAGTTTACAATATATGCCCAACAAGGACCAGCAACGTAATGGTATGTTGCTGGACTTTGAGTGGTTATACCAGAATGATGCCTGCAGGTTTAGGTATCATCTTGGTATCATTCTTTTCAGCCAGTGTTTGGCTTTCATGTAAAAGCAATCCTAGCAGCTAATTAGCCTCTAGACTGCTTTTACAAGCAGTGGGAGGGAATGCCCCCCCCCACCGTCTTCCATGTTTTTCTCTGGCTCTCCTGTCCCAACAGGGAACCTGAGAATGCAGCCGGTGATTCGGCCAGCTGACCATAGAGCTGATCAGAGACCAGAATGGCTCCAATCATCTCCATGGCCTAAGAAACCGGAAGCTACGAGCATTTCATGACTTAGATTTCGCCGGATGTAAACAGCGCCATTGGGAAATTGGGAAAGCAGATGCTTTGAGGGCAGAGGAGAAATCTAGGGTCTAATAGACCCCAATTTTTTCAAAAAAGAGTACCTGTCACTACCTATTGCTATCATAGGGGATATTTACATTCCCTGAGATAACAATAAAAATGATTTAAAAAAAATATGAAAGGAACAGTTTAAAAATAAGATAAAAAAGCAATAAAATAATAAAGAAAAAAAAAAAAAAAGCACCCCTGTCCCCTCTGCTCTCGCACTAAGGCGAACGCAAGCGTCGGTCTGGCGTCAAATGTAAACAGCAATTGTACCATGCATGTGAGGTATCACCGCGAAGGTCAGATCAAGGGCAGTAATTTTAGCAGTAGACCTCCTCTGTAAATCTAAAGTGGTAACCTGTAAAGGCTTTTAAAGGCTTTTAAAAATGTATTTAGTTTGTCGCCACTGCACGTTTGTGCGCAATTTTAAAGCATGTCATGTTTGGTATCCATGTACTCGGCCTAAGATCATCTTTTTATTTCATCAAACATTTGGGCAATATAGTGTGTTTTAGTGCATTAAAATTTAAAAAAGTGTGTTTTTTCCCCAAAAAATGCGTTTGAAAAATCGTTGCGCAAATACTGTGTGAAAAAAAAAAATGAAACACCCACCATTTAAATCTGTAGGGCATTTGCTTTAAAAAAATATATAATGTTTGGGGGTTCAAAGTAATTTTCTTGCAAAAAAAAATAATTTTTTCATGTAATCAAAAAATGTCAGAAAGGGCTTTGTCTTCAAGTGGTTAGAAGACTAAAATTGAGTTTATTGGATTTTTTTAGAACAAAAAGTAGAAAATATCATTTTTTTTCAAAATTTTCTGTCTTTTTCCGTGTATAGCGCAAAAAATAAAAATGGCAGAGGTGATCAAATACCATCAAAAGAAAGCTCTATTTGTGGGAAGAAAAGGACGCAAATTTCGTTTGGGTACTGCATTGCATGACCGCGCAATTAGCAGTTAAAGCGACGCAGTGCCAAATTGTAAAAAGTGCTCTGGTCAGGAAGGGGGTAAATCCTTCCGGGGCTGAAGTGGTTAAAAAAATATATAATGTTTGGGGGTTCAAAGTAATTTTCTTGCAAAAAAATATTTTTTTCATGTTAACAAAAAGTGTCAGAAAGGGCTTTGTCTTCAAAAAAAAAGTTTGTAATTTTCCCGCAACTTGTGTCAAAATATAAAATATTCCATGGACTCAACATGCCTTCAAAACTGTGATAGGTAGTGAGGAGTGAAATCAAAACTTTATGCCCTTAGAAATCCTGAAGGCGGTGCTTGGTTTTCGGGGCCCCGTACGCGGCTAGGCTCCCAAAAAGTCCCACACATGTGGTATCCCTGTACTCAGGAGAATCAGCAGAATGTATTTTGGGGTGCAATTCCACATATGCCCATGGCCTGTGTGAGCAATATATCATTTAGTGACAACTTTGTGCAAAAAAAAAAAAAAAGTTTGTAATTTTCCCGCAACTTGTATCAAAATATAAAATATTCCATGAACTCAACATGCCTCTCAGCAAATAGCTTGGGGTGTCTACTTTCCAAAATGGGGTCATTTGGGGGGGGGGGTTGTGCCATCTGGGCATTTTATGACCTTTAAAACTGTGATAGGTAGTGAGGAATAAAATCAAAAATGTACGCCCTTAGGAATCCTGAAGGCAGTGCTTGGTTTTCGGGGCCCGGTACGCAGCTAGGTTCCCAAAAAGTCCCACACATGTGGTATTCCCATACTCAGGAGAAGCACCTAAATGTATTTTGAGGTGCAATTCCACATATGCCCATGGCCTGTGTGAGCAATATATCATTTAGTGACAACTTTTTGTAAATTTTTTTTTTTTGTCATTATTCAATCACTTGGGGCAAAAAAAATGAATTTTCGATGGGCTCAACATGCATCTTAGCAATTTCCTTGGGGTGTCTACTATCCAAAATGGGGTCATTTGGGGGGGTGTTGTACTGCCCTGCCATTTTAGCACCTCAAGAAATTAGATAGGCAGTCATAAACTAAAAGCTGTGTAAATTCCAGAAAATGTACCCTAGTTTGTAGACGCTATAACTTTTGCGAAAACCAATAAATATACGCTTATTGACATTTTTTTTTACCAAAGACATGTGGTCGAATACATTTTGGCCTAAATGTATGACTAAAATTGAGTTTATTGGATTTTTTTTATAACAAAAAGTAGAAAATATCATTTTTTTCAAAATTTTCGGTCTTTTTCCGTTTATAGCGCAAAAAATAAAAATGGCAGAGGTGATCAAATACCATCAAAAGAAAGCTCTATTTGTGGGAAGAAAAGGACGCAAATTTCGTTTAGGTACAGCATTGCATGACCGCACAATTAGCTGTTAAAGCGACGCACTGCCAAATTGTAAAAAGTGCTCTGGTCAGGAAGGGGGTAAATCCTTCCGGGGCTGAAGTGGTTAAAGACACAGCAACCCCCCCTCCAGACCTAGTTGGTCTTATATAAATGCTTGCCACCTGCTCCTCTCCAACTTCATAATAGCACACACTCCCTCCACAAGATTTCTGTCTAGTTTTTGGTCAGAGGACAGATCTATATATTTCACCATGGTTACCTAACTGCAACTTCTTTCTTTCCTCCATATCCATCCATCCATAGCTCCACTATTTTATTCTTATACAATTTGTGCTACTGTTCTTGTTAAGTACCAACTTTTTTTTTCTGTAACCAAACTGTATTTGTATATTTCCTAATAAAACTAGGTAATATATTAGTGCTCTCATCAGTTTATAGATATAAAAATGTTACCTACATCCTTAAGTAGTAAATTCTAGACCAGGCAAAAAGGATATCCCTGGTACCGTTAAAAGTCTTTATTACATATACAACCCCTGGCAAAAATTATGGAATCACCAGTCCCTGAGGATGTTCCTTCAATTGTTTATTGTTGTAGAAAAAAAGCAGATCACAGACATGGCCAAAAACTAAAGGCATTTCAAATGGCAACTTTCTGGCTTTAAGAAACACTAAAAGAAATCAAGAAAAATAATTGTGGTGGCCAGTAACAGTTAGATTTATAGAACAAGCACAGGGAATAAATTATGGAATCACTCAATTCTGAGGAAAAATTTATGGAATCACCCTGTAAATTTTCATTACAAACACTAACACCTGCATCAGATTAAATCTGCTTGTTAGTATGTAGGTAAAGAGGGTAAATCATCACGCAGTGTTGCACAAGATGTTGGTTGTTCACAGTCGGCTGTGTCTAAAACATGGACCAAATACAAACAACATGGGAAGGTGGTTAAAGGCAAGCATACTGGTAGACTAAGGAAGACATCAAAGCGTCAAGACAGAAAACTTAAAGCAATATGCCTTGAAAACAGAAAATGTACAACAAAACAAATGAGGAACAAATGGGAGGAAACCGGAGTCAACATCTGTGACCGAACTGTAAGAAACCGCCTAAAGGAAATGGGATTTACATACAGAAAAGCTAAAAGAAAGCCATCTCTAACACCTAAACACAAAAAAACAAGGTTACAATGGGCTAAGGAAAGGCAATCGTGGACTGTGGATGATTGGATGAAAGTCATATTCAGTGATGAATCTTGAATCTGCATTGGGCAAGGTGATGATGCTGGAACTTTTGTTTGGTGCCGTTCCAATGAGATTTATGCAGACGACTGTCTGAAGAAAACATGCAAATTTCCACAGTCAATTATGATATGGGGCTGCATGTCAGGTAAAGGCACTGGGGAGATGGCTGTCATTAAATCTTCAAAAAATGCACAGATTTACTTGGGGATGATGAAATAATTTATCAAGATGATAATGCATCTTGCCATAGAGCAAAAACTGTGAAAAAATTCCTTGAAGAAAGACACATAAGGTCAATGTCATGGCCTGCAAACAGTCCGGATCTCAATCCAATTGAAAATCTGTGGTGGAAGTTGAAGAAAATGGTCCATGACAAGGCTCCAACCTCCAAAGATGATTTGGCAACAGCAATCAGAGAAGGCTGGAACCAGATTGATGAAGAGTACTGTTTATCACTCATTCGATGTCGATGCCTCAGAGACTGCAAGCAGTTATAAAAGCCAGAGGTGGTGCAACAAAGTACTAGTGATGTGTTGGAGTGTTATTTTGTTTGTTTGTTTTTCATGATTCCATAATTTTTTCCTCAGAGTTGAGTGATTCCATAATTTATTCCCTGTGCTTGTTCTATAAATCTAATTGTTACTGGCCACCACAATTACTTTTCTTGATTTCTTTTAGTGTTTCTTAAAGCCAGAAAGTTGCCATTTGAAATGCCTTTAGTTTTTGGCCATGTCTGTGATCTGCTTTTTTTCTACAACAATAAACAACTGAAGGAACATCCTCAGGGACTGGTGATTCCATAATTTTTGGCAGGGGTTGTATAAAGAGAGTACAAAAAATATACATTAAAATCAAGGATTTAAAAATAACCCATTACAATGGCTTTACTGTAACTATGGTGTTTTTCCCATACTGATAATTATGTTCAATACTCGACATGTTTTGCGGTTAATCCGCTTCCTCAGGAGTTCAAATAGGAATAATTCAGTCCTATACAAAAAAACAAAACAAAAAAATATATAAATATATATAATTAAGGTAATGCGATGTATTTGAAACAGGTACAATATACTGAGTACAATTTTAACAGTTGTGTTAATCACTCCAATGCTTACACTGAATATTAGATACACCACAGGTGGAAAGAGACCATTAAGGCTAGGTTCACATCTATGCGGCTGTGCTTGATGCATTTTTTCAGGGAGGTTTTGCAGTGCATTTTGTGTTTTTAAACCCTCGTTTTTTATGCGCTTTTGCATGCAGTTTTTGAGCATTTTGCGTTTTACGTTTTTTGCGTCCTTAACAACTGATGCGTCATCAACTATCAGCAGGATTCCCTGCTAACAGCTGAATGTAAAAAAAAAAATTGCCGGCAAAAAAAAAATAGAAAAAAAAATGGCGTGGGGTCCCCCCCAAAATCTATACCAGACCCTTATCCGAACTTGCAGCCCGGCAGGTCAGGAAAGGGAAGGGACAAGCGAGCGCCCCCCCTTCTTAACCATACCAGGCTGCATGCCCTCATTGTACCCTTACCCATTCACCCCAAAAAGGGATATAGGTCTGGTATGGATTTTGGGGGGACCTCATGCCATTTTTTTTCCATTCTTTTTTTAATTTTGATGTTATCAAGAATGTGGCGGCTGACTTCCCGGCCCCCTCCTTAGCAACCAGCTATATACAGTGTTTAAAGAGAAAAATAAAAACCACAACAGGCAAAACACATCAAAACTCGCATCACAAACACAACACTTGTGTTTCTGGTGCAATTCCAAAACGCGGCAAAACACCGTAAAAAGGCCCCGACCCTTTCCAAAAACACACCGGCCGCAAAACGCATAGATGTGAACGTGTACCATAGGAAACCATGTTAAATGGACTGTAGTGCATTTCTGCAAACTGCACAATGCACTAAAAAACGCATAGGTGTGAACCTAGGGTTAGGGGAGGTCAGAAAGTTCCACCAGGGTCTATACATACCAAATTGTGGTAAATAAATATACAAGATAGTAGAACCTATTGGTTGAACTAACCACTAATATGGAGTTCCAGATACAAAATCGAAACCCAAAATAGGTTAGATATGTCCAGGGGGTTGAAATCACTGCAACACATAAAATTAGTAATAAAATACTGTATGTAGGGACAGGATGTTGGTAAATGTCTAAGATAACAAAAAATGAAAGAAATATACATACCAAAATAACATCCAGAGTATAGATAGAAAAGTGGGGTGGGCCACTGGTAATAAAATTAAGCAGCTATATTGTAAATATTGCTGAAATAAAAGAGTAGTAAAGCTTAGAACCGTACACACTGTCCAAAAAATAGTCAATGGTCACTCAGCAGGAAATGAATATAAATATATACAGTGGGGACGGAAAGTATTCAGATCCCCCTTAAATTTTTCACTCTTTGTTATATTGCAGCCATTTGCTAAAATCATTTAAGTTCATTTTTTTCCTCATTAATGTACACACAGCACCCCATATTGACAGAAAAACACAGAATTGTTGACATTTTTGCAGATTTATTAAAAAAGAAAAACTGAAATATCACATGGTCCTAAGTATTCAGACCCTTTGCTCAGTATTTAGTAGAAGCACCCTTTTGATCTAATACAGCCATGAGTCTTTTTGGGAAAGATGCAACAAGTTTTTCACACCTGGATTTGGGGAACCTCTGTCATTCCTCCTTGCAGATCCTCTCCAGTTCTGTCAGGTTGGATGGTAAATGTTGGTGGACAGCCATTTTTAGGTCTCTCCAGAGATGCTCAATTGGGTTTAAGTCAGGGCTCTGGCTGGGCCATTCAAGAACAGTCTCGGAGTTGTTGTGAAGCCACTCCTTCGTTATTTTAACTGTGTGCTTAGGGTCATTGTCTTGTTTGAAGGTAAACCTTCGGCCCAGTCTGAGGTCCTGAGCACTCTGGAGAATGTTTTTGTCCAGGATATCCCTGTACTTGGCCGCATTCATCTTTCCCTCAATTGCAACCAGTCGTCCTGTCCCTGCAGCTGAAAAACACCCCACAGCATGATGCTGCCACCACCATGCTTTACTGTTGGGACTGTATTGGACAGGTAATGAGCAGTGCCTGGTTTTCTCCACACATACCGCTTAGAATTAAGGCTAAAAAGTTCTATCTTGGTCTCATCAGACCAGAGAATCTTATTTCTCACCATCTTGGAGTCCTTCAGGTGTTTTTTTAGCAAACTCCATGCGGGCTTTCATGTGTCTTGCACTGAGGAGAGACTTCTGTCGGGCCACTCTGCCATAAATCCCCGACAGCTGGAGGGCTGCAGTGATGGTTGACTTTCTACAACTTTCTCTCATCTCCCGACTGCATCTCTGGAGCTCAGCCACAGTGATCTTTGGGTTCTTCTTTACCTCTCTGACCAAGGCTCTTCTCCCCCGATAGCTGAGTTTGGTCGGACGGCCAGCTCTAGGAAGGGTTCTGGTCGCTCCAAACGTCTTCCATTTAAGGATTACGGAGGCCACAGTGCTCTTAGGAACCTTAAGTGCAGCAGAAATGTTTTCGTAACCTTGGCCAGATCTGTGCCTTGCCACTATTCTGTCTCTGAACTCTTCAGACAGTTCCTTTGACCTCATGATTCTCATTTGCTCTGACATGCACTGTGAGCTGTAAGGTCTTATATATAGACAGGTGTGTGGCTTTCCTAATCAAGTCCAATCAGTATAATCAAACACAGCTGGACTCAAATGAAGGTGTAGAACCATCTCAAGGATGATCAGAATAAATGGACAGCACCTGAGTTAAATATATGACTGTCACAGCAAAGGGTCTGAATACTTAGGACCATGTCATATTTCAGTTTTTCTTTTTTAATAAATCTGCAAAAATGTCAACAATTCTGTGTTTTTCTGTCAATATGGGGTGCTGTGTGTACATTAATGAGGAAAAAAAATGAACTTAAATGATTTTAGCAAATGGCTGCAATATAACAAAGAGTGAAAAATTTAAGGGGGTCTGAATACTTTCCGTCCCCACTGTATATAAGAGCAACGCTCTTTATTGCATTGGACTGTAAACATTTGTGGAAAGGTAATTGCATGGTTTAGACAATGTAGATAATATTTTTTTGTGTGAGAACACGGTTCTCAAATACAGGTTCATGTTCTCTAGTCATCTGTTTAGTCCAGCAGCAATTTGCCTGCAAGTGCAAAGGTGGCCATTAATGTAATCATAAACCCAAAAGCAAATGTTTATTATATATTGAATCTTACCAACCTTTATGCCGCGTACACACGATCGGGATTTTGGTCGGAAAAAGATATGATGACTTTTCTGACGGGATTCTGCTCAAGCTTGGCTTGCATACATACGGTCATACAAAAGTTCCCTGAACTTACGTCCGTCAAGAATGTGATGACGCACAACACTACGACAAGCCGAGAAAATG
Source organism: Aquarana catesbeiana (assembly GCF_042186555.1). Classification (NCBI taxonomy): domain Eukaryota; kingdom Metazoa; phylum Chordata; class Amphibia; order Anura; family Ranidae; genus Aquarana; species Aquarana catesbeiana. The sequence continues at coordinate 200,395,443 of NC_133326.1, read as the reverse complement.
AAGTTCAATGCTTCCGAGCATGCGTCGAAATGTTTCCCAGCATGTGTAGGAATTTTGCACGTCGGAATTGGTACAGACGATCGCATTTTCGGATAGGAACTTTTTCCGACCGAAAAATTGAGAGAATTGAGAACATGCTCTTAGTCTTTTGCTGGCTGGAATTCGGCCAGCAAAAGGCCCTTGGAGCATACACATGGTCACATTTTCCGACCAAAAGCTCTCATCGGTCTTTTGCTGGCCGAATTTCCGATCATGTGTACGTGGCATCAGATGTGATGTCTGAATTCGTTTTCTATTTTAGACTTTCTTCTATTTTCATTTTGGTGATCCAGCCAGTAAGCCTGTTGTTTTTCAAAAAAACATGCCCCCCCACAGATGTGTCAATTACAGTGATGAGACAAGCCATTTACCACTGACGAGGGTGCTTACAAGGATTAGCTTTTATTTATGTAAAACCTTTATCTCAAAAGAAGAAAAAACTGTTTGCTGTGACTACTTAGAAATTATTAGCTGGAAGTTGCCTTCAGTTTATTAAAGTAATTAAATCTGTTGGTACATCTAACACTACCCTCCCCCAGACTAAAAATGCTGCTGTCCAAAGGTGTCCCTGTTCTCATTCATCCGGAGTGGGGCCACTGTAATACAGGAGGTGTGTTACAGGCCAGATCAACAAGTGAAAACAGAAAAAAAGAAAACGAATGCTGCCACCACATCTAAAGACTGGTAAGCTGCAATATATTACCTTTTTGGTTTTGTATTTTTACCATTTCAACAGAGCTTCATCATGCCTATCAACAGAATCCTTAAAAGAGGGAAAACTCTTAACAGGAACTAGGAGTTGTTTATTGGGACTGAAATGGCGATATCTAATAACGATATAGCCCCCCCTTTTTTCCCCTAAATTCCATTTCCGTAAGATAAATTTCAGCAATAAGCTTTAGAGGACTGATTATCCTTTTAGGATTGTGCCAATCCTCATATAGTGCATATTCCATTTGTTTGTGGATAGGAAAAGTCTTTTGTTGATTTTGCAAGCCTTTTGCACTTAGAGGAGTGTTATGGTCTGTGGAAAATCAGGTGCTGGTATGCAAAAACCTGCTTGCACAGCATCAATCAGTGTCTCAAAAAAAAAAAGATGTTTCTTTTTCGTACATCACTGGACATAGAGCCACAGTATTTACTGAATGGGTTATATAGGCACCCTCAGGTGATGGACACTGGCACACCCTAGACAGGAAGTTTAGCTCCCTATATAACCCCTCCCCTTACTGGGAGTGCCTCAGTTTTTTTCGCCAGTGTCTAACGTGTTGGTCACGAGTAAAGACGTGCTGTGCTGAGCTCCACTGGAGAAATCTTTGCTGGGGCAAGCTATGCAACGGGATCCATTCAAAGTGTCTTTTCCAGGCTGAATTGAATGGTACCTAGGCCTTGTGTCAGAAGAAACAAGGTTCTGCCTGTAACGCTTCTCTTTTTAGAGAGCTGGACCCCGGGATCCAGTGTTTGTTTTTTTTCAGCCATATTACCTGGCGGGGTGCTTTACAGGCCCAGGAGTGTGGATCCCCTGATAACAAGGGGCCCCGGTTCCTGAAGGTTTTTTTAACGGAGCCCACCATGAGTGGCGAAGATTGGGTCTGTTTGGTTTACCACAGAAACCTGCAGCCGGATAAGGTAAGGGAGATTCCTAAGGAATTTTTCTAATTCTTGTGGGTTTTCTCCTTTAAGTAAATGTTGCCTAAAGTCCCCACCGGGGGGCTGTCAAGAGCATGTACCTGTTCCATGCTTGTCAGTCTTGCTCTGTGTCACAAGCTGCATGCTTCCTCTGAGCCCAAGCTCCAGGTAGGATGTGGGAAGGGGGGTTTTCTCTTTTCAGGAATGTCCCCCCACAGCTTCTTTCCAGGCTAGAGGCCATGGGTCAGTCAGCGGTATGCCGCACTGCTCCCACTGCCGCCACCATTATGGCAGCTCTCCATCCACCTGCCCTTCTCTCTCCTCCGCCCCAGACCCCTCCACATGCGACCCATTCGGATCGGCGCCCCCGCTCGCACTGGTAAAAGGTCTTTTTTGAAAAAAGATAAGGGGGGCAGAAGGGGTGGTCGGAGGAGGGGGACAGAGCATCAGGGCGACGTTGGCCGGATTCAACGCCCACAATGTGGGCTATGCATACCTATAAAGGTGCACTTTTTTCAGGTGCACACAGCTAAAGAAGGGAAACAGAGCAGATGGATGGCATGTGAGTGTGGGTGACACAGGCATTTCCAGGCACGTTTACTTAGCATCAGACTGAGCCTTGATAGCAGCGGCAGTTGCTGAACTATTTTGCTCAGCAGTGGGTGCATTTCTGGTAGTACCTCTGCATTTGTGCTTAGCACTATGGGCAGAAGGGGAGGTACAAATACCCCGAAAATTAGGGGCTCAAAAGGATCTCCCTCAAACTCTGAGGACCCCCCCTCTGCAACGCCATCTCCCCCTGATAGACCTAGGGAGGCTGGTCAGTGTGAGCCATCGGGGTTAGGGGCTGCAACTGCTTCTGGCATTTCAGCCCCTGTATATATTATTCAGGCGTTTTTTTCCTCAGCCATGAGTGGATTAGAGGAAAGATTAGTGGCCTTAATCGCATCTTCACAAAGTGGAAAAAAAGCATTAGGTCCCCTTTTACCACCCAGGACCCTCAAACAGAGGAACTCTGGGAAAGGGGAGGCAAATCCCCCTCAGGGTACCTGGAAGAGACTGATGACTCCTCTTCTGAGGAATCAAGTGGGGAAGGACCCTCTTCAGCTTCACAGGCTGAGAAATTGCTGGTGCATTTTCTTACTGAAATGGTCCGCTCCACATTTAAGTTACCCGTAACTGAGTCGGTTGAAAAGCCCACTTCTTTGGGTTCACTGAAGCCTCCTCAAGCTGTGCATGCTTTTCCTTTCCATTCATTGCTGGAAAAGCTTATTTATTCTGAGTGTGATCACCCAGATAAACATTTTTTCCCTCCTAAAACATTTTCAACACTTTATCCTATGGAGGAAAAATTTACAAAGATGTGGGGTATACCAGCAATTGACGCTGCTATATCCTCTGTAAATAAAAGTTTGACTTATCCTGTTGACAACGCTCAAATGCTTAGGGATCCAACCGCTAAAAAGTTGGAATTCCTGTTAAAAAACATTTTTTCCTTGGCAGGTTCAGTAGCTCAACCTGCAGTGGCGGCAACTGGGGTATGTCAATCCTTGAGAGACCACTTGAAACAGGTGCTCAAGGTTTTCCCTGAACAGCAGGCCCAGAAGTTAGCCGAGCTGCCAGCGGCTTTGTGTTTTGCAGTTGACGCAATCAGAGATTCTATTCTTCAGACCTCTCGCCTTACGCTTGGTTGGTGCATATGCGTAGAATCTTATGGTTGAAAAATTGGTCAGCCGAAGCACCATGCAAAAAACTCCTGGCTGGTTTTCCCTTCCGCGGTGTAAGGCTGTTTTGGGATGATTTGGACAATTATATCCAAAATATTTCAAGTGGGAAAAGTATCCTTTTGCCAGTTAAGAAAAGGAGTAAACATCCCTCATTTAAACAGGCTCTTTCTCCAGTGCCGGGGGCATCAGCCTGCAGGCAGTCGCAACGGCCTCCACCGTCAGGTTCAAGAGGTAAAACTCAGAGTCAACCCCAGGGACAAAAGAAGTCCTAGGGGAGGAAACCTACAAGACAGAATGCTAAAGTCTCTTTATGAAAGGGCACCCCAGCTTGTTCGAGTGGGGGGAAGACTGCTACAGTTCTCAAAGGTCTGACAGGAGGATTTTCAGGACAGATGGGTGGTCTCCACAATGACTCTAGGTTACAAACTAGGGTTCCGAGAATTCCCGTCTCCTCGTTTCCTCAGATCAAATGTTCCCAAAGACCCAGAGAAAAAGAAGTCTCTCCTTCAAGTGTTGGACCGACTTTTGTCACAAAAAGTAATCATGGTGGTTCCCATGGAAGAGCAGGGGTTGGGGTTTTATTCAAACCTTTTCACGGTGCAAAACCGAATGGAGATGTCAGACCCATTATAGATCTCAAAGATTTAAACCAGTTCCTAAAAATTCAATCTTTTCGCATGGAATCAATCCGATCAGTAGTCTCCATCCTACAAGGAGGAGAACTTCTGGCATCAATCGACATCAAGGATGCATACCTGCATGTACCTATTTTCCCCGCTCATCAGAAATATCTGCGTTCCGAAGTGGAAAAATTTCATTTTCAGTTTGTAGCTCTACCTTTCAGTCTAGCTACTGCACCTCGGGGGTTTACAAAGGTCCTGGCCTCTCCTCTGGCCAGATTAAAGGCCCAGGGTATAACGATTATAGCTTACGTAGACAACCTGTTCTTAATAGACTGGTCGGTAGCCCACTTAGACCAAAGCATGGTCACCAGTCAACTACCTGGAATACCTAGGTTGGGTCCTCAACCTAGAGAAGTCTTCTTTAAAACCAGTAAGAAGACTAGAGTGCTTAGGTCTGGTTATAGATACAACCCAGAAGAGGGTGTTTTTACCGCAGGCAAAAAACAGCGCCATAAAGGAGCTGGTTCAGGTAGTCAGGGTCCTTCTATTCACCTTTGTATGAGGTTGTTGGGAAAGATGGTGGCTTCTTTCAAAGCGGTTCCCTATGTTCAGTTTCATTCAAGACTGCTGCAAAACAGTATCCTGTCTGCCTGGAACAAGAAAGTCCAGGCGCTAAATTTTCTGATGCGTTTATCGCCAATAGTGCGCCAAAGCCTCAGTTGGTGGTTGATACCCGAGAAGTCGGTGCTTCTGGTAGCCCCAGCATGGCCCAGAAGATCTTGGTATGCAGAAATAGTAAAGATGGTGGTAGGGCCCCCATGGACCCTACCACCATGCCCAGACTTGCTATCGCAGGGACCAGTGTTCCATACGCTAAATTTAACGGTTTGGCTATTGAGATCCACATTCTGAAGAATCGCGGGCTTTCAGACTCAGTGATATCTACCTTGATTAATGCAAGGAAGCCAGCTTCCAGAGCCTGGAAGGCATATGTTTCCTGGTGTGAATCCAGGGGTTGGCATCCCAGAAAGTATGTCATAGGTAGAATCCTTGCTTTTCTGCAAATGGGGTTAGAGATGAAGCTGGTCTTAAGTACTATCAAGGGCCAGGTCTCGGCCTTATCGGTATTGTTTCAACATCCGCTTGCTTCACATTCTTTGGTCCGAAGCTTTATACAGGGGGTAACGTGGCTTAATCCACCAGTTGGAGCACCCCTGAACCCTTGGGACTTGAATTTAGTTCTGTCGGCATTACAGAAACAGCCTTTTGAGCCGATACAACATATTCCCTTGATGCTTTTGACAAGGAAGCTAGTTTTTCTGGTAGCCATTTCCTCTGCAAGCAGGGTATCAAAATTGGCGGCTCCTTCTTGTAAAGAGCCATATTTAATCATTCACAAGGATAGAGTAGTATTGCGTCATCATCCTAGCTTTTTACCGAAGGTGGTTTCAGGTTTTCATCTAAACCAGGATATTGTTCTGCCTTCATTTTTTCCGGAACCCTGTTCTGAAGAAAAGTCACTACATTCTCTGGATGTAGTGAGAGCGGTCAAAATCTATTTGGAGGCGACTGCTCAGGTTCGGAAAATGGATGTTTTGTTTGTGTTGCCTGAAGGTCCTAGAAAAGGACAGCGTCGAAATCTACTATTGCTAAGTGGATTCGGCAAGTAATTATCCAAGCTTTGAAGAGGAAAGTTCCACCTTTTCAAATCAAAGCGCACTCTGCCAAGGCTGTTAGTGCTTCATGGGCAGTGCATCACCAGGCCTCCATGGCTCAAATCTCCAAGGCCGCAACCTGGTCTTCTGTCCATACATTTACCAGATTCTAACAGATGAATGTGAGAAGGCATGAGGATATAGCCTTTGGGCGCAGTGTGCTGCAGGCAGCAGTATAGATCCTCAGGTCTGATTGCACCCTACTTTTGTTTGTGTCTCCCTCACCTTAGATAGCATTGCTCTGGGACATCCTATTCAGTAAATACTGTGGCTCTGTGTCCCATGATGTACGAAAAAGAAAATAGGATTTTTACGTAGCACTAACTCACGGTGGAGCTGCTGGTTTAAGCGGGTCTGTTACCTTCACTCTGCTTCCCTCTGTTTCACCGGCACCGGGTCTAGGGTTCAGTTGAGTTTACTCCTGGACAACACACGCACCAACACTGGAGTACGTTTTCAATGCTTTATTAAACAAACGACTTAGGAAGTAGCAGGAAAGAGGTAGAAAGGAAACTTGCAGAAAATACTGAAATATTCTCTGGTAGGGTTCTCTTGACAAAATGTCCTGGTAGAATTCAAATACTATTTGAAATGCGCTCTCCTTGTGGAACACACTCCTTGCTCGTCTGGATAGGCCTCTCTCACCGGTCTAGCAGCCAGCACGCAGCACGAATCAAAGTCTCTGCCACAGACTTGTTTAAGAACAAAATCCGTACAATCCTCTGCCACAGGATGCATAGGTTTCTCTATAGTGAAAGTCAGTCACAGTGCTTGAACCTTTAAGCCGAGCCGGCAACACTATGCTGTATAATTACTTTTTGGATACGTCCTCCAACCGAGTCACCAGGCCCCTCTATAGACCAGCACGCCACATGATCTCTCCAAGATGGGTCCTCCCCTGGGATCTCCTCGGCTGTTCAGCTTCGTCACACAGGACCGACAGCTCAGGACCATTCCTCGGCCGCGGTGGTAGGCTCCAGACAAGCCTCTGGACCCACCCCTGCGCCGCTGTATTGTGGGCCTCCCGAACGGAGGACCACGAGGTAGCTCCTTAATGCATACCTGTCAGCCAGGAGGGCCAGCAGGTGGCTGTAAAACGAAAACCCCAAAATATGGCGTCTGTCCCATAAATACCCTCGCCCAGAATGCAACTCGGAGGACCACCTCCACCGAGCATGCCTCTGGGACAGAGGAGCATCCATTTGCTTCAACACGTTGCCTTTCCAACCCTGACCAGTGGCAACAGCGACACCCAACGGTCAGCACGGAAATACACACAACGTCAGCCAAGCTGGAACAGAGGCAAACTTTAACCTTCCTAACGCATAATTTACTAAATTTACCTAACATGCGGTAGATTGCAAATCTACCAGCGCTACATTTATAACAGCTTACCTGTAAAATCCTTTTCTTAGAGTACCTCATGGGACGCAGAGGTCCCTCCCTTCTTCTAATACACTTATATTGCTTTGCTACAAAACTGAGGTACTCCCAGTAAGGGGAGGGGTTATATAGGGAGCTAAACTTCCTGTCTAGGGTGTGCCAGTGTCCATCACCTGAGGGTGCCTATATAACCCATTCAGTAAATACTGTGGCTCTATGTCCAGTGATGTACTCGAAGAAAAGGGTTTTACAGGTAAGCTCTTATAAAAATCCTATTTGTTATGGGGGGGGGGGGGGCTGTTTTCTGAAAAAATTCAGACATAGTTGCAGAAAAGGCTGCTTTTATCACACAGGCCATATGATGTGTACCTGAGAGGGAGCTATAATCAGAGGAGGGGAACAGTTTCATAATCGGACGATGCTGTGGGACAAGGAAACCGCTATCACTGTGAGCTGTGTTCTGAGTTTCCTGTAGGCCATCAGCAGAAAGCTTATTATATGGCTCTTTTGCGCCAGCTACCTTGTGCCTGTGATCTGCCTTTGCTAAAGTTGAGGTATGCCTGGTAAGGTACTCACAGAATGGAGAGCAGAAGAATTGTCCGGAATGCAAGAGTTGCAGTAATGCACTGTTTGTGTTTCTGTGGCTGTGCCTCTGTAGTGCTGTGTGCATTTTCAGCAGACGTGGCGGGACAAATTGTGTCAGCCAGTGCTTTGTCACGACTACTTCAGCATCCCAGGACTAAGTCCACATGGGAAAAATGGTTCCAAATTTAAATTTAAGTTGAGACAAGTACAACAGAGAATAACCCAATATGTGATTAACTCCCCATTCCTCTACTTATATGTCCACATTGTGTACTGAGCACTGTGGATTGTGTCTAAATAGGCAGGAAGTAATGCAAAATACAGGGAAACTGTAGTGTTAAATTATTTATGTTGCCAGGCCTGTTAGGGGTCCAGGCTTCACCAATCATGGTGGACATAAACCAAGGGGTTTCCAGGGTCTGGGATCCATAGAGATAAACCATGATCCTGGACCCGCATAGCACCTTGAGGCTAAAAACCCATGTTGCAACAAAGTGAGTACAGGATCCAGTGCCCAAAGTGAACATAACAGACTGTACCCAAGGTAAACACCAAGAGGTAGTGATCTAGAAATTATTAAATATCCCAAGGCAATAAGCATTTTAGATCTTAAGAAAAGTGTCTGAAAAAAAAAGGAATAGTTTAAAAGACAACCCCCCCAAGGAAAGGAGGTCCATCAGCTATGGACAGTAGCAAAATAAATGAAGTCTTACAGAGTGAGTGGGTTCAGTGGCGTACCTATAGGGTGGGTGGGCCGCCCCGGGTGCTACACATTGGAGATGTCAGGCCAGCTATCAGGGGCGGGACAAGGCATGGCCACTCTGTAGCTGCAGCTGGCTCTCTATATTCGTGCGAGTCAGCAGCGGCTGCTCTGTGTTATTCAGCTTACAGTCAGGCTCTTTACTGCCACCTCTGGCTGCTTCCTGCATGTGCACCCCTCGTGTGTACTATATTTTGGATTGCAGCTCCTCTCGTGTCTCACAGGGACATGTAGAAACAGGACCTGGGACTAGGAAGACCACCTTACAAATGTGGGCTGTGAGTACAAGTGAAGGGAGGAGGCTGTTTGTGTACAGGTAGATGTGTGTGTGGGGGGGTGGGGGGCAGCTGAGTGTGTACAGGTGTGTGTGTGTGTGGTGGGGGGCAGCTAGCAGCTGAATGTGCACAGGTAGGTAGGACTGTGTGTGTGTGGGTGGGACGGCGGGGCAGCTGAGTGTGTACAGGTAGGTGTGTGTATGTGTGAGGGGGGCAGCTGAGTGTGTACAGGTGGGTGTGTGTGTGTGTGGGGGGGGGCAGCTGAGTGTGTACAGTTCAGTGTGTGGTGGGGGAGCAGCTGAGTGTGTACAGACAGGTGTGTGTGTGTAAGGGGGGGTAGCTGAGTGTGTACAGGTAGGTGTGTGTGGGGGGGAGCAGCTGAGAGTGTACAGATAGGTGTGTGGGGGGGGCAGCTGAGTGTGTACATGTAGGTGTGTGTGGGGAGGCAGCTGAGCGTGTACAGGTAGGTGTGTGGGGGGGCATCTGAGTGTGTACAGGTAGGTGTGTTTGTGTGAGGGGGGGCGGGGGGCAGCTGAGTGTGTACAGGTAGATGTGTGTGTGGGGCGGCAGCTGAGTGTGTACAGGTAGGTGTGTGTGTGTGTGTGCAGGGGGGAGCAGCTGAGTGTGTACAGGTAGGTGTGTGTGTATGGGGGCAGCTGAATATGTACAGGTAGGTGTGTGTGTATGGGGGGCAGCTGAGTGTGTACAGGTAGGTATGTGTGTGGGGGGAGCAGCTGAGTGTGTACAGCTAAGTGTGTTTGTGTGGGGGGTGTGAGCAGCTGAGTGTTTACAGGTAAGTGTGTGTGGAGGGGGCAGCTGAGTGTGTACAGGTAGGTGTGTGTGTGTGGGGGGCATCTGAGTGTGTACAGGTAGATGTGTGTGTGCATGCCCGGACTGGGACAAAAAATAGGCCCGGGCATTTTAGACTGAGCAGCCAACTTTTCCAGGGACCGGGGGCGAGAGATGTCGGTAGACATTCGAAGGGGTGGCTGGTGTCGCTCCTCCACACTGTAATGTGCAGAGACACTGTGATATAAAGGGGACTGCACTGTAAAGGGGCACTGTAATGATTACAGTGCCCCTTTACAGTATAGTCCCCTTTATATTACAGTGTCCCAGTCCTATTGTGGCCATACAGTGCTAGTACTGTCTATCTCCTATTGTGCTCATGCTGCTCAGTGACACTGACCTGCTCTCTCTGGTGGTTCTGGACAGCATGGCGCTCTCTTTCTGGTGGTGCGGTACAGCGTGGCTCTCTCTGGTAGTACGGTACAGCGTGGCACTCGTGACTCTCTCTTGGTGTGGTTCAGCGTGGCTCTCTCTCTCTCTCTGGTGGTGTGGTTCAGCGTGGCTCTCTCTGGTGGTGCGGGTGCAGCGTGGCGCTCATGGCTCTCTCTGGTGGTGTGGGTACAGCGTGGCTCTCTGGTGGTTCAGGTACAGCGTGGCTCTCTGGTTGTGTGGGTACAGCGTGGCTCTCTGGTGGTGCGGGTACAGTGTGGCTCTCTGGTGGTGCGGGTACTGCATGGCCCTCTGGTGGTGCGGGTACTGCGTGGTGCTCTGGTGGTGCGGGTACAGCGTGGCTCTCGGGTGTTGCGGGTACAGCGTGGCGCTCTGGTGGTGCGGGTACAGCATGGCTCTCTGGTGGTGCGCAGTACAGTGTGGCGCTCTCTCTCTGGTGGTGTGGGTACAGCATGGCTCTATCTGGTGGTGCTGGGGCTATTAGTTCCCCCAGTACAGTCCTCTTTTTTTTCCCATGTCTCCTGTAGTACCTGCTTGTTTCCGGGTTTTCTCTCCCCCCCCCCCCCCAGCAGAGGGCATGCTGGGGACTGTAGCCACCTCCCTGCTGAGATCAATTGGGCATCCTATCTCTGGGACTACATTTCCCATGATGCCCAACTAGTTATTTCTGATTGGCCCTCCGCTGTGGCCAATTGGGAGGGAAGAAGAACAAGCAGGAAGCTTTCTTCTCTCCCATCCTGTGCTGCTGACGAGCCTGACATAAGAAAGAGGGAGAGGGGGGACATCCTGACAGCGGCCCAGAGGAGGAACGAGGGGCCGAGAGCGGAACTCTTAGCACGGCTCTGAGGCTGAGCTGTGTGTGAGAGACACACAGCTCAGCCCATGCAGCTGCTACTTCCACCGGAGAAGGCACAGGCACGGCCGCATAGCGGTAGGCAAGCGGCGGCCGTGGCCTGTGTTAACCCTGTCCAGGCCACAGTCGCCGCTTACCTCCTGCTGTTCGGCCTGAACATCAACAGGCCACAGGAACGGGCGGCCCACCGGGCAAATGCCCGGTCTGCCCTATGGCCAGTCCGGGCCCGTGTGTGTGTGAGAGGGGGCGGGGGACAGCTGAGTGTGTACAGGTAGGTGTGTGTAGGTGGGGGGGCAGCTGAGTGTGTACAGGTAGGTGTGTGTGTGGGGGGAGCAGCTGAGTTTGTACAGGTAGGTGTGTGTGTATGGGGGAGCTGAGTGTGTACAGGTAGGTGTGTGTGCGTGGGGGGAGCAGCTGAGTGTGTACAGGAAGGTGTGTGTGTGGGGGGAGCAGTTGAGTTTGTACAGGTAGGTGTGTGTGTATGGGGGAGCTGAGTGTGTACAGGTAGGTGTGTGTATGTGGGGGGGCAGCTGAGTGTGTACAGGTAGGTGTGTGTGAGGGGGTGGGGGGCAGCTGAGTGTGTACAGGTAGGTGTGTGTGTGTGTGTGTGTGGGGGGGCAGCTGAGTGTGTACGGGTAGGTGTGTGTATGTGGGGGGGCAGCTGAGTGTGTACAGGTAGGTGTGTGTGTGGGGGGGGGAGCAGCTGAGTTTGTACAGGTAGGTGTGTGTGTATGGGGGGCAGCTGAGTGTGTACAGGTAGGTGTGTGTGCGTGGGGGGAGCAGCTGAGTGTGTACAGGAAGGTGTGTGTGGGAGGGCAGCTGAGTGTGTACAGGTAGGTGTGTGTGTGTGAGGGGGTGGGGGGCAGCTGAGTGTGTACAGGTAGGTTTGTTTGTGGGGGGGCAGCTGAGTGTGTACAGTAGGTGTGTGTGTGGGGGGGGCAAGTGAGTGTGTACAGGTAGGTTTGTGTGTGTGTGGGGGGCAGCTGAGTGTGTACATGTAGAAGTGTGTGGGGGGGCAGCCGAGTGTGTACAAGTAGGTGTGTGTGGGGGGGGGCATCTGAGTGTGTACAGGTAGGTGTGTATGAGGGGGGCGGGGGGCAGCTGAGTGTGTACAGATAGGTGTGTTTGTGGGGGGCAGCTGAATGTGTACAGGTAAGTGTGTGTGGGGGCAACTGAGTGTGTACAGGTAGGTGTGAGTGTGGGGGTCAGCTGAGTGTGTACAGGTAGGTGTGTGTGTGTGGGGGGCAGCTGAGTGTGTACAGGTAGGTGTGTGTGTGTGGGGGGGAGCAGCTGAGTATGTACAGGAAGGTGTGTGTGGGGGGGGGGGCAGCTGAGTGCGTACATGTAGGTGTGTTAGGGGGGGCAGCTGAGTGTGTACAGGTAGGTGTGTGTTGGGGGAGCAGCTGAGAGTGTACAGATAGGTGTGTGGGGGGGGGGCAGCTGAGTGTGTACATGTAGGTGTGTGTGTGGGGGGAGCAGCTGAGTGTGTATAGGTAGGTGTGTGTGTGGGGGGGGGCATCTGAGTGTGTACAGGTAGGTGTGTGTGTGGGGGGGGGGCAGGGGCAGCTGAGTGTATACAGGTAGGTGTGTGTGAGGGGCAGCTGAGTGTGTACATGTAGGTGTGTGTGTGTGTGTGTGTGGGGAGGCAGCTGAGCGTGTACAGGTAGGTGTGTGGGGGGGCATCTGAGTGTGTACAGGTAGGTGTGTTTGTGTGAGGGGGGCAGCTAAGTGTGTACAGGTAGATGTGTGTGTGGGGCGGCAGCTGAGTGTGTACAGGTAGGTGTGTGTGTGTGTGCAGGGGGGAGCAGCTGAGTGTGTACAGGTAGGTGTGTGTGTATGGGGGCAGCTGAATACGTACAGGTAGGTGTGTGTGTATGGGGAGCAGCTGAGTGTGTACAGGTAGGTGTGTGTGTGGGGGAAGCAGCTGAGTGTGTACAGCTAAGTGTGTTTGTGTGGGGGGTGTGAGCAGCTGAGTGTTTACAGGTAAGTGTGTGTGGAAGGGGCAGCTGAGTGTGTACAGGTAGGTGTGTGTGTGTGGGGGGCATCTGAGTGGGTACAGGTAGATGTGTGTGTGCAGGCCCGGACTGGGACAAAAAATAGGCCCGGGCATTTTAGACTGAGCAGCCAACTTTTCCAGGGCCCGGGGGCGAGAGATGTCGGTAGACATTCGAAGGGGTGGCTGGTGTCGGTCCTCCACACTGTAATGTGCAGAGACACTGTGATATAAAGGGGACTGCACTGTAAAGGGGCACTGTAATGATTACAGTGCCCCTTTACAGTGCAGTCCCCTTTATATTACAGTGTCCCAGTCCTATTGTGGCCATACAGTGCTAGTACTGTCTATCTCCTATTGTGCTCACGCTGCTCAGTGACACTGACCTGCTCTCTCTGGTGGTTCTGGACAGCATGGCGCTCTCTTTCTGGTGGTGCGGTACAGCGTGGCTCTCTCTGGTGGTACGGTACAGCGTGGCACTCGTGACTCTCTCTTGGTGTGGTTCAGCGTGGCTCTCTCTCTCTCTCTCTGGTGGTGTGGTTCAGCGTGGCTCTCTCTGGTGGTGCGGGTACAGCATGGCGCTCATGGCTTTCTCTGGTGGTGTGGGTACAGCGTGGCTCCCTGGTGGTTCAGGTACAGCGTGGCTCTCTGGTTGTGTGGGTACAGCGTGGCTCTCTGGTGGTGCGGGTACAGTGTGGCTCTCTGGTGGTGCGGGTACTGCATGGCCCTCTGGTGGTGCGGGTACTGTGTGGTGCTCTGGTGGTGCGGGTACAGCGTGGCTCTCGGGTGGTGCGGGTACAGCATGGCTCTCTGGTGGTGCAGGTACAGCGTGGCTCTCTGGTGGTGCGCAGTACAGCGTGGTGCTCTCTCTCTGGTGGTGTGGGTACAGCATGGCTCTATCTGGTGGTGCTGGGGCTATTAGTTCCCCCAGCACAGTCCTCTTTCTTTTTCCATGTCTCCTGTAGTACCTGCTTGTTTCTGGGTTTTCTCTCCCACCCCCCCAGCAGAGGGCATGCTGGGGACTGTAGCCGCCTCCCTGCTGAGATCAATTGGGCATCCTATCTCTGGGACTACATTTCCCATGATGCCCAACTAGTTATTTCTGATTGGCCCTCTGCTGTGGCCAATTGGGAGGGAAGAAGAACAAGCAGGAAGCTTTCTTCTTTCCCATCCTGTGCTGCTGACGAGCCTGACATAAGAAAGGGGGAGATAGGGGACATCCTGACAGCGGCCCAGAGGAGGAACGAGGGGCCGAGAGCGGAACTCTTAGCGCGGCTCTGAGGCTGAGCTGTGTGTGAGAGACACACAGCTCAGCCCATGCAGCTGCTAGTTCCACCGGAGAAGGCACAGGCACGGCCGCATAGCGGTAGGCAAGCAGCGGCCGTGGCCTGTGTTAACCCTGTCCAGGCCACAGTCGCCGCTTACCTCCCGCTGTTCGGCCTGAATATCAACAGGCCACAGGAACGGGCGGCCCACCGGGCAAATGCCCGGTCTGCCCTATGGCCAGTCCGGGCCTGTGTGCGTGTGAGAGGGGGCGGGGGGCAGCTGAGTGTGTACAGGTAGGTGTGTGTAGGTGGGGGGGCAGCTGAGTGTGTACAGGTAGGTGTGTGTGTGGGGGGAGCAGCTGAGTTTTTACAGGTAGGTGTGTGTGTATGGGGGAGCTGAGTGTGTACAGGTAGGTGTGTGTGCATTGGGGGAGCAGCTGAGTGTGTACAGGAAGGTGTGTGTGGGGGGGCAGCTGAGTGTGTACAGGTAGGTGTGTGTGTGAGGGGGTGGGGGGCAGCTGAGTGTGTACAGGTAGGTGTGTGTGGGGGGGGCAGCTGAGTATGTACGGGTAGGTGTGTGTATGTGGGGGGGCAGCTGAGTGTGTACAGGTAGGTGTGTGTATGGGGGGGGAGCAGCTGAGTTTGTACAGGTAGGTGCGTGTGTATGGGGGAGCTGAGTGTGTACAGGTAGGTGTGTGTGTATGGGGGGGCAGCTGAGTGTGTACAGGTAGGTGTGTGTGCGTGGGGGGTGCAGCTGAGTTTGTACAGGAAGGTGTGTGTGGGGGGGCAGCTGAGTGTGTACAGGTAGGTGTGTGTGTGTGAGGGGGTGGGGGGCAGCTGAGTGTGTACAGGTAGGTGTGTTTGTGGGGGGGCAGCTGAGTGTGTACGGTAGGTGTGTGTGTGTGGGGGGCAGCTGAGTGTGTACAGGTAGGTGTGTGTGTGTGTGTGTGGGGGGCAGCTGAGTGTGTACATGTAGAAGTGTGTGGGGGGGCAGCCGAGTGTGTACAAGTAGGTGTGTGTGTGGGGGGGGCATCTAAGTGTGTACAGGTAGGTGTGTGTAAGGGGGGCGGGGGCAGCTGAGTATGTACGGGTAGGTGTGTGTATGTGGGGGGGGCAGCTGAGTTTGTACAGGTAGGTGTGTGTATGGGGGGGAGCAGCTGAGTTTGTACAGGTAGATGCGTGTGTATGGGGGAGCTGAGTGTGTACAGGTAGGTGTGTGTGTATGGGGGGGCAGCTGAGTGTGTACAGGTAGGTGTGTGTGCGTGGGGGGAGCAGCTGAGTTTGTACAGGAAGGTGTGTGTGGGGGGGCAGCTGAGTGTGTACAGGTAGGTGTGTGTGTGTGAGGGGGTGGGGGGCAGCTGAGTGTGTACAGGTAGGTGTGTTTGTGGGGGGGCAGCTGAGTGTGTACGGTAGGTGTGTGTGTGTGGGGGGCAGCTGAGTGTGTACAGGTAGGTGTGTGTGTGTGGGGGGGGCAGCTGAGTGTGTACATGTAGAAGTGTGTGGGGGGGCAGCCGAGTGTGTACAAGTAGGTGTGTGTGTGGGGGGGGCATCTGAGTGTGTACAGGTAGGTGTGTGTAAGGGGGG
The DNA here is from genome assembly GCF_042186555.1 of Aquarana catesbeiana. NCBI lineage: Eukaryota > Metazoa > Chordata > Amphibia > Anura > Ranidae > Aquarana > Aquarana catesbeiana. Next base: position 200,379,773 of record NC_133326.1, on the reverse strand, counting down.
CGGGGGCAGCTGAGTGTGTACAGGTAGGTGTGTTTGTGGGGGGCAGCTGAATGTGTACAGGTAGGTGTGTGTGGGGGCAACTGAGTGTGTACAGGTAGGTGTGAGTGTGGGGGGCAGCTGAGTGTGTACAGGTAGGTGTGTGTGTGTGGGGGGCAGCTGAGTGTGTACAGGTAGGTGTGTGTGTGTGTGGGGGGGGAGCAGCTGAGTATGTACAGGAAGGTGTGTGTGTGTGGGGGGCAGCTGAGTGCGTACATGTAGGTGTGTGAGGGGGGGCAGCTGAGTGTGCACAGGTAGGTGTGTGTGTGAGGGGGCGGGGGGCAGCTGAGTGTGTACAGGTAGGTGTGTGTGTGGGGGGGGCAGCTGAGTGTATATGGGTAAGTGTGTGTGTGGGGGGGAGCTGAGTGTGTACAGGTAGGTGTGTGTGTGGGGGCAGCTGAGTGTGTACAGGTAGGTGTGTGTGTGGGGGCAGCTGAGTGTGTACAGGTAGGTGTGTGTGTGTATGGGGGCAGCTGAGTGTGTACAGGTAGGTGTGTGTGTGGGGGCAGCTGAGTGTGTACAGGTAGGTGTGTGTGTATGGGGGCAGCTGAGTGTGTACAGGAAGGTGTGTGTGTGGGGGGGCAGCTGAGTGTGTACATGTAGGTGTGTGTGTGTGGGGCAGCTGAGTGTGTACAGGTAGGTGTGTGTGTGTAAGGGGGGGCGGGGGGCAGCTGAGTGTGTACAGGTAGGTGTGTGTGTGTGTGGGGGCAGCTGAGTGTGTATGGGTAGGTGTGTGTGTACAGGTAGGTGTGTGTGGGGGGGGCAGCTGAGTGTGTACATGTAGATGTGTGTGTGGGGGGGCCGCCGAGTGTGTACAGGTAGGTGTGTGTGTGTGTGTGGGAGGGGCATCTGAGTGTGTACAGGTAGGTGTGTGTGTGAGGGGGCGGGGGGCAGCTGAGTGTGTACAGGTAGGTGTGTGTGTGTGGGGGGGGGGCAGCTGAGTGTGTACAGGTAGGTGTGAGTGTGGGAGGGGGCAGCTGAGTGTGTACAGGTAGGTGTGTGTGTGTGGGGGCAGCTCAGTGTGTACAGGTATATTATGTGTGTGGCGCAGTTGTGTGTGGGGAGGCAGCTGAGTGTGTACAGGTAGATGTGTGTGGGGGGGTGGGGGTGCCATGATCAGTGAAGGGGGGTGCCAGATGGGGGATGCCAGATATAGGATCTGCCCCGGGTTCCAAATGCTCTAGGTATGCCCCTGGGTGGGTTAGAACATAGAATAACGCAATATGTGATTAACTCCCCATTCCTCTACCAATATGCCAACATTGTGTACTGAACACTGTGGGTTGTCTAGGCAGGAACTCATGCAAAATACACGTAAATTCTGTGTTACCTTATTTATGTTGCCAGGCCTGTTGGGGTCCAGGCTTCATCCATCATGGTGGACAATAAACCAAGGGGTTTGCAGGGTCTGGGAACCATAGAGATAAACCATGGTCCTGGATCTGCATAGCACCCCGAGCCTAAAAAAACCCATGTTGCAACAAAGTGAGTGCAGGATCCAGTGCCCAAAGTGAACATTAAGTAAAAATATCCCAAGGCAATAAACAGTTTAGATCTTAATAGAAGTGTCTGATAAAAAGGAATAGTTTAAATGTTAACGCCCCCCCCCCCCCCCCCCAAAGGAAAAGAGGTCCATCAGCTAGGAACATTAGCAAAAAATGTAAGTCTCACAGAGTGGGCGGGTTAAAGGAGCGTGCACTAGGGGCAGCCCTAGCAAGGTTTTTTTGCCTGAGTCCAGTCACCTAAAGGTAGCCAGCATGCAACCCATGGTCTATAAATACAAGCCCTGCATCCTGTACTGTACAATTAAGATATTTTTTGTACACTGAACATACACATTAGACAATTTTCCTGAAAGGGAAATGGAGTAGAACACCTATAAAATTGTTAAATAATTAAAAAATCTAATTTTACTTGTGTTTGTATTCAAGAACAACTCCTTTATCTGTAGGCACTGTCTGAATGAAGATTCATTAGCCTGTTTAAGTATACAGAAAAAGGCAACACCATGGGTGTGTGTGTATAATTTCCATAACTATATATATATATATATATATATATATATATATATATATATATATATATATATATATATATTTACATTAATACAGTATATATACATTCTCTTTATAAGCTGTGGTTACAGTGTGATATGTAGGAAGGGCAGTATGGTGGCCTGAATTTATGGGAGGAGCCCGGGGGGTATTTAAGCAGCCCGCTCACCTGTGGTGCTTGTCGGTTTCCTGTGCGCGATAAACGTCACTAGGCCGACTATACGAATACCAGCGTCCGCTAGTTCTTGTCTCGCAAGTTCCCGCATTCGCAATTCCGTGCTCGAGAGTTTCGAAGTCCGCGTTTCCGATTCGTAGTTCGTACCACGCGTCTGGCTCGGCTGTCGCAGGTAGGGTCCCGTCTGACTTTTTGTTTTCACGCACTGTTAGATATCATGTCACTAAACTGTGATATCAAACTTACGAGTCACTCGCAAATTTCACAAACGTTACCGCAATGCATACCGCTCGCACTATCGTCACGTTACCATTTCTCCTTATTTAAAAAAAAAAACCCACCGCGATGTAGACGTTGCTTCATTTCAGGCATAGGCTAACTTGTTACCACGCAAGTAGACAACCGTTGTAATTCGCAATGTCGCAATTTTGTCGACGTCAGTTCGATACCAAATCATTTCTCATTTCTGAACATTTCTAAGCATTTCTAACATTTCAATCATTTCGAATCATTTCATTCATTTCAGTCACGTACCGCGCTCCGATTCGAATCCAGTCGCATCCAAAAGATGCACCGATTCGTTCCGGTGTAGTTACGGCCTCATTTCAGTACATGCTCCAGAGTCACGTTCATTATCAGTCGCTCCTTAAGGCTCACCGATTCGTACCTCTGTCATGGTATCATTTCACTGCCACGTATTACGCTCCGATACGAATTTCAGTCGCATGGAAATGCACCGATTCGTCTCGGCGTGTCCCAGGTATTTGCCACATTTCAGTACATGCTCCAGAGTCCGATTCGTAGTCAGTCGCAACAGCGGCATGATCGATTCGCGCCTCTGTCATGGCAACAATCTGTTACACCTGCACTTACCGCGCTCCGGTTCGAATCCTGACGCATCTCTGATGCACCGATTCGTTACGGTGTGCCCCAGGGCTCGGCCTCATTTCTGAACATGCTCCATAGTCCGGATCATAGCTAGTCGCAGATATCGGGTGACTGATCCGCATCTCTGTCATGGGAACTATTACCATTCATTTCACTCCCACATGGCATCACCGTTTTCAAAACCAGTCGCATCCTAGATGCACCGATTCGTTACGGATTGCCTCAGTTTTTTCGGCTGTATCCGTACCTATACCAGAGCTCGGTTCATTGCCAGTCGCAAATGCGGCACAACCAATTCGAGCCTCGGTCAAGGTGAAAACATTTCTGTCATTTCGTTGTTTCATACTGCGCTCCGATTCGAATCCAGATGCATCAAACATGCACCGATTCGTCCCGGTGTGCACCAATGCTTTTTCGATTGCCTCATTTCAGTACATGCTCCAGAGCCCGGTTTGCGGTTGGTCGCAGTCACGGCACGACCGAGCCGGATCTCTGTCATGGCAAGAGACTTCACTCATTTCATAATCAAGGCAAACATTTCAAATCATTTCGTTGTCACTAAGATTGCAATACAAGTCACTGCTTCAAGTTAGCCAGCAAACCCTTCACTAATTATCACCTTTCGTTTTCCCCCAGGTCAGTCAAACCTCAGTAGGTCCACCCTGCACCAGGTTGGACGATATCCCCCCAGGTAAAAAAAAAAAAAAGGGAGAATACAAGTTAGGTAAGTATGGCTGAGGGAAACGAAGCAAACTTGAAATTCATGTCACTCCCAATAGGTTACAGTCAACCAAAATACACGATCTGAAGGACAGGATATCTTTACCAGATCAACCATGTCCCAGGCCGGCAGCGAAGACCTCACGGCCCCCCTGTCACCTTCTCCGGTCTCAGAGAGCGGCAGCGTGCAGTCCCTCAGAGGATGGACTATCCCCAAGTTGACGGCAGAGCTAAGACGCAGAGGCGTGCCCTTCCCCGCTACAGCCAGGAAAGGCGAGCTGTTCAAGCTTCTCTTCCCCCCACCAGCTGCAGCAGGACCCAGTACCCAGCAGGCATCTCTCCAGTCGATATCCTCGGCCATCTCACAACTTCACACTATGGTGTCGCGCCTCTCTACCTCGGTCACGGACGTACAAACCAGAGTGGCACTCCTGGAGGCTCGGCCGGCCGCGGCTATTCCCGACCCTACCGTAACCCAACCTTTAACACCCCTTCCTGCAGGTACCACAGGCTGGAGCCCCATTGTCTACCCCTCCCATTTGGTGCCAACCAGCATCAGGAAGGACATCTTGGACGGCAGGGACGTCAACCTGGCCTCTCTCCTGATTTCTGTCCACGATCTGGTAGAAAATAAGGCCTATTCCTGGGGTGACATATCGGTGGTCCTTAAAGCCAAAGACCCCAGACTGAACTGGAAATTATCTGTCCCAGAGTTCACCCTGGCCTTTGGCATGCTGAGAGATGTCCTGTGTTCAGCCGCTCCCAGCTGAAGGGAAGAGCTGGACTTATACCTCCATACGGTAGTAGACTTGGGCTACAAGTATGGAGGATTTTCTTTTTACGACTACCACCGTTCCTTTTCCGCAAAAGCGGCAGCCAGGCTCACTCAGTTTCTAACAACAACAAACTGGAGTCTCATGGACACAGAGCTGTTCTGCCGCCATTTTGCCGGCTTACGCTCACCCCTGTGTGCGATTTGCCTGTCCTCCACGCACACTGCCACCTGGTGCGCCAATGCGACAATCAGACGTCCCTTCTAATTTCCCTCCACCTCCGGTGCACTTCAGGGTCAGTCGGCCCCTGAACAGACGCCTCAGGTGGACAAATTCGGACGCCCAGTCCGTACCATGGGAGGGGCAGCCATCTGCAATAATTACAACTAAGGGTCCTGCAACTTCAGCCAGTGCTGCCTACGCCACATCTGCACCTTATGCCAAAGAGCGCACCCAAGAAACTTGTGTGAGGTTAAACAACAAAAGAGGGCATGACTAAGCCAGATCAACGTCTGGTGGCTAGGACTCTACCTCACCTCACACCCCACCCCCTCCCTGGCCACCTACCTTATCCAGGGGTTCACAGTAGGGTTTCACACTGGCCTCATTTCTTTACCCCACAGTACCTATGAATGTGGGAATCTTCATTCAGCGGCCATTGACAAACAAGCCATAGATCGCCTCTTACAGGCAGAAGTAGACCGAGAGTTCGTTATAGGCCCCTTCACTCAGCCCCCTTTCAGCACCTGAAGAGTCAGCCCTATTGGGCTTGTCAAGGGCAAGTTCACAAATAAATTACGTTTGGTGTACGACCTGTCTGCGCCTCATTCTTCACACATTCCCAGTCTCAATTCTCTGATCCCCTCCGAAGAATTCTCCCTAAAATATTCCTCCGTGGACATGGCAATCCAAGCAGTCATCAAAGCAGGTACAGGTGCCTGGCTCTCCAAAGCCGACACCTTGGATGCCTTCAAGCTCCTGCCTATCCACCCATCCCTTTGGTGCTGGCATGGCATCAAGTGGAAGGAGGCATACTATTTTGCCACAAAACTGACATTTGGTTCGAAGAGTAGCCCTTGGCTCTTCGACACATTTGCTCAGTCCCTCGCTTGGATACTCTTACACAAGGCTCAGTGCCAAGAAGTCATCCATTACCTGGATGACTTCCTACTAATAGAACCACCCAGCAGGCCACCAGGAGACCTCGACAAACTCAGAGTGGTATTCGGAAATCTCAATGTTCCCATCGCCGAGCACAAAGTCGACGGCCCAGCACACAACATCACCTTTCTCGGGGTCAACTTAGACACCTGCACTATGCAGACCAGTCTCCCCCTCGACAAACTAACCCGCATTAGGGCGGTCCTTCACAAATTTACCCACACCAAGGGGTGTACCAAAGAGCAACTGCAATCTCTCCTGGGAATGCTTAATTTCGCCATGCGGATTATTCCACAAGGCCGCACCTTCGTGTCACGTCTGCTGAGATTCCTGTCAGAAACACAAGACCCCGATCAGATCCTGAATCTAGACACCGCAGCAATAGCGGACCTATCTATGTGGGAGGAATTCTTGTCCACCTGGAATGGCATATCCCTATTTATACCCATGGTTTCGGCCCTTTCACCCCAGGTGGTGACAGACGCTGCAGCTTCCACAGGTTTCGCGGCAATTTTTGGCCACCAATGGTTTTCAGGACCCTGGCCTCAACAGATACTGTTGATACCCGGCTTTACCCAAACATCTTCCCTCTTCGAACTCTATCCCATAGTGGCAGCTGCACAGCTCTGGGGTCATCATTGGACAGGGCAAACTGTGGTCTTCACCACCGACAATCAGGTCACGGCAGACATTATCAACAAAGGCAGGTCCAAGTCCCTAGCAGTCATGTCCTTCCTGCGCAGATTGGTACAACTGTCTTTACAGCATCAGTTTAACATCCACTGTTCATTTATTCCAGGCAGATACAATTTAGCTGCTGACGCACTGTCACGTTTTAATTACACCTCCTTTTTCAAACAGGTTCCCGGAGCCGATCCAGTGTCGGCCCCTATCCCTGTCTGGTCACAACTGACCCTGGACTAGTTCAACATTTACAAGGAGCAACGCAGCTCATCAATCACTCACTCTCCCATAACACACTCAAAGCCTACCAGACAGCTTGGAAGGCGTTCAATAAATTCCTGACACCCTGCTGCAAAGGACCAACAGATGTCAAACAGGTACTGGCCTTCATTTCATACTGCCATACTCAGCTGGCCTTATCTTACAATACCATTCGGCTATACCTAGCCGGCCTACAACATTTCTTGACTCTTGAAGACCCCGCAAAATCTTCACTGTTCTCAGCACACGCTATACGAGCCATCCTAAGGGGCATTCAGAAACAACAACCAGCGATTAGCACCAAGCGCTTACCCATTACAGGGGCCATCTTCAGGGATATGTCGACCATCCTGGCTACTTCTCCATTCGGTCTTCTCCCCAGCACGGTCCTACAAGCAGCCATATATTTGGCTTACTACGGGTTCTTGCGACCTGGTGAGTTCACCTGTAACAACCCCGCAGACCAAGTACTGTGTAGACGGCACTTGGTTCGCTACCAAGACCATTTCGTCCTACACCTCGAGGTTTCTAAAACCCAGCAAACAGGCTCTGGAGTGGACATTCCCCTCTTCAAAACCAATAACAGCTGGTGTCCAGTCACCGTACTCAACCGTCTCCTGTCACTCCTGCCTGAGCAACCGGATACCAGTCCTCTTCTACCATTCCCAGTTAAACCCTTAAGCGCCTGTCAGTTCGTGAAACACATAAGGATACTTCTCCGCAGTCTTCACCTTAACCCGAGTCAGTACTCCGGACACTCCTTTCGTATCGGAGCAGCCTCCGCAGCATCCCGCCACGGGGTCCCAGACCACGTCATCAAAAGGCTAGGCAGGTGGAAATCAGCCTGCTTCGCCCGGTATATCCCCAATCCTCAAGTAGAGATGGCACAGGCATTTTCCAAATTGGCTCAATGAATAACTGAAAACCAATAAAATATTATACCCCTACCTGAATGTTTTTGCCCCCTTATTTTGGCATACCGGCCATTAGACCAAGGCACACTTTCAGGTCCATTTCATATGGTAAGTCCACACTTCCAGGTCTATTTCCGATGGTAAGTCTTATGTTAACTATTAATGTTATCTATGTCCATATCGGACATAGGGCTCCAACCATAAGTAGGAAGGCCAGTATGTTGGCCTGAATTTATGGGAGGAGCCCAGGGGGTATTTAAGCAGCCCGCTCACCTGTGGTGCTTGTCGGTTTCCTGTGCGCGATACCCACCCTCCCATCCCCATTTCACAGCATTTCTCAACTATTCATTTCTCTTTACAGAATAATCATTTCTTAAAACAGGGTATGCCCCCTTATTTTGGCATACCGGCCATTAGACCAAGGCACACTTTCAGGTCCATTTCATATGGTAAGTCCACACTTTCAGGTCTATTTATGATGTGTTAGTTGCAGTTTTCAACTTAACTGCTTCTAGTTTATATTGTTTTGCCAAATTTAGCTATCAAAGAAATAAGACACAGAATATAGGTTTCTGTATATCAGATCCGAGCCTTAAAGGTCCCGTACTATCAACTGAACCTGTCGGCTCTTTATTGGGGCTTTTTATAGACTGGTTACAGAAGCATCAGTTTGAGCAAATTTCCATATAAGGTAACAAGCAGTATAATTTCAACATACATGACGCTAGACTTACACATCTGGAAAAACTTATGCTACGTCTTACAACTGACACGCACACATTATACAGAAAAATGGAAAACAACTTAAGTAGAACTCTAACCTATTATTTCCAACCTTATCAATTTCCCCCTTTGACATCATCCCCTCCACGATTCTGGGTCCTTGCAAACAAGTGAACAGCCGATACTTCAAAGAGTGCTATCCCTGACCGCGGGTTGTCAGAGGAGGATAAGTCTTCTTTATTTACCCTCATCCCTCAAATCCATACCTGCATCTTATAAGCAAAGAGAATAGAAAAGGGGTGATGTCAAGTTACCCTTTTTGTCATTAGAGTTCCTAATACCTTTCTCTTTCCATTCTGTCTGCTCGTGCCTTAATCTTCCTATATAAGCAACAGTTTATCACAGTAAGCAGTACAAAAACTAAAATTAGAATAAGTATCGGATTGAGCAAATTAAAAATTGCCTTAGCAGTGGGTGACCATCCAGCAAATACATCATACCAATGTTGTGTTGTTTCATTTCTTATTTGTGAGGATAAATGTATTAATTTCCCTTTATAACCGCAGATATTAGATTATTTTGAAGGGTATGTTCTTGTGTCTCTATGTGTTTTCTAAGTATTTCTGACTCATTTAAGATTTGCCGTAAGGGCTCTAATGATATTATAAAAGGAGTAGTATCAGTAAGATTATCTACCGTCCATTCTAGATTAAATATTCTATGTGCATCTGGTTCAAAAAGGAAAGTGTCATTTTGCCATTTAAGCATTTTAACATTCTTTACGCATCCTGAAAAAGGGGCCGTTTTATTTAAACTTTCCATAGTTTCCTGATCATTTGTGACTAAACAAATATGTTGTGTTCCTATCTCCATAAATCTGTTTCCTACACCTACTGGTAATCTCTGAAACTTACATATGTTAGATTGATGTTTCAATAAGCAAGGTTCATAGACTGGAGAACTTCTTCCACAGACTATTCCCTTATTAGTTTTAGCACATAAACTTAGATCATGAGTCATGTTTTGTGTATCTACATAGTGTCCATAAATCTCAGGATACCAAAATTCAGGTAGATCCTTTCCTATCAGGAGTGGCATCACTATTAACTTACACATTACCTGGACCTCCTCCACTTTGTATACATCAAACCTTCCCGCACACCATCTTTCCTCACATTCAACTTCTTTTACTGGTACTTCAAACCATGTACTTTCTAAATTTAAACCCTTAAAATAGTTCATCCAAGTGCGATAATTCCCTAATCGTAGCTCATCTCGAGTGCTATTAATTTGAATGTGATAAGATAGTGTAGAAAAAGCACATTGAGTAATGTTTATAAACTCCTGATTTGCTTTCCACAACTCCAGACTAGCTAGTGCTGTGTGATTAACCATAATATTGAGATATTCAGTTAAATGTACCTGGCTAATTTGTGTTTCGAATGTTGTAGGTAACCATTTGCTTGTAATTATTAAACTATCAGCTATGTGACTTCCTGCACATTTCCACTTATTTTGTATCATTTCCATCTGTATCCCATTCATTATTCCCATTCCAGTTCCTGCAGCTCCCAGAACTGTATCATACCATTCTCGGCGATACCTACATTCTGGTAGCTGGGGAAAAGTTACATTAAATTTGATTTTTGTTTTCTGTTATAATACCGAAACATTTATGCAAGATCTAGGAATAGGAATTAATACAGAGGATACGAAGATGGTGGGTAGAGTGTCTTCTATCTTTATATTGAAACCATAATGTTGCCATTGTATATATATCCTCCTGTTGTGTTTTCCCATTTCCTTACTGGTACAAAATACCATTCGTAGTAATGATATTGTGTTATACTCTTATCCTGATTTACCCATCTAAGATCAGTACTATTTTCATGAACTGTTACATTGATACCCGGAGTCCATATATAAACAAACATTTGAAAACATTCAAGCACTATTATCATAGTTAGAAGGATCTTCATTCTGTTTCTCTCGGTTCAAGACTCTTTTTGCAATGTGATGCGTGGATCCAAGCTGCTTTTCCTTCCAATTTCACTGAAGTGGCTGTGGTCAAAAGCACTTGATAAGGACCTTCAAATCTAGGTTCCAATGTCTTTCTGATGTGTTTCTTAACATATACATAATCTCCTGGTAGCAGTGTATGTGTACCTGCTATTGAGTTAGGGTCTGGAAGAGAAGAATACACACTTTTGTGGATCTTAGTTAGACGTTGTAATTGTATCACATATGCAGTCAAACTATCACATTGCAATTGCATACTCTGTGGAAAGTATAGACCTAATCTAGGTGCATTCCCAAAAAGTATTTCATATGGGTTTGTTTAACTCTTGCATGGCTTTTTGTATTTTCAACTTTATTGTCCCATTTACTCTTTTCACTGATCCTGAACTCTGTGGATGGTAAGGGGTGTGAAAACTTTGTTGAACCCCTAACATGGTCATCACATTCTGCATGATTTCTCCTGTAAAGTGTATCCCCCTATCTGATTCTATTGTTTCAGGAAGACCAAACCTAGGTATTAACTCAGTGATCAGTTTCTTGGCTGTGATTTTTGCTGTAGCTGATTTTACTGGATAGCTTTCGGGCCAACCTGAAAATAAATCGATACACATGAGGACAAATTCAAAAGGGCCGCTCTTAGGCATTTGTATGTAGTCAATTTGCAGTCTCTGGAAGGGGTATTGGGCCAGAACCTGGTGTTTTCGTGGGGTTTTTACTCTCTATCCTGGGTTATTCAGGAGACAGATTTGGCAGGCTGCACAGTAGTTTCTCGCAGTACTACTGAATCCAGGGGCGAGCCATCCTTGGTTCACAATCCTATACATGGAATTGGAACTGACGTGTGTGGGTAGGTGAACTGCCACTGCCATTGCTGGGTACAGAGAGGCAGGCAGGCATACTTTGCCTCCTTCCCTCCATACATTGTTAAGGTCTGGTGCTGCTCCCATCCTGACCCACTTATCTTTCTCGCTCTCCCCTGATTGCTCCTGTAATTTACTCAACTGCTGCCATGTTGGTTCTGGGATACTCACCTCTACCGCTGCTAAGGTCTCAGGGCTTCCTTCCCCTAGAGCTGCCTGTTTTGCAGTCAAATCTGCAAATGCATTTCCTTTTGCCTCAATTGTTTTTGCGCTCGTGTGTGCCGCTATCTTCATAATGGACACTCGTTTAACCTTTTGAAGATTGTTCAGAACTCTCTTAATCCCTTCTCCATGTTTTACAGGTGTACCTGCTGCTGTCAGATAACCTCTAGCCCTCCATATGTGGCCATAATCATGCGCTACACCATAAACGTAGGCAGAGTCAGTATAAATATTCCCTTCTCGTCCTTTTAAGTATTCTAGGGCTTGTTCTAAAGCTTTTAATTCTGCTTCTTGTGTTGACATATGGGCTGGTAAGGGCTGTGTTTCAATTACCTGTGTCAGTCACTACAGCATACCCTGTGTGATATTTACCCTTGTCATCAGCAAACCTACTACCATCTATGTACAAAGTGTGCTCAGCATTTAAGATTGGTGTATCTGTAACATGTACCTTTAAGAAAAATGTACTCTGTCTTAATTAACACCAGATGTTCCTTCTAACTAGAATTACTCTATTGTAGGGATGTTTAACCCTTTCAACTCTAAAAATACACTATATATGAATGTAAAAAATGATGTGTAAAAAATATCTCATCTTGATATAATAAACATGTCCTGTCACATAAAAAATGATATATAAAAACTGCAACATATCTGATGGATAAATTATTTCATCAGTAGTCAAAAAAACTAAAAAGTCCATTGTTTTTAGAATGTCCTCTCTTATCAGAGGTTCTCGAGAATTTTTTTTTCTTTTTCCTCTTCTTCTTCCTTATTAGCACTATTATTCCCCCTTGCCAAATCTGGTGACTGAAGAGGCAAAAAGGTGGCCAAATTTAAAGTTGTACAGCGCTGAAAAGTGACATTTGGAGGTAAAAGTAAAGTACACTGTAACCTTAATTGCCTAGCCATTGAAATGTGTTTGGGCTAAACTTGAGACAAGATTGCATGTATGTCATGTGTGGTGTGCACTACAACTGGATTGTCTAGAACAATTTCTGATGACTTATCTAGGATTATCGACACCGCTGCTACCGCCCGTACACAGGACGGTGAACCTCTGGACACTGGATCTAATGCTGCTGAAAAGTAAGCAACGGGTCTTTGTTTTACATGTGCCTGTGTCAAAACACCTGTGGCGTGTCCAGTGATCTCAGCAATGTACAAATGAAATGTCTTGGTGTAATCTGGAATATCGATAGCCGGGGCAGAAATCAACAACCTTTTCAAAGTGACAAACGACTCATAAGCTACTTCTGTAAGCATATACGGTACAATTTTCAAACAATCGTATAATGGCTGCATCAAAGCGTTAGCATGTGGTATCCATTTTCTACAATATGACACAATACCTAAAAACATATGCAATTGTTTGAAATTCCGTGGGGGTAACATTCCCTTTATCACTTGAACCCTCTCCTCAGTGAGATGTCTTATACCCTGTGATATACAATGTCCCAAAAAGATAACTTTTTTCTGACATACTTGCAACTTTTTCTTATTAACCTTGCAACCTTTTTCTGCCAAAAATCGCAACAAATTAAGGGTGGTATGCAGGCTTTCAGTCTTTCACTTATCTGTGGAATTAATCCTTCCATAAACTGTCTATTGAAGGCTCAGATCGTGACTGGCAGAGCCAAATCCAATCCCTCATCTGCCATCATACTTTCCATAGATAAGTAAAATTCCAATACAGTCTGTCCTGGCATTTGTTTCATGAGTGATATTGACCCCCTCTCCTGTTGTTTTGCCTGACAGAAAGCTTCTAATCTAGCAATAAAAGGGGCCCTTGAGTCTATGTGTCTGACGTCCTGCCTCTAAATTGCCACCCCCCTCAGCTCAGTCTGCAGGTCGGTCATAAACTGGTTAAACAGGGTCAGAGTCATTTTATGTCTGCATAAATCCTCCCCATCCTGCCAGGTTGCTTCATGTGTATTCATTAACTGTGTCACAAATCTACAAATCTACAGAAAGCAGCTGGCTGTATCAGTGCGTACGGGGGCTACAGTTTCTGAATGAGATTTTTGTACTCTACAATCCTGACAAACTTATCCTCTACCCTCAAGTATAGGATATATCTTGTGTGGTTTACGTTCTATGTCAGTATATGGGGGTGGGATGGTTGAACTAAGATTATTTAAAATTTCAACATTTTTTTTTTTTTTTCTTCTGTCTTTCTTATCCCAACCATCACAATCTGAATTATATTTCCACCCCTCTTCTTTTACTCTATTTGAGACTTTAATTAAGCATTGAACCTGACGCATCCATTGCTTCTCTAACACCTCTCCTTGTCTGTCCCTTTTTATTTCACTCCATACATCCGGGTCTAAACCCGCTGCTCCTTTCACCTTAAATTTACGAAGGACATCCTTTAAGTCCTATGCTTCATCTTTCCCATAGATGTTCTTAATTATCTGTGGCACCGTACCGTATAATGCACCACAATTCCCTGACGGGGTGTCGTGTTCTGCTGGCCCATTCTGACAGTCCGTGCCTAGGTAGCGTGTGGGACACTTAGTGTACAGTACTAAATACTAAAAAAGCTACAATAGTTCCTCGTTGCCTTCCTCCTAGGGTGCCAGAATACTAAAAACCTCTCCAGGATGAGATTTCTGAAATCGAATTACTTTATATGCTAGCCAACTCACAAATATTATGACCAGAATGGCAGCTACAACATATACAAGCATTCCTTTAAGTGACCAGGTATCCGACTAGATCTCCGGGCTTATGGAGACCTCATTCCCCCTGTATCTGGGATCCCTCTCATACACTCTTATCCCTGCTTTATGGAGCAGACAGGGCTTATACTTTCAACCCGTCTATGGTTTATGAATTAAATTGAATATCAAACTTAAGCATCAGACCCCCAAGCTCATCATGTGAGGTAAAGGCGCATTCTGTCGCTCATTGGGATGATATTCTTTCAATTCATACCAACCTTGACAAGGCTCATTCACTTTCTCAACAAGACAGACAGACAACAAACAACAATTAATTCCAGCAATATAAACCACAATATGCAGTAATTCTAGACTCACCACTACAGAGGCTGGTGTTTTAAAACCAGGAGAACCGAAACTGACAGAACGGATAGGCACAAATCAGGGGAGCACAGAATATAAGAAAAATAAAGCTTTTTCTTACCTGCGCAGGTTTTCAATCTGTGGTTCCCGGAATGCCTGTCCTTTTGTTCCGTCAGTCCAATTCATCCACCTCTTGAAGTATCATCGGTGCGTCCCTACTTCCGGGCGCCAGAATTGTTAGTTGCAGTTTTCAACTTAACTGCTTCTAGTTTATATTGCTTTGCCAAATTTAGCTATCAAAGAAATAAGACACAGAATATAGGTTTCTGTATATCAGATCCGAGCCTTAAAGGTCCCGTACTATCAACTGAACCTCTCGGCTCTTTATTGGGGCTTTTTATAGACTGGTTACAGAAGCATCAGTTTGAGCAAATTTCCATATAAGGTAACAAGCAGTATAATTTCAACATACATGACGCTAGACTTACACATCTGGAAAAACTTATGCTACGTCTTACAACTGACACGCACACATTATACAGAAAAATGGAAAACAACTTAAGTAGAACTCTAACCTATTATTTCCAACCTTATCAGATGGTAAGTCTTATGTTAACTATTAATGTTATCTATGTCCATATCGGACATAGGGCTCCAACCATAAATGTGTATTATATGCGCTTTTGTTGGTAAACTTTTATTTACTTTAGTGGCATTATATATTTTATTTTGTGTTGGAGTTATGAGATTATTCTCATGTGCACAAACGGTACGATTGAGCCCTAACACTAGCTGGCTGAAGAGTTAGGACTAAAGACTGCCCCTTTACAGCTGCAACACAGAGACCTTTACTTATTGCCTATGCTAAGAAGTACCAAGCAGCTCCTTCTGGGGTAGTGCTACAATTCTATACATCTGCAGTCTCTGACCATCTCCAATAGTGTGTCTACAGTCTCTTTCTATAGCATTACATACATTGAATATTATGTGTGGTCCATTGGTGACCTATAGGAAACATGTTATAACAATATCATTTATTTTTCCCAAGTGTTGCATTATTATGTTTTTCCATGTTTACTATAAACAAAGCTTCCACACTGCACTGCCTTTTTAATCCCATGAGTTATTATTCATGCATTAGAGCCCTTTCACACTGGGGCGGGGGCGGCGTCGGCGGTAAAACGCTGCTATTATTAGCGGCGTTTTACCATCGGTATTCAGTTGCTAGCGGGGTGGTTTTACCCACCGCTAGCTGCCGAGAAAGGGTTAAATACCACCTCTGCAGAGGCGCTTTGCCGGCGGTATAGCCACGCTGTCCCGCTGCTGGCAGGACTTTTTTTACCGTCCTACCAGCGCATCGCTCCAGTGTGAAAGCCCTCGGGCATTTCACACTGGAATGAAAGCAGCGGCACTTTCAGGTCGGTTTGCAGGTGCTATTATTAGCGCAATAGCGCCTGCAAACTGCCCCAGTGTGAAAGGGCTCTTAATTTTACATGTGCCTTTAATTTGTAATATTTTTACTGCCCCATGCATTGTAATTGTAGTTTCTCTGTCCATACATCTTTCCATAAACAAAACTATAAAAACTGCAGTACTTCCAAACCTCAAAACAAATGTATAAAATCTAAAGATCACAAGTATATGTGAAATCTTTTCATCAAAATCTCATACCAGTTCCATATTTAAAGAACAAACATATAATCATTCATAAACACCAATATTATTGACAAATCCCCAAATCATGAAAAAACTGCAATCAGTCATGCATAGTATATCAGTTGAAAACTGTGCCGTACGTATATATGTGCAAAAAGCAAATAAATAATTTACGGTATAATATAAAAATATGTGTGAATCTTCACTATACTGTATATCTCCATCACTGCAGTGTTAATAAACTTTAAATGTGTATATCTACCACTATATGTGCTATTAGATGTGTGCTCACCTTAAGGGCTGGACCTATTAAATTACTGTAGGTCACACTCAGGGGTAAATCCACCAGACTGTTTTACATAAATGCTTCACACTCCTGCTCCATACATGGTCAGACTTATTTGTTCCACCATACTGCTTTGTATCAACTACCCTCACTCCAACTCTATAAAGGGAGACAAACAAATCATAGTGCTTTCTGCTTTAATATTTAATAAAAAATTAGGATTAAAACCATGTACATGCTGTAAAAAAACATTCCTCTGCAGTATAAACATCTCACCCCTCAGGTTAACATCCAATGTACCCCTGCAATGACAGCAGAACCTGTATTCACATCCATCCCACGGAGGCACTCAATGCCATGACATCACTGCCTTCAGCACCACCTTACACATTACGCCCACCGGACTTCATCAGAGATTTAGATATAGAACTAGTATGAGATTTCACATATACACATGATCTTTATATTTTATACATTTGTTTTAAGATTTGGGGGCACTGCATTTTTTACAGTTTTGTAATGTGTGAATCACATTTTATTTTTTATTTTTTTCAATAGTTTTTATTGAAGAGTTTAACAAATAACAGAGATCAAAGAACGTAAGAACGGTTGTATTTTTTTTTTTTAGTTTCAATAGTTTTTATTGAAGATGAATCACGTTTTTTTGCTGGCTAGCACTAAACAAGGGAGGCTGATTACATACAGCTGTGTGGGGACATTGTTTTCTTTGTTTTTCAAACATATTTCTACTTATACTTTTACGAAAAGTATAAGTAGCTCCTGGAACTTTTTACTTCATTGCTCTGTCAAAATCTCTAAATGTATTTAGGCAAGTCTATGTTCAATCCTAACAGACTTGCTAGGATGTAAAAATAAAAAACAATAAAAGTTCTGAAATACAAAATGGGGTAATTGCTTCTTCAGGTTCTCTCCAGTCCTGTTAATGTTACCAAAAATAAAGTTAGGCTTTTTTGTCATGTTTTCACTGCTGAAGATTGTCCAATTTCAATTTTGATCCTCCTCTTCACTTAAATAAACCAATCTATGACCACAGAGGTTGCTAAAAAAAAATGTGGCAAGCAGAATCTTCTGCTTGCTTTCCATTAGATGCAGATCGTACCTGATTTTGAACAGTGGCTCTTATGTGTTTAATTTGATGTTTGATGTCCTCAGGCTGCAGTGTCATATACTCATTTGTGGTCTGTTTTATCAAAGGGGACTACAAAGACTGCCCCATGAGGACGTCTAACAACGAAACGTACGTTGGGTATGCTGCTTGGAGGTATCATCACCATACTATATCAGGTGTCTGCGGTGTTGACGGATCCCGAGCGAGCTTGCACATATATTCATGCATATATGCCTGTGTCGGTAGACACCTTCACATGTGAGTGCAATGTGATTTTAATAAAATAAGGATTTTATCATAAGGATTTTATGCTATGCTGCTATTTTTTTCCACATATTTTACATTTTCCTGGAGATACTGATCGGTGACAGCAGACGATCTTTGGGATCATCAATTACAGATCCACAGAGTATTGCGCCCCGGAAAAGCCTGTCTGCCTGCCTATGCTTACAACTACATGGAGCATTAAGAGTGGAGGAGTGTGGATATCTACCCTTACGGAGCTACAGACAGTGTACCCTGCAGAGGGAAATACCTGTTTACTGGTTGATCTAATACCAGCCACTAAACATCGGTGAGTGATCTTGTACATAAGTGGTGAAAGGATTAGTCACTATATGGTGTTAAATATAAGAAGAGGGCTATACTGTCATCTGTTATGCTTGGATACATATAATTTGGAGAAATAGAGTGTGGATTTTCGGACACACATAATTTTTTGGACACGTATGTATATATATTTTTAAGATTTTTTTTTTATAGAACATTGATTGACATGATTGATTTTTTGCTTTTGTTTTTCTGTTCTTTTGGGTTTTTTATACAGATTCACTTTTTTTTGCTTGAGTTTAAACTTATATTTTGCACATGTTAATATCACTGTAGGATCACTAGACAGGGGAGTTATGTAAATATAAATATGCCTTGATGGGTGGATGTCAGTCTGTAGAAGTGGCAGTTCCATTGGCATGCAAGCAATCATATTTCATTCCTCTAGACCAGGGGTCTCCAAACTTTCTAAGCAAAGAGCCAGTTTACTACTTTTCAAAGTTTAGGGGGGCTGCACTGTGGCCAGTGTGAGTAGAAAATGTCCTGGCGTCAGAGGGAGTAAACGATGACCCATCACTGGTATTAGGGCGAGTAATAGTGCCCCATCATTGGTACCAATGGGAGGAATAGTGCACCATCATTAGTGTCAATAGAAGGGATAGTGCCACATTATTGGTGTCACTGGGAGAAATAGTGTGCCATCATTAGTGTCCATGGGGGGAATAGTGTCAAATGACCTTAATCAGCCCTAATTAACTACTTCTCCTCCTCCCTTCAACTATTTTCCTGCTGATTTTCTTGTTTATTTTTATTTTATTACTTTTTTATTTTATTATTCATTCTATTTTAACATATTATTTGTATTATTGTTTATTTTTTGTTTGTTTTTATTTGTTTTGTTGGTTAATTTTGTAGAGGTTTTTGTTATTACCGAATAAACAGGTCCATAGTAGAAATGTAAGAAATGCTCTAGTCTATAGGGGGCATACATTAGTGAGAGGTGAAGTGGTCATTATTGTTATGCAGTTGTGGTCTCTCTGAGAGTAGTAGAGAATGGCAGGTTATTTTGCTTGCCACCCAAGCTCTTAAAGGGTAGTGTGTCAAATGGTCACTTTTGAAAACTGTCAAATTTTGAAAGTTGATGCAGCAAAAGATACAGTGGCAGGAGGGCTTCCGTGCTTTTTGAGTCTCTAAGCCAGATCAAATATAGTGATAAGGAATTCTGACACTCATTTATAGTATATGCTGGTTCTAGATCTGTGACTCAAAATGACTAACATTGTTAGAAGAAGGCTAGCAATATACTATCTGTAATGCTGATCTATATACCATATCTGTAATGCTGACCTATATACCCTGATCTTTGAGGCTGAGCTATATACTCTGTCCTGTAATGCTGAGCTATATACTCTGCCCTGTGATTCTGGGGTTGTATACCCTATCCTGTGATGCTGAGCTGTATACTCCTGACACTATTGGTAGAAGCAAGTGGAATACAGGGGATTCTATCCTACAGGGGAGATTCTATAAGGGGTGGGGCTTATTAGAAGTGGGAGGGGTCAAAAAGGAAGGGCGGGGTCTGACGTCACATCCTAAAACTTCACCACTCTTTCTCCTCCTATCAGCATAATAGGAGGAGATAGCAAAGTGATACGATTGACTCCGTGCTTCTTCCTCTCTCGCTACAATTCTGCTGCACAGGGGCTGTGTCAGGGAACTAATCTGGAGAGGAATAAGCAAAGGCCAGGCATGTGTGTCAATTCTCAACACGACTGCCCTAATCTGCGCAGTCAAACGCGTGCACATTTGGTCCACGTACGTGAGTGACGTGAGTGATGTGCACGTCTGTATGCATCGGCGCGCACGCTGCGTGCAATAGTTAATGGCGCCCAATGGCCTTTGTAAGGACAGCACTCTTGCTCAGAAGTTCCTAGTTTATCATCAGCTTCCTGTATTACTGTGTGTTCAGTATTCTTGGATTTAGATTACCGATTCAGCCTGTTCCTCGACTTATCTACAGCTTCTCTCCTGGCTTTGACCTTGGCTTGCTCTCATGGACTCTGCTTCTGCTCACTTCCTGTGTATGACCCCGGCTTGTTCCTGACTATGCTCCTGCTCTTGTTCCTCCTGGCTGATCTACTTTGTATGACCCTGGCACTGAATTCGGACTATGTCTTCTGCTCCAGACCTGCTCCTCAGATCCGTCTGCACATCCAAGGTGTCACCTGACCCCCTGTCATCCCTGTCCGGCTCTGCCTTCATAAGGTGCCTCATTACTACACACCATCAGGCAACTACAGGGCTGGCAACCCATGCTGCTCTGGGTGCAGCACCTCCTGTCGCCACTTTCAGGGGTTCAGGGGTGCTCTGCACTCAGCTGCAAGGGGAGCTCTCTCATCACTTTGGCTTCCGAACAGGTATGTGACAGACTGCAAGAAGCTGATACTAGGTCATATTCAGGCACTTACATAACTTGCATTTAAAAAATACATTTAATGATTACAGAGGTGTATTTATTTTTGTCTTTTATTTCTATTGACTTAATGAATTTTGACAAATGGTTAATTCTTTGCCAAAAATTTTTCAAATTTTTCACGGACCTAATTGTAAGCTTCTTAGGGACAGGAACCAGTGTAAATGCTTCTACTGTATGTAATATGTAATCTTCTTTTTATAGTTTATAAATGTTATATACTGTAAGTGGGTAAAGATTAACCCTAGGCAGATAAATTAGGTGCAAATTAGTGCAGAGTTTAGTACATAGTTAAATTTATTTGTTAAATGAAAACAGTATAGGCACCTGAATATCATGAATTAGCACCGCATTGACAACATCTATCTGTTATTAATATACTCCTAAAGTTGTATAAGACATTGGGGGTCATTTACTAAGATGAATGTGCTACGCTGGTTCATACCTTAATTGGTACGCCGGATAAGTCCTTAATTGAGCGTGTGAACCGACGCACGCACAGCAGTACCTGGCCTCGAGAATGTTTCCAGCGCAATCCCATCGCGCTGGTTCTCGGCAAGGTACATCTCGTGCTTGCTGCAATAGGAAAAACACATCTTCCTATTAAAGCAACCGGCATGGGTTCCCCCTCCAGGGGTATACCAGGCCCTTCGGTCTGGTATGGATTGTAAGGGGAAATCCCTACGCCGAAAAAACGGCGTGGGGGGTCTCCCCAAAATCAATACCAGACCCTTATCCGAGCACGCAGCCTGGCCGGTCAGAAAAGGGGGTGGGGATGGGCGAGCGCCCCCCCCGAACCGTACCAGGCCGCATGCCCTCAACATGGGGGATGGGTGCTTTGGGGAAGGGGGGCACGCTGCGGCCCCCCCACCCCAAAGCACCTTGTCCCCATGTTGATGAGGACAAGGGCCTCTTCCCGACAACCCTGGCCATTGGTTGTCGGGGTCTGCGGGCAGGGGGCTTATCAGAATTCGGGAGCCCCCTTTAATAAGGAGGCCCCCAGATCCTGGCCCCCCACCCTTCGTGAATGAGTAAGGGGTACATGGTACCCCTACCCATCACCTGGGGGGAAAAAGTGTTAAGAAAAAACACACTAGACAGGTAATTTATTAGGCAGCTCCAGTGGTCTTCTTCCGACTTCGGGGGTCTCTTCCGCACTCTCCGGCCTCTTCACCTGGTGCCGGTTCTTCTCTGCACTGTCCGGCCTCTTCTCCCGGTGTCCGGTTCTTCTGCCGGGCTCCTCCGCTATCTTCTGCTCTTTTGCTGCTCTTTTGCTAGCGGGGGCCCGGTCTTCTCCCGATGTCTGGTTCTTCTCCGCTCTCCGGTATCTTCTGCCGGACTCCCCCGCTATCTTCTTCCAGCTCTTTTGCTAGCGGGAGCCCAGTCTTCTGCCGCTATCCGTTTCTTCTGTCGCTGTCTGGTTCTTCTACGGTATCTTCTGCCGCACTCCCCCGCTATCTTCTTCCAGCTCTTTTGCTAGCAGGGGCCCGATCTTCTGCCGCTGTCCGTTTCTTCTATCGCTGTCCAGTTCTTCTCCGGTATCTTCTGCCGGACTCCCCCACTATCTTCTTCCAGCTCTTTTGCTAGTGGAGGCCCGGTCTTCTTCATCATCTTCTCCCCTCTTCTCTTCTTCCGATGTTGACACAATGCTCTCTCCTGCTGTAATGCCATCCGCACGGTGTGTGGCAACTTATATAGGCATGGGGCGTAGTCACTGTGTGATGTCACCGGGTGACCCTGCCTCTTATGACGGCATAGTCCCATCATGCCCTGGGACTGTGCCGTCATAAGGGGCAGGGTCACCCAGTGACATCACACGGTGACCACGCCCCATTCCTATATAAATAGCTGCACACCTCGCAGACGGCATTACAGCGGGAGAGAGCGTTGTGTCAACATTGGAAGAAGAGAAGAGGGGAGAAGACAATGAAGAAGACCGGGCCACTGCTAGCAAAAGAGCTGGAAGAAGATAGCGGGGGAGTCCGACAGAAGATACTGGAGAAGAACCGGACAGCGACAGAAGAAACAGACAGCGGCAGAAGACCAGGCCCCCGCAGAAGATACCGGAGAGCAGAGAAGAACCGGACAGTGGGAAAAGACCGGGCCCCCGCTAGCAAAAGAGCGGCAAAAGAGCAGAAGATAGCGGAGGAGCCCGGCAGAAGAACCGGACACCGGGAGAAGAGATCGGACAGCGCGGAGAAGAACCGGACACCGGGAGAAGAGGCCGGAGAGAGCGGAAGAGACCCCAGAAGTCGGAAGAAGACCCCCCGGAGCTGCCTAATAAATTACTTTAAATACCTGTCTAGTGTGTTTTTTTTCTTGACACTTTTTCCCCCCAGGTGAATGGGTAGGGATACCATGTACCCCATACTCATTCACATAGGTTGGGGGGGGGCTGGGATCTGGGGGTCCCCTTATTAAACCCCATCAACATGGGGACAAGGTGTTTTGGGGGGCTATCCCAAAGCACCCTCCCAATGTTGAGGGCATGTGGCCTGGTACGGTTCAGGAGGAGGGGGGCGCTCTCTCCCCCCCCCCCTCTTTTCCTGTGGCCTGCCAGGTTGCGTGCTCAGATAAGGGTCTGGTATGGATTTTTGAGGGGACCCCACGCCATTTTTTTTTTTGGGCCGGGGTTCCCCTTAATATCCATACTAGACCTGAGGGGCCTGGTATGGAATTTAGGGGGACCCCCACGTCATTTTTTTTTTAAATTTCGGTTCGGGGTTCTGCTGTGGGGAATTCCCATGCCGTTTTTTATCACTGAACTTTTATGTGTATTGTCGGACCGGCAATTCATTAATAGCCGCGAGTAGTTTTAAATGACTTTTTCCTTTGAAATGTCATTTTACTGTCAGACTGTTCTAAACACGGGAAACATGCGCCCCTTTACAGGCATACTATAGATACCCCCCAGGTACGAAATTTAAAGGGATATTATACTTTTATTGTTTCACTTTGGGGCAGGACCCAGGTCCCCAAACACTTTTTATGACAATACCATGAATATATGCCTTTAAAATTAGCACTTTTGATTTCTCCCATAGACTTTTAAAGGGTGTTCCGCGGCATTCAAATTTGCCGCGAACACCCCAAATTGTTCGCTGTTTGGTGAACTGGCGAACAGCCGATGTTTGAGTCGAACATGAGTTCGATTCAAACTCGAAGCTCATCCCTATCCCTGAGCATGTCCAGAACAACCCAAATGCAGCTAGCACAAAATAAGCCACCCCCCTGTTCAAAATTAAGCACGCTGATCGCAGCCGTTTACCATGTGATCGCTCCATCAAATGACGGAGCGATCACATGTAAACAAATGACACCGTAAATCTCATGACGCCGGTTCCTCTCCTCCCCTCTGTGTACCGATCAGTACACTGTGAGCGGAGAGGGGGAGGGATCGGATGGCAGCAGAGCTGTGGGCTGCATCTGTAGTGCCCACAGCGCTGCTCTGTCACATCCAGCTATCCATCCATCCATGCTCAGCCATCACTCAATGCTCTGCAATGCCCTGCAATACTCTGCAATACTGTGCAATACTCTGCAATACCCCACAATACCGTGCAATATTCTGCAATACCCCACAAGACTGTGCAATACTCTGCAATACCCCACAATACTGTGCAATACTCTGCAATACCCTGAAATACTCTGCAATACCCCGCAATACTGTGCAATACCCCGCAATACTGTGCAATACTCTGCAATACCCTGCAATACTCTGCAATACCCCACAATACCCCGCAATACTCTGCAATACTCTCCAATACCCTGCAATACTCTGCAATACTCTGCAATACTCTGCAATACCCTGCAATACTCTGCAATACCCCACAATACTCTGCAATACTCTGCAATACCCCGCAATACCCCACAATACTCTGCAATACCCCCCAATACTCTGCAGTACCCCGCAATATTCTGCAATACCCCACAATACTGTGCAATACTCTGCAATACCCTGCAATACTCCGCAATACTCTGTAATACCCCGCAATATTCTGCAATACCCTGCAATACTCTACAATACCCTGCAATACCCAGCCATACCCAGTCATACTCTGCCATACCCAGCCATACCCAGTCATACTCTGCAATAACCCGCAATACTATGCCATACCCAGCCATACTCTGCCATACCCAGCCATACCCAGTCATACTCGGCGATACCCTGCCATACTCTGCAATACCCCGCTATACTCTGCAATACTCTGCCATACCCCGCAATACTCTGCCATACCCTGCCTTACCCAGCCATACTTTGCAATACTCAGTGATACCCAGCCATACTCTGCCATACCCAGTCATACTCGGCGATACCCTGCAATACCCAGCCATACCCGGCCATACTTTGCCATGCTCTGCCATGCTCAGCCATACATGGCTATACTCGGCCTCTGTATGTGGCCAGGCTGTGGAAGTCTCACACACGTGGTATCGCCGTTCTCAGAAGGAGTAGGAGAATCTATTTTGGGGTGTCATTTTTGGTATGTACATGTTATGTGTTAGAAATATTGTATAAATAGACAACTTTGTGTTAAAAAAAAAAAGTGTTTTAACCACTTCCCGCCCGCCGGCCGTCATACGACATCCTTGACTTTGTGCGGGGATATCTGAATGATGGGTGCAGCTACAGGCATCATTCATATATCAGCTTTTTCAGCCAGCGATTCCCTACACCATAGGAATGATCATAGTGGCTGTTCCACTGCTTGATCATTCTTACGGGAGGCGAGAGGGGACGTCCCCCCCTCCCGCCGCCCTCCGGTGCTTCTACCGACTCACCGCTACGATCGAAGCCAGGATTCTTTTTTTTTTTTTTAAATTCCCAGCCTAGAGGTGAGATGTGGGGTCTTATTGACCCCATATCTCACTGTAAAGAGGACCTGTCATGCCATATTCCTATTACAAGGGATGTTTACATTCCTTGTAATAGGAATAAAAGTGATCAAAAATTTTTTTTGGGGAAAAAAGCATCAAACTAAAATAACTAAAGTAAAATGAATAATAAAAAAAAAAAAAAAAATTTTAAAGCGCCCCTGTCTCTGTGTGCTCGCATGCAGAAGCAAACACATACGTAAGTCCAGCCCACATATGAAAACGGTGTTCAAACCACACATGTGAGGTATCACTGCGATCGGTAGAGTGAGAGCAATAATTTTGGCCCTAGACCTCCTCTGTAACTCAAAACCTGTAACTAGTAAAAAATTTTAAAGCGTCGCCTATGGGGATTTTTAAGTAGCGAAGTTTGGCTCCATTCCACAAGCGTGTGCAATTTTGAAAGATGACATGTTGGGTATCTCTTTACTCGGTGTAACTTCATCTTTCACATTATGCAAAAACATTGGGCTAACTTTACTGTTTTGTTTTTTTTAAAGCACAAAACTGTTTTCTTTTCCCAAAAAAAAGCGTTCGAAAAATTGCTGCGCAAATACCGTGCAAGATAAAAAGTTGCAATGACCGCCATTGTATTCTCTAGGGTCTTTGCTGAAAAAAAATATATATATCATGTTTTGGGGTTCTTTGTAATTTTCTAGCAAATAAATGATGATTTTTACATGTAGGAGAGAAATGTCAGAATTGGCCTCGGTGCTCCAGAACGCCTGAAGGTGCTCCGTGCATGTTGGGCCCCTGTATGTAGCCACGCTGTGTAAAAGTCTCACACGTGGTAACGCCATACTTGGGAGTAATAGCAGAATGTGTTTTGGGGTGTAATTTGTGGTATGCATATGCGGTGTTTGAGAAATAACCTGCTAATATGACAATTTTGTGAAAAAAAACAGAAAAAAAAAACTTGATTTTGCAAAGAATTGTGGGAAAAAATTACAACTTCAAAAAACTCACCATGCATCTTTCTAAATACCCTGGAATGTCTTCTTTCCAAAAAGGGGTCATTTGTTTTTTTTTTGTACTTTTCTGGCATGTTAGGGTCTCAAGAAATTAGATTAGGCCATCAGTACTTCAGGTGTGACCAATTTTCAGATATTGGCACCATAGCTTGTGGACTCTATAACTTTCACAAAGACCAAATAATATCCACTGATTTGGGTTATTTTTACCAAAGATATGTAGCGGTATAAGTTTTTGCCAAAATATATGAAGAAAAATTACTAATTTGCAAAATTTTATAACAGAAATGAAGAAAAATGCATTTTTTTACAGATTTTTCAGTCTTTTTTCTTTTATAGCGCAAAAAATAAAGAACCCAGTGGTGATTAAATACCACCAAAAGAAAGCTCTATTTGTGTGAAAAAAAGGACAACAATTTCATATAGATACAGTGTTGCATGACTGAGTAATTGTCATTCAAAATGAGAGAGCACCAAAAGCTAAAAATTGGTCTGTTATTAAGGGGGTTTAAGTGCCCAGTGGTCAAGTGGTTAAGGGGACCCCATGCCAAAATTTTTAAAAAATGGCGTGGGGGTCCCCCTCAAAATCCATACCAGGCCCTTCAGGTCTGGCATGGATTTTAAGGGGAACCCCGCTCCAAAATTAAAAAAAATGGTGTAGGGTCCCCCTAAAAATCCATACCAGACCCTTATCCGAGCACGCAACCTGGCAGGTCGCAGGAAAAGAGGGGGGACACGAGAGCTCCCCCCAAAGCACCTTGTCCCCATGTTGATGATGACAAGGGCCTCATCCCCACAACCCTTGCCCGGTGGTTGTGGGGGTCTGCAGGCGGGGGGCTTATCGGAATCTGGAAGCCCCCTTTAACAAGGGGACCCCCAGATCCCGCCCCCCCATGTGAAATGGTAAGAGGGTACAAAAGTACCCCTACCATTTCACAAAAAAAGTGTCAAAAATGTTAAAAATGACAAGAGACAGTTTTTTGACAATTCCTTTATTTAAAGTCTTCTTCTTTCTATCTTGGGGTCTTCTTCCTTCTTTCTTCCTTCATCCTTCGGTTTCTTCCTCCATCTTCTTCTTCCTCTGCTTCTTCCCCCGATCCTCGGCTTCTTGCTCCAGTGTTCTCGTCTGGCATCTTCTTCCCCGGCGTCTTCTTCCCCGCTTCATTCTTGGGCCGCTCCGCATCCATGATGGGAGGCTCCCGCTGTGTGACGCTTCTTGTCTTCTTAATTTTGTTTTTTTTCTTAATGCTGTTTTTATCAATGAACTTTTATGTCTATTGTCGGACCGACATTTCATTATAGCCGCGAAGTGAACCAGCGTTAAAAAAAAAAAAAAAGTTTAGAGGGGCGCCCGTTCAATCTATGCAAATGCATTTACATTGCTTGACATTTACTAAGATTTTGCCGGTGCACTGAACCAACGCATTTGAACAAGCGCAAATGCCGTTTGAGCATGTGCAGTGCATAAATTCACCTCCCACAGTTCTAAATGTACTTGCCGGTGCAGCCAGCTTGTTCATAAAAAGTTATTTTCTCATTTTATTTTGGGCATATTTGTGACTTGGGCAGTTAGTACTATACTTTCTCACATCACCCCACATCACCCCCATAATATTGGCACTTCTAGCTTGTTTATATTTTAAGTTAAAGATGCTGTGCGCCATGTCTATAGTGGCGTACCGATCGCCTCTTCCCGTGAGCCAGGAAGAGAATAGTAAATGGGGGATCGCACTGTGTTACCGGCGCAAATGTTTTGTAAATACGAAAATGTAATTTGCGCATCGGCGTGCGCCGCAACTCATGGCGCAAACGCTTGGTAAATCAGCCCAATTGTCAGACAATTTTGCAGGGTACTACAGTTCAACATCAACATATTGGGGACCATTTTAACTGAATCCATTTAAATGTGGTAAAAGATTGGACAATAATTGTAATTTATTAATTGCAAGTTATGCATTTATTACATACAGTAGTTATCTTCAACAAACAGCCAGTAACCATGATCCTCTATGTTTCAGCTTTATATTTTTGTCGATAAACACCATGAACCTGGTCATTAGAATTCTTTTTACTGTTAATGGGTAGGTTGAGTTTTAGCATTACTTTCTTTTCATTGAAGTTGTGATTTGATATTGTGCTATGTTGATGGCATTAACATTATATATTAATAAAAAGTATATTTTAGATCATTATGTGGCGTCACTGTGTAAACCTTTTTGAATGTATTCTAGTTGCAATGTTTATAAATAAATGCATTGGCTCCCTCTGTTAAAAAGTTTTTGAAGTCCTATCACCCAGAGAGTAATATTATTATTTAACCACTTTATTCCCGGGCCTATTCTGACATTTGTCACATACATGTAAAAATCAGCATTTGTTTTGCTAAAAAATTATTTAAAACCCCAAATATTATATATTTTTTTAAAGCAATGACCCTGGAGAATAAATGAAGGGTATTGCAATTTTTTATGCCACACAATATTTGCAGTCTTTTTTAAAGCACAATTTTTTAGGAAAAAATACACTTTCATGAACTTTATTGCACACAAACACAATATAATACCCGATTTTATGTAAAATATAACATGCGATGTTACACTCAGTAAATAGGTACCTAACATGTCACTCTTTAATATTGTGTATGCCTGTGGAACGACGACAAACTACGGTACTCAAAAATCTCCACCTCCATGGGTGTTGCTTTACAGGCTTTTACAGGCTCCTGAGCTAGGCTCTGTGTGTCCATGAATGCAAACAGCGCTGCTCACTCAGCCCCCCCACTCTCTGCTCACTGGTTTTGAATGGCAGCGGCTCTCGCTGCTCCTGGCCAAGCCTGTGAGAGAGCAGAGAGAGGAGAGAAGTCCTGCAGCGAAGCACAGCTCTGGATTGACTCAGGAAAGTATTTAAGTATGGGGGGGAGAAACAGGCACCGAAAAGTTTTTAACCTTCTTGCATAGAATGCATTAAGGTAAAAAAACCTTATGACTTTAGAACCAGGTAACAATTAGTTGAACATTTTTAAAATCGAACTGAAGGCACACAGATAATATACAGTTTCTCACAAAAGTGAGTACAGCCCTCACAGTTTTATATATATTTTATTATATCTTTTCATGTAACAACACTGAAGAAATGACATTTTGCTACAATGTAAAGTAGTGAGTGTACAGCTTGTATAACAAAAAATTGTAAATTTGATGTCCCCTCAAAATAACTCAACACACAGCCATTAATGTCTAAACCCATGCCCAAGAGGGTTAGGCAGTGCTGGAAAATAATGGTGGCCACACAAAATATTGACACTTTGGGCCCAATTTTAAGGTTAAGCATTTTAATAAATAAATACATTTGGACATTTTCACTTAGGGGTGTACTCACTTTTGTTGCCAGTGGTTTAGACATTAATGGCTGTATGTTAAGTTATTTTGAGGGGACAGCAAATTTACACTGTTATACAAGCTGTACACTCACTACTTTACATTGTAGCAAAGTGTAATTTCTTCAGTGTTGTCACATAAAGAGATATAATAAAATATTTACAAAAATGTGATGGGTGTACTAACTTTTGTGAGATACTGTATGATTTAAATACATATTAGCATCCATCTACCCACCTCTACATCTGTCTGCTTGTCATGTCCCTGGTTCACCAACCCTCTGCCCATGGCATCACACCTCTGCTAATCCATGTATTACTTCAGTGACTCCCACCCCCATTTTCCTCATGCTAGCACTCTTGCTTCCCATACCACATCCCCCTCTATTACCTAATTAGTTATCAACCATATTCCTCACAGTTTGCCATATGTACATGCCAGTTTGTACTTCCAAAACTGTCTGAATCCTATTATAAGACTTTTCTTTTGGTTAGAGTCACATTCTCTTTTTACATATACATCTGATGTCATTGGTGTATACAATACAATCAGCGCTACCTATAAACTTTCTATATAATGTATACAAATTTAACTTAATCCTGGGTCCGAGTTGATAATGTGCAAATATATTCAGTTGCTGCCATATACTCTTATGCCCTGTACACACGGTCGGATTTTCCAACGGAAAATGTGTGATAGGACCTTGTTGTCGGAAATTCCGACCATGTGTAGGCTCCATCACACATTTTCCATCGGATTTTCCGACACACAAAGTTTGAAAGCTTGTTATAAAATTTTCCGACAACAAAATCCGTTGTCGGAAATTCCGATCGTGTGTACACAAATCCGCCAAAGTGCCACGCATGCTCAGAATAGATTAAGAGACGAAAGCTATTGGCTACTGCCTTGTTTATAGTCCCGACGTACGTGTTTTACGTCACCGCGTTCAGAACGATCGGATTTACCGATAACTTTGTGTGACCGTGTGTATGCAAGACAAGTTTGAGCCAACATCCGTCGGAAAAAATCCATGGATTTTGTTGTCGGAATGTCCAATCAATGTCCGATCGCGTGTATGGGGCATTAGTGATTTCACCACACCAAATGATCCATAAAATAACTCATACAGTGCAGCACCACTAAATTCTTATAAATCCTGTGCTTTCAATAAATCCTTTGTATAAAAATCAAAATCTACTAAAAAATATCACAAAACAAAGTCTATAAATGTATCTGATCCGCCGCTGTGCTCTTCAAGCTAATGACATCAACAAGTGCACACCACCAGCTGAAAGACCTGCTCACCTCAAACATAAGTTCAATAGGCACTGTATACAATCCCACCTGTGATACACCCTGCTATGGGCTTCTTCCTCCCCTCCTGGGATCCAGCTCTGTTAACTCTCTCTCTCTTTCTCATTGGGCTTCCTCAGTAGGTGAATAAATATATATAATAAATGTGTTGAAATGGAGAGCACTATGTAGTCTGCCTTTTTGATTACATGTGGTTTGCTGAGCAAAGAAACGTGTTAACAGAGCTGGATCCCAGGAGGGGAGGAAGGAGACCATAGCAGGGTATATCACAGGAATGATTGTATACAGTGCCTATTGAACTAATATTTGAGACAATTGGGGATTGAAGAGCACAGCGGTGGATCAGATACAGTTATGGACTTTGTTTTGTGATATCTGATGTTAAATCTTTGTGTTTTACAGGTTCATTTAAAAAATATCTTTTTATACTTTTTGTAATTTTTGAATTATAACTACATTCCATGTATAACATTTATATACACCTTTTATGAAATTTTAATCATTTTAATGAAGCTGTTTAGAAATAATCCATATGTATTTTATATAAATATACTGTGTATATACAGTATGTGTGTGTATTTATGTATACTATATATGTATAGTATATAAGCTATAATATGTGTACAGTACATTTTTACACTGTTGTATTGATTTAGTACCTCTTGTTTTTATGTATTTTTTTTCTTTCTTGGTTTAAAAAAAAAGGATCAAAATCTTTACCAAGTAAGTACAGAATTGTTGGTTAGTTTAAAGCGTAACTGCACTTTTGTTGTGAAAAAAACATTCCCCTCTTGGTGATCTATTTACATTGCAAGGATTATAACAAACTTTGTTGCAGATTCCTACTTTTGTTAGTCTGAAGAAATCCATGTGTCTTTGTTTGTGCCTCTATTCTGAGTGAGTGTAATGGGAGTGGTTTCATAATTAACTGTCAGGTGTAGAGCTGAAGGGCACTAATGAGGGAATCCGCTGGGCCTGCATCCCTTTAGACGTGTTCCTATTGAAAGTATCTCTCAAAAAATTGCATTTTTGTTGCAAGGGATGCCTGAAATCCGATTTGTATCTTAAAGTGTAAGTAAACTCTCCTATCATTTTCAGCCAAGGAAGCTGCCATCTTTGCCTTTGTTTAATCTACAACTGCCATGATGCTTCACATGTGATCAGTTATGACACCAGCCATTGGATGGCTTGACAGTTTGGTTGAGAGCACAACCAATGGGAGTGTTACATTTCCGGCACGTGCCGGAAATGAAACAGTTTTATGGATGGGTTTACTTCCGCTTTAAGGCCCGTACACACGATTGGACTTTTTGACAACAAACATGCAAATTAGCTGTTTTGGCGCAACATCCGACCGTGTGTATGCTTCATCGGACAAACTTTTTCTGTTTCCATCGGACTTTTGTTGGCTGTGCGAATGCACAAACTTTCCGGCAACAAAAGTCCGATGGAACAAAGTCCGTTTGTGTGTACACAAAAGCATCAGACTTTTGTACAAACTAAAGTACGCAGCCGCGAGAATGTTTCCAGCAAGATCCGATCGCGCTGGTTCTCGGCAACAGGGTATTGTACATTTTGCGCTGGCTGCAATAGGAAAAACACATTTTCCTACTGCGGCGGGCGCAAGGGGGAATTCCCCTCTGGGGAAATACCAGGCCCTTCGGTCTGGTATGGATATTATGGGGAACCCCCCTACGCTGAAAAACGGTGTGGAGGTCCCCCAAAATCCATACTAGACCCTTATCCGAGCAAGCGCCCCCCCTCTTGAGCCGTACCAGGCCGCATGCCCTCAACATGGGGAGTGGGTGCTTTGGGGGAGGGGGGCGCCCTGCGCCCCCCCCCCACCCCAAAGCACCTTGTCCCCATGTTGATGAAGACAAGGGCCTCTTCCCGACAACCCTGGCTGTTGGTTGTCAGGGTCTGTGGGCGGGGGGCTTATCGGAATCCAGGAGCCCCTTTAATAAGGGGGCCCCCAGATCCCGGCCCCCCACCCTTTGTGAATGAGTATGGGGTACATTGTACCCCTACCCATTCACCTAGGGAAAAAAGTTTCAATGAAAAAACACAGTACACAGGTTTTTAAAGTAATTTATTAGGCAGCTCTGGGGTCTTCTTCTGACTTCGGGGTCTTCTTCCAATCTTCCAACTTCGGGGGTCTCTCAGGCATCTTCTCCCGGTGTCCGGATCTTCTGCCATGACATGACCACACCCTCATATGAGGTCACAGTCCTAGCATGCCGCCTATATAAGTCCATTGCGGAGCGCTCAGAGAGCATTCCAGCTGGAGAGAGCATCGTGTCAACATCGGAAGAAGAGAAGAGGGAAGAAGACAAGAAGGCAGAAGGCAGAAGTCCGGGCCACCGCTAGCAAAAGAGTGGCAGAAGATATCGGAGGAGCCGGCAGAAGATCGGGACACCGGGAGAAGACGCTGGAGAGACCCCCAAAGTCAGAAGAAGACCCCGGAGCTGCCTAATAAATTACTTTATAAACCTGTGTACTGTGTTTTTTCATTGACACTTTTTTCCCTAGGTGAATGGGTAGGGGTACAATGTACCCCATACTCATTCACAAAGGGCGGTGGGCCGGGATCTGGGGGCCCACTTATTAAAGGGGGCTCCCGGATTCCGATAAGCCCCCTGCCCGCAGACCCCGACAACCAACGGCCAGGGTTGTCAGGAAGAGGCTCTTGTCCTCATCAACATGGGGACAAGGTGCTTTGGGGGAGGGGGGCCATAGGGCCCCACCAAAGCACCCACCCCCATGTTGAGGGCATGCGGCCTGGTACGGCTCAGGAGGGGGGGCGCTCGCTCGTCCCCACCCCCTTTCCTGACCGGCCGGGCTGCGTGCTCGGATAAGGGTCTGGTATGGATTTTGGGGGGGACCCCCATGCCAAAACGGCGTAAGGGTTCCCCTCAAAATCCATACCAGATCCAAGGGCCTGGTATGCCCCTGGAGGGGAACCCATGCCGGTTTTTTATTTAAAATTTGGCGTGGAGTTTCCCCTCAAGATTCATACCAAACACAGTGCCTGGCATTGGCGGGGATCCAAGTCGGATCCCTGCACCAGTGTGAACCTGGCTCGCAAGGTGCCAATCCCGCCGATAAAAGCGGCGAGATTGATACAATATCAGACAACAATACAGAAATTGACCAAAGGGCGGTGGTAAAGAGCTGAAAAAACACGTGATTTGGTGAAAGTTGGCTGGAAAAGTACTGCTGTCTGTGGCCAACGCCCTTTGTACAAAAATCAAAGGGAAAGTTTGTACAAAGTCCTATTGTGTGTTTGGGGTTTTAGACAGACTTCGGGTAAAATTGGAGAGCCAATCAAACAAGCAGGAAATTATGTTTATGGGGAGTGGTCAGTACACACTCTGTGTACAGAACAGCTCTAGGTGGCCATATTGCATTGTATTCTCAGAAAATTACATTGACTGCAGATTGAAAAGGAAAGGTAATTTTTAATAACATTCAATTACAATATGATTAGTGTTGTATTTATATGCGCTATATATTTTTTTCTTTATTTGTTATTCTTTCTTCCCCCGAAAGTGGAGTTACCCTTTAACTTATTGTATAAAGTTGGGAAAATACTTGAGTGTTTAATAAAAGACCCTAAAGAAGAGTTTTTTTTCTAAAAAATAATATTTTAAGCAAGTAGTACACTTGGATTTTGCCAAAGTGTTTGACACAGTTCCCCACATGTGACTAATAAGTACGTTAAAGTCTACCGGCTTAAATGCAGTTTGTAAATGGATAGAAAACTGCCTAAAAGTCCATATTCAGAGAGTAGTGATTAAAAGAACAGTATGGGGTTAATTTTTACCTAGGTGGATGCAGCATCAGTCTGGTGCTGCATCTGTCCCCTGCCGGCTCTAACACTGAGAACTGAGCGATCAAACACTGCCGATCGCTCAGTTCTCACAGCTCCCTGAGCTGAGAGCTGTAGACTGTCAATCAGCAGCTCTCTGCTCTGCCCCCTTCTCACTAACTGGAGCGCTGGGCTGTGGAGGGGCGGAGTGGCCAGCTCAGGCTCTCAGTGGCTCCGTGAGAGACTGAGCTGGGTGCCATTCCAGGCATGTGAGTGGATCCCGACTTCATCGTCACGAATTTGCAAGAGCCTGGACCGCCTCTGTTACATCAACTGACAGCGGGCTTCAGCTCGCTGTCTGCAGAAAAAAGGTCACAGGAGTGCAGAACTAACTGCACTCCTGTGATCCACAGGAGAAGTACAGCCAAACGAGCTTTGGCTGTATTTCCCCTTAAATAATTAATACTCTGAATGGGCTAAGATTATTAGTGGTGTAGCCCATGGTTC
This sequence comes from Aquarana catesbeiana, assembly GCF_042186555.1. Lineage (NCBI taxonomy): Eukaryota > Metazoa > Chordata > Amphibia > Anura > Ranidae > Aquarana > Aquarana catesbeiana. The sequence continues at coordinate 200,344,309 of NC_133326.1, read as the reverse complement.
AGTGTTTGGACCTTTACTTTTTAACATATTAATAAATGATATAAAATCTGGGACTAAAAGTACCATTTTAGTGTTTGCAAATTACATCAAGTAGAATAGAGTCCTTACTGGTAGAATAACATCCTTACAGGATGTCACCAACTTACAAGAAGACAAATGAGGATTAATGTAGATAAATGTAAAATTATGCACTTGGGGGCTAAAAATATGCACGCATCATACATTCTAGGAGGAGACCAGCTGGGGGGAGGGGCAATGGTGTAGAAGGATCTGGGTGTTCTGGTAGATCAGAGATTTAATAATACCATTCAATGAAAAGCTGCAGTTGCTAAGGCTAGCACAGCTTGTATTAAAAGAGGTATACAGTAGACTCCAGAGAGAGAACGAGAGAGATTTCATTTTGTCCCTGTACAAATCATTAATTTTACCTCATCTGAAATATGCATTTCCGTTTTGGGCACCAGTTCACAAAAAGAAAACTGGGGAGCTGGAGAAAGTGCAGAGAAGGGCAACCAAACTGATAAAAGGCATGGAGGAGCTCAGCTATGAGGACAGATTAGAGGAACTGAATTTATTCTCTCTTGAGAAGAGGAGATTAAGGGGAGATATGATCAAATACATAAGTGGTCAAGGGGGCACTCTTTACATCTGGAGAAAAAGAGATTTAACCTTCACATTCGTAAAGGCTTCTCCACAGTAAGAGCTAAGAACATGTGGAATAAACTCCCTCAAGAATCAGTTCTGGTCAGCTCAGCGGTTTTAAAAAAGAGCTGAATATATTCCTAAATGCACAAAATATAACAGGAACAGAATTTTTAGAGGCATTAACCAGTTCAGCCCTGGACCATTTGGCTGCCTAAAGACCAGAGGACTTTTTACAATTTGGCACTGCGCTGCTTTAACTGGTAATTGCGCGGTCATGCAATGTTGTACCCAAACAAAATTTTTGTCCTTTTTCCCACAAATAGAGCTTTCTTTTTATTTGATATAAATGGAAAAAGACTGAAAATTTTGAAAAAAATGATATTTTCTACTTTTTGTTATAAGAAAAATCCAATAAACTCAATTTTAGTCATACATTTAGGCCAAAATGTATTCAGCCACATGTCTTTGTCAATAAGCATATATTTATTGGTTTGCGCAAAAGTTATAGCGTCTACAAACTAGGGTACATTTTCTGAAATTTCTTTTCTTATGGTGCTAAAATGGCAGGGCAGTACAAACTGCTCCCAAATGACCCCATTTTGGAAAGTAGACACCCCAAGGAAATTGCTGAGAGGCATGTTGAGCCCATTGAATATTTATTTTTTTGTCCCAAGTGATTGAAAAGTGACAAAAAAAATCTTTTACAAAAAGTTGTCACTAATTGATATATTGCTCACACATGCCTTGGTTATATGTGGAATCACACCCCAAAATACATTCTGGTGCTTCTCCTGAGTACGAGGATACCACGTGTGTGAGACTTTTTGGGAGCCCAGCCGCGTACGGGACCCCGAAAACCAAGCACTGCCTTCAGGATTTCTAAGGGCGTAAATTTTTGATTTCTCTCCTCACTACCTATCACTACCTATCACAGTTTTGAAAGCAATAAAATGCCCAGATAGCACAACCCCCCCCCCAAATGACCCCATTTTGGAAAGTAGACACCCCAAGCTATTTGCTGAGAGGCATGCTGAGTCCATGGAATATTTTATATTTTGCCACAAGTTGCGGGAAAATGACAAACTTTTTTTTTTTTTAGCACAAAGTTGTCACTAAATGATATATTGCTCAAACATGCCATGGGCATATGTGGAATTACACCCCAAAATACATTCTGCTGCTTCTCCTGAGTACGGGGATACCACATATGTGGGACTTTTTGGGAGCCACAAAAATCAATCACTGCCTTCAGGATTTCTAAGGGCGTAAATTTTTGATTTCACTCCTCACTACCTATCACAGTTTCAAAGGCCATAAAATGCCAAGATAGCACAAAATCCCCCCAAATGTCCCCATTTTGGAAAGTAAACACCCCAAGCTATTTGCTGAGAGCCATGGTGAGTATTTTTCAGCTCTCATTTGTTTTTGAAAATGAAGAAAGAAAAGAAAAATGTATTTTTTTTTCTTTTTTCAAATTTCAAAACTTTGTGACAAAAAGTGGGATCTGCAAAATACTCACCATACCTCTCAGCAAATAGCTTGGGGTGTCTACTTTCCAGAATGAGGTCATTTGGGGGGGTTTGTGCCATCTGGGCATTCTATGGCCTCCGAAACTGTGATAGGCAGTGAGAAGTGAAATAAAAAATTTACACCCTTATGCCCCGTACACACAAGCGGACTTTTCGACCGGACTGGTCCGAGGGGACTGAATCCGGCGGACAATCCGACCATGTGTGGGCTCTATCGGACCTGCAGTAGCCTTTTTTCTTTTGAAAATCTGACGGACTTTAGATTTAGAACATGTTTCAAATTTGTCCGACGGACTTGAGTCTGGTAGAAAAATCCGCTCGTCTGTATGCTAGTCCAACGGGTGAAAACTGACGCTAGGGCAGCTATTGGCTACTGGCTATCATCTTCCTTATTTTAGTCCGGTCGTATGCCATCACGTACAAATCCATCGGACTTTGATGTGATCGTGTGTAGGCAAGTCCGTTTGTTAGAAAGTCCGTTGGAAGTCCATCAAAAGTCCGTCGGAAAGACTGTCGGACCTTTGTTGCCGAAAAGTCCGCCCATGTGTACAGGGCATAAGAAAGCCTGAAGACGGTGCTTGGTTTTCAGGGTCCTGTACACGGCTAGGCTCCCAAAAAGTCTCATACATGTGGTATTCCCGTACTCAGGAGAAGCAACAGAATGTATTTTGGGTTGTAATTTCACATGTGCCCATGGCATGTTTGAGCAATAAATCATTTAGTGACAACTTTCTGTAAAAAAATAAATAAATAAAGAAAAAAGAAAAAAAATTCTAGAAACGTGGCAAAATATTAAATATTCCATGGACTCAACATGCCTCTCAGAAAATAGCTTGAAGTGTCTTCTTTCCAACATGTGGTCATTTGTGGGGGTTTTGTGCTATCTTGACATTTCATGGCCTCCGTAACTGTGATAGGTAGTGAGGAAGTGAAATCACCATTTTACGCCCTTAGAAAGCCTGAAGGCGGTGATTGGTTTTTGGGGTCCTGTACGCAGCCAGGCTCCCAAAAGGTCTCACACATGTGGTATCCCCGTACTCAGGAGAAGCAGCAAAATGTATTTTGGGGTGTAATTACACATATGCCCATGGCATATTTGAGCAATATATAATTTAGTGACAACTTTGTGCAAAAAAAAAAAAATCTTTTTCCCGCAACTTGTGTCAAAATATAAAATATTCCATGAACTCGACATGCCTCAAATAGCTTGGGGTGTCTACTTTCCAAAATGGGGTCATTTGGGGGGGTGGGGTTTTTGAACTGTCCTGGCATTTTATGTACAACATTTAGAAGCTTATGTCACACATCACCCACTCTTCTAACCACTTGAAGACAAAGCCCTTTCTGACACTTTTTGTTTACATGAAAAAATATTTTTTTTTGCAAGAAAATTTCTTTGAACCCCCAAACATTATAATTTTTTTTAAAGCAAAGGCCTTACAGACTAAAATGGTGGGTGTTGCATTTTTTTCACACAGTATTTGCGCAGCGATTTTTCAAATGCATTTTTTTGGAAAAAAACACACTTTTTAAAATTTTAATGCACTAAAACACACTATATTGCCCAAATGTTTGATGAAATAAAAAATATAATCTTAGGCCGAGTACATGGATACCAAACACGACATGCTTTAAAATTGCGCACAAACATTCAGCGGCGACAAACTATATACATTTTAAAAGCCTTTAAAAACCTTTACAGGTTACCACTTTAGATTTACAGAGGAGGTCTGCTGCTAAAATTACTGCCCTCAATCTGACCTTCGTGGTGTTACCTCACATGCATGGTGAAATTGCTGTTTACATATGACGCCAGACCGACGCTTGCGTTCGCCTTTGCGCGAGAGCAGGGGGGGACAGGAGTGTTTTTTTTTATCATTATTTATTTTGCTTTTTTTTATTTTATTTTTAAACTGTTCCTTTCATTTTTTTTATCATTTTTATTATCTCAGGGAATGTAAATATCCCCTATGATAGCAATAGGTAGTGACAGATACTCTTTTTTGAAAAAATTGGGGTCTATTAGACCCTAGATCTCTCCTCTGCCCTCAAAGCATCTGACCACACCAAGATCGGTGTGATAAAATGCTTTCCCAATTTCCCAATGGCGCTGTTTATATCTGGGGAAGTCATGAAATGCTCGTAGCTTCCGGTTTCTTAGGCCATAGAGATGATTGGAGCCATTCTGGTCTCTGATCAGCTCTATGGTTAGCTGGCGGAACCACCGGCTGCATTTTTAGGTTCCCTGTTGGGACAGGAGAGCCAGAGAAAACCATGGAAGACATGGGAGGGGGGGACGTTCCCTCCCACTGCTTGTAAAAGCAGTCTAGAGGCTAATTAGCCGCTAGGATGGCTTTTACATGAAAGCCGACCGCTGGCTGAAAAGAATGATACCAAGATGTTACGTAAACCAGCAGGCATCATTCTGGTATAACCACTCAAAGTCCAGCAACATAGCAGTACGTTGCTGGTCCTTGTTGGGCATATATTGTAATTTTTTTTTTTATGCAGCCTGTGGGCTGAACAAAAAACAGATTGATCGGTGGGTATGCCCACCATTAGAATACCTCCCTTCATCCACCCACTTCTAATGATGGGCATACATACCATACCATTTTGTTTTGTTTTTTTGTGGTGGTGAAATCACCTCCTACAGCACTGGAGTCACGGCTTTATGTACCGTGGGAGCAAACGCTGTTGCTGTCAAGATAAATAAATCTGCACTGCAACTGAATGGCGTACCTGCTAAGCAAATGATGGTTAACAATAAAACAAAGTAACATTACAGTATAACAGTAAGACATACCACACCTGCAAAGCAAATACAAAAAAATAGTAAAAAATAAAACATTTTTTAACGCAATCTGTGCCTAAAATATATATATGCCAAAGCATGGGGGCATCTGCCCCAAAAGTTAGGAGCAAATTGCTCCTCCACCCCTGCTGCCCCCATGCTTCAGCATAAATGCTCTTACAAATAAAAATCAAGTGACATAAAATCAACTGTTTCCACCTGAATTCCAGGTTGGCCGGTGAATGGGGGAAGTATGGGTGCTGCAGAAGTGGTGGGCCCCCAATTAGGATTGGCAAATTCTGCAGGAAGGACACTATGAGCATGACGGGCCTGTCTTTGTCTTCTGGATTGCAGCGGGACCCTACTTGTGCTTGCCACCTCGCCAGCTTGAACTGCACTTATGGGACTCGAAACATCACCACGTGATACTGCAGTGCTGGATGTACGACCAGGGTGTACTAGGCCACTGGTGCTTGCCAGTTCACCAGAAGGGTGAGCAGCACTAGTACTTCTCTGCTAAATATGAGAGCCCTGCGGTTCTTGCACCTCAACAACAACCCACTGGTGACAGGGGGTGAAAGGGTTAACTAGGGGGCAATCAGGGAGTTAAAACCTTTATTAGGTAATATATGGGGGTACCTGACACTATAAAAACCTGACGGTGAACCTAAATAACTAACAGGCTAACTAGCGTCACCCACAACACTAATACAGCGATCAGAAAAAAGATTGCTTAGTGACACTGGCGACTGGGGGTGAAAGGGTTAACTGGGGGTCGATCAAGAGGTTAAACCTTTATTAGGGGGTTAGGGGGGTACCCTAGACCTAAAGGGGCCTACCACTAACAGCCCTAACAGTTAAAACAGTCACAAAATGACACCAATGCAGTGATCAGTAAAAAAATGAAAACTGCTATTGGTGTCACTGTGACAGGGGGTGCAAGGAGGATGATTGGGGGGTGATTTGTGTGGCTATGTGTACTGGTGTTAGTGTGCTGTTGGTGTAACTCACAGGGATGTCTTCTCTCCTTGGGCTCCGGAATGAAAAGGCTTCACGAGGAGAGATGATATCACTTCCTCTGCTTCTGTTTACAGTTTCAGAAGCAGAGGAAGCTTCTCATTCATCAGGAGCGATTGTGAGGGAGAGGCCATGAATCAGTGGCCTCCCCCTCAGGACGGATCGCTCCTGGAACGATGTCGACCGCCTCGGACACCGGGGGGTGTGATCGTGCCCCCGCCCGCTGGAGGGGAGTAACATATGAGTTTGCTACTCTGCCTGCCCGTGCCATTCTGCCAACGTATATCAGCGTGAGGCGGTCGGCAAGTGGTTAACACCAAGGGTAGTCGATCCAGGAAATATCCAATTGCCTCATGGGGAATCAGGTAGGAATTTTTCCCCTACTGAAGTGAATTGGATCATGGTATTTTTTGCCTTCCTCTGGATCAACTATGGGTATAGGATAGTGTATATGGAGGCTTACTATGTCTGTGTGTGTGTTTTTATTGGTTGAGCTAGATAGAGCTTGGCAATGGAGCACTAGATATAATGCATCATAGGTCATAAATAGAGGGAGATGCTGGTGAAGAGGTTAATGCACAGGTTAAATACAGTGACAGGATGAAAATGAGGGGGTTAATGTGCGAATGTGCTGTTGTTGCTGCTGATCCATTCATTACTTTCACATTCATGAATTACTATTGCATTTCCTCTCCTTCCTCTATTGCAAGTGGTAGGGGAGGGAACAACAATGTAAACAGTATTGTGTTTACATATGTGATTGCTGTGGTTGGTCATGACAGAAATCTCATGGTAGAGAATCTCTTGGATGGGTTGTAATGATTACTCAGTTTACGGTTATTAATGGGTGCAATAGCTGCCTGCGGGTGATTTCTGCAGGGTTGTTTACAAACAGTGCTGGGGAAATAGTCCATTGTTGTTTTTTTATAAACATATATGTTAGTAGTATAGTGGTTAAATGGGTATTTTTGTGATTTATGCTTTTATTACCATATGTAAAAATGTTAAGTTCACATTTTCTGAAAACATGATTTCTACCAGTGCTTACAAACTCTGCAAAGGGGAAACAAAAACTTCTTGTCCAATGGTGTAATTCCAGCGAACTGAAAACATACTGAGAGCACAGTCTCCTAATTCCCCCTTGGAGGCACCATCTGTTTTCTTGTATAATTTTGTGCATTGGGTTATACTAATGAATACTGCATAATCACTGTAGTGGATATAGATTAACAATTGTTTTATATGTAGGGCAATATATTTTGCAAGTTACTGGAGCTCACAGCAAATTAAATGCGATTTATATCAATTTGCTAATTATGTGCAATACAGTATACCATCCTGAAAATGCTAATGATGTATTGGAAACAAGGTTGACCTGATGTTCATTACATTACATTTTATGATGTAAAAATGCATTATTTCAGTGTTTCTACTTTGATATTTGATGAGTTAAGCAGAAATTATATCAATTAAAATTGAGTGCAATCCTTATTTCCTGGAGAATCAATATTTTCTATATTGCAAGTATGGAATTTACAGGTTCCTTTCTTTATAAAAAAAAAATGGTCATAAAGTAAGTATGGGAAATACCACTGCCTGATACCTTTAAATTACCGGTCTTTATGTTTATACTTTTTAAAGCTCGTTGATTCAAAGTATAGAAGACAAAGAGTCAGCATGACAGCCAAAAAAATAGCAAAGCCTCATTTACACAGGGCATACTACAATGTACACTCTTGTGAGGCTGTGTTTATGCGCATGGGGATGTAAAGGCAGTACCATTGATGTCAACTGGGAAGTAGTGGCTGCATGGACACTGCTCTTGATTTGATATCCATGTGAGTATGGGTGCATGTTCATGAACTCACACTGTCTGCATTTGAGGCTGTGCACCTGCACCTACAGAGATGTCAAATTGGGAGTAGCGACTGTGCCCAGACAGCTGCTACGTCCCAATTGACATGAATGGGACTACCTGCATGGGGATGCACGGAACACCTGTGCATCTCTGTGTGCGTAAACAGGGCCCTCACACAGATGTACACCTTTAGTAGGAATTTAACAGGAATTTTGTAAGTTATGTTGCGTATATGTGTGCTAATAATTGTTTTAATGTATTTTTAGTGAAAAGAGTGATTTGGTAAACATTTGTGCAACTATTGTGGGGATTGTACCTTGGGTCAGTCTGACCTGGAGGAGATTATACTGGAGGAGAGATTTACCTGGGGGGAGGTGATAATATTGGGGGACAGATTGACTTGAGGGGAAGGATTATATTGGGGGACAGACTGACCGGGAGGACAAATTGACCTAAGGGGGAGGATGAAGGATTTTACTAGGGGACAGACTGGCCTGGGGGAGGGTCATACTGTTCAACAGATTGACCTATGGGGGAGATATTCCTGGGAGACAAATTGATCTGGGGGGATGGTGTATCCACCATTTTTGCATGTTTTACCAGTGGTTTTTGGCTGTGGGCCCATAGATTTTCTGTTAAGTTGTGTGTTTTGGGCACATTTTGTGAAAGTGCGCCAAAAGTCCTGCTTGCTGCATTTTTGGGACACATTCATAAAATGTGCACCCTAATAGACATAAAAAAAATGTTGACTTTGCATCTCTGATATCCAGCTGGTAATCGTTGCAGCACCCATTATGATGAGCCTTGTTTCCAGGAAGGTGTGCAGTTGGAATATTGACCATAACAACCTAATAGAAAGTCTATGAGAATATGGCTAAAACGATTTTTTTGCTAGCTAGCTGTTAAGTGTGCTGGGAAATACATTTATTTTGTTTGCTTTGTGCTTTACTCTAAATTGGGCCAGTTGCCATTTTTGTTTAAGCTGCTGGAATTGGTGCTTGGACATATTGGATGACTTCAACAGCCATTGTGCTTTGCTGGACTTCTGGTGTGTTCCTGTGCCATTAGGGAGAAATGGACTCCCTCCAGGAAAACGTGGTCTTAATTTATTCATTGCTATATATGCTGCAACATGGAGGCTCTCATAGACTAGAGTTAGGACCTCGCTATATAGACAGAGACAGCAGGATCTACTACAGGAATAGCCCACTTCTTTGTGAACATTTTTCCACTGGATGGAGTTTGTTAAGATTTTGGGAAGAGTGACATTTTTTCAGGAGTGACCCAGTTATCACAGACTTCACATTCTATCTAGCTCCTCAATGTACCACCCACTTGCTCCTCCCTATACTAACATCACTTATGGATCCTTGGAGCAAATGTTGACTAGATCCCACCTTGTTTTCAGTTTGTTAAATCTGTTCTGTGTGTATCAGCGGTTTCTCAGGCTGTATAAACACTCGTGGATAATTGGAGGAAAGAGAGCATAGAGACCACATGCAAGGATGAGGAGTGCCTGCTAAGGGATATTGATTAGAGCTGTTTATATCCTAATTCTGGTGAGTGCATAGTTTGTCTGGAGGCTAACGTGCACTGGATTTCTTTCATGAGTTTTGGCGGATCCTGCTGGATGTTCTACATTGCTAGTTCAATCTATGTTCTAGTGAGCGTCTAGCACTCTAGGAATATCCACACTGGATGAACTCTCTTTACATATTATGATCACATTTTGCACTAATTTAGCTGCGTTCTGGACTTTTGTTGAACTTTTTTTTTTATCAGATTAATTTATTAAGCACTGCACCACATTTAGTTTTTTATGTTCGCAAGGTTTTGTACAGCCATCTTGCATGCCAGCAGTTACTATCTGGTGCGCTTGCTATATACACTTTGCACATATTCACATTCTATCTGTTCAAGAACAAGGAATGTTTTGCAGATTTTTGTAGGTCTCTTTGTACCCAAAAGAGCATGGCGAGACAGAGTCAGCTTGCACAATGTCAAGGCTTTTTTTGCAGACAGAAGCAATATAGTGACAATCTGAGAGAGGAAAAAAAGCTTCTGCAGCTTCATCCAATATTTTATCAATATTCTCTTCATTTCCTTCTGTGTCTGGGTCCTGTAGGATTTGCATATCAGGATTTGATTCCGGGAGTAGAAGAATAGGAGTACTATTTTTCTGGGGCCTGGATGGAGATGGCTATATTAAGGTCATAATCTATATAAAGAAATATGACATAGATGCAGAGAATTTTGCTTTAGTCAAAAAGGCTGCTTGTGGCACCTGAAAGCTAGAATTGGATGCTGAAACTGGTGTTAAAATCGATTTTTGTTCCAGCATTGAGTGTTGTGAGGGCCTTCAATAGAGTGAATGTTTGCCTGTGATTTTGAATTGATTCCCATTCACCTGGTCTCCGCCATAGCTACAAGTGAGAGTATTCTCCTGTGGTGTATTCAATGAATAGGTTGCAGAGCATAGAGCAAGTGTGTCTGTAAGGTGTATGCCGTAGATCAGGTGTAGACTGTCCTGTAATCCTTGTGGTGAAAGAGCAGGAGGAAGTACCGGAGTACCTTATAAGGGCTCAAGGCAGAAGTGGCATTAAATTGGTTGTAAAGCCTCAAGGTTCTATGCATTCTGTGCATTAAGGTGAAAAACCTTCTGGGGTGCAGCTCCCCCCGGGCCCCCCCTTTTTCTTACCTGAGCCCGATCCGATCCAGCCATGTGCACGAGCGCATCAGCTCCAGACGCTGCCTCTCTCCTCATCGGACAGATTAATAGCAGCAGGAGTTGTTGGCTCCTGCTGCTGTCAATCAAATCCAGTGACATGGAGTGGGGGGCGGGGCCAAGTCCCACTGTCTGTGTCAATGGACGCAGCAGCAGGAGCAGCAGGATTCGGGAGCGAGCCTGCATGGGTGCTACCATGGAAATCGGCTTTCCGTGGGGGCACCCGTTGAAGAGGAGGGGCCTGGAACGCCAGCAGGGTACCCCAGAAGAAGAGGATCGGGGCTGCTCTGTGCAAAAAGGATTGCACAGAGCAGGTAAGTTTAGGCATGTTTGTTATTTAAAAAAAACCCCACAAAACAAGGGTTTACAACCCCTTTAAAGAATGTGAACAGTGATGTGCTGTAACATCTGGTAATCCACCCGAGACTGAGCTATGAGTTTTTGAATTTTAGCACAAAGTTTGAAAAGGGTTTTCAGAGACATGGATTCAAAGTGAGGGACCATGGTCCTGGACCTGTATAGCACCCTGCGGCTAACTCAATGCATTGTATTAAGTTCCAAGGTGAGTGCTGATGCAGGATCCAGTGCTTGAAGCAACATTACAGGCTATCCTCACCGCCTCCACAACGAGGCTGCGCCATTCTGGCTACACTGCTTCTTTGCTAGCAAGTAGCAATAGAAGAAGGGTTTGATTAAAGAATTGCAGGATAAAATAACAAAGAAAAATAATAAGCTAAAGATGAATTTCTTGGTGAAGGAGAGAATGTTTATCACCTTTAGACACTAGCACAAAAATGGAGGACTCACGGAGTAAGGGAGGGTTAAAGGGGAGCTGCCCAGGAGGCATGTCCTCTGAATATAGCCCATGGTTTTTAAATATTCTGCCTGTGTCCTGTACTGTGTGATTAAGATACAGGATTTTCTGTACTCACTGTAATTTTATGTAGAGTCATACTCCTGCAGGTGACAATATACCCCGTGTGTGATGACCTAAACGAGAGCTGTATCCTCCAAAAAAAAAAGGATTTTAGGGTAAGTGAGAAAAATTGTACTTTTTTTTGTCCGTAAATGTAGAGTTGCTCTGAATTTACAAAAATCTCTAATTTTGTTTCATCTGCACAAAGGACATTCTCCAAGGACTGTGGCTTGTCATTATGCAAACTCCAATATGGCTGTTTTATGTCTGTCTTTTTGAAGTGTTGTCCCTCTGAGTGTCATGCCATGGAAACTCATTCAAACAGCGATGGATTTTGCAACTTCATAATGTTTCCATAATCTTAAAGGTCAGCCAGAATCCGTTAAAATTGTTCTTGCAATAATTGTGGCCTGATTAAGACCTGTACAAAGGTCTTAATCAGGGATTGAGAGGCCAACAGTCTCAGAAATTAGAAAATAAGAGGGTAGAAATCTGACCTTTGATATTTATAAGAGCAAAACCCTTATATACATATACAGTATATAGTATATATTATGTACAGTATCTCACATTTTTGTAAATATTTTATTATATCTTTTCATGTGACAACACTGAGGAAATGACACCTTGCTACAATGTAAAGTAGTGAGTGTACAGCTTGTATAACAGTGTAAATTTGCTGTCCCCTCAAAATAACTCAACACACAGCCAAAACGCACAGTGAAAATGTCCAAATTGGGCCCAAAGTGTCAATATTTTGTGTGGCCACCATTATTTTCCAGCACTGCCTTAACCCTCTTGGGCATGGAGTTCACCAGAGCATCACAGGTTGCCACTGGAGTCCTCTTCCACTCCTCCATGACAACATCACGGAGCTGGTGGATGTTAAAGACCTTGCGCTCCTCCACCTTCTGTTTGAGGATAGGTCTGGAGACATGCTTGGCCAGTCCATCACCTTTACCCTCAGCTTCTTTAACAAGGCAGTGGTCATCTTGGAGGTGTGTTTGGGGTCATTATCATATTGGAATACTGAGAAAATTTAATTGTATCATCACAGAGTGGTACTGTGGATACAGGGGACAGTACAAAAGTGCCACATCCCGATAAGATTACAAGATTAAATGAAAAAAGTGATGATGGACTTTGAAGGCACCACGGTAACAATGTTAATAAAATTCAATTATCTTTATTACATATTATAAAACTTAACAATGTTAAAAACGTTTTCTATTCACAATAAAGAAATGTTGCCTAATGGACACATAGCACACTGCCTAATACACCAACAATAATATTGAACTATCTATTCATCAAGAACCATATGCTAGGCACATTTTTTTGTAATTCCTTTATTTTCCAAAAATAAATGTTACAGTTCAGTAAGCATAACATAGAACATCATACAGCTTATGAGTTTACAATAAAAACAATAGTAGAGATAAGTCATTATCGTAGTTATTGTCGTTTCGATACTATAGAGTAACAATTCTCTTGCTTGCACAATCTGTGAAACATATATTGAGACAAGAGGAAATGGGTCATGCTAGGTAACTGTCCGTCTACTCAACCGGGGAAGTTTCCTGAGAGTGACCCTATTTATCATTTAAATCGTGCACCTTTCATAACCAAATAATGAATGAAAAACTCTCCGCTGACCAGGGGTGAATACTCCCTAGATAGTCAGCAGAATCCAGCCATGGGATACTACCAAAGTGCGATGTACACCAAGATATACAACATATCTGAATGGACCTTCTCATCACTGAAAGGATATAAAAATGGGATAAAGCAACAGGAAGAGAAAAAGAGGTGTGGGGTAGAAACCGGGGAGAGAGAGAAATAAGGGCGTGTAAAAAAAAAAAAAAAAACACGGGAGGAGAAAAAGGGGAGAAAGAAGAGGAGGTAAAGATGAGGACTAAGAACGGGGGCCGTGTCCCCCGACCAGGCAGCGCCCCCAGACCAGGGGTCATTCAGTCAGTGCCACCTCACGGAGGTACACCTCAGAGTAAATGAAGTGCTGCCAGGGACTCCACGTCTCACGAAAGGCCTCCTCCCTACTGTGCAAAGTGGCAGTAAGATCCTCCATATCGCGCAACTCATTAACCTTAGCATACCACTGAATTTTAGTTGGTGGGGTCACCGATCTCCAAAATAAGGGAATGCAGGCCTTGGCTGCATTTAGTAACTGTATAGTAAGGGAGGCTTTATATTTCTTGATTGGTCATCTAGAGAGGTGTAACAAACACGCCCCAGGGTCACCCTCCAACGTGGCACCAGTCAGATGTTCGATCGTGCGTGTCACCTCCCGCCAATAGGGTTTGATTTTAGAGCAGTCCCAGAAAATATGGAACATTGTTCCTTCCTCTGTCCCGCAGCACCAGCATAGACTTGGGACCTGTAGAAAAAACCGGTGCAGAGTGGATGGTACTCTGTACCATCTAGTCACAATTTTGTAACAGGTCTCCTGGACCCTGGTGGCTAAAGAGGATTTTTGGGCGAAGTGTAGAATCTTCTCCCTCTGGGAGTCATCAAAGCGAACTCCTATATCATCCTCCCATTTAGAAATAAAAGGGGGAATGAATCCCTCAGCCGGGGAAATCAGGGAGGAATAGATTAAGGACAGAGAGTGGCGTGTAAGTTCCCTGCGGTGGCATATTTGTTCCAATTCTGTGAGCGGGCGTGGGCTGCCCAAGATCCGTGTGCATCGGCGTAAATAGTTACGTAATTGGAGACCACTCAAGAAGTCCAGTGGCGGGTTGGAGCCTTCCAATCCGACCGCTGCACGGAGCTGGCCATTTGGTCCAAGAAAATCATAAAGGTGTGGCCACTTCCCCTCCGCCGACAGGGACCTATGAATTGGACCCTGGCAGCCAGGTGGGAAGTCTGGGTTACCCAAAACCGGCACCATGGGGGAGGGCATGGGGGATACCGAGGTTTTGTGGAAGGTTTCTCTAGCAACCTGTAATGTGCTGCCTAGGGTGGGGTGATCGATAAGGACCTTTGGTATTGGGGTGGTAATCCAAGGCCAGCTCTTGGCTGTGTCGTTGGAGTCCTCCAGCTCCATCGTTACCCATTGTTTTGCCTCCGCATGACAGTGCCAGTCAATTAGCCTGGTAAGATGTGTTGCCCTATAGTAGGCTTTCATGTCCGGGAGTCCAACCCCCCCCCTGCGTTTTGCCATATGGAGTAATTGCAATTTAATGCGTGGCTTTCGGTGTGACCAGACAAACTCTCGAAACAGTGCGTCAATTCGCTTAAAGAAGGGGGATGGGAGGCGGATGGGGAGGGCTTGTAGCAGATAGAGAACCCTCGGCAACGCGGTCATCTTAATGGCATTACATCGACCAAAGCAGATGTTAAGGTGAGGGCATGCCAGTGATGTAGATCCGTTTTGAGACTTTGGAGCATTGGGGTGAAATTGGCTTGATAAAGATCGGCGGGGTCGGGGGTAATCGCCACTCCTAAATAAGGGATGGTATTGGTTGCCCAATGAAATTGGTATTCTGAACGCAACTGACGCACTGTGTCCGAGCCCAGCGTAATGTTAAGCAGGGAGGATTTGGTCATATTTATTTGAAAAAAGGGATAGGGCCCCATATTCCCGAAGGGAATGGAGTAAAATAGGGAGCGAGGCAAGTGGGTCTGCCAGGAAGAAAATAAGGTCATCCGCAAAGGCGGCGGCGACCTTATGGGCCCCAGAGGATTTACGGAAGCCTACAATATTTGGGTTTGCCCGTATCCTACAAAGCAAAGATTCTAGGGTGAGTATAAAGATCAACGGGGACAGGGGACAGCCCTGTCGGGTACCGTTTCGAATATTGAAATAACCCGACCTCGTCTCGTTAACCTTCACCGCAGCTGTGGGATCGGAGTAGAGTGACAATATCCAGCTGAGGCTCGAAGGCCAATATGTTCTAAAGTGGCCCTAATGAAAGTCCAATCCACCCGGTCGAAGGCCTTCTCCGCGTCTGTTGACAGCAGGAGAAGGGGTCGCCGTGATGTCCCGGCTGCGTGAATCAGGTTAACTACACTAATGGTGTTGTTGCGGGGTTCCCGTTGTGGTACAAAGCCTGCTTGGTCTTTGTGAATTAGGCTCCGTATATGTGGAAGCAGCCTGTTCACCAATATCTTGGCGAATAGTTTTAAATTGGAAATCAGTAGAGCTATCGGCCGATAGCTCCCACAGCGCTGCAGATCCTTCCCTTCCTTTGGGATGAGTGATATATAAGCTCTAAGAGTGTCTAAGGGGAAAGAATTCCCTTTTGTAATCAAGTTAAGCGCAGATACAAATGGTTTAGAAAGTGTCTCAAAAAAGGTCTTGTAATAAGCTGGTGTAAGGCCATCTGGACCTGGGGCTTTCTTTGGCTTTAAATTCGCCAATGCTATACCCAGCTCCTCTACTGTAATGGGTTCCTCCATCTCCTCCTGGGTAGCCGGTAGGGAGGGCATGCCCGAAGAGGCTAAGTATGTGCATGGGGTGAAACCCCCGGCTGTGTTAGGATCTTCGGGTGGAGGCCTGTCTAGATTATAAAGATCCTTATAGAATGATCGAAACTCCTCTGCCATGTCGGAAGATGTAAACACCCTCCGGCCGGATGGAGACATAATGTGGGAGATGTGGGTTTTGGTAGGAGGGCCTCTTAGTGCTCTCGCTAGGAGGGAACCAGGTTTATTAGAGAACTCATACATCGTACATCGTGCCCATGCCAATTTCTCTTTCGTTTTGTGTAGTTCTTCGCGAGCTTTGAGTAGCTCCTGATAGGTGGAGCGAGCTAGACTAGCCTTATGGGAGCGCTCTAGGGTCTGGATCTGAATGAGAAGTTCCTCAGTTCGACGAGTTCTCTCCCTTTTAAGACGGGCCCCTATACTAATTAAGGTGCCCCTGATAACCGTCTTATGTGCCTCCCACACCACTAACGGGTTTGGGACCGAAGGTTCATTTAGGGAAAAATATTCCTGTAACTTGACCAGTACCTCTGCGCGAATCTCCTCAGACTGTAGCAGGGCCTCATTTAGTCTCCACGAGGGTGGGGATTTAGTCATTGGTCCCAGTTGAAGCGTCAGGTGTATTGGTGCATGGTCCGAGAAGGAGATGACATCTATAGAAGAAGCCACAACCCTTGTCAGGTCCTTGTGGGATAATAACAGGTAGTCCAGTCAGGAATATGAGTGATGGACTTGTGAGAAATAAGAATAGTCTCTGTCTTGAGGATGCAGTAGGCGCCATGGGTCTGTTAGGCGTAGGGTGTGAAGGTCAGCCTTTAACCGTTTAAGGCGGGCATAGGAAAGGTGGGAGGCGCCCCGTGAAGTGTCCAGCAGAGGGTCCAGGGCAAAATTCATATCCCCCAAAGATGAGCATCCCTTCTGAGAACTCCAATAGCTGAGGTACTAGCCCACATAAGAATTGTACATGGTCTACATTGGGAAAATATACATTGGCGAAGGTGACCTGCACGTCAAAGACCTTTCCCTTAAGCAGGAGAAAGCGGCCCTGTGGGTCTACCTGCTGCGCCCCAAACGTCCATGGTACAGACTTTGCTACCAGAATGCTGACCCCCTTAGATTTGGAGATGGGCGAGATACTGTGGTATGCCGTCGGGAAGGATCTGTTAGTCAATTTGGGGATACGGTCACCATGAAAGTGAGTTTCCTGTAGAAAGGCAACTTGGGTTTTGCCTCTACGTAAGTCAGCTAGAAGTTGAGAGCGCTTTTTGCGGGACATTGAGGCCACGGACATTGAGGGAGGTAACCTTTAGGAGACCCATCCCGTCGTCTATCACCACGACAGACACTGTTAGGAGGATGGAGAGAGCAATCACTTTTAACCCACGCCGCCGCCCAGTCGGGGGAGAGCACCACCAAGAAGAAAGGTGAGAAAGAAACAGAGCGATAGACAGATGAGAACAGAGGATCAGTGGGGGGAAGGGAAGGAATAGGGAAATGGAAAGGGGAAAACTAGGCTTGTAATATAATTACTCTGTGGACCCCCGATTAACAAAAAATGGCAATCGGGAGGCCGCCCTATATAGGGGTGGTCAGTGCAGCGAGGATCGCTGTTTGTAGAGTACGTATATAACCTCAAGGATAAATACAAAAACTACTCTGCATAGAGGAGATGCACTAGATAGGAACAATGAGAACCATAGGCAACGAATATGCAAATAACATTTTAACCAGCCTAAAAGATAGAAAATAGAAAATCGTAGCTCCAGTGTGTTTCTGGTAGTCATGTGGAACATAGTAATACCTGTTCTCTTAGGGCCGCCCGGCGTTAATGCACCGCTGAGGCGACCTATGGACAGGAGGGTCCCGCACAAGCCACTCGCATTCCTGAGCCATGCATGCGCAGGGTCCCCCATATCCCGTCTCCCGGTGCAACAAGGCCAAAACGTCAATTTCTATGCCTATGAGACATTTTCCAGGAATGGATAAGGAGAAGCAAGGACACAAACAGCGTATCAACATAAAACATGAACACAACCCAAACATAACATGTGAAAAAGAAAATGCAAAAGGGAGTGTTGTACTCACAAAAAAAAAGAGAGAACAAAAAACATATATAAGCATCCTTACGGCCTGTGACTGTGTCCCAGATGATTGGACCCCGTGGTAGCGAGACCCATGCGGATCAGCACACGACCTCCACCAGTACCTGAGAGGACTAGATTAAAGGAGCAGTGCGCAAACCCGCACAAGCCAAGCCCTATTGTAACCCATAGGGACATTGTATGCAATGCAACCTAACCCCATCCAGCAGGACCCCAAATAGAAAAACAAGAAAATAAAAATAATAAATGGGGAGACACGTTGGGCCAGGCGGTGCTGCAAGAGGTGAAAGGATAAAGAGCCCGTGTAAACACGTCTCCTAGGTATAGTCAGCTTCTTGGACTGTCAACTTGAATGATCCTGGGTGAGTCACCAAATCGGGGGGTGACGGAGGATGCTGCAGGCATGGAATACTGTGAGTCTTACCAGTTCCTGTACGTTAGGGTGTGATTAGTCCTCGGGTGACGGAGGATGCTGCAGGCATGGAATACTGTAAGTCTTACCAGTTCCTGTACGTTAGGGTGTGATTAGTCCTCGGATGATGTCAGATGAGATCTGATGGCTTCTTGGTTAGGCGGGCGAGATCTGGAGCGTCGAACCCTCTGTTGCCAGGGGGCAGAAGGACTAGGTGTGTCCTGTGAAAGCAAATAATCAAACCAGTTAGGTACGTCCATCACCGGCCTGGCAATGAAGTGAAGTGCGGGGAGCTGATCCGGCGTGCGAAGGTGAAATTCAGATCCTTGGGGGGCAGGAGGCGGAGCCTAGCGGAGCAGACATGCATTGTTAGAGCTCCACACCGCTGAGGAGAGAAGAGAAGGACAAAGCGGAGCCTGCAGGCTCAAAAGGTATCCATTTGAATCTTTTTGCCCCAGGGAACAAACTGTGAAAGTTTGGGCAGGAAATATGGTACTGGGAGGAAACCGTGGCAGAAATAAAAATCACCTCACAAAGAGCTCACAGGCACTCACTGCAGCTGAAGCAGCTCCAGTCACCTCACAAGATACAGCATCAGGGCGCTCTCACAGACAGAAAATGTCACAGCAAGACTCTCCATTTGAGTCAGATACAGAACAAATCCTCTCACAAACTTCTCCACAAGCCTCCTCAGTATCCCCAGTAATATTATTACAATTTGAAAAGATGCTTCATAAGGCGTTAAAACAAACCTCAGACCAAATAACAAAAAGCCTAACCAAAGAAATAAGAGAGCTGGGAAACCGCACCGCAGCCTTAGAAATAAAAATGGATGAAATTGAAATTACAACCCAAGAAAATATAACAGAATTGGAACAATTAAAAAAAGAGAATTTAATACTTCAAACTAAGCTCGAAGATTACAAAAATAGAGCCAGACGTTCAAACTTGCGCATAAGGGGAATACCTGAAACTGTGACAGACCTGCAATCTACTATTACTGCTCTATTACAAGAACTAAAGCCAGATATCCCTATTGAACGTTTAGAACTGGACAGAGTACACAGAGCCCTCACAGCCAAAAAGAAAGATGGACCCCCACGTGATATAATCACAAAATTTCATTATTACAGAACGAAAGAACAAATACTAATTGCTGCAAGAGAAAAAAAGGAACTTAACTTTCAAGGACACAATTATCAAATTTTTGCTGACCTATCCCAACTTACTATTACTAAAAGACGATCCATGAAACCCCAACTAATGGAACTGCAACGCCACAACATTATGTATCAATGGGGCTTCCCCTTTTCAGTCAGATTTAACTACCAGGGTACAATTTACAGAAGCAGATCAGCAGATGAACTACAACAAACCCTTTTAAAATTAAATCTGAAAGAACCCACAAGCAGCAACACTCCCACACGCAGAAGAATGGCGTCATCTTCACCTTCAGGCAGCACCCAGAAAATTTCAGAACAAAATGGGAATCATCATTCTCACAAAAGAGGCCGTTATGCCACATCATCCATGGACCAAGAAGATTCAATGGACTGACATCCTAATTCCTGATATCTCTTCATTTATTATACTAAGAGATGGTTCTCTATAAAAAACCTATATTTATAACTGAATGTAACTGCATTCACACACTGTGTGGGATCAAGTTACATTCCAGTTATATTTCTTATTACTTCTAATTCATATAGCCTTAGAATATATAAGTGAAATAAGGAAATTCTTGTTCAGTTATATATTATCAGGTAATAACTATAGATTTATTACTTTTTAGGACAAATATGTTCAATAATCCAGAAGTAATGGAAGCTTTTTCTTTCTTTTCTTAAAACAAATATATTATTACCTAATTAGTTCCTAGAATTATGTTTTTGTTTATTCTAATCTGAAGCAATACAACCTCAATTTTATGAGTTAACATATCTAAACAGTTACATGTGAATAAAATATGTAATTGTTTACTCTAAAAGGGTTAAAATCCCAAAATAATTCAAACTATCTTCATCAATACCAAAGTTATTAACAGTACCTTTCTAACTGAATTATTTAGCCTAGGGCAAGACTAACCATATACAACCACCCTGGAATAAATAATTTCAACAAAAACTATATTCTGCACTCCAATTAATGAAACATCATTTTGATGTCTTTTGACATAGCACTTCTCTCCTGTAAGCGGAAGATCCGTGTACCCCCATTAGCCCTCCTCATTCTCCCAACCATATTATGTGGGAGTGTGACAAAGGCACTTATTCCCCTGAGAGAGATATTTATTCTCTTTCACGGGTAAATTGTGATTACTTGCAAAAAATAATTTATACAATGTATCATCTAATCTCATATGTTTTTTGTTTACTCTTTACTCCAGAATTCACTGGTTTCTTTTCTATCTATTCATCTCTTCAGTCCACACAGGTTGATCTGCGCAGTCAGCTCTGCATAACAAAAAGTAAGTCAAAACTATTTGATCTATTGCCATGGCACCACTGAATATACTTTCCCTGAATGTTCAGGGAATAAATGTCCCTCAAAAAAGGACCAAAGCCTTCCGTACTTTCCATAACAAGAAGGCTCACATAGTATGCCTCCAAGAAACACACTTCACCAAAGATTCTACTCCAAAATATATTTCTCCTTTTTATCAACAAATTTACATGGCTTCTGCCTGTACCAAGCAAAGGGGAACTCTAATTGCATTTCACCGATCCACACCATTCACCTTATCATCAGAAATTAAAGACCCAGAAGGTAGATACCTGATACTCATGGGTTATATAATGGATACAGCAATCACGGTGATTTCCTACTACGCTCCTAACAAACAACCTACACCATTTCTCTCACATATATTACAAGTGATTAATACACACAAAATAGGAACATTGATAATGTGTGGGGATTCGAACCAGGTCCTCCTCCCATTTCTAGATAAATCACCTTTTACACCATCCAAAATAACCTCTAGATTACCTTTTTCTCAACTTCTTTCCAAATACAATCTGGTAGATTCATGGAGAGAAAGTAACCCAATGAAAAAGAAATTCACTTATTTCTCGCACCCTCATCAAACCTTCACCAGAATAGATCATATTTTTCTAACAATAGGAATGATACCAGAAATTATTGCATCAGATATAATTCCGATTCCGTGGTCTGACCATAATGCAGTATACACTACTATAGCCTCAGCCATACCAAAAGCGCATGACCCAACGTGGTACTTACCGGACATAATGCTCAAACACCCACTACATCAGATGGCCATTGAACAAGCTTTAAAGGAATACATATCAATTAATAATACAACAGACATCTCCCCAATAACACTGTGGGAAGCTCATAAGCCTGTCTTGCGTGGTACAATACAAAGACAAATGGCACTATTTAAACGGGAACGCAAAAATCTAGCAAAAAACTAGAACTCAATTTTAATGCAGCCTACATATCATTTCAAGATAATCCATCTCAGAGTACAAAATCTCATCTGGAAAAATCTAGATTGGAATACGATCTATTTCTCACTGAGTCAGTTGATAAATCCCTCAAACGCTCCAAACACAATTTCTACATGAATACAAACAAACCAGGTACATATTTGGCTCGGGCATTAAATTCAACTAACAAATCTTTCAAACCAATACGTTTGAAATTATCAAAAAATGTTTACACTTGTAATCCAGTTAAAATAGTCCATAAATTTCACTCACATCTCGCCAACTTTATAGAAGACAAAAAATGAATTTAATCCTACAGAAGCTGAATCCTTCTTCTCAAAAATAACCTTACCTGAGTTATCTCAGAATCAAAAAAGCAGTTTGGATGAGCCTATAACTATAGATGAAGTTGCTAACGCCATAAAAGACCTAAAACTTAACAAAAGACCAGGCTCTCCCATTCTCACTGAAACTTTTAACAAACTTCTAGATGGACATTCTTTTCGGCAAGAAACACTAATGGCAATTGTTTGTATGATCCCAAAACCCCTTTCTGATGATACTTCCTGTGTGAATTATCGGCCTATCTCTCTGTTAAACCTCGATATTAAATTATTAGCAAAAATAATAGCAAAACGCCTCAATAGCATTATAGGAAAATTAATACATAGAGATCAAGTAGGCTTCATGCCAAATAGACAGGCAGGTGATAATATACGCAGGGCAGTGTTATTGGCACATATTGCTAAAAAACGGAAAATCCCTTTATGTTTTCTATCTCTCGATATTAAGAGGGCATTTGACACAGTATCCTGGCAATATATGCAATATTCATTACAAAAATGGGGTTTTTAACCCCACTTTTTAACATGGATCAAAGCATTATATAATAAACCCAAAGCCTATATAAAATATGCTGGATACAAATCTGAAGCCTTTAATATCGAAAGAGGTACCCGACAGGGTTGCCCATTATCTCCCTTATTATTTGCCCTTATACTCGAACCCATGGCCCAATACATCAGAACAAACCAAACTATAACTGGCATTGAAGTAGGAGGTATTACACACAAATTATGTATATTTGCAGACGATATATTACTTTTTCTATCATTACCACAGGTCTCTGGTCCTAACTTAATACCAGCTCTTGATGGATTTGCAGCCCTATCCGGCCTTATGATTAATCCTAAGAAATGCCTAGTGCTTAATATTTCACTCACAAACATGGAATTGATCCCGGCTAGGGCTGCACTCCCATTCACATGGGCAGAAAAATCAATCCCATATCTTGGAATTCATTTAACAGCTTCTCATTCTGACTTATTCTCAACCAATTATCCTCCTGTATTAAGACAGATCACAAACCTAATAAAACAATGGTCGCAACTTCCTTTATCCTGGATAGGGAAGATTAATGCAATCAAAATGACTATTCTACCCAAATTGCTTTATCTATTCAGAGTCCTCCCTATTCCAATTTCTTCCTATTTTTTGAGAATAGTACAAAAAAGAGCAACTTCGTTTATATGGGGCTCTTCTAAACCACGTATACCTATACACACACTACATCTTCCCAAAAATAAAGGAGGCCTGGGATACCCTAATTTTACTAACTACTACAGAACAGCACATTTGGCCAGTCTGTCCAAATACCATGCAAAACAGGAAATCCCATTATGGGTATTTATAGAGGCTTCAGAAAATGACCCTCTATTAATATCAAATTTATTATGGCTTGATCCTAAAGACCGCTTTAAAATTCATAATCCCATAACTAAACACTTCTTATCTCTCTGGGATAAACTAAAAACCAAATATCAGTTACAATCTCCACACAATCCTCTCCTTTCTTTTATCAGAAATCCGGCCTTTTATCCGGCATGGATCTACCCAAATTCTTTTAAAGCTTGGACAACATCAGGCATTCAGACACTAAATGACTTCATAGCATCTAAATCATTCCTTTCATTCCCATCGCTTAGAGAAAAATATGATCTACCAAACTCTGAGATATTTAGATATCTCCAAATCAAAAATTTCTATACACCATTCCTAAAGGGGGATACACCATTATCCCAATTATCCATTTTTGAATCAATCTGTACAAAAGATCCATTTGCTAAAGGTACAATTTCATCACTTTATAATCAATTATATGGAGTAGCAAATCTTAATAGACCCTCTTACGTTCACAGGTGGGAGGAAGACCTGGGATGAACTTTAGAAGACACGGACTGGTCTAACATATGGCTCACATCTAAGTCATCTTCACCCAACATCTTAGCACTGGAGACAAATTATAAAGTCCTAACTCTCTGGTACCTTGTACCCGCTAGAGTGGCAAAATATTCACCTAATACCTCAACTCTTTGTTTTCGAGGATGCCCAGAAATAGGCACATATTTACACATATGGTGGACGTACCCAGTAATCCAAACCTTCTGGAAGGAAGTCTTCGTGATTGCATCTAAAATATTTAAAAAAATAATACAACCAGATCCATATTTAACTTTACTTAATCTAAAACCGGAATGGTTAACACTCTCTCAATTCAAACTTATGATCCAACTAATAACGGCTGCAAAACAAACAGTGGCCAAGGCATGGAAATCTCCTACATTGGTACTAGCAGAAACAATTCACAGAATGAATAATACAATGTCCCATGCTAAGATGGTAGCCATCGATCAAAATCAAATTCCAAAATTTGAAAAACTTTGGCATCCTTGGATAAAACAACAGTTCCTGTCAAACTTCTATGACTCTGTCCTGTTGCCATGGTAACAGATTAAATGACTTACAGAGACACCCATTCTAAGGCTTCAAAGAGAACTAAAAAGAATAATAAACTGACGAGCGGGACAACCTTGTGGACCATACCTCTACCTTTCAACCCTTTTTCTTCTTTCTCTTTCCTTTTCTCCACCTTACGATTAAAGCTCATTATCAGAATGTATTTGACCTATATACACTCTACTTGTAAACAATATGTATAGTAGGTATAAATCATTTAAATACCTACAAAAGTAACTAAGGAAATGATATATATCTTTAATTTAGGTTTACGTGAACCCAATGTTTAATATTTGAAATTTCATGATATTTACCTATATAAACTCTACTGTAAAACAATGAGCTTACTTTATAGATCCTTGTAAACTTACTTTATGTATCTTTATAACATTGTATACTCAATAAACTTCTTTTGACAAGGAAATTCAGATCCTTGTTTCTTGACTATTAAATGAAAGGGATGACCCCAGCGGTAAGTGGCGTCCGCCTCACGGATTACATCCAACAGGGGCCTCATCATCCCAACGCATGGCGCGTGTTAGCCTGGATATGTCTGGAAAGATCCGAATGGTAGCTCCATCAAAGTCTATCGGGCCCTTCTCCCATGCGAGACGTAAAATGTCCTCTTTAATTGTAAAAAAGTGCACTCTGCATAAAACATCCTGGGGGAGATCAGGGTCAGCTGATGCTCGCTGCGCGAAAGAAGGGGCCCTGGGGCCCGGTATGCGATGCACCCTGTCTAATTCCAAGTCTGCGGTAGGAGGTTTCCCCAAGACCTGGTTTAAAATGGCAATGACAGTGGACCGGAGATCGGGGCCCATCGTGGCCTCTGGGATACCTCTGAGGCGTAAATTATTCCGCCTGCTCCGGTTCTCGCCGTCATCGAGTCACAGGTCGACATCCACAAGATGGCGGCGAAAGGCCCTGTGTTCAGACTCCAGGGATGTAATGCGGGCTTCAGTGTCTGCATGGGAGGACTCAATAACAGTCACCCGCTCCTCCACTGTGTCAACTTGCTGCTTTAAATCATGTAGTTCCCTAGTGAGGGCATTAACGATTGAAGTGGCCATTGCATTCAGGTCCTGTTTAGAGGGTAGGCCCGACACTAAATCCCTCAGTGAGCCCTCCACCAGGCCGCACCAGTCCCCTGTGTCATCTGATGGTAATGGAGTGTCCGCAAACGGGATGGCAGGGGACTGTATGGGCGAAGGTGCCCTGTGTGATAAGGGGGGAAAGTCCTCCTCTGCTGCGGAGACAGCTAACTGTACACCCCTCTTACTTGTGGCTGCAGTGTTCGCCGTGGAGACTCGTGGCGGCGCCATCTTGCTCCATCCAGCCGGCGAGGAGATTTGCTGTTGCCTCAGGAAATAATGAGAGATTTCGGGTCCCCTCCGTTCCTCGGTGGCCGGTGGGTTTTTGCGGCCCCCTGGCATGTGAAGCTGGCTTGACTGCTCGATACTACGGGTGATTCTCAGCCCGTTCCAGTGCAGAGCTCCCGGCGGTGCGTCCTCACACTTCCATAGCTAAGCCATGCCCCCATACTAGGCACATTTGATATTGTTACATCAGGCTTGGTGTTGGATGGTGAGAGGTGTGCTGTAGCTCAGCTCTACATATTGAGCATGAGAACGCTTCTTCAGGAATTTAGGCATATATTCTACATTGATAGAAAATGAACAGTGAAACTCACAAACATTGATATCTAAAAACATATGTATATATACAGTGGATATAAAAAATCTACACACCCCTGTTAAAATGTCAGGTTTCTGTGATGTAAAAAAATTAGACAAAGATAAATCATTTCAGAACTTTTTCCACCTTTAACTGCTCCAGCCCCAGAAGATTTTACCCCCTTCCTGACCAGAGCGTTTTTTGCGATTTGGCACTGCGACGCTTTAACTGACAATTGTACGGTCGTGCGACGTGGCTCCCAAACAAAATTGATGTCCTTTTTTTCCCACAAATAGAGCTTTCTTTTGGTGGTATTTGATCGCCTCTGCGATTTTTTTTTTTTGAGCTATAAACAAAATAAGAGCGACAATTTTGAAAAAAACGCATTATTTTTTACATTTTGCTATAATAAATATCCCCCAAAAATATATAAAAAAATTTTTTTTTTCCTCAGTTTAGGCCGATCGTATTCTTCTACATATTTTTGGTAAAAAAAAATCTCAATAAGCGTTTATTAATTGGTTTGCGCAAACGTTATAGCGTTTACTAAATAGGGGATAGTTTTATGGCATTTTTATTAATAATTTTTTTTTATTAGTAATGGCGGCGATCAGCGATTTTTATTGTGACTGCGACATTATGGTGGACATGTCGGACATTTTTTACACATTTTTGGGACCATTGTCATTTATACAGCGATCAGTGCGATTAAAAAGGCACTGATTACTGTGTAAATGACACTGGCAGTGAAGGGGTTAACCACTAGGGGGCGGGGAGGGGTTAAGTATGTCCTAGGGGCGTGTTTCTAACTGTAGGGGGATGGGCTCTGTGTGTGACGTCATTGATCTCTGCTCCAATGACAGGGAGCAGAGATCGAGTGACACTTGTCACTAGGCAGAACGGGGAGATGCTGTTTACAACGGCATCTCCCCATTTGTCCTCTCCGTGAGGCGATCGCGGGTATCCCCGCGGTGATCGAGTCCGCGGGACCCGCGACCCGACTCACGGAGCTCCCGTGCAATGGCACGCCGGGGAATTGAAATGGACGTACAGGTACGCCCATTTGCCCAGCCGTGCCATTCTGCCGATGTACATCGGCGTGCGCCAGTCGGGAACCGGTTAATATGACCTAGAAACTGTATAACTCAATTGAAAAATAAACTGAAATCTTTTAGGGGGGGGTAAAAATAAAAAACTAAAATAATGTGGTTGCATAAGTGTGCACACATTCTTATAACTGGAGATGTAGCTGTGTTCAGAATTAAGCAATCATATTCAAACTCATGTTAGGAGGATGACACACCTGCCATCATTTAACCACTTCAGCCCCGGAAGATTTTACACCCTTCCTGGCCAGAGCACTTTTTACTTTTAATTTGGCACTGCGTCGCTTTAACTGGTATTTTCACAGTCATGTGATACTGTACCCAAACAAAATGTGCGTCCTTATTTTCCCACAAATAGAGCTTTCTTTTGGTGGTATTTGATCACCTCTACAGTTTTTATTTTTTGCGCTATAAACAAGAAGACTGCGAAATTTTGAAAAAAAAACAATATTTTTTACTTTTTGCTATAATAAATATCCCCAAAAATGTTTTTAAAAAAATAATTTCTTCATCAGTTTAGGCCAATATATATTCTTCTACATATTCTTGGTAAAAAAAAAAAAAAAATCACAATAAGCGTATATTGATTGGTTTGCGCAAAAGTTATAGCGTCTGCAAACTATGAGAAAGATTTATGGCATTTTATTCTTTTTATTTTTTTTTTCCAAGTAATGACGGCAATCTGCAATTTTTATCGGGATTGCAACATTGCAGTGGACAGATCGGAAACTTTTGATACTTTTTTGGGACCATTGACATTTATACAGCATTTAGTGCTATAAAAATGCACTGATTACTGTGTAAATGTCACTGGTAGGGAAGGGGTTAACATTAGAGGGCGATCAAGGGGTTAAATGTGTGTTCCCTCAGTGTGTTCTAACTGTATGGGGATAGGACTGAGTAAGAGGAAATATATCATTGTTCCTATTTCCTAGGAACAAACAACATGTCTCCTCCCCCTTGACAGCACAGAGTTTTGTGTGTTTACACACACAAATCCCTGTGCTGGCACTTGTGCACGTGATCGCGCATGGCCAGCGGCGATCTCATCGGGTCCCCCGCCGTGCTGCAGGCGTGCACCCTCTGGCG
Organism: Aquarana catesbeiana; assembly: GCF_042186555.1. Lineage (NCBI taxonomy): Eukaryota > Metazoa > Chordata > Amphibia > Anura > Ranidae > Aquarana > Aquarana catesbeiana. The sequence continues at coordinate 200,315,748 of NC_133326.1, read as the reverse complement.
GCTCTTAAAGGGCCAATGTACCCATATGGGATTTTGCGCACCTGTGCAACTTTGCCGACATATGTCGGCGTGAGCCGGTCGGCAGGTGGTCAAAGTGCCTCTAATTAACCTCAAATAAAGTTCAACTGTTCTACTAGGTCTTTCCTGACATTTTCTTGCATCCTACAGTAAAAGCCATGGTCCGCAGAGAGCTTCTAAAGCATCAGAGGGATCTCTTTGTTAAAAGGTATCAGGCAGGAGAAGGGTAAAAAAGAATTTCCAAGGCATTAGATATATCATGGAACACAGTGAAGACAGTCATCATCAAGTTGAGAAAATATGGCACAACAGTGGCATTACCAAGAACTGGACATTCCTCCAAAATTAATGAAAAGACGTGAAGAAAACTGGTCAGGGAGGCTGCCAAGAGGCCTTCAGCAACATTAAAGGAGCTGCAGGAATATCTGGCAAGTGCTGGCTGTGTGGTACATGTGGCAACAATATTCTTCATATATCTGGGCAATGGAGTAGTGTGGCAAGACGGAAGCCTTTTCTTATTAAGAAAAACATCCAAGCTTGGGTAAATTTTGCAAAAACAAGTCTCTGAAGTCTCCCAAAAGCATGTGGGAATATGTGTTATGGTCTGATGAAACCAAAGTTGAACCTTTTGGCCATAATTCCAAAAGATATGTTTGGTGCAAAAACAACACTGCACATCACCAAAATAACACCATACCCTCCGTGAACCATGATGGTGGCAGCATCATGCTTTGGGGCTGTTTTTCTTCAGCTGGAACAGGGGCCTTAGTCAAGGTAGAAGGAATTATGAATAGTTCCAAATACCAGTCAATATTGGCACAAAACCTTCAGGCTTCTGCTAGAAAGCTGAACATGAAGAGGAACATCTTTCAGCATGACAATGACCCAAAGCCTACATCCAAATCAACAAAAGAATGGCTTCACCAAAAGAAGATTAAAGTTTTGGAATGGCCCAGACCTGAATCCCATTGAAAATCTGTGGGGTGATCCGAAGAGGACTGTGCACAGGAGAAGCCCTCGCAATCTGACAGATTTGTAGTGTTTTTGCAAAGAAGAGTGGGCAAATATTGCCAAATCATGATGTGCAAGGCTGTTAATAGACTCATACCCAAAAAGACTGAGTGCTGTATTAAAATCAAAAGGTGATTCGGCAAAGTATTATTTTAAAAGAGTGTACACTTATGCAACCATATTTATTTTATTTTTTTTATTTTTACTTCCCTCCACCTAAAAGATTTCAGTTTGTTTTTCAACTGAGTTGTACAGTTTATACGTCACATTAAAGGTGGAAAAAGTTCTGAAATTATATATCTTTGTCTCATTTTTTTACATCACAGAAACCTGACATTTTAACAGGGGTGTGTAGACTTTTTATAGCCACTGTATATATGATCAAGTTTAACATGCTGGTTATCCATCACCTATCACGCAAAAGGCCAGAGCACACAGCCCAAGTGTCAAAAAAGCACACCACAACTATGAGGACACATGTAACATTAATATACTAGTACGGAAGTAGAGGCACAATGTGAGGCACATTGTTTTGGAGGCCTGCACTGTATTTCAGCAGGGAACTGCGCACATTGCTTTGCACACGCATGATTGCATACGTCACTACCAGATATCTTTTTTAAAGTATACATGTGTCTGTTTTTTTTGAAGGTATACAAGTGTCTGATTGGCTGATTGTGAAGCCACCACCTTCCTTTGTTATCCCTGTTCAGCCCTATAAATAAACAAGATCTGCCCTAGTCCAGCAGGACTTCTATGCTTAACGTGATACCAGCATCTGTGTCTGTGTTACTTGGCTTTAAGCAAGTGCGCTTTACTGGCATTATACAAAAGAGCTATAACGGTGCTTATTAGTGCAACAGAATTATTTGCTTATAGGCTAAGCTCTTAATTTCCACAACAGTATATTAATGTTACATGTTTACATATTTATATATATAGGCTCAGCTCTTAATTTCCACAACAGTATATTAATGTTACATCTTTACATATTTATATATATATATAGGCTCAGCTCTTAATTTCCACAACAGTATATTAATGTTACATATTTACATATTTATATATACATATGTTTTTAGATATCAATGTTCTATTCATGTAGAATATATGACTAAAGAATAAGATCCTGAAGAAGCATGACCTGTGAAGGACTTAACTTCAGTCCTAAGAGCTACCCCTTATAACAATTACCCTCTAAGACCTCCCACAAATGACGTGACAAGGTGGTGGAGTAAATGGCCTTGCCGGCCTTTTATTAATAAAATATAAAATCAATAAATAACATTTATAAATAATTTTTTAAATAACTTTTAATAATAACTTCTCAGAATTTATTGGAGTCTAGGAGGGGAATACACCCACAGGTCACTGCGTAAGAACTCGTAAACTTTTTAAGGCCTCCAGTCGCTAACCCCAGACTGTGAGACAGTACCCAACCTTCTCAGTGACCTAACTTTTCCCCTTCCTGGTTAACCCCTCGTAACCTGAAGGTACATAAAACAGCCCATATTATATATGGGTACCAACCATGTTATCTCTCCATACCATCAATATCCTCCTCCTCACTGACCCAAACCACTGCCCAATCTAACACCAACGTCGCCTATTACCATAAGCCTCAGGGAGGGTGGGTGGGAATCTTCTTCCCCCGTCGCTCTCCACTGATGTCACTTCCCCCCTCTTCTCTTCTACATTTCTCTCCGGCATCCTCCCCTGCTCTAGCCCCTCCCTTATTCTTAAAGGGGAAACAGATCAGTGTATACAGCGTGACTGTGCAGTCCACACAAGTCATTCTGTCCCTGCGCTGATCTCCTGCTTCTCTCTGCTCCGGGACCCTCTTGACCTGTGAAGGACTTAACTTCAGTCCTAAGAGCTACCCCTTATAACAATTACCCTCTAAGACCTCCCACAAATGACGTGACAAGGTGGTGGAGTAAATGGCCTTGCCGGCCTTTTATTAATAAAATATAAATTCAATAAATAACATTTATAAATAACTTTTTAAATAACTTTTAATAATAACTTCTCAGAACTTATTGGAGTCTAGGAGGGGAATACACCCACAGGTCACTGCATAAGAACTCGTAAACTTTTTAAGGCCTCCAGTCGCTAACCCCAGACTGTGAGACAGTACCCAACCTTCTCAGTGACCTAACTTTTCCCCTTCCTGGTTAACCCCTCGTAACCGGAAGGTACATAAAACAGCCCATATTATATATGGGTACCAACCATGTTATCTCTCCATACCATCAATCTCCTCCTCCTCACAGACCCAAACCACTGCCCCCGCTCACAAGGGGTAAAACCTTACCCTTGCGAGCACCTCCACACCTTCAAAGCTCGCTGTACCCCCTCCTGCAAACCAAGCCCCCAAAGATCAGTGCCCACATCATTAAGATGCACCCCATCACTCCTAAGGTACCTCCAGGTATCCACCTCCAACTCCCTATGCCGTATGGTCACACCCCCATTCCTCATAACAAACCTGCTGACCTCCTTGTTTACTTTTACACGGGCCCTATCAACCTTTTTATCAGACAAAGCCCAGCGCCATGACTTCCTCCCCACCATGTCCGACCATACTATCACCATCCCAGGAAATGCCGCCTGTAAGCGTAAAACATCACATTTTATATCTCGGATAAGATCCCTCATGGACCTGACCCCCATGTCGTTTCCCCCCACATGCAAAACTAAGACATCCGGAGCCCTGTCCCACCGAGCAAACTTGTGAACCTCTGACCTTACCCTGTTCCACAGCATCCCAGACAACCCAATCCACCTTACCCGTGCCTCCTGCCTTGGGATACCCAGCTGCCTACCATTCGGCCGAACGTCGGCCCGCTTGGCACCCCAGAAAACAAATGAGTGGCCCAATATCCAAACCAGAGCCACCGAGTCACCTGTAAAGTAAGATTGACATAACACAACAATAAATCACCAAAACTTTAACCCTAACTTCCCAAAATGAAAGAAAAAGCACCCCCTATTCAACAAGCCTGTAATAAATGTGGGCGGATGTAAAGCTTGAACCTATCTGAGTCCCACCTGCCAATACGCTTCACTGCCTCAGAACCAAGACCCGCCCTAGCAGCTTCCGTAGCCGCCCCAATACGAAAGGAATGGGACGAGTAGCTAGTGGGGTCATATCCGGCTGCCGATAAACACTTTTTGAACACGGCTATAAATTGAAATTTCGACAAGGACGACCCGTCCGCATGAATCAGAAATGAGCCCATGCATCGCGGGCGCAAATCTCTAAACGTTGCTACTGCTGCTACCGGACATATCTGTGATCCCGCAGTACGGAACACCTCCAGTTGTACTCCCTTCCCCGCCTGATCAGTTTTTGACCGTTTAATGTAAATCCTAACTGATTCATTTGAACACTCTAGATCATCCCATTGCAGTCCCCCGTTTGCACGCTTAGACGGGCTGACCAGTTCGCTCACCCGCAGCGCCCCAAAGAACGCTAATGCAAACGCCGCGCAAAATAATGCGCTTTCAAACTTTGAACTGCAAATGCCTTCTATCTGGCTAAATAGCCCGTGCAACATGTCAAAAGACACAGTTCGTCGCCCATCTCTCCTCTTGTGACCTTTCCTGTAACCTTTCAATGCCTGCCTAACCCAAAAATCTTTTGTATGATCTCGCAGCCCCTGCAACTTAAAAAGAAAGGCCAAACCCGCCATTTTTTTATCGACGGCGGCTGCCGAGATGCCCCGCTCGAAACCCAAATTAATAAAGTATAGCATCGCCTGAGGTACCTCCCGGCTCACAGGGTCGATTTTTAACCTATTTAAGCATGCCAGCCATTCTTGCCATACCTTAGAGTAAGCGTCCCAAGTGGCCTTACTCACGGAGTTTTGGATCCACCTAGCCGCGCTCCCAAGGCAACGGTCCACATCCAGTCCGGGCAGGTAACCCCCTGCTGCTCCGCGTCTGGTGCCAGTTCCCGAAACCTGTCCCACTGAAAACGAGACAATGCGTCAGCTAAGGTGTTGTCCACTCCAGGTAAGTGTACAGCGTAGAAGGCATCAAGGGGCTAAATAGTGGGACTTTGAGGGCACAACCATAATAGGCTACAAAAAGTATAAAAAACTTAATTTTTATTAATAGCATACAAAAACACAGAGAATAGACATGAAAGTTTAAAAACACATCTGATATAGGCATACAACTCAGTTAGATACACCATAATGAATCCTATCCTGCAGTCTCCTAGATAATTCTCTATAGCTATGTATAGACAATATAACCAGTAATTACGGGTAGAAGAAAGGGTACACTTCCCCTGTAAAGTTGAGTTTAAGAGAGTACTGCAGGTCTGGTGTTCCAAGGTGGTGTAGTCTCTAATTGCTCTACATGTTTCACGTTGACAAGGAACGCTTCTTCAGGAGCTAGAGGTTCTATTAAAAATACATACAAACAAAGAGGACAAACATCATAATCACAGTACTAGAAAGCTATTCGCAATATATAAACTATAACAAAATATGGGTGACAGCTTGGTTAGAAATTCCGCCCTACCCAGGGTGAGGCACGGCAGGGGCCCTAAAAAATTAAGGTCTCGAATGGAAGGACAGCAAAAACTGGTAGTCTAGGGGGGCCCCTACAAATGAGGCCTGTGAGAACGTATGATAATATAATTTAAGGTAAACAGATAAATGGGTAAATTCTAAGTAGAACCAGCAAATTACGACCGTAGGTGATCAAAAGGTGTTTCAGATTTACACCCGAAACCGGAGGGAAAACCAGAAAAAGCAGAAAACAAAAAACAAAGAAAAAAAAAAAAAAAAAAACAACAAGAAGGGCCCGGAGGGAAGGGAACACACAGACAAACAATATGGAACAGGGACAAGAAAGGGAAAGGAAAAGGAAAAAGGGGGAAAAAGATTGGGAAAAGGGAAAGGGGGGGGGGGAAGATGGGAGGAAGGGAAAAAGGGGGGAGAGAAAAAGGGGAAGGAAAAGGAGGGGATGGGGTGTGTATTAGACAAGTTTGTATCAAAAACCGCTTACCAAATGGATATGAAGAAAAGAAAAATGCTCACAATAGTGAATTTAATCAATGCATCGCTGACAGCAATCAAAGGTAAAGATATATATCTGAAAGGAGGTCGGATGGGCAGCAAACAAGGAGCAGAGGCCTCCCAAATGTATATCACATCAGATGATTATAGGTAAGCAGATTAGCTTGTATGGGCTGCAGTTCTAATAAATAAAAGAAACAGAGAGAAGAAGAATAACGATCAGCATAGAATGCAAGATCAATATTGATTTGCATAAAAAGGAGGTCATGTCAAAGAAAGGCACCAACAGCTGAACTTACCCCACAGTAACAACACGAGGGTCTGGGGGTGCTCCGTCCTCCTAGATTGCTGCCAGGTTGTATGTCTAGGGGTGGAACAGAAAACTGGCCCCAAAAATAGGGACATCCTGACCGGAAACAGCCTGTCTAATCAGACCGGCGTCATCCAGCCCCAGTGCGAGCAGCTGCGCATGCGCCGGGCAACGTCATCGGCCAAAGCAGATGACGCAGGCGCGGCAGAAGGAACTCCGCGCATGCGCCGAACCAGGGCCCAGATAGACGAGGCCCGGACATTGCTGGAGCTGCAAAGACGGGGACAAAAGGAACCCGGAGGTCCCCACATTGCCGTCAATCGTCGCACATCCGGTCAGATGATCAAACCGGATGTGCGGCGCTGTGCAGTGGAAACCACCAGGAGTGATGGCCAACCTCGTCCATGGGAGACCAAAACTGAGGGCTCAGTGCCAAGCATCACCACAGGGGGGCGGAAAGAATAGCAGAGTAAAATAAAAAAAAACAAATACAATGTGTATAGCAATCACATGGATATGATAAAAAATCAAAATATAATCAAACATGTATATGGCAAAAACAAATATCTACCAACATGTACATCAATAGATACACAGAAAGAAGGAGGGAAGGGGGGCCTGAAAATTAGCACATTAATCTGGGATATGAATATTAAGTAAAGTCTCAATGATTTCCTGATTTGTGATTATATGCACATTTTTTATGGATATATGTTATTTGCTTCCAAACGGTGAAATCCACGTCAGCGAGTATAACAAAAAGTTATTAAGGGGAGGGGGGGAAAAAGAAAGGGGAAAAAGGTTTTTAATGGGGTGGGTGTGAGCTCAAAGAAATGGTTTATATGAGAGGGATTCGTAGATGAAAACATTCAGTTTCAAACAGCGCAACACTAAATGCCTCAGCAACCTAACCACTGGCAAAGACTTGGCCGACAAACGATTAATCACCTGAACAACACCTAGGTTGTCACAGTTCAGCCGCACCTTCAAATTCCGAAAAGACTCTCCCCATATTTCCATTGCCACCACAATTGGAAACAATTCCAGCAGGACCAGGTTCTTCAAGAACCCAGCCTCCACCCAAGTTGGGGGCCAGCGGGCTGCGCTCCAAGTTCTTTGGAAAATTGCCCCATAGCCCGTAGAACCTGCCGCATCCGTAAATAGTTCGAGATCCCAATTACTGATGGGACCTGACATCCACAAGGCCCGCCCATTAAAGGATTCTAGGAACTCATGCCATACCCATAAGTCCTCTCTGTGCTCCCTGTTGAGCGTCACAAAGTGAGTGGGGGCGGTGACCCCTGCGGTCGCTGCCGACAACCGCCGGCAAAAAACCCTGCCCATTGGCATTATTTGGCAAGCAAAATTCAGCTTGCCCAATAATGATTGCAGCTGCCTCAATTGCACCTTGCGCTTGCAAATGGTCCCACGTACTTCCGCCTTGAGATTTTCAAGCTTGTCCACCGGTAATCGACACTCCATCCCCATGGAATCTACCTCAATACCCAGAAAAACAATGGTGGACGTAGGGCCCTCCGTCTTTTCCGGTGCTAACGGGACCCCAAAACGTTCCGCTATGTGCTGCAAAGTCCCTAAGAGGACAACACAAACGTTGGAACCCGCCGGGCCAACACAAAGGAAATCGTCAAGGTATTGGATTACCAATTGGATCCCCGACACGTCCCTAACCACCCATTCGAGAAATGAGCTAAATTTTTCGAAAAAAGCGCATGAGATAGAACATCCCATTGGAAGGCAGCGATCCACGTAGAACGCCCCATTCCATGTGCACCCAAGCAAACGGAAACTATCCGGATGAACCGGCAAAAGCCGGAAAGCAGAATTACTATCCGCTTTCGCCAGCAGTGCCCCCTGCCCATAGCGCCGCACCCATGATACCGCTGCATCAAAAGAGGTATACGTCACCGCACAAATTTCCGGCACAATTGAATCATTGACTGATGCACCCTTCGGAAAGGAAAGGTGGTGAATCAACCTGAATTTATATGGCTCCTTCTTAGGGACTACTCCCAATGGGGAAACCACCAATCCCGGCAGTGGGGCCGAGGTAAAAGGACCAGCCATGCGCCCCAATTGTACCTCTTTTTCCAATTTATCAGCAACCACCAACGGATGCATGAGAGCCGACCGTAAATTTTTTGCTAAGGGGGGTGCAGCATACAAGGAACACGGTATTTTAAAACCACTCTCAAAACCTGAGTCTAATAACTGTGCTGCCTCTCGGTCAGGATATCTACTGAGAAAAGGACGCATCCTTTCCACCAGCACTGGGGTCTTCCCTTTTGTTCGAAGGCTCTCCTCCACGACCTTTTCCCCGTCTAAAGCACTTGGACAGGGCATGAGATCCCCCGCAACCCGAGCATGTGTGCTTAAACCGGCAGGTTGCACCAAACTTACAGGTGCCTTCATTAAACTGCCAGCAGAAGCCCCATTTTTTGTCGGTCGGTTGTCCTGGAGCTGTGCTACCTCCGACCCCTGCCTGAAAAAACTGGTTTCGGAGCCCTCGCCGCAGTCATAAGCTTCATCCACAGGCTGATGTCCTTATGATCCCAGCGTAGTGACGGTCGGACGGCCATCCGTTGCCTAAACTGTTCGTCGTACCGCAGCCACGCCACTCCGCCGTACGTCCGATGTGCCTCGCTAATAGCATCTAAGTACACAGACAAGGCCGAGCAGTGCTCAGGGGCCTTTTCCCCAACCACACTCGCCAGGATAGCAAACGCCTGCAGCCAATTGGAAAAAGTACGCGGAATCAGCCGATACCTGCGTTTTTCTTCATCCTCTTTTTTGCGTTCTTCTGGTTTCAATATATCCAAATTGAATTTCTCTAAAGGCAATAACGTGAATATCTCCACATATTCCCCTTTCCAAATTTTTTCTTTTACTTCTGCTTTAAGATGTGCTCCCAATGGGCCTTCAAAGCAGACATACACTTCACTTTTTGCAGCATCAGCCAATCTGACTGACTCCGCCTTCTTATCCCCTGTTTTTTCCTGGCTGTTCGTGACCGAAGCGCCACTTGACGTCCCAGGCGGCTCAACGGCCGCCGACCCCGCACCTGCACCCGTTGTCTCAGAACTTCCACCAACTACGACCGCCGGCACCGGCGTACTTACCACAGCCATCTCCTTTTCCTGAGATTTGGCCCACGCCCGCGCCGGTGACGATCTGTCCCCCGTGGGTGGATCAAAACGCTGTACTAAGTCCCGCAAACCTGCCAATAAATCCTGCAAGCCCCTACTGCTCGCCACCTCACTTGCCTCCCTAGGTTGTGCTGCTGATGACCTAACCACACTCACCCCCCCGGAACCACACCCCCCCGGAGGGAGCCCCTTTTCTGCCCTGCTCTAATAGGTGTTCTAACAAAGAAGAAATAGTAAAAGTAGAGCTGCACTCACCGGGCTGCCCAGGACTGGGCCCAACAGCCGCCATTCCGGAATCCACCGCTGCCGCATGTCCCTGGTCCTCGTCCCTCTCTGACCCGGACAGTTCCCCCTCCGATCTGTCGCTGACTTCCTCCTGGCGAACGACCGATGCCTGCACTCCAGAGGTTCCCGCTCTGGCTGCCGGGGGTCTCCGCTGTTGCTCTCTCCCTGCACGCTGCGCCACAACACCAGACCCGTGTCCTGGCCTTGTAGACGAACTTCTGTTCCTCTGACCGTACTGGGCCTCAGCCGGTCTCCCTCTGCCTCTGTTCACCACCGAAACGGCGCTTCTCACAGTGCTTCCTCTGGCTGGCGTAGGGCTGCTGGCCACCTGGACCGCCTGACCAGCCCCCCGATCAACTGACGATGACCGCTGGTCCGACTGACCACTTGCTGACCCCTGCGACTCACCATCCGGCTGTTCTTGACGCCTGCGACGCGCTGGGGGGGGGGGACCGAGGGTTGCACTGGTCTCCCCCATCCCTGCACTTCGACCTCTGCGCTGCGATCACTGTCCATCACCTCTGCTGGCTCCCCGAGCTTGTTGTGCACTGGGGGATGGCTGGCTCGACCTTCCTCTGGGCTGATGTTGTGGCCTCTGACACCCAGGAGCAGAGTCAGGGCTGAAGCGCTCTGGCGGCCTGGAACGGCGCCCACATGGAGCCTCCTGGCCCCCCCCGCTCGGTGCCGCTCTGTCCTCCTGCATAATGGCTGCGACCTGAGCCTGCAGCCAGTCTGCCCCTTGTGCTGCGGCCACCGCTCGGAGTTGTTCGAGAATCGCCGCCGCCGTTAACGCTGCCATTATATTAGAATTCAGTGGAGCTGTGTGGGAGCGTGTCTAATCTTCTTCCCCCGTCGCTCTCCACTGACGTCACTTCCCCCCTCTTCTCTTCTACATTTCTCTCCGGCATCCTCCCCTGCCCTCCCTTATTCTTAAAGGGGAAACAGATCAGTGTATACAGCGTGACTGTGCAGTCCACAAAAGTCATGCTGTCCCTGCGCTGATCTCCTGCTTCTATCTTCTCCGGGACCCTCTTTCTCAAACACAACATGTAGAGCTGAGCTACAGCACACCTCTCACCATCCAACACCAAACCTGATGTAACAATATCAAATGTGCTTAGTATATGGTTCTTGATGAATAGACAGTTCAATATTATTGTTGGTGTAATAGGCGGTGTGCTATGTGCATTAGGCAACATTTCATTATTTTGAATGGAAGTAGTTTTTAACATTGTTAAGTTCTATAATATGTAATAAAGATAATTTAATTTTATTAAAATTGATACTGTGGTGTCTTCAAAATCCATCATCAATTTTTCCATCTAATCTTGTAATGTTGGAATAATGCCCTGCGGCCCAGTCTTCGAAGGGAGGGGATCCCGGTCTGCTTTAGTATGTCACAGTACATGTTGGCATTCATGGTTCCCTCAATGAACTGTAGTTCCTCAGTGCCTGCAGCATTCATGCAGCCCCAGACCATGACACTCCCACCACCATGCTTGAATGTAGGCAAGACACACTTGTCTTAGTACTTCTCACCTGCTTGCCGCCACACACGATTGACACCATCTGAACCAAATAAGTTTAAGTCTCATCAGACCACAGAATATGGTTCCAGTAATCCATGTCCTTAGTCTGCTTGTCTTCAGCAAACTGCGGGCTTTCTTGACTATCATTTTTTTGGATTTTTGGATGTACAGATTGGTGCACACAGGCAGGGCCTAAAAGAAAATGTACTCTAGCACTGCAGGTTGAAGAACAGCATAGTTTGTTAAAGTATATGTAAACCCGAACACTAAAATCTCAAATAAGCATTAATATTATTATTCAGGATTAATATAGCACCAACAGTTTGCACAGCACTTTACAATATAAAAGGAGACAGTACAATTACAATACATATAGTCACAAAAAAGTACAGCGCTCTCCTTTAATATAGTGCATTTAAATTATAGTGCATAAATAAAAAACTGTTTAAAAATCATCCATAAATAATGAATTTACATAAGTCCATCTTTTCTTTTAAACTTATATACAGTCCATAAATAAATGATTCAATGTCCATAAAAAAAAAAAAATTGCAGTCCCTTACACCAAAAACTCTTCAGTAATTGCCTCTGATCGCCACAGGGCCCTTCACCCCACCAATGGGTGTCTTCTCACCTGCTTGAATGGACCTCACTAATTAGAGTCTACAGTGCCTTGAAAAAGTATTCATACCCCTTGAAATTTTCCACATTTTGTCATGTTACACCCAAAAACGTAAATTTATTTTATTGGGATTTTATGTGATAGACCAACACAAAGTGGCACATAATTGTGAAGTGGAAGAAAAATGATAACTGGTTTTCAACATTTTTTACAAATAAATATCTGAAAAGTGTGGCGTGCATTTGTATTCAGCCCCCTTTACTCTGATACCCCTAACTAAACTCCAGTGGAACCAATTGCCCTCAGAAGTCACCTAATTAGTAAATAGTGTCCACCTGTGTGTAATTTAATCTCAGTATAAATACAGCTGTTCTGTGAAGCCCTCAGAAGTTTGTTAGAGAACCTTAGTGAACAAACAGCATCATGAAGGCCAAGGAACACACCAGACAGGTCAGGGATAAAGTTGTGAAGAAATTTAAAGCAGGGTTAGGTTATAAAAAATATCCTAAGCTTTGAACATGGAGCACTGTTCAATCCATCATCCAAAAATGGAAAGAGTATGGTACAACTGCACCCTACCATGTCCTGGCCGTTCACCTAAACTGACAGGCCAGGCAAGGAGAGCATTAATCAGAGAAACAGCCAAGAGGCCCATGGTAACTTTGGAGGAGCTGCAGAGATCAACAGCTCAGGTGGGAGAATTTGTCTACAGGACAACTATTAGTCATACACTCCACAAATATGGCCTTTATGGAATAGTGGAAACAAGAATGCCAATGCTGAAGGAAAGCCATAAGAAGTCCCGTTTGCAGTTTGCGAGAAGCCACATGGGGGACACAGCAAACATGTGGAAGAAGGTGCTCTGATCAGATGAGACCAAAATGTTGGGATTAAAAGCAAAGCACTATGTGTGGCGGGAAACTAACAATGCACATTACCCTGAACACACCATCCCCACCGTTAAACATGGTGGTGGCAGCATCATGTTGTGGGGATGCTTTTCTTCAGCAGGGACAGGGAAACTGGTAAGAGTTTATGGGAAGATGAATGGAGCTAATTACAGGGCAATCTTAAAAGAAAACCTGTTAGAGTATGCAAAAGACTTGAGACTAGGGTGGAGGTTCACCTTCCAGCAGGACAACGACCCTAAACATACAGCCTGAGCTACAATGGAATGATTTAGATCAAAGCATATCCATGTGTTAGAATGGCCCAGTCAAAGTCCAGACCTAAATCCAATTAAGAATTAGTGGCAACACTTGAAAATTGCTGTTCACAGATGCTCTCCATCCAATCCATGACAGAGCTTGTACTATTTTGCAATGAAGAATGGGCAAATGTCACTTTCTAGATGTGCAAAGTTGGTAGAGACATACCAAAAAAGACTTGCAGCTGTAATTGCAGAGAAAGGTCGTTCTACAAAGTATTAACTCAGGGGGGCTGAATACAATCGCATGCTACACTTTTCACATTTATTTATAAACACGATGATCACTTTCCTTCCACTTCACAATTATTTGCCACTTTGTGTTGGTCTATCACATAAAATCCCAATAAAATACATTTACGTTTTTGGTTGTATCATGAAAAAATGCAGAATATTTCAAGGAGTATGAGCACTGCTCCCACTGGCTGTACACTCCAAATCTGTAGCTCCCAGCAGCTATCGTGTGGTGTCAATCATACTGGAGTCAAGAGGAAAGAACCATAGTGCAAAATCGCTAATAAAAAGTATTTATTTCCATATAAGGATCCATTCACAATCCTCAGCATACATAGCTCCACCTAGTCCCAGCGTGATTAGGTCACTGCCCACCTCACACGTAGCGCCCAATGGGCTTTCTCAAAGGTTCAGGCTTCTGAAATGTGAGTGGATTTTTATATGGAGTTACATTCCACATTGGGGCCCTTGTTTACTTGCTATGTTCCACTGAGTAATCGGCACAGTTTCCTCCTGACAAAAAGACTTGAAAACAGTAATGCCCTGTACACACAGTTGGACATTGATCGGACATTCCGACAACAAAATCCATGGATTTTTTTCGACGGATGTTGGCTCAAACTTGTCTTGCATACACACGGTCACACAAAGTTGTCGGAATTTACGAACGCCAAGAACGCGGTGACGTACACCATGTACGACGAGACTATAAAAGGGCAGTTCAATACCAAGCGCGCCACCCTTTGGGCTCCTTTTGCTAATCTCGTGTTAGTAAAAGTTTGATGAGAGACGATTTGCGCTTTTTCAGACTCGTGGTTTTCAGATCGTATTTCTGCTGTTCAGTTTGTGCTTGTGGGTTTGTATCTGTTCTTCAATGCGTGTTGGGGTCCTTACTTTGACACAAGCCCAGTCCATGAACAGGGCGAGGAGGAGTTCATGGACCAAGAATTGGTTGCTCCAGCGTGACCAATTCTGTCACATGCCTTTGCTCCATGAGATCCGTGAGAATAATCCTGACGATTTCAGGAACTTTCTCCGGATGACGGACCCCATATTTCACCATTTGTTGGCTTTGCCGACCCCTTATATCAGCAGGCAGGATACTTGCATGAGGCAAGCCATCACTCCGGAGCAGAGGCTAGTCACCACCCTGAGGTACTTGGCGATGGGGAGAAGCCTGCAGGACCTCAGGTTCTCGACAGGCATCTTCCCCTAGGCTCTGGGGCTCATTATCCCAGAGACCTGTTCTGCCATCATCCAAGTGCTGCAGATGGAGTATATTAAGGTAAGATTTTTATCCTTTAACATCAAATTTTATTGTATGTAATGTTTGATAATGTATTGTATTTCTTTCCTTATTCCCTAATTACCATGATTGTAATATGCTGTGAATGTTCCCTTTGTCCTCATGCATGCTGGATTTTGTGATAAATTTTTTTTTTGTTCTTCATACATATTTGCTTTCACTAACCTCCCCAGCATGCTCTCCTGGGCCTATATCCACCTTGTCTACTCAATAAAAACTGTATTTTGTCAGCTCCATAGTAGTGCTTTAGCCTAAATACCCCCTAAAATGTGTAAAAATTGTGATTTGTGCTTTACATTCAGGCAGAGTGCCAGAGGTTTTTTTTTTTTTTGGGTCCCAAAATCATTTGGAACCCTCCCTCCCCCCAACTGCTAACTCAGCTGATACCAATCCTCTATCTGCTGACTTTGCCAAACCCATACACACTATACCCACCTCTTTTGTGGTCAGATTTATGGATGAATTCTCCAAAGCATGTAGTGCAAGGGCCTGCCTGAATACTTTCAAATGGTACTGTTTAAAGTTTTTGTATCCTATTATTATCTTGATAGGTAATAGCAGAATTTAAAAATGTGCTAAAATGTGTACAGTGTGCATTTATATATTTGTATTATGACACTTCTTACCTGTCCAGTGGGCTGCCAATAGTGTAAGTAAGGAGGGGCTGGCCAAAGTAATACACATTATTTAGGCATTCATCTCTCAATGAAGTGG
Organism: Aquarana catesbeiana; assembly: GCF_042186555.1. Taxonomy (NCBI): domain Eukaryota; kingdom Metazoa; phylum Chordata; class Amphibia; order Anura; family Ranidae; genus Aquarana; species Aquarana catesbeiana. Next base: position 200,300,315 of record NC_133326.1, on the reverse strand, counting down.
AAAGGGTTACCTGGCCAAAACATCCCCCCCCCCTAAAATTTTTATAATGGCCCATGAGAGGGTGGGGGAGGAATCTGATTGGTGGACCTTATACCTTTGTCTTTAAATACTCCCTAAAATAAATGTTATACTGATGTTGGCCAAGAATGTTTGTGTCTAATCTGCTTTCCATGTTTATTTGCAGAATTATTAATTTATTTTTCTTGTTTGACTCCACAGTTTCCTTCCAACCCACAGGAATGGCAGACTGTGGCCTCCCACTTTGCCCAGCGGTGGGACTTTCCTAACTGCGGAGGGGTAATCGATGGGAAACACATCCACATCATTCCACCACCCAACTCGGGGTCATACTATTACAACTACAATGGGTTCAATAGTATTGTGATGTTGTCGGTGGTGTCGGTGGTACGAATTCCTGTATGTGGACGTGGGGAAGAATGGCCGGATGTCAGATGGTGGAGTCATCACCCACACGGAGTTCTACAGGTGTCTCCAGAATGGCAGCTTGGGCTTGCCACCTCCAGAAGACAATGCAGAAGGACTCCCATTCGTCTTAGTTGCGGATGAAGCTTTTGCGCTGGGGGACCAGAGGGTTTTTAATTACTGGCTGGCCAGAGCCAGAGCCAGAAGAGTGATGAAGAACACGTTTGGAATAATGGCCAGCCAGTTCCGCCTATTTCTTACACCGACACACATGGTGGAATATAAACTCAATCACATCATCCTGGCTTGCTGTGTTCTCCACAACTTTTTATGGAGAAATTTTGGAACTATACAGGCTCAGTTGGGCCTGAGGCCGGAATTAATATTAATGAACCAACCCTGATGGCGCTTAAAGCTGGCCATCCTGGCCTGCCCCCCCAGAGTGCCCGCGAGGTCCGTATAAGATACATGGAATACTTTGCGGGTAGGGGAGCCATCGATATGCCAGACAATGTCTGAGACATTTTTTAAATAAAAATATATTTTAAACTGAACAAATATTTGCTTTGATTTACTGCTTGGCTTTCTTTTAGCTGACCATGACTGAAATTTGGGGAGTCCTGAAAATGGCGTGATTGTGTAAAATTAGAAAGCACTGTGGGTGTTATTTACTAAAGGAAAATACACTTTGTACTACAAGTGCACTTGAGACTGCACTGAAACTGCACTTGTAGTGCAAAGTGGATTTGCCTTTAGTAAATAATCCCCATTGTCACTGAAAACACCAACTTTACTACAAAAAATACTTTAGTGCATTGAAAGAAGCAACACATTGTTGATTCTCAAGCTTTTTAATGAAAGCACAATCACATGTGCATTTCTAATAAAAGGTTTTTAGAACAAACCCAACATGTTTGTTGTATAGCAATTTTTTAGGTCACATTAAAAGTAGAAATTGCCTTTTAAGGTAAAACAGGCATGTTTAAAACCATAAAAAAATACACTCTGGAACTTACAAAGTTCAACTTTTATAGAAAGTGAAGGGAATATCAGACATGAGTATTTATAAACTGTGTTTGATATTGCGTTCAGCAGATGGGGTGAAGTCACCCCTGCAAAAGCCAAATTTTGAAGATGCACACAAATTGCCGAATGTCAACATGTGCTAGCTGCCATCATGGGGGATCAATGGACGTGTTTTCTAGGTGCAACCCCTCCCTCTCAGCTACTTTATTATTGAGGAAGGGGTTGCACCCACAAAATGCGTACATTGATCTCCCGTGATGGCAGATAGCACATGTTGATACACTGTGTACATCTTCAAAATTTGGCTTTTCTATAATATGTCAAAATATTGTCAGAAAAAAAACCAAGAATAAAGCACAAATAAGTTAGGGATTTCTAGGTGTTTTAAATTCTCCCTAAAACATCAATGATGTTCTTCATTTTGTTTTGAACATCATTGATGTTTTGCTTGATGTTTTCCAAATCCCTATTACACCCCATTATCTCCTCGATGAGGATCTGGGCACTTTCACTGGTGAAGTGACATTCCTCTTCCACAACATCACGATCACCTAAAATATAAAAAAAAAAACACACTATGTATTATAAATATGCAGGGATCCATCTCTTACCTGAGGCTGTGGTCGCAGAAACTCACCTTTTGTGGTGACTATTTCCACAATGTCTCCCTCCTCCTCCTCTGCTTGGGTTTGGGGGATTTCCACTTCATGAGGTGGTGGGTCCGTTGTCTCCTCTGATGAGTGGTGTCCTCTGAGTCTTTTCTCCCCTATGTCAAAAAAAATAGGTATACTTAGCACACATATACTTGATGGCAGAAATAGGAATATGAAACATTGCTTGGAAGTGGGGTACAATTGTCTCTTTTGGCAGAGTTGCAAGATGAAGAAATATTTTTTCCTTTGTCAAGCTTGAAAACTTACCTGTTTTGTACAAGCTTCACAGATGTAGACACCCCTATAGTATACACTGGAGCACCTGTGTGGGGCCCCCTACTAAAAAGGGTGTTCTTGTGTCCCACACTAGTGCTCCTGCATCCAGATGTGTAAACAGCTGCTGAGTGTCCTCTCCTTACACAGAATGTAGTTTGCATTTCATTCTAGTTACTAATCCATCTAGACAACAAAATTATTTTAAGAGAAGTAGGCCATAAAAAATGTATAGAACTGCATCTGGACAAAACATGGTGTTTTACTGGCCGAACGAACAATGTTTCCTACGAACGAATAATGTGTCCATGAACATGAAAGTTGCCATTTTAAACTGTACAACAGTAAAGAAAAGCACATGGAGCAGCATGAACGTAATAAAAATAAAGAATAGGAACACAGGACAACTACTAACTTTTTTGCAGCACTCTCCTGATCCTTCTATGCTGATCGTGCTCCCTGATTTTGAGGTCCGACCACCACTTCCTGAGTTGATCCTTGGATCGTTGTACCCCAAAATTACGGTGCAGACTCTTCACAACTTTCGCCATGATCTTGGCCTTTCTCACATTGGGGTTGGGGTAAGGTCCATACTTCCCGTCATAGTCTGCCCTCTTCAAAATATCCACCACCTCTACAAAGGCCATATTTGATGCCTTAAATCTTCTCCTCTGGGATCGTGACGTTTTTGGCTCCGACCTTTCCTCCTCCTCCTCGTTGCTGCTATTAGCACGCACCTGTTGCATTTCCGCCATGTGCTTCTCCCCACTGCGCCGAAAGAGAAGGGGCGGGGAATAGACTAGAAACAACGTCAGGGGCGGGCGGAGTTTCACACATTCGCAGTGTATATAAAGTGTAACACACGTGCATGGTACGTACGATCTGTGAGCGGAGGAAGGAGTATAGGCAGCGGCGATCGTGATAGCGAAGGTAAAATTTAACTTGGGCCTATACTGCTTATAGATTGAGGCCTATATTGGGACAAGATTAGGAGACTTTAGCCTGACTTTAGCCTGACATTAGGGTTTGTCTTGTGTATTGCAGATAAAATGGATGGCTTCAGTGACCACAACTTCCTCCCCCTGTTCATAGACAAATACAGGGAGCTGCCCTGTCTGTGGCAGGTGAAACAGATGACAATATAATCATAAACAAAAGAGGCAGGCAGTGCTGGAGAAACTGCTGGAGTTGGTGAAGCCGGTGGTCCCCACAGCAACCATCCCCTATTTAAAAGCCAAAATTGGTGGCCTGAGGAGCACATATCTTAGGGAGCACAAGAAGGTCCAGGATTCCCAGAGATCTGGAGCTGCAGCAGATGACATTTATGTCCCCAGGCTGTGGTACTATGAGAGACTGCGATTTTTGTCAGACCAGACTGAAGTCAGGGAATCCCTCTCAACCCTTCCTTCCACTCTTCCTTCCACCCTATCTTCCACCCCAGCTGAGGCTTCCGATGTCCAACCTGGGACTTCCAGCCAGGAAGAAGTGGAGGAGCCCAGCTTGAGTCAGGTATAGCATTGCTCTACAGTTTTCTGGTCAAAAAATAAATTATGTTTACTAGATGTCATTATTGATCACTAATTGCTGATTTAATAAAGTGTTTTACATATCAATAGACAGTAGTGGGCAAAAATAATTGAGACAAGAATGAAAAATACTATCAGAATGATAATCTTTTATATTTTTTAACATTCAATTTGCAACAGTCATGAGGTGAAAATTGTGTGTGATTGATGAAGAAAAAACTAAAACTTTTTCATACACAGGAAGACCTCAGCCAGGAGGAGGCTGTGGAATGTGGCACACCGGAGGAGGCGGGGGTTAGTGGCAGCCAGGAGGAGGCGGGGTAAATGGCAGCCAGGAGGAGGCGGGGGTAAGTGGCAGCCAGGAGGAAGCCGGGCCCAGTAGGAGCCTCACAGAATCACAGGTTCCTCCCCTCCGCCTTCCAAACAAAAGACCTAGGAAGGGGAGTAACATGGAGGATTCAGCACTCAGGCTGACTCAGGAGGCTTCTGCGTCCCTAAGAGCCACCCCCACTCGTGAAGAGGCCTTTGCCTGCATGGCTGCCACAAAACTGCAGGACATGCAGGAGGGCCAACACCTCATGTGTGAGGACATCCTTTATAAAACATTAACTAAGAGGTTACATAGTTACATAGTAGGTGAGGTTGAAAAAAGACACAAGTCCATCAAGTCCAACCTATGTGTGTGATTATGTGTCAGTATTGCATTGTATATCCCTGTATGTTGTGGTCATTCAGGTGCTCATCTAATAGTTTCTTGAAGCTATCAATGCTCCCCGCTGAGACCACCGCCTGTGGAAGTAGTTTAAGATTAAACCTCTTTTCTTCTAATTTTAATGAGTGGCCACGAGTCTTGGTAAACTCTCTCCTGCGAAAAAGTTTTATCCCTATTGAGGGGTCACCAGTCCGGTATTTGTAAATTGAAATCCTATCCCCTCTCAAGCGTCTCTTCTCCAGAGAGAATAAGTTCAGTGCTCGCAACCTTTCCTCATAACTAATATCCTCCAGACCCTTTATTAGCTTTGTTGCCCTTCTTTGTACTCGCTCCATTTCCAGTACATCCTTCCTGAGGACTGGTGCCCAGAACTGGACCGCATACTCTAGGTGCGGCCGGACCAGAGTCTTGTAGAGCGGGAGAATTATCGTTTTATCTCTGGAGTTGATCCCCCTTTTAATGCATGCCAATATTCTGTTTGCTTTGTTAGCAGCAGCTTGGCATTGCCTGCCATTGCTGAGCTTATCATCTACTAGGACCCCCAGGTCCTTTTCCATCCTAGATTCCCCCAGAGGTTCTCCCCCCAGTGTATAGATTGCATTCATATTTTTGCCACCCAAATGCATTATTTTACATTTTTCTACATTGAACCTCATTTGCCATGTAGTCGCCCACCCCATTAATTTGTTCAGGTCTTTTTGCAAGGTTTCCATGTCCTGCGGAGAAGTTATTGCCCTGCTTAGCTTAGTACCGTCTGCAAATACAGAGATTGAACTGTTTATCCCATCCTCCAGATTGTTTATGAACAAATTAAATAGGATTGGTCCCAGCACAGAACCTTGGGGAACCCCACTACCCACCCCTGACCATTCTGAGTACTCCCCATTTATCACCACCCTCTGAACTCGCCCTTGTAGCCAGTTTTCAATCCATGTACTCACCCTATGGTCCATGCCAACAGACCTTATTTTGTACAGTAAACGTTTATGGGGAACTGTGTCAAATGCTTTTGCAAAATCCAGATACACCACGTCTACAGGCCTTCCTTTATCTAGATGGCAACTCACCTCCTCATAGAAGGTTAATAGATTGGTTTGGCAAGAACGATTCTTCATGAATCCATGCTGATTACTGCTAATGATATCGTTCGTATTACTAAAATCCTGTATATAGTCCCTTATCATCCCCTCCAAGAGTTTACATACATAGGTGAGGGGCGAAATCACACCAATACCCACCTGTGTGAGTTACATCATCCTCCTCCTCCTGCCACACCTCCACCACCACAGACACAGCGTGGAAGGAAGTGTAGAAGGAAGACAAGAAAGTGATGACCTGGGTTCAGTCTGGTCTGACAAAAGATGCAGGCTCTTGTATGACCACAGCCTGGGGACAATACATGTTATCTGCTGCTGTTCATGATCTCTTGGACTTCTGGACCAGATTGTACTCCCTTATATATGGATTCCTCAGGCCAACAATTTTGCCTGGAAATAATTGATGTGTGCCCTGGGGGCCAAAGGCTTCGCCAATTTATGCTGTTTCTCCAGCGTTGCCTCCCTCTGTTTTTGGTTATGACCCCTTAATAAATTTTTGGTTTGTTTTATTATACTCGCCTATGTGTGTGTTTTCCTTCAAAAAGGACAGTTTGTTTGTGAGGAGGCAGGTACATTTCAAAAATACAATGTGAAATTAACAAGAGACACCAACACCAACCAATCTCCTTGAGATTAAATAATACAAGATAATAATTGTGTTGTGGTAACTTGACACACAAAACACACCCAAAACTATTCTGGAGTTAAAAAAAAATATATATACAAAAAATAACAGGAGATCAGGATTTCAAAAAATAAAAACAAAAAAACTAAATCTAAAAACATCCAAAAATGTAATTCTTTTCTGGAGATGTAACAAATAAAAATATTATATTCATGAAATCACGATAAATAATAAAGAAAGAAGTTTGTGAGAAGTCTGTGTGAATATGATCAGCAAAACAACTTCATTCTTCTAGCATTATAAAGAAGAAAAGAGTGTGCTACATTAAACAATTTAAAACATTGCAGCGTGACAAAAGTGCTATATCCATTACAAACGCTAATTTTACCAGACCGAGCAGTTCCATCTTGGAATTTATTCTGAGCATGCGTGGCACTTTGTGTGTCGGAATTGTCCACACACGGTTGGAATTGACGTGAACGGATTTTGTTGTCGGAAAATTTTATAGCCTGCTCTCAAACTTTGTGTGTCGGAAATTCCTATGGAAAAAGTCTGATGGAGCACACACATGGTCAGAATTTCCAACAACAAGCTCCGATCGCACATTTTCCATCGGAAAATCTGACCGCGTCTGAAATTCCGATGGAAAAAGTCTGATGGAGCCCCCACACGGTCGGAATTTCCGACAACAAGCTCCGATCGCACATTTTCCATCGGAAAATCCGACCGTGTGTACAGGGCATAGCTCTGGAACAGCAACTCTGGAACCCACCTGCAGTTTACCTCCTCCCCGTAGGCGCTTAATAGTTCTGTCCTTGGCTCTCACAGCATCAGACAGTAACAGCAGCCATATGGTCCTGGGCTCTCAGCAACAGCAGCACAACGCTTGTGTCCTCTCATAGCAGCAGCACAGCATGTGGTTGTTGCAGCTTTTGTCATCTCTCCAAGTCTTAGGCTCACAGTCTCCAGTAGCACACACAGTCCACTGCAGCTCTCACTAGTGGGCTCACAGCAGGTCCTATTTCTTAGGCTCACAGTTGTTCCAAGTGCCCTGCTCAGCTTGCAGGTCCCAGCCACTCTGATCCTCCATTCCGGCAATGGGCGGGCCTTAATGACTTGGCTGTATGGCATCTAATTAAGTTTCTCCAAGCCCCATCAGTAGGAGTGGGCATCCTTTTCAGCAGCAGTGCCAACTAGTCTGTGTCCTCCCTGCTCACCTCTTCCTGCAACTGTCCATCAAGGCCTAGAAAAGTGATCAATGAGCTGCAACAAGAGTAAGAAACATTCTAATTGCCAGCGCCAGTAAAAACTACAATGGTTAAAGTGTAATTCCACTTTTGTTGAGAAAAAAACATTCCCCTCTGGGTGATCTATGTACATTGCAAGGATTTTAACAAATTTTCTTGCAGATTCCTATCTTTTGTTATTCTGAAGAAATCCCTATTTGTTTCTCCGTGCCTCTGTGCTGAGTAGGTCTAATGGGAGTGGTTTCATAATTATCATTCAGCTGTGCACCTGCACAGCACTAATGAGGAAATCTGCTGGGCCTGCATCCCTTTAGGCATGTTCCTATTGTAAGTATCTCACCAAAAATTACATTTTTGTTGCAGGGGATGCCTAAAATCTGACTTGTATCTTAGGCAGACTTCTGGGAAAATTCGTGAGCCAATCACACAAGCAGGAAATTATGTTTCTGGGGGGTGGTCAGTACACACTCTGTGTACAGAACAACTCCAGGTAGTCATATTGCACTGCATTTACACAATTACAATGGCTGCAGATTGAAAAGGAAAGGTAATTTTTAATAACATTCAACTACAATATGACTTGTATACGCTATATTATTTTTTCTTTATTAGCTATTTTCTTCCCCACGAAAGTGGAGTTACCCTTTAATCAAACGACATAATGGGCAGTCTCATTTCTGTCTGCCAGCCATTTAATTATCTATTTATTACCTGTTTCTATGAAGTAGCCAAGTTCCTGACACTTGTAAATAAAATGTAAAGTAAATTACAACCATTTTGTCACCTTGAAGTCATTTTCTTGACTTTCATGCATCTGCACAGTAATTCATTTTTATTTTCCTATTTCTACATTGTCCTTAACATGTGTCATATAATTAGATGGAAGAATAAGTTGGCCATAAAAAAATGCTCATTATTTAAGGAAGGCTGCATTCTCTCCCTCTAGTTAGCTTTTAATTATATATTTCTCTACAATGAAACAAACATACAGTGTTTTGCATTGAATTATTATTGACTGTGCTTTTGAAGCAAATGTTACCTATGACTTCATATCCTTCCCAGTCTCCTTTGTTCAGCAGCCAAAGTGGAACTTATTTATGTAGATGGTGGAATTCTTGCTAATTAGAGGTCAGAGACCTTCTCAAGAGAATACAGAAATAGAATCATCAACCTACCAAGTTATGTTCTGATAGAGGAAACACACATATACACTGACATTTCATGTAGCATTTGAATCAGGGGAAAACATTTGCAAAACTGCAAATTTAACATCAGTATTTGCCATGTGTATGCATAATTTATTACAAATAAATAACGGAAGGTTTTAAATATCAAATACCAGTATTCGTGTTAAAATTATGTGGTCAGAATTTTTAAAAAAACCTAACAGATAAAATTTAAAGAACACTAACCTGTAGAAGCTATTTTAAAACCAACACACTGTACATTTATAGTTTTATATATATAAGACTTTATGGAAGTTATGGATACAAAAAATCCAACATCATCTGGTGCTAATACTGTAGCAACCAGTTATTACAACATAGAAGAGGAATGCAACAGAACATTGAGTGTTCACTACCTTGAAAGCTTAAGTCTAATGTTAAAAGTGACATTTGCACTGACTTGATTACTACCACATGGAAAGTCCACATGGAAAGTCTGAATCACATCATTGTAGTATGAGCGGGAGCCTCAAGTGACTCCTGAAAGTCCAGGATTGGGACTGAGGTAAGTGGGTTCCATTTAACCATCTTCTATATACAGAAACACTTTATAGATGTTTCAAGTGTGGTCACGGTATGTGCTTATATGACTTGAAGCACCCATGTTAGTTAATGTGTGCTTGTGGTGCAGAGAGTTCTCATAAAATTTGGCAATGGATTTTTTAATAAACGTACCAAATAAGAGCAATACATAATAATAAAACGTGGTGGAGAATATATTTTGGTCATACAGTAAATGGTATTGCAATACCTTTCTGGCCATGTTTCATGTTACACCCATATTGAGGGTGTAATATGAAGCATGGCCACATTTCGCAGTCCTCCATCCTTGGACTGTCCCTCCTTATTTGAAATTTGGGTTCTGAACATGGATCTGTGAATGGAAAACTACAAATCCCATCTGCCACTGTGGGACTCTTAGTTCTCAATGCAGCACAAGTGTGGTGAAGTCACCAAACTCATAAACCATTGATTACTTCCTCCAGCTCCATAGCAATGTAGCACCCCCTGTAGCCAGTGGCACTAGGGTTAATTGGTTTGTGTACAGTTAGCTGGCAGGCTCTGAAGCTTGGGTCTCAGTCACCTTCCCCTGGCTTCTGGAAGCTTCTAGAAGGTTCCAGAACTTAGTGGGCAGAGGGGTGGAATCTTCGGTTTGAATATTCATGGGGAATCTATCAATCCCTGGGGGAGGACTGCCCAGTAGGTGGAGAGTGCTCGATAAGTATTCAGGACCCTGGCCATGTGGGAGCGGAGTCCAGGATCCAGAGGCCTGGAGGGGACCCATGTGCTGGGGGGGCTCTGCCTCCAGGCAGAAGATGTGCTGTGGCAGTGGATGGTGTGCAGAGAGAGGAGAAGGAATTAATCTTCAGTTTCATCCAGGAGACACCTTGCCAAGCAAGTAGGACCTGTACAGCAGGAGGCCTGGAAAGAAGTCACTACCGTACTGCATAATTTAAAGGGACTGAGTGAGTAACCTCTACCTATTCTTCCCCCAAAGCCAAGAAGGGAGAAAGCAGCGGGGTGCAAGATCTAGCTAGCATTCAGAAGCGACAGTGTACAGCTTACCTTTATCCCTGCTTGGGGAAAGTGCAAGTGAAGTCAGGTGCACTGGCATTTTGCTTAAATGAAGAGAATATCGGCAGTCTGTTTGGACTTGGTCTTCAAGGATCTAGTAAGGACTTGTGATTATTCCTGCGGGACAGTCTAGGATCTATTCTGAAAGTTAGGAGCAGTTCAAGTTGTCCTCAGGATTCTTAGGTAAATACAGCTCTGGGCATCCCATATCACCCTAACCCCACCCTAATAAAACAACAAAAACAAAGTTCTGGGATTGGTTTATTGACTGTTGAATATTTGTGAAACTATGCTTGGTACCTGGCTGTGCAGGACAAAGGGGGACCCAAAATCCAGTAGCCCTTTAAGGGGTAGAACTACAGCTAAATGTCTGTACCTCTGGAGGATAATGTACAATGAACCAACAAACCACTGAACGCAGTTGCGATACTTTCCATTCTTTAATGCAAAAATAAATAATAAATACACATTTCTTTTCAATATGGGCGCATTTAGTAATATTTTACAGGTGGAATATGCCTTTAACATGTTAATTAAAAATGAAAGCCATAGAAAAATGAAAGATACGTGTTAAAAAACATATAACTCCTTTCTATGGATAATAATAAAATGATATACTCAATATGCTGACAGGTTAAGATTAGACCGCTGTGTCGAAGATTATATTAGAAAGAAGCAGGTGGAATCGCTCTATGAAGTAAAACCAGGTGATAACAGCATCGGATTAATAAACCAATATTTGTCAGTAAAAAATTAAAGTGCAATACTATCAACAGCTCTAGGACATACAGATAAAATGCATATGGTCTGTGGACTAAGTGTAATTACCTGTGGGTCTACAGGTATTTGATTTGTCTGTATTTGATTTTCAATAATAAGTTTATTCAACTATAAAATAATGTTCTAACTAATGTTTTTAAGCTTGGTGCTTAACCTTTCACTTTCAGCAACTAACTGATTGACAGAAGTATAGAATGGGGGTGCACATTGGCACCTATGCCTTGAGAGCTGGAGGAACTTGCCCTGCTGTTGGGTGCTTGGCAAAACCAACAAAAAACATAGGTGAAACAACTTAAAATACAGGCCACCCCCGGGTTACAAACATCCGACTTACAAACAACTCCTACTTACAAACGGAGGGAAACAGGTTGTGAGAGGAAATCTACCCCTAGGAAGGGAAATTCACTCCTGAAAGAGTTATGGGAAAAAAGTGTCTCCACTAAAGCTTTATCACCAGTCCTTGTTTCCACAACAATCCAAAATTTTCAAAATCCAATCGTCATAGGGACAGAGAGTGAGATGAAATAAAAATGTCATAGCAGTGGTAATCCTTCCCTATGCTATCCAAAAAAACTAAAAATTATTTTTTGGGCTGGAGCTTCACTTAAAAAATGTACCTGTTCCGACTTACAAACAAATTCAACTTAAGAACAAACCTACAGATCTTGTTTGTAACCGGGGACCGCCTGTAATCTAATTCACAATAAGACACAATATTAAATAAATAATAATATTTAACAAATGCTTAACAAATGACTAAGGGTCAGTATACTGACCCTTGCTCAACTAGTATCTAGGGCCAAGATCTCTTTTAGTCCTTAACTTTAGTTAGGACTTTTCTGCTCCTGTGATTTGGGTATACTGTAACTTATTCATCTCTGTTCTTTAGACTGTCTATGCTTTTTATTTTAAAGCTTTTTTTCATTATGGCAGCTCATGAAGTTGTATTTGGTTGTTTATTTTCTCTTGTTAATCATGTCATCTGACTGCCACTCATGCAAGTAAATGGCTAAGGAGAAGAAATAAAAAAATTTGATGGATGTGGATTTGAATTTTTTAAATTAAAGTTTGCAGAAATGTAGAGATGAGATGTGAGCCAAGTTCCTTTGTAAACAGTGAAGTATTGTGTGCAATTTCTTGAGATATATGAAAGTTTTGAAATGTATTATTACTGTTGGTGTTCGTGTGAATGGATATGTCTCCAGCCCTATCTCTTTCTGCCTTTACCTTTTGTGTGCATATAGTGATATATATATATATATATATATATATATATTATACAGTATCTCACAAAAGTGAGTACACCCCTCACATTTTTGTAAATATTTTATTATATCTTTTCATGTGACAAAGCTAAAGAAATGACACACTGCTACAATGTAAAGTAGTGAGTGTACAGCTTGTATAACAGTGTAAATTTGCTATCTTATCAAAATAACTCAACACACAGCCATTAATGTCTAAACCACTGGCAACAACAGTGAGTACACCCCAAGTGAAAATATCCAAATTGGGCCCAATTAGCCATTTTCCCTCCCTGGTGTCATGTGACTCATTAGTGTTACAAGGTCTCAGGTTGAATGGGGAGCAGGTGTATTAAATGTGGTGTTATCGCTCTCAGACTCAACAATGTTGAGATCAGGGCTCTGTGGGGGCCAAACCATCACTTTCAATACTCCAGGGCTCAGTAAAAACTGAGAGTTTAGTGCTCCAGCCACCACCAAACATATATGATTACCAGAAGGTTAGACCTCATCACACAGGTGGTCTCATATTGCTCTATACCAGGGGTAAGCAACCTGGGGCCCTCCAGCTGTTGTGGAACTACATTTCCCATGAGGCATTGCAAGGCTGGCAGTTACAATTACTCCCAGAGGCATGATGGAACTTGTAGTTCTGCAACAGCTGGAGGGCCCAAGGTTGCCTACCCCTGCTATACTGATCACAGAAGGATGGATGGCTCTCTCCTGTATGTAAGATGTTAATGACCACATATAGCATATGTGGTTTTCACATGCAGACAAAGTAAGAAGGAACTACATAGTGTAGCAGTTTTCCAATCAATTTATTAAATAGATAAGTAATCACTATTCACAATTGGTCTTGCTGGTCATTTAATGCAATATACAATTTGAAATGTATTTATAACAGCACAACACATTGTTTGTATATCTTGAATCTAGAAAAAAAGAAAGCCTAAAAAATAAAAAATAATGCAGTCATCACATCTAGGAAAGGTAAACTGCAATATACTGCATGCTTGATTTTAGGTTTAATACAGCTTTAAAATTAGCATAAAAGGTGTAGATTGGCAGGAAAATATACAGAACAATGTAAAGGTTTCCAGCCCACTAACTAAGATGTTTTATTAATTGAGGCTGGGATCACACTGATGCAATGCATCCCAACACATGTCATTTGTACAGGAATCGCACCACATTCCTGTGCAAATCACATGCGATTCTGTACAGTGCGATTTGAGCCCGTCATTTTGTATGGCTCAAATTGCACCACATCTGCATAAAAAATGGTGCAGGCACCTTTTTTTTTTGCTGCACTGGAATCGGATCGCATGGGTGTTCATACCCATGCAATCTGATTCAGGCAAACATACTGCGTTCTGCAACCTGCTTTTGGGGTGTCGTTAACTTTTAATGGACACCTGCAGCAGATCGCATGAACACAGTGCGATTGCTATACGGTGCATCAGTGTAAACCTAGCGTTATTTAAGTGGAGTGGGGATAATTACTGTGCTAAACCCAAAAGTGGTTTGGATATCAAGCAGCTGCATAAAAATGTGACAAACATGTATAGAATCGGAAAGGTAAATATTGCAGTGCTAACCAAGCGAATACATAAATGAAAGGGGTGATGGAGAAAAATAATGCAACAAATCAGATATACAAAGTGTCCAATAAATGTACATAAACTCGGTGAATGAGTAACCAAACACCAGGGGGCCATGGAAAATGCAGGTTGTGTGGTTTATAGTCCAATCAAGGCTGATCTTCTAGTGAAGAGTGGTGAAGACCTGAACACTGGTAGATGTGGTGGACATCAAAGATATTGCATCATCAATAATAGAGAACTGCGTGTGCCCTTACCGGAATGGGTGGACTCCTATGTCAGCGACATGGAGTCATACAGACATGGTGCCACCTGATCACTGAGTTCCAGACCTCATTCTGGAACACAATGAAAAAAGAATACTGCTGTTCACATGCACCACTAAGCCAACCAGAAAGTGACCCGGAAATGTGTATAGAACCACCCAGTGGTCACATGGCAGAACTCCGGGATATCATTGGATGAAAAGCCCGGGAAGAATTAAATCGTTCAACCATGTGACTGGCTCGAACACTGAGCACATGACCCGGGAGGTGAGTCACATGTCCGGGACCAACCAAACCTGGAGGCAAGTGAAGAAAAGGAACAAAATGGTCTCAAGGGAGATCAATCATAAAGGGAACATAAAATTAAATGTATATTACTGATGGACCTGACTGAATAGTTCCCACGGCCGCAACTGAAAGCCGGCCATGGGAAAAGATAGGGAGGACTTCTGGGTTACGAGGCCAATCCCGGGAATGGATGGCTCCACAAGCTGAAGTGGAAGAGCGTCTAACCGGATGTGTTCTGATCGACCTGATCACATGTCCAAACACAGATCACATGACAGGCCGACAAAAACAATGACATGGCAGAGGGATACAAAAGACCCACAGCCTCAATATAGAGACGTGACGCCGATGAACCACAAATGTATGTAGACAACGGAACACAGTATAAAGATGGTATGGTAAAGGGTGAAAATGTAAATGTAAAAATAAATAAAAATATGATACAATACATGATATATTAACCGGACATGGACATGTAGGCAATACCTAAGTATGATAATATAAATGAATATGTGAACATTCATAAAGAAACAAAAATGCTAAACAGATATGGAGGGACAAAGAAAAATTCAAAAGGATTGAACTTAAGATTGATTGATAAATGAGTTGATATCCCACTCTCCGTTCAAGCCAAATGGTGAGTAGGATCTGAGCTCATACAGTGGGGACAGAAAGTATTCAGACCCCCTTAAATTTTTCACTCTTTGTTATATTGCAGCCATTTGCTAAAATCATTTAAGTTCATTTTTTTTCTTATTAATGTACACACAGCACCCCATATTGACAGAAAACACAGAATTGTTGACATTTTTGCAGTTTTTAAAAAAAAGAAAAACTGAAATATCACATGGTCCTAAGTATTCAGACCCTTTGCTCAGTATTTAGTAAAAGCACCCTATTAATCTAATACAGCCATGAGTCTTTTTCGGAAAGATGCAACAAGTTTTTCACACCTGGACTTGGGCATCCTCTGCCATTCCTCCTTGCAGATCCTCTCCAGTTCTGTCAGGTTGGATGGTAAACGTTGATGGACAGCCATTTTTAGGTCTCTCCAGAGATGCTCAATTGGGTTTAAGTCAGGGCTCTGGCTGGGCATTCAAGAACAGTCATAATGTTGTTGTGAAGCCACTCCTTCGTTATTTTAGCTGTGTGCTTAGGGTCATTGTCTTGTTGGAAGGTAAACCTTTGGCCCAGTCTGAGGTCCTGAGCACTCTGGAGAAGGTTTTCGTCCAGGATATCCCTGTACTTGGCCGCATTCATCTTTCCCTCGATTGCAACCAGTCGTCCTGTCCCTGCAGCTGAAAAACACCCCCACAGCATGATGCTGCCACCACCATGCTTTACTGTTGGGACTGTATTGGACAGGTGATGAGCAGTGCCTGGTTTTCTCCAAACATACTGCTTAGAATTAAGGCCAAAAAGTTCTATCTTGGTCTCATCAGACCAGAGAATCTTATTTCTCACCATCTTGGAGTCCTTCAGGTGTTTTTTTAGCAAACTCCATGTGGGCTTTCATGTGTCTTGCACTGAGGAGAGGCTTCTGTCGGGCCACTCTGCCATAAATCCCCGACTGGTGGAGGGCTGCAGTGATGGTTGACTTTCTACAACTTTCTCCCATCTCCCAACTGCATCTCTGGAGCTCAGCCACAGTGATCTTTGGGTTCTTCTTTACCTCTCTCACCAAGGCTCTTCTTCCCCGATAGCTCAGTTTGGCCGGACGGCCAGCTCTAGGAAGGGTTCTGGTCGTCCCAGACAAATTCCATTTTTTTCAATATATTTTATTATTATTAAATTTAAGTACAAAAAAAGTTCCAATACAGTTTAATAACATACATTTCATTACCCAAAAAACTTTCTTCTCTACAACTAGATACAAATTACCTCAAAGCTTTTAAAACCCTTCCCCCCCATCCCTGTACTATCCTCTCCCCTCCCCTCTCCTGATCTGGAGCTTGCATCTATCTTGGTACCAGCTCGTAAACCAATCAGGCTCCTACCCTCTCTGCGAACTTCAAAGTAAGCTTAAATAAGTGCCATTCTTTCCATTTTCTCTCAAATCCCGCCCAACCCTCCTCTCCACTAAATCTCAGGTATTCCAAATTATAAATATTATCTACTCTATTACTCCAGTTCCTCAGCGTGGGGCTATCTGAATCTTGCCAATGTCTGGGAATTAAACTTTTGGCTGTGTTCAGGAGTGAGGGCACCATTGTTTTCAGATATTGGTCAACTGGTGTTTTCGTCCGGTGGAATAAACACTCCCACAGATCTTCTTGGACTTCCTCTTTTGTTATCTCTTTTATTTTCTGAATTATCTCTCTCCAAAATTGTCTAATTTTAGGACACGTCCACCAAATATGAGACATAGTTCCCCGTTCTCCGCACCCCCTCCAACAGCACTGCGAGGTCTCCATTTGAAACTTGTGGGCTTTATCTGGAGTTATATACCACTGTGCTAAACATTTAGGTTCAATAAGTTTTTATTGTTTTAACACATATTTAAACAGAAAGAAGCATAGATAAGACCGGGGCCTGACAGGCATTCCGGTCCACCAGTTTAAAACATACATTTGTAGAGAGAAAATATAGTACATTCCATTGCATGTGCTTAGGTAACTTGAAATTGTGTCCTTGAGGTCAACTTTCAAACATATGACCGACATTTGTCTTAATGTAATTTTTCTCAGTCTGGACGCCCCCTTGGGAGCCTGCTGCGTCCAGAGGTTGGGGAAATTATTGTGTTAATATTAAGACGTATATAATTATCAGAGCCATAATGGTGAGACATTTCCAAATCTCCTAAGTGATGGGGGAACTCATATTGAAAAATCAGAATACAAATGACTTTTTGGTGTGGCCAAGAGTGGCCTAGAAGAACAAGTCAGGGAAGGCTTAAGGCGACAGTAAAAGAAGAGAAAAGAGCTAAGAAGAGTAAAGGTTGTGGGGGTATAGGATGGGGGGGAGGGGAGGGGGAAGGTGGTGAGGCAGCGAGCCTCAACCAACTGAGGATGTCACTTTCCTAGGTATAAGGACATGATTATGGAGGTGTTTGGGCTCTCAGGTATTATTCATCACTGAGAGTCTATGCTTTAGTTTGTCTGAAGCAGAGTAATGCCTCCAGATACTCCAGATGAAGGAAAACTTGTTTAAGCTTGTTTATCTGATGCTTTAGCTTGCATTTCTTCCATAAGCATTGTATTGTTATTTCGCCCACCCATTCCACAAGGGGTGGGGGGGTGGTGTTTTTCCAGTGTCTGGGGATTAATTGTCGCCCTGCACTGAGGAAAAATTTTAAGAGGTTGTTCTTTTGTGATTTGATAGTACCAGGTAATATAGAGAGAAGGGCAATGGTGGGAGAGGGCGTGAGCGGTTTATCGTATATTTCTACGTAAATCTGGAAAATTTGTGTCCAAAATGGGAGGAGCACATCGCATTCCCACCAGATATGAATGTACGTACCTTTAGCTGAAATTCATCTCCAACAGATGTCGGTGGTTGATGAAAACATGATCCTGAGGGTGGATGACACCCGATACCACCTTGACACTAGTTTATATTTTTTTTCCTGAGTGTAGCTCGAGATATCTGATTTGTGAGTAAAGAGGAAGGCTTTACCCCACTCCTCCTCTGTTATGTCTCCCCCGAGTTCCTCCGACCAGGTTTTAGTATAGGTAGGGACCCGTGAGTGTGGTCCAGGATCAGTTTGTATATCAGTGATAAGGTGTGTCGGGGAGTCTCTGAAAGCGTGCATAGTTGCTCAAAACCAGTCAAGGGCCTGTGGATTTGTTTGGAGTTGTGGATTTTTTTACAATAAGAAGTCAGGTGTAAACGTGTAAGCCATGTTACCTTAGAGGATGTATTATTTTGGTTGGTAACGAAGGTACCTAGGGTGTTGTTAACGAATTGTCGGGCTGTGGGCCAGGAGGCTCTATTGTAGTCGTCTATAGTGTGAGTGGAATTGCCTTCAGGGAGAGCTGGGTTATTGAATAGGGGGGTGAGAGGGCTTGGTTCAGAGGATAGTGAGTAGCTCTCTTTTCTACAGTACAAGATTGCCAAGGCATCTCTGGTGAGAGGGGACAACCCTGCTAGTGATTTGTAAGTCTGATCATAGCCCCATTAGGAGTACTCGAAGATCAATTGAGGACAAGTCTTGCTCCACAAGGGTGGAGGCTTTAATCAGGGGACAGGGGAACCACTCCCAGATACGGGAGATCACTGTTGAGGTGTGATAAAGTTCAAAATCTGGTAGGCCTGTCCCTCTTTTAATGGTAGGGGAGCATAGGAGTTTATATTTCAACCTAGGGTGGTTCCCCCTCCATACAAATCAAAATGGCCATAAATCGGAGGGTGCAGAAGAATGCAGCAGGGTCGTGCTAAACAGTTAAAACTAATTTCTATCATATTAATATCCTGTGATGTTACAAAAACCAAACTCATAATTTTTCTCATGTCTGACTCATTCACTTGTGACCCAAATTCTTCCTCCCACTTGCTGATGTATGGCGGCTTTCCCATTCCAGTTCCCTCTATTAGGATTTTATATAATACCTATTATATTAATATATAATATATATAATATGATATCCTCCTCCTTTTTTCTACCTCCGTACATAGTTTCTCCATCGGTAGCAGATTATCTGCTGATCTCGCTGGTTGAGGGAGGGAATCAAAAAAATGTTTTAGATGGGAAAAACGCCATTCATCTATCACCATTATATTATTTTTTTGTTTTCACTCTTGAAATGTGCATAACCTTCCCCTTACCTTACCAAAGCTACCTGAAGAAAATTGGTGGTGTTCTTCTGATCTTATTAGTACCGCAGGCAGCTGCGATATTTACAGTTAGTGTAGTGCATCCTCTGCACATTATGCACCTAAAGCTACCTGAAGAAAATTGGTGGTGTTCTTCTGATCCTATTAGTACCGCAGGCAGCTGCAGTATTTACAGTTAGTGTAGTGCGTCCTCTTCACAGTGTGCACCTAAAGCTACCTGAAGAAAATTGGTGGTGTTCTTCTGATCCTATTAGTACCGCAGGCAGCTGCAGTATTTACAGTTAGTGTAGTGTGTCCTCTGCACAGTGTGCATCTAAAGCTACCTGAAGAAAATTGGTGGTGTTCTTCTGATCCTATTAGTACTGCAGGCAGCTGCAGTATTTACAGTTAGTGTAGTGCGTCCTCTGCACAGTGTGCACCTAAAGCTACCTGAAGAAAATGAGTGGTGTTCTTCTGATCCTATTAGTACCGCAGGCAGCTGCAGTATTTACAGTTAGTGTAGTGCGTCCTCTGCACAGTGTGCACCTAAAGTTATCTGAAGACAAGTGCTGTTGTTCTGATCCTATTAATACCACAGGCAGCTGCAGTATTTAGAGTTAGTGTAGTGCGTCCTCTTCACAGTGTGCACCTAAAGCTACCTGAAGACAATTGCTGTTGTTCTGCTCCTATTAATACCACAGGAAGGCAGCTACAGTATTTACAGTTAATGTATTGTGTCCTCTGCACAGTGTGCACCTAAAGCTACCTGAAGAAAATTGGTGGTGTTCTTCTGATCCTATTAGTACCACAGGCAGGCAGCTGCAGTATTTACAGTTAGTGTACTGCGTCCTCTGCACAGTGTGCACCTAAAGCTACCTGAAGACAATTGCTGTTCTGCTCCTATTAATACCACAGGCAGGAAGCTACAGTATTTGAAGTTAGTGTACTGTGCCCTCTGCACAGTGTGCACCTAAAGCTACCTGAAGAAAATTGGTGGTGTTCTTCTGATCCTATTAGTACCACAGGCAGGCAGTTGATTCTGTTAGCTGCAGTATCAGTATATATATACATCCCAGCTTTGTGCAGCTACATCTCACTGCAGGCCATTAATATGTCTGGAAGTCCAACAAGGAGAGGCAGACAGTCACAAGCCAATAAAAGAGGGCTGTGTCTTGAGGCAACAGTGCTGGTCTTGGAGACGGTGCATCCTCATCAGCACGTGGCCGTGGGAGACACTTGTCCTTTTTTTCAGCAGCTGCCCGTGTTGAGCCGCAACATGCAGAAGACTTGGTAGAGTGGATGACGAAGCCGTCCTCATCCTCCTCATCCTCTCTCACCCAGGCTCAGGGTACTTTGTCTGGCAAAGCAGCTGCCTATGCGGCCTCTTCCCTCGGCTCAATGGCATCAGTCACTTCTTCCCTAGCCCCACCATGTCCTCCTGAGGAGTCCCCCGAACTGTTTGACCACAGTGTGGGGTACATGCTCCAGGAGGATGCCCAGCGTTTTGAAGGCTGCAATGATGGTACCCAGCTAGAGGAAGGCAGTAATGTGAACCCAGAGCGAGGGGGTTCCCAAGAAGGACAGCAATCTGGCAGTCATGTTCTCCCAGCTGCAGCATACTGCCAGCTTTGCTCCAGGAGGAGGCACATCTCCAATGAGGCAGGATGCACTCCAAGGGCCAGCTTAAGGGCAGCACATGACTGCATCACACCACAGAGCTCCGCATGTGTAGGGCGCTACTATCTCTGCGCGTTATTCCAAAAGTTCTTTGTTGTGGGCCTTTTTTGTGACGAGTGCATCAGATTGCACCACTGCTATTTGCAACATATGTCTCAAGCGTATCTCGCATGGCCAAAACATCACCCGCTTGGGCACCACGTGCTTGACCAGACATATGTCGACTTGCCATGCAGTTCGTTGGCAAGCGTACCTAAAAGACCCACACCAAAGAACAAAGCGGACCTCTCCTTGCTGCTCATCAGCTGGGATCTCCAACCCCACTATACCTTCAGTCCTCTCTGAAACCTGCAATGAGAGGAATGAAGGTGTAGAATTAGGTGTGTCACAGCCAAGTACTTGCGGACAATCTGCTATCGGTACACCGACGTAAGATTGTACCAGGCAAATTTCCCTGCCCCAGCTGCTGCACCACTGAAAGAAGTTCGCTACCAGCCATCCACATGCCCAGCGTTTGAATGCTAGCTTGGCTAAATTGCTAGCACTTTAACTGCTGCCTTTTCAGTTGGTAGACTCTGCCCCCTTCCGTGAGTTTGTGAAATGTGCGGTTTCTCAGTGGCAGGTTCCCAAACACCACTTTTTCTCATGGAAGGCGATTACGGTTCTATACTGGCATGTGGAAGGCAATGTCTTGGCCTCGTTGGACAGGGAGGTCAGCGGTAAGGTGCATATTATTGCTGTCTCATGGTCTAGCAGGCATGGACAGGGACGTTACCTATCTTTCACCGCGGACTGGATGACTCTTCAGGCAGCTGGGAAGGATGCAGCACAGGGTGCAGTAGTGTTGGATGTTGTTCCGCCACCACGCCTCCAAAATTCTACTAGTGGTGATTCTGCCACACCTCTCTCCTCTACCCCCTCATCTTCTTCTTCCTCCATGGCCTCTTCCTGTGCTGATTTGTCCTCGGAACCAGCGGTGCTCCATAGGCGTTCAAGGGGCTACGCAAGCGCGTAGGCAAAAAAAAAGCCACGCGGTGCTTGAGCTGGTGTGCTTGTTGGACAGGAGCCATGCTGGGGCAGAGATTCTGTCAGCTCTGCAGGGGCAGGTTCAGAGGTGGTTGACGCCACACCAGCTTAAGGCAGGTATGGTGGTTTGCGACAATGGCACCAACCTCCTCTCCACCCTCCAACAGGAACAACTGACCCATGTGCCCTGTTTGGCTCATGTCCTTAACTTGGTGGTGCAGCGGTTCTTGGGCAGGTACTTGGGCTTACAGGATGTCCTGAGGCAGGCCAGGAAAGTCTGTGTGCATTTCCACATGTCATATAATGCCAGTGCTCGGCTGGCTGACCTCCAAAAGGAATTTAACCTGCCAAAGAACTGCCCAATCTGTGACATGCCCACCAGGTGGAACTCAATGTTGGCCAAGCTGCAGCGGCTGCACACGCAGCAGAGGGCCATCAATGAGTACCTATACAACTATGGCACCAGGACAGGGTCAGGTTTTTGTTTTTTTCCCCACGCCAGTGAGCTATGATCAGGGATGCATGTCCTGTCACCATTTGAGGAGGCCACGAGGATGGTGAGCAGTGACAGTGCATGCATCAGTGACACTGTCCCTCTTGTCCACCTGTTGGAGCACACGCTGCGTGGAAAAATGGACAGGGCACTTGAGGCAGAGGGAGGAAGAGGAGGACTTCCTTACCTCTCAAGGCCCCCTTTATCCAGACAGTGTTCTTGCGTGCCCACCGATCACACAGGAAGAGTAGGAGGAGGATTAGCATGGAGGTGGAGCCTGGCGCTCAGCATCAGCAGCAGTTTTCAACGGATCATTTACAGTCCGAAGAAACTCATGGACTTGTACGTGGCTGGGAGGAGGTGGCTGCAGATCATGTCGTCCTTAGTGACCAAGAGGACTCTGGACCGCATGCCTCAGCAAACCTACGCTGCATGGCCTCCCTGATCCTGCAAAGCCTGCGGAAGGATCCTCGTATTCATGGTATCAAGGGGAGGGATGATTACTGCCTGGCAACCCTCCTTGATCCACGTTACAAGGGTAAGGTTGCGGACCTTATCTTGCCGTCACAGAGGGAGCAGAGGATGAAACATCTTCGGGAGGCCTTGCAGAAAGGTTTGTGCAAGGCGTTCCCAGAGCCTGGGAGGTTACAATTTCCTGGTCCTCCTAGACAACGTGTTGCTGAGGCTTTGGTCAGTCGCAGAAGGAGTGGTGGAGACCTATGCGTTCATACAATATTTTAGTCCCCAGCCCCAAGGTCTGATCGGTTCCAGCAACCCTCGCCAGCGTCTGATTCACATGGTGCAGGGTTACCTAGGGGCAAGATAAGACTTGGACACCTTTTCCACCGAAAATCCTCTGGGTTACTGGGTCTTGAGGATGGATCACTGGCCAGAGCTTGCACAGTATGCAATTGAGGTACTGGCCTGTCCTGCATCCATCGTTCTTTTGGAATGCACATTCAGTGCTGCTGGAGGCTTTGTAACCGATCACAGGGTGCGCCTGTCCACCAAATCGGTCGATCGACTGACCTTCATAAAAATGAATCAGTCTTGGATCACCAGCTACCAAGCACCTCATGCTGATGTAACCAAATGATTTTTTTTTTAATGTGCGATCCCTTCAAGACTTCCTATGCTGATGCTGAGTGACTATCCTGTTATGCTGAGTCACAATCCTCTTCCTCCTCAATTTTCATGATGATAGCTTGTAAGAACATTTTTGGTTCTGGGCACCGCGACCAGTGGCCAAGGCCCAATTTTTCTGCCCCTGTTTAACAGGGGCGTGTAATTACAATTTTTGATGCATTACTTTGCAGCAGGGCTCATTCCTGCGCTCCAACTATAGTATCTGTGAGGGGTTGCAGTGTTGTGGCACCAGCACCAGTGCCCAAGGCCCAATTTTTCAGCCCCTGTTTAACAGGGATGCATAATTACAATTTTTGATGCAATACTTTGCAGCAGGGCTCATTCCTGCGCTCCAACTATAGTATCTGTGAGGGGTTGTAGTGTTGTGGCAATTTTTCTGTCCCTGTTTAACAGGGGCGTGTAATTACAATATTTTATGCAATACTTTGCAGCAGGGCTCATTCCTGCGCTCCAACTAGAGTATCTGTGAGGGGTTGCAGTATTGTGGCACCAGCACCAGTGCCCAAGGCCCAATTTTTCTGCGCCTGTTCAACAGGGACATGTAGTTACAATTCTTGATCTAATATTTCACAGCAGGGCCCATTCCTGCGCCCACCAAGAGTAACTGTGAGGGCTTACAGTGTTGTGGCAACACCACCACCACCACCACCAAAGGCCCAATTTTTCTGCTCCTGTTCAACAGGTGCATGTAATTACAATTCTTGATATAATATTTCACAGCAGGGCCCGTTCCTGCACCCACCAAGAGTAACTGTGAGGGCTTAAAGTGTTGTTGCAACACCAACACCTAAGGCCCCAATTTCTGCAAAGTATATAGGGCAGGCCCCTACTTTCAAACATCCAACTTACAAATGACTCCTACTTGCAAACAGAAGGAGACAACAGGAAGTGAGTTGAAATCTACCCCTAGGAAGGGAAATTCTCTCCTGTAAGAGTTAGTATGGGAAAAACGTGTATCCTCTTCACTGATGCTTTATCACCAATCCTTGTTTCACTAAAAACCCCAAATTTTCAAAAAACATTTGTCATTGGAACAGAAAGTGAAATCTTCTGAAGAGGTGCTCAGACAGCAAAACAAATGTTACAGGGGTGATAACCCTTCCCTATGTTTTCCAAAAAGCTTAAAAATAGATTTTTTGGCTGGAGCTACACTTTAAAAATGTACCAGTTCAGAATTACAAACAGATTCTACTTAACAACAAACCTACAGTCCCTGTCTTGTTTGCACCGCCTGTATACTGCTGTTCGGAGTATATAGGGCCTGGGGGCCCCACGCCTTTCCTTTTTTTAATTTGGGTGCGGGGTTCCCCTTAATATCCATACAAGACCCAAAGGGCCTGGTAATGGACTGGGGGGTGGGGGATATCCATGCCGTTTGTCTCACTGATTTTCATCCGTATTGCCGGGACCCGACATTACATTAAAGCCGCAAGCAGTTTTAAATGACTTTTATTCCTTTAAAAATGTTGTTTTCTGCAGGGACTGTTCTAAGCACGGGAAACATGCGCCACTTTACAGGCATACTATAGACACCCCCCAGGTATGATATTTAAAGGAATATTTCACTTTTTTTTCACTTTAAGCATCATTAAAATCACTGCTCCCGAAAAAACGTCTGTTTTTGAAACTTTTTTTTGCATTGATACATGTCCCCTGTGGCAGGACCCAGGTCCCCAAAGCACTTTTGATTTTGAACATTCGAGTCCCATAGACTTGGGATTCTAAAGTTTGCGCGAACTTTCGGTCCATAAACAGGTTCTGGTGCGAACTGAACCGGGGGGTGTTTGGCTCATCCCTATTGTACACCCATCGTACCATAACAACATGCCTAAATTATGAAGTAAACACACAACAAGAATTGTGGAAAAGTGTAGGCTGTGACCCTCTTTATTGGGTTTAAATCTATTTTAATTATGACATGAACTTTAACTTTTAATACCAAACAGAACCACTGTTAACCATTAAAAGGCCAAGAAGCTTAGCCACTAAGACCCAAGCCACAATATGTTATACCAACAAATAACAGCTTACAAACCCACAAAGTGGGTGACATTACCCCAAAAGATGGACTTTTAATACCAACCAGAACCGCTGTTAACCATTAACAGGCCAATGTGCTTAGTCACTAAGACTCAAGCAGCAATATCTTATACCAAACAAATAAAAAAACAGCAAAGCGGCTTTGGAGAGGTATGTACTTACTGATCGTCTCTATAAAGAATAGAATTTATTTATAAAACAAATGGGAGATAGGGTGACAATCCCATAGGGCCACTTCTCTATCTTTTTCTTTCATGGCCTTACCAGTTCTTAGCCATAACAAGCCTCACTTGGAGCAAAATGATCCACAATTTCTCTTACTTGTTCCCACATAACAAACTATTTCTTCCACATGTCCACACATACTTGTTTAATAAAGCAGAGCTCCACTCAAAAGGGGAAGCTCTGATTGTCTGCCTCCTCCCCCCTCCGCTGCCACATATGGCACCTTTTGGGGGGGAGCTGGTACCTGTTTTTAAAAGGTACCTGCTCCCACTTCTGGGTGAGTTCACAGCGGAAAACTCAGCTGGAAGTTCGCCCCCCCCCACCGCCGGGCCATTCACAGTGAGGACACCGTTGGATTCGTGGACGGGTAAGTGTCCTAAGATAAAAAGTCAGCAGCTACAGTATTTGTAGCTGCTGACTTTTATTTTTTTCTGAAGGAGCCTTTGAGCTCCTCTTTAACTCAAGGTTGGAGGAGCTGAGGGGAACAAGAAAACTATCAGGCCTTTACCTTGACTGATATTCAAAATTTCCCAATTTATTCCCCACAGAGCACTGTATACAGGGTAATTTCACAGTAAACAGCGAAATGACAATTTGAATGCAAACTCTTTCTGTTTTTATGTCATAAAAAGGTTACACAATAACTATTTGCATTAGCATTACCACTGGTCTCTCAGGAATTTATTCTGCAGACCAGGCACAAGGTCAAGATGCTATTTGGTCCTGTTGTTAAGCCAAATTAAACATAGTGTGCTGACAGCATTTTTAAGAAAATATATTTTAATATTGTGCTAAATTAAAGAAGTTCTCTTCTTTGGCCCCAAGGGCTAAAATCATAATATACTTGAAATTCTTTTTATCTATTTATTGAGTGACGTCTTATAACAGTCAGGGTCACTTGTCAGTTCCCTTTCACATTCCTTAAAAATACAGCAACACACCAGAAGCACAAAGTCACTCAACGAAGCTGAAAATATCCCTGCGTATTTCTGCACCAAATGCAACAAAACAACAATGATCAATGCTCAGATCAATTAAAATTAGCAAAAAGGGGAAAGGTACAAATAGACAGGTGCACACAGAGCAATACAAACGTTCCCATCATACTTTCCAGCTTTGCATCTTAGCCTCTTTATGCTAGTTTTAAAATGACCTAAGCAATTGCATTGTTGCTTTGCCTGATTTGGTGCAGAAATGCACTGGGGTTATAAGCTGCCATTGAGCAATGATAGGCTTCTGGTGTATGCTGTAGTGGAGCCTTAACAAGTTACTAAGCCCAGGATCCTGCATTCACTATATCTGGTCTTACACAGTACACAGAACACGGCAATGCAATTATTTTAGTAAATTTAAGCTGCTAAATACAGTACCTTTTCTCATCAGCAGTATATAGCAGTCTTATGACTTTTATCAGTGTCTGGCTGAGCACTGGTTAAAGCTTGTAGGAGGAGTTTTCATGATTCTCTGACTGTCCTATGAGGCTGCATGACCCTTGAACCTCTGTCTGGACAGTGCTGATAGGCCTTGAACTGATCACATGCACCCTTCTCCCCAAAAAAAGAAAAAACTCTCTAGCTAAACACACTAAACTGAGCATGTTCTGCAAGGCTCTGCACTATCAGGGGATGGATTGTGGACTGTGGAAGAAGGGGTAGATGAGAGAAGACAGGATCAAACAGTCTTTTTACGCAATGTAACCCATAGATTGATTTTACAATTGTGGGTTTAGTAGTGCTTTGAGGGCATTTTACACTTTCAAATATTTTTGTTGTTTAAACTAGGTATTAGTGTGGTTATATTCTCTGTGTTTGTTTGCCTTACCTTGTAATGATGGCCTCACATATTGTGGCTGTAGTTTGTAGTGTCATAACTGATCAATTCCCCTATGTCCACATATTTATTCACCTAGCTTGTCTCTAGGGACAGGCAACTTCTTGTTTTGGGCCATACAGTGTTGTCTGGTAAAAGACGTCAATGTCACAAGGTTCTGATGTCCAGTATCATGCTACCCATGCCTAAGTTCCCCGGAAGTCCGGTGGTACCCCGGGGGCAGTGAACTGATACAGCAAATTGGTAATCTTATTAGTGGCAGCTATGTTGAGTTATTAACAGTAGATGGAGGAGGAGCAGTCCAGTAGATATTCCACTAGAATAGGGGACATCACATGGTGGTGAGGCAATCGCATTATGGTTATAAAAGTCATTTCTTGACCTATACATGGCTACTGCCTAAACTACCTTTATGATTTATATGAACTGCAGCTGCTTACTTGCCCTCAGCTTACAATCAACTAATTTTGTTATCAGTACATGCTTGCTGGCTTGATGGGGAATATACCCTATTACTAACACAGCCTACTTAGATGATGCTTTAGGACAACAGTAATGCTGTAATGCCTGCATCATTTAAAGCTAGATGACCAGTCGGTGGACTTTATTCGTTACCCATTCTATTACTATCAGGGCTTTTTTTCTCAGAGAATAGGTGCAGGAACCCCTTTCTGAGTCACCCCTTTTCTCCGCCTCTACCCACCTCCGAGCACCCTCTACCTACCTCCCATTACTGCCCTTTTAGAGAATACAGAACCAAGTATCATTTTGTTGTGATAAGTAATTTGTATGGAATTTGTTAATGATAACAAGAAAAGCAGTAACATAGATCCCCTGTAACCAATAACAATAAAGCCCCCTCTAGCAACAATAGATCCCCCATTAACAATGGGCCACCCGAAACAAAATCCCCTGGCAGCAACAGCAGATCTCCTCACAGCCAGCATCAATAGACTCTCCAGCAGCCAGCAACAATAGTCCCCTCCCTCAACAGTAGATCTCTCCCAGCCATAACTGACCCCTCAGCGATATAAGACCCGTCCCCAGCAACAATAGGTCCCCCACCAGTAAGAATAGACCCCTCTGCAAAAGATCCCCTCCAGGTAGAATAGATCCCTCAGCAGTCAGCATCAATAGACCCTGCAGTACACCCCAGCACCCCTTACCATTACATACAGTCAGTGCTGGAGGTGCCGGAATTGCGTTCCCCCGCATTCCCGCTGAAAAAAGCCCTGATTACTACCCATCTATTATTATGGATGCAAGTATAATTACATTTTGGAGGCTCAACTAAGGGTAGCCAAATGATAACCTGTAAGGGAAAGGATTCTTTCTGCTTAACGGAAAGTAATCTATAAATGAAGATATTTATGTAACCAGACTAATGTTTGCATTCTATGGCGGCAAGATACTTGAACATTGGTCAACATAAATCTAAGGAAGTACATTTTCTACTTGTATTTTGAGGAAGGGACACTGTGATTAACTTGTGGCAACTTTACACATTTTGTGTGGTAATATTAAGCTGGGTTTCCAGCATCAGGTTGCCTGTTATATTTGCAGTGGATTAATGTGTTTAAAGACAACATTGTCTTTCTTTTAAAAGGTTATGGTGAAGGGACCTTTCCCCTTTTTTTTCATTTGTATTTTTGTGAATTTATATACATTTTCTATGTGCCAATAAAGTTTTACATTTTTGTAAACAATTTTCTAATTTAATTTTGGTTGGATAAAAGCCATTTTGAAGTATATTTCATTTTATTTTTGTATATGGTATGCCTGATTGTCTTTGCCGCACCTGAAGGAAGAGTTAGCATCCAACCTTCTCTAGAAGCCCCTATTTTGCGATTTTTAAAAATGTAATCCTTAGGCACACAGTGCATACCTTGCCATTTCCTCTGTGTCGCATCACCAATGTGGAAGTGTTAATTTGAAGAAACAAACTTGTCACTTCTAGTAAGTGAGGTCTGTTAATTGCTCTGCCTGTTTATGTCTGTTTCAGGTCTAATTACTGCTGTCATCTGCAGATCACTAGACTGAGCGACGCAAGGATTGTGGGATATATAGTTTATGCACAGGAAATATTAATTCTCAGAATACAGACACAGGTCATGCATTAATCTGTGCAGTTCCATGCAGCATGCCTCATGTTTGAGCACAAACAGAAACTTCTGGCACAGGAATATGAAGATTTAATTTGCTATAGGCTGTGTATATAGGGCAGTGATGGCGAACCTTGGCACCCCAGATGTTTTAGAACTACATTTCCCATGATGCTCATGCACTCTGCAGTGTAGTGGAGCATCATGGGAAATGTAGTTCCAAAACATCTGGGGTGCCAAGGTTCGCCATCACTGATATAGGGCAACAAACAACACCATGACACTTACCATCTTAACATCTTGCAGGTGCAGGTAGGAAGATTTATAATGCATATAAAGAAGCCTTAAAGCCTGTGTTCTGCTCTCATATTATACATTCCTATAAATGCCCCATAGTTGGGAGTTAGGGTTAAGTTGAGTTAGGGACTGCACTTACAGAGGTGCCTTCACACCGCAGTGGGGATTTATATTTATTTGAAAATATATGCAGAAAAAATCTTTTTATAACCTGATTAGCTGAAACTTTTTTTTTTTTAACTGACTAATTGGATACACTGCTGGGGAACATTGCTATAGCTTTATTGAGAAGCCCCCTCAAAGTGCTGTTTCTGAGAATAAGGCTCACTTTTATTTATCACAAGGTTGAGTGGCATTTTTACTGCCCTCAACTCCTCCCCCTTAAGCCGCAAAGGCAGTGGAAGGGGTGTACATATGTCACTACTGCAATGATGCGCATAGTGTTGCAGCAAAAAATATGCTTACTGTCATGTTCAGCAGATAGTACTGGCCGCTGAATGTGACTCATTCAACTGAATTGGGCCACCCCACACCCTGCAACAGGCTGCATACTCAGATAAGGGTCTGTTATGGATTTTAGGGACCACCATGCTTTTTTTGCATAAGGTATCCCCTAAAAATCCATATCAGACCCCAATGTTTTTTTTTGTGTGTGGGAGTCCTACCATAACTACTAAGGATTAGCTTCATGTTCGAACCGAACACATGTTCGACTCGAACATTGCCTGTTCGGTCATTCGCCGAATTCCGAATGATATGGGCCGTTTGCGCCAAATTTGAGTGGCGCGTCACGGCCCATAATTCACTGCAGCATCGCAGTGCATTGCTGGCTGATGATTGGCCAAGCATGCACTATGACCCACATGCTTGGCCAATCACAGTGCCGTCTGTACAGAGAGACGTAATTGGCCAAAGCCAGGGTGGCTTTGGCCAATTATGGCTCGGGTTGTTTAGTATACGCCCCACACTATATAAGGCCGCCTACACGGCGGCCCTGTGTAGTGTGTTCCGGCTTTGAGAGAGAGATAGATAGACAGAGAGACAGTATCATTTGATTTAAGTTAGATAGAGTAGGCAGGCGAGTCAGTTAGCTGCACTTACAGTGTATTGTGTGTGTGTATATATATATACATACATACATCCTAGGTGTGGTACATATACATATATATATATATATATATATATATATATATATATACACTGTATTCAGTTTAGCTAGATCTGTTCCTGTTATTCTCTTCCTACTACTGACAGGCAGGCAGGTGTTTTTACAGTATTTACAGCTACCTGAAGAAAATTGCTGGTGTTCTTCTGATCCTATTAGTCCTATTAGCTACAGTATTTACAGTTAGTGTAGTGCGTCCTCTGCACAGTGTGCACCTAAAGCTACCTGAAGAAAATTAGTGTTCTTCTGATCCTATTAGTACAGTACTGCAGGCAGCTGCAGTATTTACAAGTTAGTGTAGTGCGTCCTCTGCACAGTGTGCCCCTAAAGCTACCTGAAGAAAATTAGTGGTGTTCTTCTGATCCTATTAGTACAGTACCGCAGGCAGCTGCAATATTTACAATTTAGTGTAGTGCATCCCCTGCACAGTGTGCACCTAAAGCTACCTGAGGAAAATTAATGGTGTTCTTCTAATCTTATTAATACCACAGGCAGGCAGCTACAGTATTTACAGTTAGTCTAGTGCGTCCTCTGCACAGTGTGCACCTTAAGCTACCTGGAGACAATTGCTGTTGTTCTGCTCCTATTAATACCACAGGCAGGCAGCTACAGTATTTACAGTTAGTGCACTGTGTCCTCTGCACAGTGTGCCCCTAAAGCTATGTGGAGACAATTGCTGTTTTTCTGCTCCTATTAATACCACAGGCAGGCAGCTACATTATTTACAGTTAGTGTACTGTGTCCTCTGCACAGTGTGCACCTAAAGCTACCTGAAGAAAATTAGTGGTGTTCTTCTGATCCTATTAATACCACAGGCAGGCAGCTACAGCATTTACAGTTAGTGTAGTGCGTCCTCTGCACAGTGTGCACCTAAAGCTACCTGGAGACAATTGCTGTTGTTCTGCTCCTATTAATACCACAGGCAGGCAGCTACAGTATTTACAGTTAGTGCACTGTCCTCTGCACAGTGTGCACCTAAAGCTACCTAAAGAAAATTAGTGGTGTTCTTCTGATCCTATTAATACCACAGGCAGGCAGCTACAGTATTTACAGTTAGTGTACTGCGTCCTCTGCACAGTGTGCACCTAAATCTACCTGAAGAAAATTAGTGGTGTTCTTCTGATCCTATTAATACCACAGGCAGGGAGCTTACAGCATTTACAGTTAGTGTAGTGCATCCTCTGCACAGTGTGCATCTAAAGCTACCTGAAGAAAATTAGTATTGTTGTTCTGCTCCTATTACTACCACAGGCAGGCAGCTACAGTATTTACAGTTAGTGTACTGTGTCCTCTGCACCGTGTGCACCTAAAGCTACCTGAAGAAAATTAGTAGTGTTCTTCTGATCCTATTAATACCACAGGCAGGCAGCTACAGCATTTACAGTTAGTGCACTGCATCCTCTGCACAGTGTGCACCTAAAGCTACCTGGAGACAATTGCTGTTGTTCTGCTCCTATTAATACCATAGGCAGGCAGCTACAGTATTTACAGTTAGTGTACTGTGTCCTCTGCACAGTGTGCACCTAAAGCTACCTGAAGAAAATTAGTGGTGTTCTTCTGATCCTATTAATACCACAGGCAGGCAGCGACAGCATTTACAGTTAGTGTACTGCATTCTCTGCACAGTGTGCATCTAAAGCTACCTGGAGACAATTACTGTTATTCTGCTCCTATTAATACCACAGGCAGGCAGCTACAGTATTTACAGTTAGTGTACCGTGGCCTCTTCCCTCGGCTCAATTGCTTCAGTCACTCCTTCCCTAGCCCCACAATGTCCTCTTGAGGAGTCCCCCGAACTGTTTGACCACAGTGTTGGGTACATGCTCCAGGAGGAAGCCCAGCGTTCTGAAGGCTCTGATGATGGTACCCAGCTAGAGGAAGGCAGTAACGTGAGCCCAGAGCGAGGGGGTGCCCAAGAAGGACAGCAATCTGGCAGTCATGTTCCCCCAGCTGCAGCATACTGCCAGGTTTGCTCCAGTGATGAGGAGGGAGGGGATGATGAGGTCACTGACTCCACGTGGGTGCCTGATAGGAGAGAGAAGGAGGCACATCACCAATGAGGCAGGATGCCCTCCAGGGGCCAGCTTAAGGGCTGCTGTCTCTGCGCGTTATTCCAAAAGTCCTTTGGTGTGGGCCTTTTTTGAGGACCTCTCCTTGCTCCTCATAAGCTGGGATCTCCAACCCCACTATACCTTCAGTCCTCTGTGAGACCTGCACTGAGAGGAATGAAGGTGTAGAATTAGGTGTGTCACAGCCAAGTTGGGGGCAATCTGCTATCGGTACACCAACGTCAGATTGTACCAGGCAAATTTCCCTGCCCCAGCTGCTGCACCACCGAAAGAAGTTCACTCCCAGCCATCCACATGCCCAGCGGTTGAATGCTAGCTTGGCTAAATTGCTAGCACTTCAACTGCTGCCTTTTCAGTTGGTAGACTCTGCCCCCTTCCGTGAGTTCGTGAAATGTGCGGTTCCTCAGTGGCAGGTTCCCAAACGCCACTTTTTTTCACGGAAGGCGATTCTGGCTCTCTACCGGCATGTGGAAGGCAATGTCTTGGCCTCGCTGGACAGGGCGGTCAGCGGTAAGGTGCATATTACCGCTGACTCATGGTCCAGCAGGCATGGACAGGAACATTACCTATCTTTCAGCGCGCACTGGGTGACTCTTCTGGCAGCTGGGAAGGATGCAGGACAGGGTGCAGTAGTGTTGGAGGTTATTCTGCCACCACGCCTCCGACATACTACTAGTGGTGATTCTGCCACACCTCTCTCCTCCACCCCCTCCTCTTCTTCTTCCTCCATGGCCTCTTCCTGTGCTGATTTGACTTCAGAACCAGAGGTACTCCATAGGCGTTCAAGGGGCTACGCAAGTACGCAGGCCAAAAGGTGCCATGTGGTGCTTGAGCTGGAGTGCTTGGGGGACAGGAGCCACACTGGAGCAGAGATTCTGTCAGCTCTGCAGGGGCAGGTTCAGAGGTGGTTGACACCATGCCAGCTTAAGGCAGGTATGGTGGTTTGCAACAATGGCACCAACCTCCTCTCTGCCCTCCGACAGGGACAACTGACCCATGTGCCCTGTTTGGCTCACGTCCTTAACTTGGTGGTGCAGTGGTTCTTGGGCAGGTACCAGGGCTTCCAGAATGTCCTGAGGCAGGCCAGGAAAGTCTGTGTGCGTTTCCGCAGGTCATATAATGCCAGTGCTCGGCTGGCTGACCTCCAAAAGGAATTTAACCTGCCCAAGAACCGCCTAATCTGTGACATGCCCACCAGGTGGAACTCAAGTTGGCCATGGTGCAGTGGCTGCACACACAGCAGAGGACCATTTGAGGAGGCCACAAGGATGGTGAGCAGTGACAGTGCATGCATCAGTGACACTGTCCCCCTTGTACACCTGTTGGAGCACACACTGCATGAAATAATGGACAGGGCACTTGAGGCAGAACAGAGGCAGGAAGAGGAGGACTTCCTTAGCTCTCAAGGCCCCCTTTATCCAGACAGTGTTCCTGCGTGCCCGCCGGTCGCACAGGAAGAGGACAAGGAGGAGGAGGAGGAAGAGGAGGATTGTGTCAGCATGGAGGTGAAGCCTGGCACTCAGCATCAGCAGCAGTCTTTAAGGGATCAGTCTTTAAGGGAAAATTCCCAAGAAACCCATGGACTTGTACGTGGCTGGGAGGAGGTAGCTGCGGATCATGTCGTCCTTAGTGACCCAGAGGACTCTGGACCGATCCACGTTACAAGGGTAAGGTTGCAGACCTTATCTTGCCTTTGCAGAGGGAGCAGAGGATGAAACATCTTCGGGAGGCCTTGCAGAAAGGTCTGTGCAACGTTTTCCCAGAGACTGGGAGGTTACAAACTCCTGTTCCTGGACAACATGTTGCTGAGACTTCGGTCAGTCAAAGAAGGAGCGGTGGAGAAGGTGGCCGTCTGACCGATGCGTTCAGACAATTTTTTAGTCTGCAGCCCGAAGATATGATCGGTTCCAGCAACCATCGCCAGCGTCTGTTTTACATGGTGCAGGAATACCTAGGGGCAAGATCTGACTTAGACACCTTTCCCACCGAAAATCCTCTGGGTTACTGGGTCTTGAGGATGGATCACTGGCCATAGCTTGTACAGTATGCAATTGGGCTACTGGCCTGTCCTGCATCCAGAATTCTTTCGGAACGCACATTCAGTGCTGCTGGAGGTTTTGTAACCGATCACAGGGTGCGCCTGTCCACCGACTCGGTCGATCGACTGACCTTCGTTGCTGCACTCAACTAGAGTATTTGTGAGGGGTTGCAGTGTTGTGGAACCAGCACCAGTGCCTAAGGCCCAATTTTTCAGCCCCTGTTTAACAGGGGCGTGTAATTACAATTTTTTATGAAATACTTTGCAGCAGGGCTTGTTCCTGCGCTCCAACTAGAGTATCTGTGAGGGATTGCAGTGTTGTGGCAGAGACTGGCAGTGTTGAGCATATTGAGGTTCAGCAGGTGAGTGAACTGGCCATTTAGTTTACCCTTTCAGCAAACTGTGAACATATTAGAACTTATAAGTTTGGGTCAAACGCTACATGGCCACACACACTGAAATCTCATCCTTAGAGGTATATCAATTGCATGGGAAACGGTTTGGATACGCTTTGCACCTCTCTAGTCTGTTTGTTCTTCTACCTTTTCAAAAAGGCATCAAAAGTTATTTTTCACCTGTAGATCAAAGTGACAGTCTTATGCCCCGTACACACGGTTGGACATTGATCGGACATTCCGACAACATAATCCTAGGATTTTTTCCGACGGATGTTGGCTCAAACTTGTTTTGCGTACACACGGTCGCACAAAGTTGTCGGAATTTCCAATCGCCAAGAACGCGGTGACGTAAACCACGTACGACGAGACTAGAAAAGGCCAGTTCAGAACTAAACGGGGCACCCTTTGGGCTCCTTTTGCTAATCTCGTGTTAGTAAAAGTTTGGTGAGAGACGATTCGCGCTTTTTCAGACTCGTGGTTTTCAGACCATTTTCTGCTGTTCAGTTTGTGCTTGTGGGTTTGTATCTGCTCTTCAGTGCATGCAGCGAGTACCATTGACTTGTCAGTGTGTTCTTGTTCGTTCGTTACTGTTTTTCAGGTCACTCTTCACAGGCCTTGCTGTTCTTCAGTGCGTTCTGTTACTTCGTTCTGAGCAGCCGACCGTTTTCTAGCCATGTTGCGTATACGTACTCCTTGTAGAGTTCGTGCTGTGCGGGGGCTTGGTGTTGGGGTCCTGACCTTGACACAAGTCCAGTCCATGAACAGGGTGGGGAGGAGTTCATGGACCAAGAATTGGTTGCTTCAGCGTGACCAGTTCTGTCATATGCCTTTGCTCCGTGAGATCCATGAGAATAATCCTGATGATTTCAGGAACTTTCTACGGATGACAGACTCCGTATTTCACCGTTTGTTGGCTTTGCTGACCCCCTATATCAGCAGGCAGGATACCTGCATGAGGCAAGCCATCACTCCGGAGCAGAGGCTCGTCGCCACCCCGCGGTACTTGGCAACAGGGAGAAGCCTGCAGGACTTGAAGTTCTCGACAGGCATCTCCCCCCAGGCTCTGGGGATCATTATCCCAGAGACCTGTTCTGCCATCATACAGGTCCTGCAGAAGGAGTATATTAAGGTAAGATTTTTATCCTTTAATATCACATTTTATTGTATATAATGTTTGCTAATATATTGTATTTCTTTCCTCATTCCCTAATTACCAATTATACACTGGAATATGCTGTAAATGTCCCCTTTGTTCTCATGCATACTGGATTTTTATGTATTTTTTTTTTTTGGTCCTTCATACTTATTTGCCTTCACTTACCTCCCCAGCATGGTCTCCTGCCCCTATATTCACCTCATGTAGTCACTTAACAATGTATTTTATCAGCTCCATGGTAGTGCTTTACCCCAAACACCCCCTAAAATGTTTTTAAATGTGATTTGTGCTTTAAATTCAGGCAGAGTGCCAGAGGCTTTTTTTGGGGGGGTCCCCAAATCATTTGGAACCCCTCCCCCAACTGCTAAGTCAGCTGATACTAATTCTCTGTCTATCCTCAATCATCTATCTGCTGACTTTGCCAAACCCATACACACTATACCCCTCTCTTGTGTGGTCAGATTTATGGATGAATTCCCCAAAGCATGTAGTGCAAGGGCCTGCCTGTATGCTTTCAAATGGTACTGTTTCAAGTTTTTGTATCCTATTATTATCTTGATAGGTAATAGCAGAATGTCCAAATGTGCTCAAATGTGTACAGTGTGTATTTATATCTTTGTATTATGACACTTCTTACCTGTCCAGTGGGCTGCCAATACTGTAACTAAGGAGGGGCTGTTTCAACTAATACACATTATTTAGGCATTCATCTCTCAATGAAGTGGAGAGGGTTACCTGTCCAAGAGCTCCCCCCCCTATAATGTTAGAAATGGCCCATGAGAAGGGGGGGGAGGGGGAATATGATAGGTGTACCTTATACTTTGGTCTTTAAAAATTCCCATAAATCAATGTTATCTTGATGTTGGTCAAGAATGTTTGTGTCTAATCTGCTTTCCATGTTTATGTGCAAAAAGCCACATTTTTTTTGTTTTCCTCAACAGTTTCCTTCCATGCCACAGGAATGGCAGACTGTGGCCTCCCACTTTGCCCAGCGGTGGGACTTTCCTAGCTGCGGAGGGGCAATTGATGGGAAACATGTCCACATCATCCCACCACCCAACTCAGGGTCGTACTATTATAATTATAAGGGGTTCAATAGTATTGTGATGTTGGCGGTGGTGTCGGCTACTTATGAGTTCCTGTATGTGGACGTGGGGAAGAATGGCCGGATGTCCGATGGTGGAGTCATCGCTCAGACCGAGCTCTACAGGCATCTCCAGAATGGCAGCTTGGACTTGTCACCTCCAGAAGACAATGTGGAAGGACTCCCATTCGTCTTCATTGCAGATGAAGCCTTTGCGCTGGGGGACCATCTTATGCGGCCATTCCCGATGAGGACCCTCACCTCAGACCAGAGGGTTTTTAATTACCGGCTGGCCAGAGCCAGAAGAGTGGTGGAAAACATGTTTGGAATCATGGCCAGCCGGTTCCGCCTATTTCTTACACCCATACATATGGCGGAGTATAAACTGAATCACATTATCCTGGCGTGCTGTGTTCTACACAACTTTTTACGGCAACATTCTGCCAACGTTGCTGGCTCAGTTGGGCCTGAAGCCGGAATTCAAAATGAACCAACCCTGATGGCGCTTGAAAGTGGCTGTCCTGGCTTGCCCTCCCTGAGTGCCCGTGATGTCCGGCTAAGATACCTTGAATTCTTTGCGGGTAGGGGGGCTATCAATATGCCAGACAATGTGTGAAACCTTTATCAAATAAAAAAAAATTACGCAAATCTTTGGTGACATTTACTGCTTGTGTTTGTTTTAGCTGACCCTGACAGAAATGTGTGGAGTCCTGAAAATGGTGTGATTGTGTAACCTTAAAAAGCACTGTTGGGTGTTATTTACTAAAGGCAAAGACACTTTGCACTACAAGTGCACTTGAAACTGCACTTGTAGTGCAAAGTGGATTTGCCCTTAGGAAATAACCCCCATTGTCACAGAAAGCAGCAATTAGAGCACCACAAAAGTGTTGGAGCGTGGAGACAATAATCCACACATTCTTGATTAACAATCTTTTTAATACCTGCACAATAACATGTGCATTTAGAAAAGGTTTTTAAAACAAACCAACATGTTTGTTGTATAACAATTTTTGGGGTGGCATTAGAAAAAGTAGAAATGTCCATTTAAGATAAAACAGGCATGTTTCAAACCAACAAGAAAGACACAAATCTTGAACTTACAAAGTTCACTTTTGGTAGAACTTGAAGGCAATATCAGACATGAGTATTTAGGAACTGTGTTTGATATTGCGTTCAGATGGGGTGAAGTCACCCCAGGAAAAGCCAAATTTTGAAGATGCACACAAATTTACGAATGTCAACATGTGCTACCTGCCATCACGGGGGATCAAGGGACGTGTTTTGGGGGAGCAACCCCTTCCTCTCAGCTACTTTATTATTGAGGAAGGGGTTGCACCCCCAAAACGCGTCCATTGATCTCCCGTGATGGCAGATAGCACATGTTGACACACTGTGTGCCTCTTCAAAATTTGGCTTTTCTACAATTTGAAAAAAATGTTAAAATTGTAGCACACCATAAAAGAAAGGGATTTGGAGGGGTTTTAAACTCTCCCCAAAACATCAATGATGTTCTTATTTTTTTGAATAACATCATTGATGTTTTTCTTGATGTTTTCCAATGCAACATTACACCCCATGATCTCCCCAATCAGGATCTGTGCACTTTCCGAGGTGAAATGCCCTGGATCCACAACATCACGATCACCTAAAAAGATAGAAACCAAAAAAAAACATGTATTATAACTAGAAAATGCATTTCCTGGGGAAAATGCGTGGGAATGCTGAATAGCTGAATTGCTAAAACGGCCCCCATCAAAACTGCCCCCATCATATTGCCATCAAAACTGCCCCATCAGAATTGCCCCATAAAAATTGTCCCCGTCAAAACTGCCCCATCATATTGCCACCATCAAAACTGCCCCATTATATTGCCACCTATAAAACTGCTCCATTAAAATTGTCCCCATCAAAACTGCCCCATCATATTGCCACCATCAAAACTGCCCCATCAGAATTGCCCCATCAAAACTGCCCCATCATATTGCCACCATCAAAACTGCCCCATCAGAATTGCCCCATCAAAACTGCCCCATCATATTGCCCCATCAAAACTGCCCCATCAGAATTGCCCCATCAAAAGTGCCCCATCAGAATTGCCCTATCAAAACTGCCCCATCATATTGCCACCATCAAAACTGCCCCATCAGAATTGTCCCATCAAAACTGCCCCATCATATTGCCATCATCAAAACTGCCCCATCATAATTGCCCCATCATATTCCTCTATTATAAATCAGTACATGGTGTGTCTGTCCCCTCCACCGGGCTCTGTAATCAGAGCTGAGATGCTCCAGCCACCTCCCCCCCCCCCTGTGTATAACAGAAGCTTTGGTAACCATGGCAACAAAAGCAACATAGTACACTCTGATTAATGGCTAAAATTTCTTGAAATGACCTCTAAACAAAAAGCTTTTTCACAAAAACTGTAAAAGATATCAAACAGAAAAGATATAGCCAGATAGCTGAATATTTTGTGAACATTTTAAAGTTTGTTTGGCGTCTCTAGGTGAAAGTATGAAGGAGCTGAAACTTTTGGGAGCGGAAGAAGATTTTAAGGATCTGAAGCATGCTCCCATTGACTTCAATGTTAAAAAAAAGTGATAAAAAGCTTAATATTTTAAAAAGTATAAATGGTAGAAAAAAAGTTGAAAAAGTCCCATCATCAGCTGAAAGAGACAAACATTTTAATAGTTGAATGGTTTTAATAGCTGAAAGTATGCAGAAGTTACGCAGAGCCAAAAAACATACGGAATAATAAAGAAATAAAAATAAATAAAATCGAATAACAATAGTGGGACTGCTAAAGCATTCCCACTAAATATGCCGGCATCCATCTCTTACCTGAGCCTGTGGTTGCAGACACTCACCTGTTGTGGTGACTAGTTCCACCACGTCTTCCTCCTCCTGCTCTTCTTGTCTTTGGGGGATTTCCCCTTCTTCCAGAGGTGGGGGGTCTCTGGTCTACTTGGATGAGGGGTGTCCTCCGAGTCTTTTCTCCCCTATGTAAAAAAAAAAAATGGTATACTTAGCACACAGATATTTGATGGCAGAACTATAAATATGAAACATTGCTTGGAAGTGGGGTACAATTGTCTATTTTGGTAGAGTTCCAAGATGTAGAATTTTTAGTGTCCTTTGTCAAGCTTCAATACTTTACCTGTTTTGTCCAAGCTTCACAGATGGAGACACCCCTATAGTATACACTGGAGCACCTGTGTGGCCCCCTAATAAAAAGGGTGTTTTTGTGTCCCACACTAGTGCTCCAGTGTCCAGATGTGAAAACTGCAGCTGAGTGTCCTCTTCTTACACAGAATCGAGTTTGCATTTCATTCTAGTAACAAACCCATCCACACAACCAAATTATTTTCATACAAGTAGGCCCTAAAAAATGTGGTCAAATGCATATGGCCAAAACAATAGTGTTTTATAGGCCGAAAGTAAAATGTTTGATACGAACGAATAATGTGCCCATGAACATGAAAGTTGCCATTTTAAACTGTACAACAGTTAAGAAAAGCACATGAAGCAGCACAAACGTAATAAACACAAAAAGAATATGAACACAGCACAACTACTTACTTTTTTGCAGCACTCTCCGGATCTTTCTGTACTGCTCATGTTCTCTTAATTTGAGGTCCGACCACCGCTTTATGAGCTGATCTTTCGATCGTCGTACCCCGAAATTCCGGTGCAGACTCTTGACCACTTTCGCCATTATCTTGGCCTTTCTGACATTGAGGTTGGGGTAAGGTCCATACTTTCCATCATAGTCGGCCCTCTTCAGGATGTCCACCATCTCCAACATCTCCCCAAAGGACATATTTGAGGCCTTAAATCTTCTCCTTCTGAAACCAGACGTTTCCAGCTCCGGGCTTTCCTCCTCCTCCTCCTCGTTGCTGTAATTAGCACGCACCTGCTGTGTCTCCGCCATGTGCTCTTCCCCCACTG
This sequence comes from Aquarana catesbeiana, assembly GCF_042186555.1. Taxonomy (NCBI): domain Eukaryota; kingdom Metazoa; phylum Chordata; class Amphibia; order Anura; family Ranidae; genus Aquarana; species Aquarana catesbeiana. The sequence goes on along the minus strand of NC_133326.1, from coordinate 200,258,304 downwards.
CGCCGAACGAAAAGGGGCAGGGAATAGACTAGAAAGAACGTCAGGGGCGGGCGGAGTTACACACATGCGCAGTGTCTATAAAGCGTAACACGCATGCGTAGTACATATGATCTGTGAGCGGAGAAAGGAGTATCGGAGGCGCCGATCGTGAAAACGAAGTTAAGATTTAAACTTGGGCCTATACTGCTTCCAAATTGAGGCCTATATTGTAACTATATTAGGAGAGTTTCGCCTGACATTAGGGTTTGTCTTGTGTTGTGTCTTGCAGAGAAAATGGATGGCTTCAATGACCACAACTTCCTCCCCCTGTTCATAGACAAATACAGGGAGCTGCCCTGTCTGTGGCAGGTGAGACACCCCCATTACAACAATAAACAAAAGAGGCAGACAGCGCTGGAGAAACTGCTGGAGTTGGTGAAGCCGGTGGTCCCCACGGCAACCATCCCCTATTTAAAAGCCAAAATTGGTGGCCTGAGGAGCACTTATCTTAGAGAGCGCAAGAAGGTCACGGATTCCCAGAGATCCAGAGCTGCAGCAGATGACCACACTGGAGTCAGGGAATCCATCTCCACTCTTCCTTCCACTCTTCCTTCCACCCCAGCTGAGGCTTCTGATGTCCAACCTGGGACTTCCAGCCAGGAAGAAATGGAGGAGCCCAGCTTGAGCCAGGTATAGCATTGTTCTACAGATTTCTGCTAAATAAATAAATGATGTTTAATAGATGTTAGTATTGATCACTAATTGCTGATTTAATAAAGTGTTTGACATATCAATAGACAGTAGTGGGCAAAAATAATTGGGACAAGAATGAAAAATGCTGGGCTCAGAATGATAGTCTGTTATATTTGTTAACATTCAATTTGCAACAGTCATGAGGTGAAAATTGTGTGTGATTGATGAATAAAAAACTAAAACTATGTCCCTTTTTCATACACAGGAAGACCTCAGCCAGGAGGAGGCTGTGGAATGTGGCACACAGGAGGCTGTGGAATGTGGCAGCCAGGAGGAGGTGGGGGTTAGTGGCAGCCAGGAGGAGGCGGGGGTAAGTGGCAGCCAGGAGAAGCCTGGGACCAGTCACAGCCTGACAGAATCGCAGGTTCCTCCCCTCCGCCTTCCATACAAAAGAGCGAGGAAGGCGACTCACATGCAGGATTCAGCACTCAGGCTCATTCAGGAGGCACCTGCGTCCCTCAGAGCCTTCCACACTCCTGAAGAGGCCTTTGCCTGCATGGCTGCCACCAAACTGAAGGGCATGCAGGAGGGCCAACGCCGGCTGTGTGAGGACCTTCTGTATAAAGTCCTAAGTAAGGGGGTGAGTGGGGAACTAACACCCAATACCCACCTGAGTGAGTTGGCCCCTCCTCCTCCTGCTGCCACAACTCCACCACCACAGCCACAGCGTGGAAGGAAGCATGGAAGGAAGACCAGAGAGTGATGACCCTGGGTTCAGTCTGGTCTGACAAAAGATGCAGTCTCTTGTATGACCACAGCCTGGGGACACAGATGTCATCTGCTGCTTTCCGGATCTCTGGGACTTCTGGACCAGACTGCACTCTCTTAGATATGGACTCCTCAGGTCACCAATTTTGCTTGCAAATAGTTGATGTGTGCCCTGGGGGTCAAAGGCTTCACCCATTTCAGCTGTTTCTCCAGCGTTGCCTCCCTCTTTGTTTAGTTGTGAGCCCTTAATAAAGGAATTTTTTGTTCAATTATACTTGCCTATGTGTGTTTTCCTTCAAAAAGGACAGTTTGTTTGTGAGTAGGCAGGTACATTTCAAAAATACAATGTGAAATTAACAAGAGACACCAACACCAAACAATCTCCTACAGATTAAATAATACAAGATATCAATGGTGTTGTGGTAACTTGACACACAAAACACACACAAAAATATTATAGAGTAAAACACAACAAAAACAACAATAAAAACACAGCCTTGAAAAAAAAAAACAAACCCCCAAAAAAATACAAAACCAGCCTGGAATAAAACAAAAAAAAATTAAAAACAACACAAAACAAATTTGGCCAGATGTGAGAAATCTAAATATATTGAGGGAATCACAATAAATAATAAAGAAAGAAGTTTGTGAGAAGTCTGTGTGAATATCAGCAGCAAAACTACTTCATTCTTCTCACATTATAAAGAAGAAGAGAGTGCGCTGCATTAAACTATTTTTGACATTGCAGCGTGACGAAAGTGCTGTATCCATTCCGAATGTTAATTTTACCAGACCGAACTGTTCCGTCTCGGAATTTCTTCTGAGCATGCGTGGCACTTTGTGCATCGGAAATGGCCATACACGGTCGGAATTGATGCGATCGGATTTTTTTGTTGGAAAATTTTATAGCCTGCTCTCAAACTTTGTGTGTCGGAAAATCTGATGGAAAATGTCCGATGGAGCCCACACACGGTCGGAATGTCCGACAACACGCTCCGATCGGACATTTTCCATCGGAAAATCCGACCGTGTGTACGGGGCATTAGAGTATTTTTGGTACTTTCTGTTTAAGTTGTGGAAGCCATGATACTTCCCTGTGTCTAACCACTGCAGATTTAAACTGGCTTACATTATAACATTATTAATCTGGACATTGATGACCTTTGTGGAAACATAGAACTGTTGCATGTTAAAGAACCCAGTTCTTCTTGAAAGATTGCCTTTAAAGTTGGTTTCAGGTAATTCATTTGAAATATTAGTTTAATAAAACATTGGTTATCGATAAGGAAAGGAAGTGAAATTATATGAAATTGAAAAATTGCAATTGTAAGTGATCCTGTATTATCATTACTTGTTCTGTAGGATTTTGGTAACTGGATGTTAAAAATAAATAACTAGAGTTCAAGCTCAATGGACCTATATAATGGGCTGGTTTTCTCAAAAATGTTCATTGCTTGCTAAACACAGAAAGGAAATCCTTCATCTCATGAAAAGGAGAATGTTGTGATATAATTTTTTCTACAAATGTAGTATTCAGTGAAAGACAAACATTTTTACTGAACTACCTGCAGCAATGTATGAGAAATATGTTGACGTTTTGAGGTCTGCACCTCTTAGCCAGGACAAGCAATCAAATTTCTCCCTATCAGGAAGGTAACCAGCTCCCGTAATTGCTTCTTTTCGCTATTATTGAAATTTTAAACACACATTGATCATTTTGACATATTTTCTATTTGAGTGTGGTGAGGCTCATTTTGTTTTGGATGCAACTCAATTTGTAATATGTATTATATCATAATTTATGGATGGCTGGATATTTTGGATTTTAATAGTATTGCAGAGTAATACCACTGGGAAAATATTCAAGCCTGCAACTGGAGAAAACAAGTGCAGGGTGATTTTGTGTGTGCATTTGTGTTTGATAAGGAAAAAAATTGTATTTCTCTTATTGGGTATTTGGTAATTATTAAAAAACTTTATTATTTATTGTTACTTGGCTGAAAAATGTTTACCTAAAAGGTTGTCTAGTTATTTGCGAGGACAAAATCCTTCTATCAAATATTGCTTGTTTTATAAATAGCAACCTTTTAGAGGGTGTTTCTACTTTTGCAGCCAAATTTCTTTAATATCTACATTAACTTCATTACATGTCTCCATTCATATTTAAAAATGTCAGCTTACTTTTTTGGATGCTCTTTTCTGGAACTTACAGCAAGGAAAAGTTCTACTTAGATCTCTTTGTTGTAAGGTGGCTAAGAGGCTGTTTTTGCCATAGTTAAAGCGGAGGTCCACCCTGAAAAAAAAAATTGCACAAAAAAATTTTTTTACTTACGTGAAATGGCTGTTGCTAGGCAGTCTTCCTAATCTGCCTCTGCCTACACCACGGTGATCTTCAGTCTTCTGCTCCCTGCGTTATCTTCTGGGGAATGGGGCACAGTGTGTTATGGGAACTGTGTGTGTCCCACAACACATCGTGTCCCATTCACAAAGCGCCGCTTTGCTCGCGCGTGCGCAGTAGGAAACTGGCAGTGAAGCCGCAAGGCTCCACTGCCTGTTTCCCTTACTTAGGATAGCGGTGCCAGGAGGTAAGTCTACTTATTTAAAGTCAGAAGCTAGAGTGTTTGTAGCTGCTGACTTAAAAAAAAAAAAAATTTAGCTGGCCGGAATCCCGCTTTAACCCAAGCTGTACTGTGCAGGCAGATATCATCTAATTCGTTGTGCATGTAATGTTAATGAGTATAGTCAATTCTCAGCCCAGCTACTGGGACAGATCACTCTGAGCTAGCTGTGGAAATCCTGCAATCAGCTATGACAGCTTCTTCTCAGAAACATCACAAAGGTAAAAAAAATGTTTAAAATGTTTTGTGTAGATATGCTGTGTGAATAGGAACACATAAGAAATATATAGTGATATTTCCTCAAATTTGACCACAAAAGTAGAAACACACTTTAAGTTTTTCCCTTTTAATTTCCTATGCAAATAATAGAGACCATCTGGATCTGCTTCTGTGTGAAGATTTTGGAGAAGTACTACTAGTGCTGGAAATTTGTTTCTTGCTTTTCTGGACTTATGCCTTGAGAGAAGGCTGCTGTTTTTGTGCACAGACCTTCCCTATTGCAACAGAATAACTAGGAGTATTATGTGGATACAGGGACTGTGGTCTATGTGTGCCGTGCATACAGCAACTAGACTCAGCTTCTGTTTAATCATCCTCCTTTAAGCCACTCCCACTGTTACGCACAACCTGACCATCACCATTATTTGCCACGGCATGCTAAAGGCACAGAAAGTCTTATTTTCAGCTACATCCCAGGGTTCCTCAGGTTCTTTATAATCCTAGTCATGCTCATATTTTGTCTTGCTGTCTTGATTTTTCATGGTAAGGCCAAGCAAATTATTTGTTACAGACATTGTTAATATTTACAAATTGTTTATTGCTTAAAGCAGTGGTCTCCAAACTGTGGCCTGGGGGCCGGATGTGGCCCTTTGCTTGCCATTATCTGGCCCTTGGGGCACTTTTTCCTCCACTGTCAAAATACACTATTCCCCCCACTGACACCAACATTGGGGCATAATTCCTGCTACTGACACCAATGATGGAGCATTATTTCTTCCACTGACACCAACAACAGTGGCGGCCCATCAATAGGGGGCACATGGGCTCTGCCCCCCTCCAGGCAGTCACAAAAAAAAAATGTAAAAAAAAAAAATCTTTTAATACTGGCCCTTTAAAAAAAAAATACAAAAAATGGTCCTTAAGTGCACTGTGCCGGACACAGTGCACTTATGGGAAGCGCCACATCCAAGCAATCACAAGATTGCAGACGCGGCGCTTCATTTGCAGGCGTTTATCCCACCTTGCAGCACTTTCCGAAGCGAAAAGTAGCTTGTAGTAGTAGTTTGATTGACATCTCAGTTTGATGTCACTTCCTGTTTTCTCTCTCCCATTGTACCTGGGAGAGAGGAAACAGGAAGTATGAGAGGAGCGGACTCCTCCATCGCTGCTGCCAGTGCCCACACAGTAGGAGAGGACACCACACAGCAAGGTAAGTACCTCTGTGCTCCCATGGACAACGTTGGGAGGGGGGGTTCAATGTGACACAGGCAAGGCTGCATTTGGTGGACACAGGCTGGCTGCATTTGGTGGGACACAGGCTGCATTTGGTGGACACAGGCTGCATTTGGTGGACACAGGCTGCATTTTGTGGTCACAGGCTGCATTTGGCTGCATTTGGTGGACACAGGCTGGCTGCATTTGGTGGGACACAGGCTGCATTTGGTGGGACACAGGCTGCATTTGGTGGGACACAGGCTGTATTTGGTGGGACACAGGCTGCATTTGGTGGGACACAGGCTGTATTTGGTGGGACACAGGCTGCATTTGGTGGGACACAGGCTGCATTTGGTGGGACACAGGCTGTATTTGGTGGGACACAGGCTGCATTTGGTGGACACAGGCTGCATTTGGTGGACACAGGCTGCATTTGGTGGACACAGGCTGCATTTGGCTGCATTTGGTGGACACAGGCTGGCTGCATTTGGTGGGACACAGGCTGTATTTGGTGGACACAGGCTGTATTTGGTGGACACAGGCTGCATTTGGTGGACACAGGCTGCATTTGTTGGACACAGGCTGGCTGCATTTGTGGGACACAGGCTGCATTTGGTGGACACAGGCTGCATTTGGTGGGACACAGGCTGCATTTGGTGGGACACAGGCTGCATTTGGTGAGACACAGGCTGCATTTGGTGAGACACAGGCTGCATTTGGTGAGACACAGGCTGCATTTGGTGAGACACAGGCTGCATTTGGTGGACACAGGCTGGCTGCATTTGGTGGGACACAGGTTGCATTTGGTGGGACACAGGCTGCTTTTGGTGAGACACAGGCTGCATTTTATGGGACACAGGCTGCATGTAAGGATGGACTCCACTGGGGACACCTGTTGGCATCTGGTGGCAGGCGACGTGGCTAGTGACACGCTCAGGGCTCCTACTGATTCTGCATTATGGTGAGTTGAATGATTTAATTTTATATTATATTGTAATAATAGAAATAATGCGCTTTAATCATCCCGACACCATAACAACCATGGTGCCGTGATAATTGAAGTGCTAACACCAGGTGTTTGGAATATCTTTATCTGCTGATTGTTAAACTTACTAGAATACACATATTTCTATTGTTGTGTAGGATATGGGCCTGCTGTCCCTCCATCCCTCTCTCCCTCTCCCTCCATCCCTCGTTCATCTCAGACGCTAACCACACCACCTTAGAGCCACGTCCACTATTTCGCTGAAACCACGCCCATTTTCACCAAGTGGAAGGGGTCAAAAAGGAAGGGTGGGGTCTGGTACCCCCCATCCTAAAACTTCACCAGCCGCCACTGATCAACAATGGGCACCATTCCTCCCACTAACACCAGCGATGGGGCACTATTCCTCCCCCCTAATACCAAAGATGCATTGTTTACTGCCACTGACACCAGAACAATTTCTGCTCACAAAGGCCACAGTCCGGCCCCCCTAAGTTTTGAAGGACCGTAAACTGGCTCTTTGTTTAGAAGGTTTGGAGACCCCTGGCTTAAAGTATAACTAAAGGCAAAACTTTTTTTTAGTTTCCCTCTCACTTCCTGTTTGGCTATGGGACAGGAAGTGAAGGGAAGTCTCCCCAATTGGACACAGATGGCAAAAATAAACCTTACAGGGGTTATAACCCTCCCTTACTCTATCCAAAATTAAAAAAAAAACATTTAGCCTAAAGTTCTAATTTAAATATCATTTTTTTTCATTTCTAATAGGAGTTTCTGTAATATTTCAGGTTGGAAGTAAAAAATGAGCTCTGTCAGTAAATTGTCTATGTTTTGTCAGTAAACAAAAAGTTCAGGGGCGTTGGCATCCCTGGAGTACTTTCACTGATCCATGAGGCAGTCTGATGGGAGCACTTGCAGTAAGGTGGCACTCTGATGGGGACATTTGATATATGGTTGTTCTAATAGGGACATTTCATGTAAAGAGACACTTTGATGCAGACAGTTGATGTAAGGGGGGCCTCTGATAGGGGTCATGAAGTAGGGAAGGACTCTGATGGGACCCTGATGTAAAGGGGGAGTGTGATAGGGACACCTCATATAACAGGGCACAGGTTCTGTTTATTCATCCCATTCTAATGATAGCCCAGTGTATACTAGTGTTCCCTGTTCCATCCTGCACTGCCTCTGCACTGCCTGTCAGATGTTAATTCTAGGTCATGATGCGTGATACAGAAGCTCGTTGAGTGAACAGGGATAACTACATCTGTAACAGACTATCAGTGACTGACACGCAGTGTTGACATTATGCCCCCTGGCGTTTTTTTAACTGCACCCCCAGATCAGATTGGCTAGATCTGGCCCTGCAGTCAGGGGCTAGAGGAGGCACAAGGAGAAAGTGAGCTGTATGCTTCTTTGATATGGACCTCCCTGTAAATACCTTCTTTCCTGGGGTCTCCTGGCACATGACATCCTGGGGACTTCTTCCTCTTCACCTTGCAGCAAAAATCTCTTTTGTTTATTTTAAAAGGTCTGGACAAGTTAATAAAACAATACATTTGAAAATCTGATTTAAATGTGAAAATTTCTGTAGTGTAAAATGAGTAAACAGCTGAAAGTGCGGAAATTATGAAGAATATACTTATAATATTATTGCTACTTTCAAATATGCTTACAGTGCACACTAAAATAACCTCCATTTATGTGTCTCACTGACAAGTACACCACTATTAATGTTATCAATGTAAAACAACATAATGTTATATTATGCTTTAACATTAGTGTGCTACTTCTATAAATCCTCCTCCTGATCAAAGGTTATGCAGCGTGGTGACAATAATATGTAGACAGCTGGTCATAAAGCTGTGACCTTGTTAATGGAAATAGTCGTTGTGCTAATAAATGGACAATATGTGCTGTGTGAACTGGATGCCATGTCTCCCTTTTTAATAAAATGTGCTCTTCAATACACGTTCTATGATTTTTAGAAGTATAGGTAAGAAACTACCAGCTCTCACCAAATTCACAACAATAACTAAAATTAATACTATAAAATTGTATTTTTTAGTGATTGTTAAGCCATGTTTTGGTAACATAAAAAAGAGGTTTATACTTACCTACTCTGTGCAATAATATTGCACAAAGTGGCCCCTTACCTCCCCTTCTGGAGTCCCTCATCAGTAATCTCCGCTCATCCTTTCCTGCAAGTTGTGTACGCTCTGCTCCTGAGCTGGGCTGTGTGCATCCATGGACACACACAGTACAGCTCAGCTATGCCCCCCACTGCCTCCCACTGCTACCTGAGTCTCCTGTGAGACTAGGAAGTGGGAAGAGAAGAGCTGCAGCAAGGCACAATGCTGGATCAAGAGAAATGTTTGGTGGGGAGGGCACAACAAGCGTTAAAACATTTTTTAACAATGCAAGGAATGCATTAAAGTAAAAAATGTTTTACCTTTAGAGCCAATTATGGCTCAGGGGGTTTAGTACACGCCCCACACTATATAAGGCCGCCTGCGTGGCGGCCTTGTGTAGTGTGTTGCGGCGGCGGAGAGAGATAAACAAAGAGACAGTGTCATTTGATTTAAATTAGATAGAGTAGGCAGGCGAGTCAGTCAGCTGCACTTACAGTGTATTGTGTGTGTGTATATATATATATATATATATATATACTGTATTCAGTTTATCTAGATCTGTTCCTGTTATTCTCTTCCTAATTCAGTTTATCTCCTGACAGTGCACCTAAAGCTACCTGAAGAAAATTAGTGGTGTTCTTCTGATCCTATTAATACCACAGACAGGCAGCTACAGTATTTACAATTAGTGTACTGCGTCCTCTGCACAGTGTGCACCTAAAGCTACCTGAAGAAAATTGCTGTTGTTCTGCTCCTATTAATACCACAGGCAGGCAGCTACAGTATTTACAGTTAGTGTACTGTGTCCTTTGCACAGTGTGCACCTAAAGCTACCTGAAGAAAATTGCTGGTGTTCTTCTGATCCTATTAGTACCATAGGCAGGCAGCTGCAGTATTTACAGTTAGTGTACTGTGTCCTCTGCACAGTGTGCACCTAAAGCTACCTGAAGAAAATTGCTGGTGTTCTTCTGATTCTATTAGTACCACAGGCAGGCAGCTGCAGTATTTACAGTTAGTGTACTGTGTCATCTGCACAGTGTGCACCTAAAGCTACCTGAAGACAATTGCTGGTGTTCTGATCCTATTAATACCACAGGCAGGCAGTTGCAGTATTTACAGTTAGTGTACTGTGTCCTCTGCACAGTGTGCACCTAAAGTTACCTGAAGACAATTGCTGGTGTTCTTCTGATCCTATTAGTACCACAGGCAGGCAGCTGCAGTATTTACAGTTAGTGTACTGTGTCCTCTGCACAGTGTGCACCTAAAGCTACCCGAAGACAATTGCTGGTGTTCTGATCCTATTAATACCACAGGCAGGCAGCTGCAGTATTTACAGTTAGTGTACTGTGTCCTCCGCACAGTGTGCACCTAAAGCTATCTGAAGACAATTGCTGGTGTTCTCATACTAATAATACTACAGGCAGGCAGTTGATTCTGCTAACTGCAGTATAATCAGTATATATATATATATACATCCCAGCTTTGTGCAGCTACATCTCACTGCAGTCCATTAGTATGTCTGGAAGGCCAACAAGGAAAGGCAGACAGTCACAAGCCAATAAAAGAGGGCAAGCAGGCTCTGTGTCTAGAGGCAACAGTGCTGGTCATGGAGATGGTGCATCCTCATCAGCACGTGGCCGTGGGACATGCTTATCCTTTTTTTGAGCTGCAACATGCCGAAGACTTGGTAGAGTGGATGACCAAGCCGTCCTCATCCTCTTCATCCTCTCTCATCCTCCTCATCCTCTCTCACCCAGGCTCAGGGTACTTTGTCTGGCAAAGCAGCTGCCAACGCGGCCTCTTCCCTCGGCTCAATGGCATCAGTCACTCCTTCCCTAGCCCCACCATGTCCTCCTGAGGAGTCCCCCGAACTGTTTGACCGCAGTGTTGGGTACATGCTCCAGGAGAATTCCCAGCATTTGAAGGTTCCGATGATGGTACCCAACTAGAGGAAGGCAGTAACATGAGCCCAGAGAGAGGGGGTGCCCAAGAAGGACAGCAATCTGGCAGTCATGTTCCCCCAGCTGCAGCATACTGCCAGGTTTGTCCAGTGATGAGGACGGAGGCAATGATGTGGAAGTTACTGACTCCATGTGGGTGCACCAGGTGGAACTCAACGTTGGCCGTGCTGCAGCGGCTGCACACGCAGCAAAGGGCCATCAATGAGTACCTATACGACTATGGCACCAGGACAGGGTCAGGAGAGCTTGTTTTTTTTCCCCACGCCAGTGGGCTATGATCAGGGATGCATGCACTGTCCTGTCACCATTTGAGGAGGCCACGAGGATGGGAAGCAGTGACAGTGCATGCATCAGTGACACTGTCCCTCTTGTAAACCTGTTGGAGCACTTGCTGCATGGAATAATGGAAAGGGCACTTGAGGCAGAACAGAGGGAGGAAGAGGAGGACTTCCTTACCTCTCAAGGCCCCCTTTATCCAGACAGTGTTCCTGCGTGCCCGCCTATCACACAGGAAGAGGACGGGGAGGAGGATTGTGTCAGCATGGAGTGGAGCCTGGCACTCAGCATCAGCAGCAGTCTTCAAGGGATCATTTACAAGCCGAAGAAACCCATGGACTTGTACGTGGCTGGGAGGAGGTGGCTGCGGATCACGTCGTCCTTAGTGACCCAGAGGACTCCGGACCGAATGCCTCAGCAAACCTACGCTGCATGGCCTCCCTGGTCCTGCAAAGCCTGCAGAAGGATCCTCGTATTCGTGGTATCAAGGGGAGGGATCATTACTGGCTGGCAACCCTCCTTGATCCACGTTACAAGAGTAAGGTGGCAGACCTTATCTTGCCATTGCAGAGGGAGCAGAGGATGAAACATCTTCGGGAGGCCTTGCAGAAAGGTTTGTGCAATGCGTTTCCAGAGCCTGGGAGGTTACAATTTCCTGATCCTCCTGGACAACGTGTTGCTGAGGCTTCGGTCAGTCACAGAAGGAGCAGTGGAAAAGGTGGCTGTCTGACCGATGCGTTCAGACAATATTTTAGTCCGCAGGTTCCAGCAACCATCGCCAGCATCTGATTTACATGGTGCAGGAATATCTAGGGGCAAGATCAGACTTGGACACCTTTCCCACCGAAAATCCTCTGGGTTACTGGGTCTTAAGGATGGATCACTGGCCAGAGCTTGCACAGTATGCAATTGAGCTACTGGCCCGTCCTGCATCCAGCATTCTTTCGGAACGCACATTCAGTGCTGCTGGAGGCTTTGTAACCGATCACAGGGTGCGCCTGTCCACCGAATCGGTCGATCGGCTGACCTTGATAAGAATGAATCAGTCTTGGATCACCAGCTACCAAGCACCTGATGCTGATGTAACCGAATATTTTTTTTATTTTAAGGAATATTTCACTTTTTTTTCACTTTAAGCATCATTAAAATCACTGCTCCCGAAAAAACGGTAATTTTTAAAACTTTTTTTTGCATTGATACATGTCCCCTGGGGCAGGACCCGGGTTCCCAAACCCTTTTTAGGACAATAACTTGCATATTAGCCTTTAAAATTAGCACTTTTGAATTCGAACGTTCGAGTCCCATTGACTTTAATGGGGTTCTAAAGTTCGTGCGAACTTTCGGTCCGTTCGCAGGTTCTGGTGCGAACCGAACCAAGGGTGTTCATCTCATCCCTACTAAGCGGTTTACCAGAAAGATATGAAATGCTTGTCACTAGAGTTTTGTGAACAGTTCGGCCTGAGCATCAGTTTGAACCAAAAATTGGCTGTTCGCCCTGTTTGGGGAACACTCGAATGCACGCTGTACAGTGCATTTTGTGCCCTGATTGGGCAAAGCTTTGCCCAATCAGGGTGCAGTATAAGCTGGTTGTTAAGGAGTGGGACTGGGAAGCCGGCTGCAGCACCCTGATAGACCTTTGGGTCTGGTATTGATTTTAGGGGAAACCCCACACCAATTTAAAAAAAAAAAAAACAGCATGGCCCCCCAAAGTCCAAAATCCATACCAGACCCTTATCCGAGCAATAAAGGGGGGGAGTGAGTGTCCTGACCTCACTGACCCAGCATGCACTCGGTCCATGATGTCAGAAGGGGTGGTGCCACCAGGTGACGTAGCCAGGTGGCCCCGCCCTTTACCTTTATAAGAATTGTCAAATGGCTTAGCCTGCAGTAGGCGGGAGAATTTCTATTTTTTTTTTTTTTCAGGTGCGGTGGGCAGCGTGATTGATGATGGATTTACATCAGGGAACACCGTTTTTTTATTTTTTAATAAAGGAATTGCCAAAAACTGTCTGTGTTTTTATTACTTATTGACACTTTTTTGGTGAATGGGTAGGGGTGCATACTCATTCACATGGGGGGGTAGGATCTGGGGGCCCCCTTGTTAAAGGGCGCTTCGGGTTTTTAAAAAGCCCCCTGCCCGCAGACCCCCACAATCACCGGCCATGGTTGTGGGGATGAGGCCCTTATCCCTATCAACACGGGGGCAAGTTGCTTTGGAGTGGGGAAGGGGGGGCATGCCCCAAAGCACCCACCCCCCTATTTTGAGGGCATGTGGCCTGGTAGGGTTCAGGGGGGGAGGCACTCGCTCATCCCCCTCCTTTCCTGACCTGCCAGACAGCATGCTGTTTTTTTTATTTTGGTGTGGGGTTCCCCTTAAAACCCATACAAGACCTAAGGGGGGACTCCACATCATTTTTTCTTTATTTTTTTTTTCAATAGCCGGCTGTCTGCAATTAAAGTCGTGAGTAATTTTTAATGTGATTTCTTTAGAAATGTTATTTTTGCTGCAGTATGTTCTATATATGCTACAGATGCACCATTTTACAGGCAGACTAAAAGTACCCCCAGGTACTATATTTAAAGGAATTTTTCGTTTTTTGCTGTTGCACTTTTAGCATCATTAAAATCACTTCTCCTGAAAAAACTTTTGTCTTTTACATTTTTTTTGCATTGATATATGTCCCCCAGGGCAGTACCCGGATCCCCATAACCCTTTATGGGCAATTATTTGCATATAAGCCTTCAAAATGGGCACTTTTGATTTTTCCTGTTTGGATCTCATAGACTTCAATGGGGTTCGCCGTTCAAGTTAGAACTTTTCCCATGTTAGGGAGTTCTGCTGCGAATCAAACTGGGGTTGTGGTGCCCATCTCTACAGTCATCACAGCACATGCACGTCCAGATGATGAACTGACATTGGAATATATTAGGGGAAAGTTTGTGGATGAATATAAGTGTAAAACAGAAAGCATTAGTAGTGATGCCGCTTCTGTTGCAGAGTCTGCTTTAAAGATAAAAAATTGGAATAAAAACAGTAACATACAACTAGAAATACGTAAAAAGTCATTTAAAAGCAGATTGCAGAATCTGGAAAGCTTGAATGACTATGCAAGTGTAAGGGAGATTAGTCCATGTGATAAAACAATGAAATACACCAGCTGTATCAAAGGAAAAAGACTTTCCAAAGCACAGAAAAATTGGCTACCAGGAAAATCAACCGAGAAAGCTCCATATGAACTGTGGAAAAGCCCCGAATTTGAACCATCTAAAAATTTTGGGCAGCTAATCCTATGTGCACATCCTAAAAGAAAAACATACAAAATGGGATGCTTGCACAAACGAAGGTGTACTTGTGGGGTACAGTGAATCTCAAAAGGGATGCAGAATTCTTCACTAAACACAAACAAGGTAACCATCAGTAGAAATGTAATTGTCGAACAACAGTGTGTTCAAAATTCCATGAACTAACGCCAAGCTTCAAACTGAGGGAAATTCCAAATCAGTGTCACATGAAGAAAGGAAATAGAAATTAACGCAGATAATCTAAATGCTGTAAAAGAAGAAATCAGGAAATCCACCAGAAGCAATAAAGGCATCCCAGCCAAATGTCTGTCCATTGTTGCTCATGTAGATTTAAAACCAAAACCAGATTCATGGGATGAGATGCAAAGACTTCCAACTCATGAGAAACAAAAGTGGATCAGAACATTTGACAAAACCACTTTCAAGAAACAGAGTTATAGAACCGAGATCCAAAATGTGACTAATATAAGGAGTAGTTGTTGAGTGGGGGTGTTGGAATACAATGTTAATTTGTATTTTATGCAACAACTACATCAACAAGTAGATGGCAGTGTTTATAAGTTTGTAGCTGCATCTATGGTTCAACTTTGTCTTTTCTCTGTATAATAAAAAGTTTCCTGTTTACTGCCTGCAGTTAAGCAGTAAAGCCCATGTGGACTGTGCACTGACTGTCTGTTCTGTAGGGCTATATACAGAATTTATAACATTTATAAACCCCAAGAACACTTATTTAATAAAACAAAATATTTCTTTCTCATCCATTGAGGAGCATAGGAATTAGTGGGTTTTATTATACGGGGCCCAATTCATGAAAGGTTATCTACCACTTTAAATGTTTAAAAATCGTTGCAGTTCACTAAAAATGCTACTAAAATACCACGTGTTATTTGTTGAAGTGATGCTGTATTTTAGTAGTGAAAACTTGCGGTATTTTAACGCTGGACGCGTTTAACAAGAGGGCTCCCAGATCCCCGCCCTCAATGCCCAGTTGATGACATTGCAAGGTGGCGGGGTCACTGGCTGTCAGTTGAAGAAAGCCAAGGACCGGGTGCGGGATGTTTTTTTTTTTTGTATGGGTCGGTGGGCAGCGTTTGTTGTGATTGATGCTGAATTTACTTTGAGGATTTTTTTTTTTTTTGCATTTTTTTAATAAAGGATTTGTCAAAAACTGGCTCCAAGTTTTTATGTACTTTTGAGAAATCCCGCTGACAGCAAACGAGTCACTGGTTGTTAAGGACAGGGAGGGTTCCTGCTCCTTAACAACCAGCTGTTCACCAGTATACACTGCTCTGAAAAAGCTTCTGGATGATTGTCTGTGGGCTCTGTCATTTTGTGAGAATTTTCTGCCCCAAGGTTGGTTTTGCCATCCCACTTCATGGTCATTAACTTTGACTTTAACTGCATGACTGCTGAAGCCCATGTTCTTTAAGGAAGGTCAGGGTTGCTCCAGTATAAGGAAACCAATGCGGGCTTATGCACGTGTGCATACTTCTGCATGTGGCTTTGTGCATAGGGTAACTGCCAGATGTGCATTACTGAGTAGGTGTGCATGCATTCACATGTGCACATGCAAACATTAGCTCTCATGCTCTGCACTGGTATTAGTAGCCAGGGGCTTATATAACCTGGAGAACCAAAGAGACAAGCTGCTGAGTGGTCTTCAGCTAGTAAGTTCCTGATTATCTGTGACCTGACCTGCTAATTCTGCCTTTCTGTGTCTGAACTGGCTTGCCTCCTTTCCTGCCTTTAGACCTTTATTATAACAGTGGCCTGCTTTTTTTTACTCTGCTTACTGCCTAATGAATTGTACTTCATTTTCCCAGCTGTTACTGACTTAGTATTTTTTCCTGGTCAATGTTCTCACTTTCTTATCTGGTACCGTGCTGCTTGGCTGTTTTTGGCCTCTGTTTTTGTCCTAGCTCTGCCTCCTGTCCTGGAGTGCTGCTGCCCACCTGTGTCTGTCCTCAGTGAGTGCCTCAACCTGTCACTTGCTCCAGTACTTTAGTGTTCCTGTACTTGGATCCTGTTCTGTGGTCCAAAGTCGTTAGCTCCATGCATTTGGCAGCAACACAGATCTGGTACCATCTACAACTCTTTCTCTTGACCCACTTGTGTCACCACTTTCAGGAGTGTTGGGCAGAAGGTGCAATATGGGCCCCCTTCATCTACTCAGTTTCTATCCAGTATATGATTCAGGTTCTGAGGAGCATAGGTATCACTGAATTTGTGTTTCTGTCTGGTTTGTTTTGTTTCAGAGACTGTTAATCATTTGTGCCTCAATTTGCCAGTTTAACACCATTTACTTCTGTGTGCGTTACTGCCAGTTTAACGTGATATAGTTCTGTGTGTGTTACTGCCAGTTTAACGTCATATAGTTTTGTGTGCGTTACTGCCAGTTTAACGCCATATAGTTTTGCGTGCCTTACTGCCAGTTTAACGCCATATAGTTCTGTGTGCGTTACTGCCAGTTTAACGCCATATTGTTTTGTGTGGGTTACTGCCAGTTTAACGCCATACAGTTTTGCATGCGTTACTGCCAGTTTAAAGCCATATAGTGCTGTGTGTGTTACTGCCAGTTTAACGCCATATAATTTTGTGTGTGTTACTGCCAGTTTAACTCCATATAGTTTTGCGTGCGTTACTGCCAGTTTAAAGCCATATAGTTCTGTGTGCGTTACTGCCAGTTTAACGCCATATCGTTTTGTGTGCATTACTGCCAGTTAAACATCATATCGTTTTGTGCGTCACTGTACATTTGGCGCATTATATTGCAGTATATTATAGTGTATCAGTGAAGTGTGTCTGTGCAGTGTGAGTGCTCAAATTGAAGTGCACCAAACACCTCTTTACTTTGATTAAAGTGCATCTACGTACAGATTTCAACTTCTTCTCTACATTTGCTTATAAGCACCTCCCCCTCCCTCCCAATAATGCCTGGGAGGACAACAAGGAGAGGCAGACGTTCCCTTGGCACTGTAAGGGGGCCAGCAACAAATGTGTCCACAGGCAAAGGTGGACATGGTGATCATTCCTCAGGCAGGGCATCATTTCCTCTGTTTAGTGAGTTTGCCCGTGCTATCCAGCCACAGCATGCAGAGGAGGTGGTGGACTGGCTTACTAAACCTTCCTCATCCTCCTCATCCTCTGTCACGCAAGCAGAGACAAGTGTGCAGTCCCCTGCAGTTGCCAGAGTAGATAAACTTGCCTCCTTGTCCACATCTATTCCTGCCATAGCCCCAACATCAGCCATTGAGGAGTCAGCTGAGTTATTTGACCACAGCGTCAGCCACTTGCTCCTTGATGATACCCAGCCATTACTGGATTCAGATGTTGGTTCTGAGGTTGAGGATGACAGGAACGTGAGCCTAGAGAGAGAGAGGAACACTGGTAGACAAATTGGCCTTCATGTTCCCCAAGCCGCAGCGTATTGCCAAGTTGTCTCCAGTAGTAATGAGGAAGATGGAGGAGATGGAGATGATGGTGATGATGATGAGGTTACTGATGCGACTTGGAGGCCAGATAGAGCAGAGGAGGAAACTGAAGGTGAGGAGGCACAACCCCAAGGAGGCCAACATCAAGAAAGATAGAGAGCAGCCACCCTATTCCATCACATTCTGCAGCTGTTATCTCCCGGCCCACTCCCCAAAGCTTAGCTGTCTAGGCCTTTTTCAGCACATCTGCAGCAGATCGCACTGTTGCTATCTGCAAACTGTGTCTTAGGCACATCAAACGTGGCAAAAACACCAACCATTTGGGTACCACATACTTAACAAGGCATTTAACGTCCAACCACTCAGCCCGTTGGCAAGAGCACCTAAAAGCCACACAAAAGGGGCACAAATCTGTCCCTCCTCCTCCTTCTTACCCACTTCAGTCTGCCCTGCAATACTGAGTCATTACTTTTCAGCAGCATCCACTGACAGGGGTGATGATATAGCACAGGGTGTCCCAGGTCCTAGCAGCACATATGCCAGCAGCACACCACCAGCTGTAGACTGTAGCTGGCAAATTTCTCTGCCCCATCTGCTGGAGCGGAAAAGAAAATACAGCCCCTGCCACCCACATGCCCAGCGCAAGCTTGTCATAGCTGTTGGCTCTCCAACTTCTGCCTTTCAGCTTGCTGGATTCTGCCCCCTCCATGAATTTGCACAATGTGCTGTACCACAATGGCAGGTTCCCAGTCGCTACTACTTTTCACGTAAGGCCGTTACATTTCTCTACCATCACGTGGAAGGGAATGTTCTGGCATCGTTGGGCAAGGCAGTCAGCCGTAAAATCCAACTTACTGCTGACACGTGGTCCAGCAAGCATGGACAGGGACGATATATTTTGTTCACAGCACACTGAGTAACACTGCTTGCAACTCGAAAGAATGCAAGACAGGGCTCAGTGCTGCAGCTTGTTGTGCCCCCACGTCTCCCCACGTACAGCTGGTGGTGATGATACCAGACCTGTGAGCTCTACCTCCTCCTCCTTCTCTGCCACCTCCATGCCCTCCTCTGCAGAATTGTTCTATGAACATCAGGTACCCTCTAAGCGTTCAAAGGGCTATTCCAGAGTCAGGCTAAAAGGTGCCAAGCAGTGTTTCAGCTGGTGTGTTTAGGGGACAGGAACCACACTGGAGCAGAGATTCTTGCAACTTTGCAGGGACAGGCCCAGAAGTGGTACACCACGCCAGCTGGAACCAAGAATGGTGGTGTCCAATAATGGTTCAAACTACCTGTCCGGCCCTTAGACAGGGAAAATTGACACATGTGCCATGCCTTGCACATGTCCTCAATTTGGTGGGGAAGCGTTTCCTAAGTATGTACCCAGGGTTGCAAGATGTACTAAAGCAGGCCAGAAGAGTCTGTAGCCATTTCAGGCGGTCATACACAGCCAGTGCTTGGTTGGCTGAAATTCAGCGGGAATTCCACCTGCCCGTAAATCTCCTGGTTTGTGACATGCCCACCAGGTGGAACTCAACTTTGGGAATGCTGCAGCGGCTATACATGTAGAAGAGGGCAGTCAATGAGTACCTGTGCCAGTACGGCATGAGGACAGGCCCAGGCCGCCTTAATGGCTGATCATTAAGGATGCAGTCACTGTATTGTCACCATTTGAGGAGGCCACAAGGATGGTGAGCAGTGACAGTGCATGCATCAGTGACACAATCTCTGTTGTGTTCCTGCTGGAGCAGACTTTGCGTGGCATTATGGACAGGGCACTGGAGGCAGAGCAGCAGGAGGAAGAGGAGGACTTACTTTCCTCTCAAGGCCCACTTTATCCAGACACCATCATTCCTATGTCACAGAACACACAGGAGGAGAGAGGGGAGGAGGATGAGGAGGAGGATTCTGGCACTTTCATAGGCTTCAAAGAAGAGGAAGACATCTGTAAATTATGGCTTTCCAACCCAAGGACCCTTGGGAGTAGTACGTGGCGGGGAGGAGGATTTTACAGATGCTGCAATCCTGAGTGACCCGAGGAGTCTGCTTTTCAAGCCTCTGCAAATTTGAGGCACATGGGCAACCTCATGCTTCAAAGCCTGCGAAAGGACCCAAGAATACACGGCATAAAGGAGAAGGGTGATTACTGGTTGGCAGCCCTCCTTGACCACTGTTATAAGGGGAAGGTCTCATAACTCATCCTGTCCCCACAGAGAGTGCAGAATATAAAATCTCTTGAGGACACGTTAAAGAGGATTTTATTGAACATTTTTCCTGAGTCCAGTAGTCCAGTAGGTTACAGTGTCATGGAAAACGTAGTTTTGAGTCTTCTGTTGGTCAAAAGAGGAGCGTTGGAGAAGGCGTCCACCTAAGTGAGGCATTTTGGAATTTTTTTTGGTCCTCGCCGCCCAGGGCTGTCAGCT
Source organism: Aquarana catesbeiana (assembly GCF_042186555.1). Classification (NCBI taxonomy): domain Eukaryota; kingdom Metazoa; phylum Chordata; class Amphibia; order Anura; family Ranidae; genus Aquarana; species Aquarana catesbeiana. The sequence goes on along the minus strand of NC_133326.1, from coordinate 200,238,310 downwards.
TCCACATACCATCGGCAGCATCTGCATCACATGGTGGACGATTACCTCGGGGCCAAAACAGAGATGGAGAGCTTTCCAGCTGACGATCCACTGACTTACTGGGTCATGAGAATAGACCACTGGCCAGAACGTGCCCAGTATGCTAATGAGTTGTTGGGCTGCCCTGCATCCAGTGTGCTTTCAGAATGGGCATTCAGTGCTTCAGGAGGTTTCGTTACTGATCATAGAATGCATCTGTCCACAGACTCCATGGACCGTTTGACTTTTATAAAAATGAATCAGTCCTGGATTACCAGCTATGAAGCCCCTGATGTCGATGTCACTGATAGTCTTTTTGGGATGTGGAATCTCTGTAGGATTTCGAGGCTGCCTAGCTTTGAGGGTGTTCAATCATTTCATCTGGAAGAATGTTTTTGGTATAGGTTTCATGGGCACAATTAACACCCAAAGACCAATTTTTCAGCACCTGTTTGACAGGTGCATATCATTGCAATTTTTTACAGCAAGGCCAATTCTTGCTTTCATCAAGAGTACCTCTATAGCAGTGTTTCTCAACTCCAGTCCTCAAGGCGCACCAACAGGTCATGTTTTCAGGATTTCCCTCAAATGAAAGGGCTGTGATATTTACTAAGGCAGTGAAACTGATCAAATCACCTGTGCAAAATTAGTGGAAATCCTGAAAACATGACCTGTTGGTGCGCCTTGAGGACTGGAGTTGAGAAACACTGCTCTATAGGGTTACGGTGGGAAGGTGCCCCCGACACCCAAAGAGTCATTTTCTGCCCCTGTTTGACAGGTGCACATCATTGCAATTTTTTACAGCAAGGCCAATTCTTGCTTTCATCATGAGTACCTCTATAGGGTTACATTGGAAAGGCACCACCGACACTCAGAGACCAACTTTTCTGCACCCGTTACTTCTATCCAAAGTCAAAGTGACACCAGAATGTATCCAAAAAATCTCTGATCTTGTTCCCAGTGCACTACATTGTGGCCTCATCATACACACTGGCTCCCCAGCTGTTGCTGAGCAAAATAAAGGCAACTTGCAGGGAAAATGTCATTTTTTTTTTGGCTTTATAAATGCAATTATTGCTGCAGCAGATTCAAAACATGGTACAGATCGGCCACTTTACAGGTAGACTAAGGGGACCCCCCAGGCGCTATATTGGAAGGAATTTTTCATTTTTATGCTTTCACTTTGAAAATAAAAAAAAATCACTGCTCGTTTAACGATGACATTTTTCACAAACTTTTTTTGTATTGATACATGTCCCCCAGGGCAAGACCCGGACCTCTATAACCATTGTATGCCCAATTACTTGTATATAAGCCTTCAAAATGGGCACTTGATTTTTGACGTTCGGGTGCCATTGACTTTAATGGGGTTCATTATTCGGGTCCAAACTTTCGTGGTGCTCGAAAGTTCTGGTGCGAACCGAACAGGGGTCCGTTCGGCCCATCCCTATTTGAAACTAGAGTCAAGCAATTATTTCATAATAGTGGGTGTATAAAAAGTGAGCTGTGCACTTTGACTGCTTTTCAGTCTTCTCCCAACCTTTTCGTATGCTGTGGGTTTTCCTACATTTTACTCCTTCGTTTATTGACACTCATTAACAGTACTGACCATAAAGCCTTTACAAAACATACTCCTCCTGATCACCATGATAACCACACATTTAATTAAATTCACATCTCTGGTCCCTTGGGCTACAGGTTTCAAAGGAAAGATTCTATTATTTCTCTATCGATCCACAATGTAATGCATATAGTGTATCGCTGTATACCAATTGCTGTGAATATTGTGCAGTTATGTCTTCAGTAACTATCTGTGTTCCCAGCCCAGTGAGCTAAATTGTACATGGAGATCCCTTTCCAAGTTATTTTGGCTGTAGATATGTGCTTCATCCCTAGTAACAATTACATATGCTGTTTTACACATTTACCTAACTGTGAAATGCACATTGCGGACATTTGCCTGCATACCATATTCCATTCATCATGTAATTATCACCATGTTTTATTTTATTCATAGCAATGTTAATTTCAGTGCTGGTAGTCTGCGCACTGTATGTTAGATCAAAACATTGGTGGGCAATTATAATTCAATTACGCATGAAAGTATCATTTACCCTTTAAAACAAACACGTTCATTATAGCTCTGCGTTTTATTGGATCTAAAATAGGTAAACACACATTTCAGGCTAATTCTGGAACATGCATTTTAAGCTATTTTTTCCTTTGCAAAAGAAGAATCAGATAGATATATTAGAGTGTTCCAGAAGTATTGTGTAGATTTAGTGATTTTATTTTAATAGCTTGTGGAAAATATCCAAGTATCTTTGTTTTATTTCTTTCCTAGGGCAAACTGCTACCCAGTAGACTAAACTTCATTTGCCTAAATTCAGTAATCTAAGCAAGTCACTGTTACTATGGTTACGATTCCCAATTCTCTGTAGTTACTTGGGAATGGTGGCATAACAATGCTTTTTTTTTTTGTCTTCTGTATCTAAGCATATTTTTAAGCTTAGATAAAAGGAGTATTCCCGTCAAGACCATCTGTTTCATTGTTACACTGAATTCTACGTTTGACTGACGCATTGTCCATTGTGGTGGATGAATGGTACTACCAATGCATTGGTATTTTCTAATTAAAAATATATTAACAAAGAAACAACCTCACCTTAAACATCTTTTGTGTTCTTTTTGTGGTAAGTCATACAGTGATGTATGGCCATTACTGTCAAAGTCTAAATCAACTATGACACATAGGAACAAATAATAAAGCAAAATGTATGTCTTGATCAAAGTTGTAGACGAAACTGACTTATGTCTTACTATTTAATGAATAATGTCACAATAAATATATAAATATAGTATCATGCTTAAACTTTTTGTTTTGGTTGAAAAGCTGGTAATTTAGATCTGGTGAGTGTTATTTATAGAGGGTTAATTAGGCTGTAAAATACTACATTAAGAAAGGGATAAACAGGGATTATTAATTTTTTGTGCCAGCTGTTCCTTGGCATGTACAACTAACATGTCATGGCAGTTCCAACATCCTAAATAAGACGATGTGACAGACTGCCTCGATGATCACCTGCCAATAGGCAAATGTATGCCAGCTCATCTGTTCGTAATACTTAACAGGGTTACACAGAGTATATTCTGCCTTATACTGCAGCCTTCAGAATCACATTCTGCATCCCATAGGTTTTATGCCTTGCAAATTCTCTACGGAAAACTGGGTGGTCAGCCTAATGAAAGCCAATGTCATTCTGGAAGTGTTTTTTGACACATCTGACATCAGCTGTTATACACAATTCTGTAAATGTATAGTACTGTTTTGGTATTTTAAAGTATTGTATTCTGACCTGTTTGAAATAATCGTACAGTTTTGAGTTTATGTATTTTTTTAATCTAAGACTTTATTAGTCTTTAAAAGTTAAGGTTAAAAAAACTTAAACACAACTTCTAGTACATAGTGTCCTAAGTGTATGCAGCACTACTTTCTCTCTGCTTGTGCTGCTTTAGGTGTCACCAGCACACATGTAAATCAGTTTTGAATTTAACAATGCTTATATGGGATCTTTTTCCACATCCTCCACCGCCCACTTCATGTAAAGAGGGTCACTTACCAGATAATATTGACTTTATAGGTAAATATGTAAGTCACTGCACATGTATTCCTCTCATAAACCTCCTTTGCAGTAGATTTTCTACTCCCCACTCTCTTATGTAGATGTCCCGATGCCCCATGGGGGTGGGGGATGCAACTGAGGCATTTTTCTTGTGCAATAAGTTTAAATAAAATATTTGTTTAAATCAGATATATTTTTATTGAGTGTTGTTTCAAATCTTTCCTGAAAAAAAAGAAACAAAGAATATAGGAATATGCAGCATTTACAAAATGCAACCAGCAGGGAAAGAATCAACAGCAAACAAAAGCAAGCATTTACAATGCAAAATGTCTAATACAGGTGTTGCACATTCATCCAAAGAACATGTAAATGCTACAGGTTCAACCTCATTTTCACTTCTTGTGTATTGATAAATAGTAAACAATAGTCCACAATATATTGTCTACCGAGTCCTTATTTTCCACACTTTACATCACCATTTGGGGTTGGTACATACAAGGGGTATTTAGCTCAGGTGAAGTAACCAAATAGAGATAGCTGTAGTCGAGGGGATAGGCTCAGCTCTTTCAAACCATAGAGGTCATAGTTTTTGGAATTTTAGCAGGAATTCTCTATCTGTATTCGTCAACTTTTCAGATAGGAGTGCATAGCACATCTCTCTGAAACATTTCATTGCGTATGTTTGAGGGGGGAGTGGAGGTGCAAGACCTGCTTTCTAGCAATTATTTTCACACAACATATAATGCCCTGCCCAAAACATCTATAGTATACTGATCTAAAGTGGATGTGTCATAACCAAATATACTTGTTAGGGGTTTGCACTCTAGATTAGGACCAAATGCTATATTCAATGTAGTCATTGATTTTATTTGTGGTTCAGTTTTGGGCATCCCCGCAGAAGGTGTATTAGATCTGACCATCCTTGCCTCACCTACTACAATTACCATCAGTACATAACCAAGTGTTAAATAAAAAAATAGATACAGTACATCCTTAATTAAAATTATATGTGAAAACATTCACATCAAAAAGACACCGTGGAATATTTTTGCACTTTCTTTCTTTCTTTCTTACCTTTAAGGTAAAGATTAGAAAGATATTGAAACATAACTTCTGACTACATTTGTAGGATTTAGAAATCGCAGGTGTAGAGTGATAATTTATGTAGTACAAACTATATGTCTATGTCAGCCTCTAGTACCCTAGTAACATATGCAATCAGTAGCTGAATGGCAGTGCTGTTTCTACAGACTTATTGCAAATATTGACCTTGGTTCCACCTTTTACTAAGATGTTTCCCTTTTACTGGTTCAGGATAACATTTCCAGATATGCTGTGGCATGCTGCCTGAAAATTTAACACAGCAGAACTGTAATGGGAAGTTACAAGTGCAAGGACACTTTTTCATAGGTTTGATTACCTGACCAAGAGCCAAGGACCCATAAGGAAACTTCTCTGTGTGAGACAGCATAGCTCTGTTTTGGGCCCTCTTCCTTCCCTATATATTCTGGGCCCTCATTATACCTCCAAATTTTGCTCCAGGGAGGTAAATTGGCAGCAGGAACTTGTCATGGGTTGTGGCTTTTCCACAAATCCGAATTAGCATGCGTATAATGCAATGACTGTGCTTCATGCTCATGTGCAGACGCATTTTTCACTTTTCAAAAGAAACCCCATTAATTTTTGCTTAGTGCCCTATATCTCCAAGGACTGTATCACCATATATTATAATCTGATTACTGCAGTATCATTCCTGCCACTGATGATTAAATTCTGTATAAAACCAAATAAATATTCTCAGAATTAAGTGGTTTATTGACATGTTCAATTCATATAAAACCTATTTCCTAATGATTCTAAATATGAGAACCAAGCTTGACTGATTATGATGTTTGAAGAAACAGAGTGTGACCATAATTCTGACTGTAATTATTATAAAAACTAATACTTATCTGATTTATATTTACTTCATTAACACAATGGGGGGAATTATAAAAAGTGGAGCAGACAGAATCTGGAGCAGCTGTGCATGGCAACCAGTCAGCTTCTACCTTCAGCTTGTTCAGTTAAGCTTTGAAAATGAAAAATTGAAGCTGGCTGGTTGCTATGTACAGCTGCTCCAGTTTTGATAGTTCCCCTAAATGTATTTTATCCAGTTTTGCATGCTGGCACTTTATTGTCTGCTGTTTTTGAACCATTATATACAATGTATATGATTTACTTTACCATTCCTATGCAAGGATTTTCTTTGGCTCTGCAGTACAGCAGTTAACTTAACACAAATCTGAACTCCCTTTTATAAGTTATATTAACTTAAAAGAGCAAGTAGAGAGTAAAAATATGTAAGCAATGTTCAAAAAGATCAAAGGACTAAGAGTATAGGATAGAAGTCTATGGAAAAGAAATAACAGTGAATGAACAAGAGGTCATGCTCTTAAGCAAGACGGTGGCAGACTAAGAGGAAATATCATGAACTAATAGTTACATGAAAGATAGTAGATCCATTGAACAGCATTTCTATAGATGTAAAGGAAAATGACACAAAATTTTAAATTCAAGATTGCATTAGATTTACTTTAGCCAGCTGATTTCCAGAATGGTTTATTTTCCCTTGATAAAATATATAACTTGTTATCTAGCTTTTTATTTCTGTCTGTGTATATTTGGAAATTATTACTGCAATACCATAATTACTATAAGATACTAGTAAAAGGCCCACATTAAAATTAGAAGTCATTTGTTTAACTTTGTTTCTGGTCTTGCTTCTACCTACTCCCATATTAACTCTTTCAACAGAAATGTGGCATAGATAAGAGACACCCATATTTACCAAAAATGCTTATACTGATGTCTAATAGCATGTCTAGAATACAACCTACCTGTGTATTTTTGTGGAATCCTGGGATTTGACTTGGCTTATTGAATAGGGTAGTCAGTGATGATGTCTAAAATGCTGGTTTACATACATTGATATGTGAGGGTTTACTACATTGCACAGATTATAAATACGCTTACTGAATAAGCCTGAACTTCAGATATAGCTGGTTTTGTGGCAACTGAAAAGAAATCAGGTTCTTAATATAAAGAAAGGGACTTTCACTGACACTTTGTTGCCACTGTCTTTTGGTAACAACATAATTTATTAGGCCAAAATATTTCTTCGGGGAGTCTATCTAGCATTCTAAGGACCTGTTGCAACGAAATGTCAGTATCAATAACTGAAGTTACTTTTACACAGTTATTAGAGGGACCCAAACTCACACTGTAATGCCATTTAGAAATATTTTGACACTCATTACAGAAGCTATCCAAGATGGAGCAGTTTCACTTGGCCCTAACAAATTCCCCAACTGGAATTGAGCCAATAGTATGGGAGGGGTGACAGCTGGTAGCCAGGAGCAGAGAATTTCCTGCACTTGGTTTGCGGAAAGTTCTGGTATCAATACTCCCTGTTTCCTGGATGCCTATAAGTGTGATGTCTAAAAAGTTTATGATGTCCTTACTATGCTCATACGTAAATACAAGGTTGAGAGTATTGTCATTCAAATACATCACAATTGAACATAGAGCAGCATCTGTGTGATTCCAGATCATGATCAGGTCATCTATATACCTCCCATACCAAAAGATGTGGGAGGCATATAGATTGTGACATGAAAAAAGAAAGCACTCCTCTCACCAGCCCATATAGAGGTTGGCCAACAATGGGAAATTCTTAGCCCCCATCGAAGCCCCGCAGGCCCTTTGAGAGGTGGAGGTGAAGTGACCCCAGGAAGCAAATCTGGAGCTAGTGGCACATCGGTACACAGTGAAGTGCATCTGGAGGCCCGCCGAGTGGAGCTAGGAGTGTGGGGTGGAGGTAAGTGGAGACAGCGGAAGTGGTGAGACTGTTTTAATTCTGGTTTATACCAAAGGTATGCCAGTGCAGCGGCTTTCTCTCCCCTGCTTACAATTTCTCCCTCCCCACTCCCCCTATCAACAGATGAACTGTCTTCCAGCAATCCAGCCCTATGCGGGTGACTTCCCTTAGACTGATTTCAGACACAGCCAGTCTGTATCAGCCAACAACTCAATATACCTCAGTGAGCATAGCTCCAGCTTATTATAGTTGGGAATCAACTGATGTTTTATGACTGAATATATTTCAATTGGGCTGCACATATGAACTTTAAATCTGCAAGCCAGCACCCACAACAAAATATATGTATCCAAGGCATGCTTCCCTTTCTTGGTCACTAGGAGTTGGACTATTTAATCATGGTATCATGTCCATAAAGCCCAATCAGCTTTATTCCAAGAACAGTAGACCGGTTAAGTGTGTTTGATTGAACAAATGGGTGCGTGCGCAGCTGCAATTTCCCCAATCATCACAATGTTGTCTTTTTAATATTGTTTTGTAAGGTTTATTCACTGTATTTTGCTGTTATGTGATTTCTATGGTGCTTTTTTCAATAAAACATTATTTTTATTTAACAGTAGTGTGCCACTGAAGTGACGTTCCTGGTGGGTCTTCCCCCCCCCCCCTTTTGCTTATGTGTGTTTTGGTCACGTAGACTGCACCGTATATGCAATGCCTATGTGGTGATTGGTTGAGTTATAATCTATGTAATAAACATATACTGTTTGTCAGGTAAAGCGGTAGATCCAGGCTATGTAATTTGTTTCAAGAAGCCCCACAGCACTGCAGATAGTATATCCAATCGAAAATGAAATAATTTGTGTTTCAGCAAAAATGCCACTGATAAAGAAATGAACTCTCTTAATGGGGGGTCGTATGTGCTATATTTTGATGGATGGAACTGAAGTGCCTTAAGTGGCAGGTAGTGTGGGATGCTGGACTATAACGCCCTGACATTCAGGGTGACCCAGGAAAAAGAGTCCTGCCAGTGAAAGTCACTAATGTGTTTCAGAACCGAAGCTGTATCTTTAATATATCCTAGTAATCTAATCACTAATGATTATAGAAATCTACCCACTCCCCCAGTCTCTCAAAAAGGGACCCTATACCTGCCACTATGGGGCACCCCTTAGGTGGAATATCATCCTTATGGATTTTGGGTAGGTGGTGGAATGCCAGAATGACTGGGCTATTCACCAAAAGAAGTTCAGCTACTTTGTTTGTTAAGACTCCCACTTCTCACCCTGTATCCAGCAGATTTTTTAGTTTGTTCTTAAAAGCTGGAGTAAGGTCAGAACCAAGTGTGCGGTAAGTAAGAGGATCCCTGAGCTGCCTCAGAGCTTCAGATTTGTAATCTCTTTCATTAAGCACTATTACCGCCCCCCTTTATCTGCCCCCCCCCCCCCGTTTTATAATATCTTTCCGGGCTTTAAGATTAATCAAAGCTTGATTCTCTGCTGTGCTGAGGTTGCTGTAAGAGAAAGATGGAGTGGTACCAATATTTTCTTTTACAAATAGGAGCTCTTTCTCTATCAGATTTTGTAAGGTGTTGTCACGTATCTGGTGGGTAGAGCCTGGTCTATGCAGAGGAAGGCCTCTCTTACACCTCGACTCGGGCCCCTGGTAGAGTATACAGGTGGCGCAGGAGTGCAGAGTCACACGAGTGCTGGTAGAAATGCTTGCTGCTGGGCTGCTGGTGGAGTGGTATGCCAGATGGCAGCGGACCTCCTGAGGGCTGGTACTTTAGCCATAGAGCAGGTTCCAGTGGCAGATGGGCAGGTGCTAGCAACTCGGTAGCTCCGAAGAGAATGGAACATAAACAGAGTCAGACAAACTGGGTCATACACAGAACGAACAGATCAAGTACAAATGTGGAGGCAGGAGAATGGTCAAAGAACGAACCAGGGGCGATGCAGATGGATAACAGGAATAGTCAGGAACAAGCTGGGTCAGTATTTCAAGAGCAGATGCAGGTAACAGGAAACAGGAAAATCACAGAACGCTGTAGACAAGACAGCACTGATCCTTGGCGCTGATCCAGCTTAAATAGCCCATTTGCCATCCTTATCTGTCAAGGAATGCGCCGCGCTCATTCGCATATTCGCACCGGACAAGCGTTTGCAGGTTAGCTAACGCTCCTCTTCTTCCAGGGGAACAGGGATTTTATATTCTGACAGACAGAGCCTTTCTGACAGGTCTTCTCTATTTGATCTCCAATAGAAGTGAGGCTGGGTTCACACTATTGCCGCATGCGGCTCACAGCAAGGGTCCGGTGCGTCCCTGTTCACCGTTTCAGATCTGATTTCAGCCCAAATTTTTGGGCTGAATTGGGACCTGAAATGGACCAATAGACACACAGGACCCCTGTGCAAATTCGCACTGAAGCCGCAACAGAGATACAGTATGTGAACCGGCTCCATGGAGAGCCAGTCACAATCTCCTACCATGTGAATTGAATGCGGGGAAACCCGTATCCAATTTGCATAGGTGTGAACCCAGCCTAAATCCAAGACTAAATATATAAGAGGCAATGGCGATCGCCCTGTACCATTTGTAACTACCTCCTCCAAAGAATATAATCAAATTAAACAAATAATTAATAAATATCTCCCTGTTTAAAATTGAGATGGTGATCTTGCAAAGGTTTTGACCAATGGCTGTAGTTTTTCAGGCATTCACTCTGAGCAATTCACTGTCCCCCAACTTATACAGGTCAGCCTTACCTCCCAAAACATGGCTTAGTACCACAGGCTCATACAGCTGTGGTCTGAACACCTGTAGATACTGCAGTAAACATAATAATAATCACAAGTCCATTACTTCATATAACAATGGCAAAACATTTTCTTTTAAGGATTTTATTAATTGCAGTACAAAATATGTGATATATGTAATTGATTGCAGCCTCTGCAGGTTACAGTATGTTGGATCCACTACAAGGTCTCTGCGCACTAGGATAAGTGAGCATTATAATGGTACCGCCTCAAGCAATATAAAAAAAGATGTCTAATGTATTAAAACATTCTAAAACAATGCATGATGGGAATATGACCTCATTTTCCTTCTGTGCGGTGCAGAAAATTAAACAAGGGGCACGTGGAGGGGATACACATAGAAGACTTCTAGAACAGGATGTGAGATGGATCCTTTCCCTGGGGACACGGATCCCCGCTGGAATGAATTACAGATGGGATCTGGATTTATTCCTTAAATAATGCAATCCACTTCCCTCATTCCTCTCTGACTTTATGCTTCTCTGTCTCAGTTCCTACATTTCTAATCTTCACTAACTATCTAGTATTTTTGACTTTGTTGAAACATGTTGTGTGAGGTCCTTTGTCTCTCCTGTCTTATACACAGTGGTTTACCATGATGCCATATGGACCCTTACACATGGGCTACATGCACCAGCATATTGATTCTTTTTTCTTCTATGATTTATCATTATTGATTTTTTTTGTGTGACGCATGTGTGTGTGTAGGATGATCATGTATGATATTCCACTGTGCTTTTATATCTTTTGAAACATGTCATGTGATTTATATCTTTTCTCTCAATGCTTTTCCTGCAATTTGGCACTTTGATATTAACCTCTTAATTGCTCAGTTAATTGTTTCAATTTACCATGCAAATTGATTTTGGGGTGGAGCTTTTATGAGTATAAATGTATTGCCATTTTTATATTCAACATGCTACGACTAAGGCTGTTGCCGAAACGTGTCAGCTGTTTTGCTTGTCACTTTTTGTAACCAACCATTAAAATCGTTATATGGACTACAGAGTTGCCGGCTCAATCCTTTTACTTGTTTCTACTGCAGTTCTAACTCTATAATTTTGAGAATTGAAGCACATATATAGCAGTGGATAGATTACGGGCAGGTTTGCCTGGAGGAAGCCCACCCCTCCTTAAAGGCAGGGATGGACTGGCCATCGGGACTACCGGGAGATTCCCGGTGGGCCGATGGCTCAGTCTGGGCCAGTTTCACTTTCAGGCGATCTACCCGTCAACCGCCAACAGCTGGCGCCTGACGGGTAGATCGAGATTAGCCAGCATGCAGAGTAGAGCAGGGAGCTTCTGTAGTAATGAGTTCTCTCTCGTGTCATCACGCTGTTCCCCGGCGGCCCCTCCTCTCTTCTCGTCTATACCAATTGGCTTGTAAGATCATCTGGTATAGACAAGAAGAGAGGAGGGGCCGCCGGGGAACAGCGTGATGACACGAGAGAGAGAACTTATTACTACAGAAGCTCCCTGCGCTACTCTGCATGCTGGCTAGTAAGACCCCACAATGTGCCCTGATGATGTGCCCCGATGTGCTATGTGCCCCATCATGTGCCCCGATGTGCTATGTGCCCCATCATGTGCCCCGATGTGCTATGTGCCCCATCATGTGCCCCGATGTGCTATGTGCCCCATCATGTGCCCTGATGTGCTATGTGCCCCATCATGAGCCCTGATGTGCTATGTGCCCCATGATGTGCCCCGAGCCCTGATGTGCCCCATGCCCTGATGTGCCATGTGCCACATGCCCTAATGTGCCATGTAGCCTGATGTGCCCTAATGTGCTATGTGCCCTGATGTGCCACGTGCCCTAATGTGCCATGTAGCCTGATGTGCCCTAATGTGCTATGTGCCCTAATGTGCCCCGTGCCCTGATGTGTCATGTGCCACGTGCCCTAATGTGCCATGTAGCCTGATGTGCCCTAATGTGCCCCATCATGTGCCCTGATGTGCCATAATGTGCCCTGATGTGCCATAATGTGCCCTGATGTGCTATAATGTGCCCTGATGTGCCATGTGCCCCGTGCCCTAATGTGCTATGTGCCCTGATGTGCCCCGTGCCCTGATGTGCCATGTGCCACGTGCCCTAATGTGCCATGTAGCCTGATGTGCCCTAATTTGCCCCATCATGTGCCCTGATGTGCCATAATGTGCCCTGATGTGCCATGTGCCCCGTGCCCTAATGTGCCATGTGGCCTGATGTGCCATGTGCCCCATAATGTGCCCTGATGTGCCATGTGCCCCGAGCCCTGATGTGCCATGTGCCCCATGCCCTGATGTGCTATGTGCCCTGATGTACCATGTGCCCTGATGTACCATGTGGCCTGATGTGCCCCATGCCCTGATGTGCCCCATGCCCTGATGTGCCCCATGCCCTGATGTGCGATGTGCACCATAATGTGCCCTGATGTGCCCGTGCCCTGATGTGCCCCATGCCCTGACGTGCCCCGATGTGCCCCGTGCCCTGATGTGCCCCGTGCCCTGATGTGCCCCGTGCCCTGATGTGCCCCGTGCCCCGATGTGCCATGTGCCCCGTGCCCTGATGTGCCACGTGCCCCGATGTCCTATGCCCTGATGTGCCTTGTGCCCCGATGTACTTTGCCCTGATGTCCTGTGCCCTGATGTGCCCTGATGTCCTGTGCTCCGGTGTGCTGTGCCTCAATGTCGTGTGCTCTGATGTTCTGTGCCCTGATGAGCTGTGTCCTGATGTGCTGTGCCCTGATGTGCTATACCCTGATGTACTGTGCCCTGATGTGTTGTGCCCTATTAGCTGATGTGCTGGGCTCTGTACCCTGATGTGCTGTGCACTGTACCCTGATATGTTGTGCCCTGTACGCTGATGTGCTGGGCACTGTACCCTGATATGTTGTGCCCTGTACGCTGATGTACTGGGCACTGTACCCTGATATGTTGTGCCCTGTACGCTGATGTACTGGGCACTGTACCCTGATATGTTGTGCCCTGTACGCTGATGTGCTGGGCACTGTACCCTGATATGTTGTGCCCTGTACGCTGATGTACTGGGCACTGTACCCTGATATGTTGTGCCCTGTACGCTGATGTACTGGGCACTGTACCCTGATATGTTGTGCCCTGTATGCTGATGTACTGGGCTCTGTACCCTGATGTGCTATTCCCTGATGTGCTGTGCCCTGATGTGCCTTGTGCCCTGATGTGCTGGGCTCTGTACCCTGATGTGGCCTGATGTGCTGTGCCCTGATGTGCCTTGTGCCCTGATGTGCCTTGTGCCCTGATGTGCTGTGCCCTGATGTGCTGTGCCCTGATGTGTTGTGCCCTGATGTGCCTTGTGCCCTGATGTGGCCTGATGTACCATGCCCTGATGTGTTTTGCCCTGGGCCGGTCTGGATGAAGTCCAGGGCCACATTTTTGTCCCAGTTCAGCCCTGCTTAAAGGTACATGAATGCATGAGACACCCAGCAAGGGCACAATGACAGCTGAAGGTATGCAGTGCATCCCTGCACCAATTTAGAAACTGTACAAACAAATGGAAACCTCCACAACCTATAACTACCTTTTGTCAGGAATCATGAATCAGACTGAGACAGAAAATGCAGTAAAAATCACACCTTTTAATGTAATGGTAAAAATGGTACAGATCAGTAAACGTAGCCAAAACATAGCCAGGGATCGGAAATGCAGGTAATCAGAAAAGCCAGAAATCAAGAAACCAGAGATAAGCGTAGTTGGAGGCAGAAGAACAGGATCAGGAACCAGAAGGAACATCAGCCAGGCAAAGTCTTTCACAGGAACGCAGCAGAGAATCTCCAGATATGTTGATCAAGGCAAAGGCACAAAAAGAACGAACAAGGCAATTTAAATAGCCAGAAGTGGCTGGCTGTAGGCAGGACTGACGAGCAGGAAATGATCACCAGGTGAGCCACTGTGGAAACCATGAGTGCTGACAATTAAACAACAGCTGAGCAGCCTGAGCACAGAGAAGAGAGCCGCTGAAAGCCCAGCCCTGACAGTACCCCCTCCTTAACAACCCCTCCCCCTCAGAGGGCCATCAGGTTTGAGGGGAAAACGTCTATGGAAAGCCCAGAGAAGGACAGGAGCATGTACATCTGAGGATGAGACCTAAGAGCGTTCTTCTAGATCGTACCCTTTCCAAGGAACAAGGTACTGTATGTGCCCATGGAACCTATGGGAGACAATTATATCTCATATTGAACCTATGGGAGACAATGATATATCATATTATAAAATGGTATCTCATATTCCTCATAATTCTCAACCTGAACTGGGCGAGGACATGGTACGAGGTGGTGAAGCGGTTGTACACCAAAGGTTTTTAATAATGAAACATGGAATACATTAGAAATACGCATGTTGGAAGGAAGATCTAAAGTGTAGGCCACTGGGTTGATCCTACGGAGAATACAGAAAGGCCCAATATACCATGGTGATAGTTTCAGTGAGGGAACATAGAGTTGGAAGTTACGGGATGACAGCCAGACCCTCTCTCCAACTTGGTAGGAAGGCGCAGGTAGGCGTCGACGGTCAGCATGGAGTCTGTCATGCTATACCTGGCACGTCGCAAAGACTCTTGGACCTGCACCCCACGGGAACGGAGATCACGGAGATGCTCCTCTAACGCAGGAATTCTTTGAGAAACAAATGTGTCAGGCAACATGGATGGCTGGAAGCTATAATTTGCCTCAATTGGAGACAATTGGGAAGCAGCATTGACGGCACTTGTGTGAGAAAACTCCGCTGCTGCTGCTCCAAAGCTTGGTTGGCTCGTTCTGCAGCGACATTGGACTGCGGGTGATACGCCGAGGAGAAGGAAAGCTGAATTCCCAACTGTGCATAAAAGGCTTGCCAAAACCTGGACACAAACTGGCTACCCCTGTCTGAGATGATAACCTTGGGTAGCCCATGTAACCAAAAGATCTCCTGAGCGAAAAAATAGATGCCAGTTCTTTGGATGTAGGCAACTTTTTAAGTGGAATACAATGTGACATCTTTGAGAACTGGTCAACCACAAGAATAACTGTGTTGCCCTGGGAGTTGGATAACTCCACAATAAAATCCAGACAAGTGGATCTAAGGCCTCTCTCCATTGGGTATGGGTTGTAGGAGGCCCACTGGAAGGTGTTGTGGTGTTTTACTCTGAGCACACATGAAACAGGCTGCTACAAAGGCGTTTAAATCATCGTGGAGACTAGGCCACCAGAATTGTTGAGGAAAAGACCAGATGAGTTTATTCTTCCCTGGCCAGCTGCCTTGGAAGAATGGTAAGTCTGGAGCACAGCAGTGCGAAGACTCTCAGGGACAAAGCAGCGGTCACAAGGTTTCTCAGGAGGACAATGCATCAGCCCTTACATTCTTAGTACCGGGTAAGAATGAGACTATGTAATTGAGGCTTGACAGAAAAAGAGCCTATGTCAATGTGAGATTCTTATGGTCAATCAAAATGAGGACCGGCACAGTGGTACCTTCAAGGAGATTCCTCCATTCCTTAAAATGGTAGCTAACAATTCTCTGTCCCCAATCTCCTAATTGCATTCTGCAGGAGACAATTTCTTAGAGAAGTAGCCACAAGAAAGCATATCGCTCTCAGAGGTAGGACGTTGAGACAGAATGGTGCCTATTCCAGTCTCCGACGCATCAACCTCAAGAATGAAGGGTAACGTAGGATCAGGATGTACCAACACGAAAGCTGAAACGAAGGCAGCCTTGAGAGACTCAAAGGCTTTAAGGGAATCCGGATACCAATTCTCGGGTTACCTTCACGGTCATATCAGTCAGGGGTTTGACCAGAGAAGAGAAGTTACGAATACATTTCCGATAATTGGCAAAGCCAAGAAAACGTTGTAGTGGACGTCGACCTACGAGTCAAGGCCACTGTAGAACTCCAGATAGTTTCTATGAGTCCATCGAAAAACTGGCAGTAGAAATTACATAACCCAGAAATTTAACCTGTTCACGATGGAACTTGCACTTTTCCAACTTACAATACAGGTTATTATCTCTCAACCTCTGCAGCACATGGGAGACGTCTGTGTGGTGGCTCTTTAGGGATTTTGAATATAGGAGAATATCGCTGTGATAAACTTACCACACATTGCTTAGTGAAAACCGTTGCTCCCTTGAGGCGGTCAAATAATTTCGTAAGCAATGGAGTCGGATAAGCGTTCTTAATTGTGATGCGATTGAGACCCCTATAATAGATACAAGGTCTCAGTTCACCACTCTTCTTTTTCACAAAGAAGAAGCCAGCACCAGCACGAGATGAGGATTTGCAGATGAACCCTCAAGAAAGAGAATTGGCAACATAGTCCTCCATGGCTTTATTCTCCGAGACAGACAAAGGGTAGATCCAGCTACGAGGGGGCATGGCACCAGACTGAAGGTCAATTGCGCAATCATATGACCGGTGTGGACTGGATTGTCCTTTGTCAAAGACATCACTAAATTTGCAGTACTCCTCTGGCATGGAGGAAAGTGCACAAGACCTTAACCACTTTCTGAAAACATGCTTTACTGCACTTTGGCGACCAGGAAAGAACCTCAGCACAATGCTAATCAAAAGAGGGCTTGTGCCTCTGTAACCAAGGATAACAAATGACCACCAGGTAATGAGGTGGGGAATTGACTTGAAATTGGATTATCTCATGGTGAAGAGCCCCTAAGGCTTGGTTTCATGTCCCTTTGTCCATGAGTCTCATGAGTCACATGGGCAGGCTGTAAAGGTCTCCCATCAATAGTCTCAATGGCAAGTGGAGTGGCACGAAGCTGCAGCGGAATCGAGTGCTTAGACACAATGGCACTATCTATGAAAAGGCCAGCAGTCCAAAAGTCGATTAGAGCCTGTGTAGCGATGGACGACTCAGGCCAAGAAAGGGTAACTGGAACTAGAGGCTTATCCTTCAGGATAACTGGGGTTGCAACAACGCCACTTAAGGTCTACCCCCTACAGGACTTCAAGGTGCGGGTGTTTCCTGGATGGGTAGCACTTCAAAAAGTGACCTACCTGGCCAAAATAAATAAAGGCACAATCTCTCCCTCCTCCTAAAGGCCCTTTCCTCCGCAGAGAGACATGTGAAGCCCAACTGCATGGGTTCTACTTCACTGGCAGACTCGGTACCAGGAGGCATAAGAGAAGAGGGAGGTAAGGGTGGGAATGCAAAGCTCGGAGCCAAACATAGAGGAGGCTTTCGCAAGCGCTCCTTAAAGGAAGGTCTCTCTCTGAGTCTGGAGTCAATGAGAATGGCAAACGTGATTAACTTCTCCAGATCTGTAGGTATGTCTTGGGCTGCTATCTCATCTTTAATGTTATCCGTGAGACCATGAGAAAAAGCAGCCATGAGGGCCTCATTGTTCCAACCAACCTCTACTGCCGGAGTACAGAATTCAATGGCATATTCGGCAACAGTTCTCGTACTCTGTTTGATGGACATGAGGTTCTTTGCACCAAAAGTAGAGCAAGCGGGAACGTCAAATACCCTTTTGAAGGATGCCACAAACAGGGTAACTCAGGAAAATTGGTTTTTGCATCTCTTATAGAGGGTTTACCCAGGCCAAGGCTCTATCAGAAAGCAAAGAAATAATGGAGCCTACTTTGCTTCTGCCTGTGGGGAATGCCTGGGCAGCATCTTAAAGTATATCCCAACCTGCATTAACTGGATCACCCCAAAATCACTGGGGAAGTGGGGTGGAACCAGACATACCTCTTACAGAGGTAATATTCGAGGTGGGTGCCTGCACAGAAACTGGAGCAGCAACACAGGTTGTCCCGGAACAGCCACAGTGGGAGGATCCAGGTGAGCAGTGTGAATCAGGAGCGTCTGTAATGCTATGGAAAACTGATCCATGCAGTGGTCCTGTTCATTCAATCTGGAAAAAATATTACCACTAGGTGGATTGCCTGCATCTTCTGAATTCAGGGCCTTCGCTTAATGTCAGGAACCATGAATCAGACTGAGACAGAAAGAGCAGTAAAAAAATCAAATCTTTTAATGTAAGGGTAAAAATAGTACAGATCAGTAAATGTAGTCAAAACATAGTCAGGGATCGAAAGCCAATGAGCCACTGTGGAACGATGAGTGCTGACAATTAATCGACAGCTGAGCAGCCTGAGCACAGAGAAGAGAGCTGCTGAGATCCCAGCCCTGACACTTTTGCAGCAAGGAGCACAAGGAAGGGCAAAGCACATAAAAAAAAAACACACATTTCCATCTCACTTACCAGCTAGCCCGCAACAAAACCAAATTGACCCTATTAAACACCAGATAGGAGAATCTCTGCGTAGAGGTATATATGTTTTTAAAAACATTTAATTCTGTCCAAAAATAATTGTTCACTTTTTGCTGACAGCACTAAATTCATCCTGAATTCAAAATTCAAAAGGGTTATGTCTTTTAGCACTGCAATTAATAGTGCTTAAAAGCATGTACTGAAGCATACATACTGAAGCATACATTTTAATTCCACAGCACAAGTTATATTATCTATTATATATTATATCTAGTATATATTATATATATTATCATGCATTGTTAACAAAGAGTGTACCTATGGATAATGACTAGAAGCAATATTTTTTTCTTATAGAATATATGTAGAAATGTTGATTTTTATTTAGAAGGATATATTTCAGTTACTTTTTCTCCCTCTGGAGAAATGAGTATGGATACTGTGACATCAGCTTAAGGAAAATATGTCTTCAGAGAGGGAAAACTACCATTTGTGACATATTTCAAAAGAGCTTTCCTTTATATATGACAGCTAGTTGAGTTTCTATGTTTGTGTTTTTTAAATTGTAGAAATTTGAAAGACCTTTTTCCCTTGATGACCATCATCTGTTATACTCAATCTAGCACAACATAGACAATTTACAAGGACTCTTCTGATAAAATTTCTTCACTGCGCTAAAAAGAACTGCTGTATTTTTACAGATTTTCCAATGGGGTTGGTAATATGCAATACTAATAGAAAAAAATGGTGTATAGCGCGCTGACATATATCTAGTAGCAGCCAGCACAACACTAAGACAAGTGTAAATCAAAGCATAAGTAAAAAGTGAAATTATGTGCAGCGCTCAAAACATTGAAATACATATGTATACAAACTAATGTACACTGTGCAATGACAACAAAAAACTAATAATAATGAAAATAAGATGTGAAATTCACACCCAAACTAAAGTCCATGTGCCATCATACAAAAGTTGTTTTAAAACATAAACATAGCAGTCTTTAAATAAACGGTGAAAACAAATTGTGAAGTGGGATTCCACGTGACATCAATGTTGAGGTGAGGACACAGACAATAGAACCACCACCGGTTAGTGAGGAGGCTTACCAGAGTGAGAGGACTCAAATGGGCATATGCTCAGTGAGTCAACAATTCTTATGGTGCAACCACCAAAATATGGGACCTCCACATCTTGGTTCCAGATCAAGTTGTAAGGCAATCCAATTGGTCAAGAGATGTCACCAAGAAGCGGTCTTCAGAGGCAGCCACCTTGTCACACCAAATCCTCTCACGTGTTCAAAATAGCAGGACCAAAAAAGAAAATACTCCACATAGTATGAATCCGTATAAACATAAAATTTATTAAAAGAAAATTGGAAATACTCACATTTAGAAAGCCGATCAAGTGCTTAAAATTGACGTTTGTGGGTAACGCAATGACATCAGCAGGGCTCGTCCCGATGCATTTCATCTAAAGAGACATCATCTGGGATCAATACTAGCATGACAGATCATTAAAAAAAATATTTGAGGGTAGATTGATAAAGTATCGCTAGAAATAACTAAGTATCTATGGCACTTGTATTATGTTACCAATGATAATAACATTACAGTCTACAATACAACTGATTACATTTTTAGCTTTGTACGCTCAGAGAGTCCAGAACATTGTATGAGGAGTTATGACTTTTTTTTTATAGGTGTCTTCGCATTGAACATTGATCTTTCCCCTATAAAGTAAAAATATTTGGGGGAATTCATAAAGCATGCTGTAGACACCCTTTAGAATTCTGTTGTGGCACAAAGCTGAAAGTGTCTGTGCCTATGGCAGATTCATATACGACACTTGTTTTGTACTGGGGTGGGTGGAACCTGATGGAGAATTAAGAGACTAGTTATTTTTGATTAACAGCATACAACAGTGGGCAGGCCCATAGCCGATATTCAGTCCAATAGTGGCTTTTGCCTACTCAGTGGCAAGTCATTTCTCCAATATGGACATTGCCAAATTTGGGTAATGATATCACTTCTATCCCCATTTACATTTATCTTTTGGCCAGGAATCTCCCACTTGACAGTTAAATGGGGCCAGGGATACAGCCCTGCGTGGGAAGCTGTCCCATACAGCTTCCCAGCACTAGCCTGGCCCACTCTGTGTAGAGGCACACCTCTGTATGCCAGCTCTGAGTTGGTCTTAATTATCTCCAGTTTCCTTATCAAAAAACTGAGCATTACTTTAATAATTTGTTGCTGTTACAGCGACAGGTCCCTAAAGTTGTGTTAGTAAGAATTACCTAAATTTGTCGCAATTGTTGGTAATGTTACCGACACTGACACAAATCTTGCCAGAATTAGGCGCAGGTAGTCCTTAAGGGACCTACCACCACAAAAGTGTCATTAGGGGTGTTTTGAATTCCCCATATTGTGTTTTATTTAATAAGTCAAAGAGCAGTGTTCAACATACTATGTGATCCCTCCATAGCAAATGATCTCCCACTGATCTTAGTACAATATAACTGGAATTTGATTAATGGCTATAATTGTATATTGCTACTGCTTTGCTATTTTCTATTTTTCAATCAATCGAGTTGTTTATGTTCATGTTATGACCCTTTGTGCTACATTACACATTTATATGTCTAATAATGTTTTTTATAGGGTTTCAACATATATATTTATATTATATTGATTAGATAATAAAATTAAAATAAGGGAATAGGGATGACATACATGATAAATTAATTTACTGCCCAAAGCATATAATGTTTTAATTATAGGTGGAAGGTTGTCAGCTAAATCACTTGCTAACTTTATATTCCACTTAAGGATCTCCCTGCCGTGTCCATTCTCCATCGTATTAAATAAATATGTAAGTTAAAGGAATGGGTGTGATAATCCCTTGTAACTATCAAATCAGGTATTCAGAGATCTCACTGCTGGGTAGCGCAACTCTGAGCTATTTTTAAGTCCCCCAGGAGGTTTTTAGCTAAAAAAAGCAGCTCTGGCTGCAAAACTCACCTCATAATCTGGAGTTGCCAACCCAAGTACCTCTTCTTCCCAACAAGATGTCCTCAGTTTCCCTTGCATCATGTAACCTGGAAGAAGAGGCAAAGTCTGTGAGTGCAGGGTGTCATGACACCATCCCCCAAGCATAGTACTCTTCCCTCAAAGTGTATATATGCAGACAACAGTGCTGATGTCGTCATCCTGGATCACTCACCACCAGTAGAATACCAAAAAAGGAAGAGGACCCAGCACATAATAAGAAATAAAAAAGATATATGTAAAAAAAAGCATACCATACAGCTGATAAGGGGAGAGGGGGTGAGGCATGAACCTCAGAGGTGGGCTTTAACAATGCGGCAACACTGAAATATCTCTTTTGGGTAGAACATCCCTCCAAGAATTGCAGACAAGAGGCTGCTGTTACATTGTCTTAGCAATGTAAATAGCCCATTTAAACTGAAAGAAAGCATTGGTATCGTATTTTATCAGTGTTTATATAGAATATACATTTTACCAGTGAGGTTTATTAAAGTGTACCTAAACTCAAACAGTAAAGATTTGTTATGTTATAGAGAACTACTAGAAATTCTAATTGTGCCTGAGCAGTACCCTAAAAAATTCCTCCTGAAAAGCAGCAGAGCACTTTCTGGTATGTGAGAGTGCATCGGCATGCCTATGCCTACTGCCTCATAGCTGTACTTGATCTACAGCATAAGATTAAGACACGGATGCCTTTGACTGCTACTCTGATGATATTTGGAGTAAAATTTAGTGATGTCACTACTGTGCTGCTTACTGTTCTCCTTATTGGAAGCTCTGACATGGAGAAGTAAAACCCTGTTTCTACCAAAATGGCTGCATCCACCACGAGAAACATTGTGGGACAAGGCACTGCAAGTCAGTAATGAAAATAGATCAGCTGCAGAGAGACTCGTCTTTGCCTTGTGCTTGCCTTTTTTTGACAGAGCTACCAGAGTTCTATTCCTCTTTAAATGCTTGCCGACCGCCCGCCATCGTTTGATGGCGGCAGCATGGCTCCCCTGCGCGAATCGCCGTAGCTGTACGGCGAACGCTTAAGGGGTATAGGGGGCACACGCTGCATCTCTGAGGAGCCGATGCGAGTGCCCAGCGGTGTCCGCCGGCACCTGAGATCGCTCCTAACAGAGCAGGAACGGGGGATCTGTGTGTAAATACACAAATCCATGTTCTGTCAGGGGAGAGGAGATAGATCATGTGTTCCTAGTAGATAGGAACAGCAATTGGTCTCCTCCCCCAGTCAGTCCCATCCCCCCACAGTTAGAACACACACTGAGGGAACACATTTAACCCCTTGATCGCCCCCTAGTGTTAACCCCTTCCCTGCCAGTTACATTTATACAGCTCTTTTAGCTCTGATCGCTGTATAAATGTCAATGATCCCAAAAAAGTGTCAAAAGTGTCTGATCTGTGCGCCAAATGTCGCAGTCCCGATAAAAATCACAGATCGCTGCCATTACTAGTAAAATAAATAAATAAATAAATAAAAATGTCACAAATCAATAACCTGTTTTGTAGATGCTATAATTTTTGCGCAAACCAATCAATATACGCTTATTGCGATTTTTTTTAAATTTGTGATATTTATTATAGCAAAAAAGTACAAAATATTGTGTTTTTTTCAAAACTGTCGCTCTTTTTTGCTTATATTGCAAAAAATAAAAACCGCAGAGGTGATCAAATACCACCAAAAGGAATCTCTATTTGTGGGGAAAAAAAAGGACAGCAATTTTGTTTGGGTACAGACCGCGCAATTGTCAGTTAAAACGACGCAGTGCCGTATCGCAAAAAATGGCCTGGTCAGGAAGGGGGCAAATTCTTCCGGGGCTGAAGTGGTTAAGTTGTATGGGAAACAGCCCAATCCTTATTGGCAGTGGTAAACCATATACAAGACAAAAACACCCAAGCACAGTCAAGCGGGCTTTTTCTGCACTTTAACTGGGCAAGGCAGCAGATAACCCAATGTCATTTCTGAAAGGCTTTGCAAAGAATGACCATAGCATAAACCAAATAAAACATTTGCTCATCTGAGCCACTAACTAAGCTCATATTAGTTTCTGACAAAAAGGGTGCCACTAATGGTAGAAGAATGACTGCAGAAAAAAAAAACAAGCGGTCAATTGAGTCATTTCTTTTTAAATGTATGTATATTTGTTTGTTTTTTTTAGTATAGAACTATGTTTGTCCCAAGCATAATTGCATCCATTTACTGTTTACTGACTCACTACCTCTGCTAAACGTCTATTCCAGCAATCAACTGTTCTTTCAGTAAAATAACACTTTCTATGATTAGTTTTTAACTTTCCTTCTGCTAGTTTGAAGCCATGTCCCTATGTTCTTGATCTTGGCTTCATATTGAAAATACTACCCTCCTGAACGTTATTCACCCCCTTGATGTATTTTAAGGTTTCAGTCATGTCTCACCTTTAACTTCTTTCCTCCAGACTGTACATATTAAGTTCCTGAAGTCTCTCCTGATATATTTTATCCCCCAGACCTTTCACCTTTTTTTGTTGCCCCTCTCTGGATTTGTTTGATTTTATCAATCTTTTTGTAAGTGAGGTCTACAGAACTGGACACAGTATTCTAAATGAGGTCTCACTAAAGATCTATATAGGGGAAGCAGGACCTCTTTTCTCCTGCTGGTGACCGCTGTAGTGATGCATCCCAGAATTCTATTTGTTTTTGCCACCACATAGCCAGACTCTTTGCCCATTTTTCAATCATCTAAAACAGGTACTCCCAAATCTTTTTACCTCTGTAGTGTTGGCCACCACTGTACCCCCAATACTGTAAGGATTCTTTTTCCCTATGTGCATTATTTTAGCATTAGAAACACTGAAATTAACCAATTTTCCAGCAATGCCAAATCATGTTCCATGTTGCACACACTTTCAAGGATCAATACTAGCATGACAGATCATTAAAAAAAATATTTGAGGGTAGATTGATAAAGTATCGCTAGAAATAACTAAGTATCTATGGCACTTGTATTATGTTACCAATGATAATAACATTACAGTCTACAATACAACTGATTACATTTTTAGCTTTGTACGCTCAGAGAGTCCAGAACATTGTATGAGGAGTTATGACTTTTTTTTTATAGGTGTCTTCGCATTGAACATTGATCTTTCCCCTATAAAGTAAAAATATTTGGGGGAATTCATAAAGCATGCTGTAGACACCCTTTAGAATTCTGTTGTGGCACAAAGCTGAAAGTGTCTGTGCCTATGGCAGATTCATATACGACACTTGTTTTGTACTGGGGTGGGTGGAACCTGATGGAGAATTAAGAGACTAGTTATTTTTGATTAACAGCATACAACAGTGGGCAGGCCCATAGCCGATATTCAGTCCAATAGTGGCTTTTGCCTACTCAGTGGCAAGTCATTTCTCCAATATGGACATTGCCAAATTTGGGTAATGATATCACTTCTATCCCCATTTACATTTATCTTTTGGCCAGGAATCTCCCACTTGACAGTTAAATGGGGCCAGGGATACAGCCCTGCGTGGGAAGCTGTCCCATACAGCTTCCCAGCACTAGCCTGGCCCACTCTGTGTAGAGGCACACCTCTGTATGCCAGCTCTGAGTTGGTCTTAATTATCTCCAGTTTCCTTATCAAAAAACTGAGCATTACTTTAATAATTTGTTGCTGTTACAGCGACAGGTCCCTAAAGTTGTGTTAGTAAGAATTACCTAAATTTGTCGCAATTGTTGGTAATGTTACCGACACTGACACAAATCTTGCCAGGACTTTCAAGGACTTCAACCCTATTACACACCTTTGTGTAATTGGCAAAAGACATACCTTACCCACGAGCCCTCTAGCTATATCACTTACATATAGAATAAATAGAACAGGACCTAGTATAGAGGCTTGAGATACATCACTAGTGACTGGTGACTGGTCTCAGTTTTGAATGAACCACATTTACAATCACACTCTGCTATCCTTTAGCCAACTGCATATACATTGAACCACCCAAGGGTTAAGTCCTATTTTGTATGACTTTTTATTATTATGTGGAACTGTATCAAATGCTTTACTAGAATCATAGCACCACTCTGGTCCAAAACATTAGTGAAATAGTCAAAAAATTCAGCCAGATCAGTCTGATATTTTATTGGTTGAACCGGATGGACTTGTCATTTTTCAACCAGACTAACTTGATAACTATGACATGATCTGCCCTCAGAAAAGCCATGCTGTTTTGGGTCCAGCGATTTGTGCATTTTTAAGTGATCAATGAGCCTTCTTTTCAGGAGTGATTCCATTAACCACTAGCCGACCAGCTCACGCAGATATAAAGTGGCAGGTCGGCTCCCCTGCGCGAACCGACGTACCTGTACATCGGTCCGTGCAGGGAGGATAGTTGGCGCATCCGCAACGTGCCGCAGGAGCATTGCCCGCAAGTCCTGCGAACTTGATGTCCACCGGCGACCCATGATCGCGGTGAGGAGAGGCAGAACGGGGAACTGCCTATGTAAACAAGGCGATTCCCCCTTCTGCCAGATGACATGACAAAGATCTACTGTTCCAAGTGATCGGAAACGGTGATCTCTGTCATGTTCCAGTAAGCCCATCCCCCCTAGAGTTAGAAAAGGCTGAGGGAACACACTTAACCCCTTGATCAACCCCCAGTGTTAACCCCTTCCCTGCCAGTAACATTTTTACATTGATCAGTGCATTTTTATAGCACTGATCAATGTAATAATGTTACTGGTCCCCAAATAATGTGTCATTTGGGGTCAGATTTGTCTGCTGCAATAACGCAGTCCCACTACAAATTGCAGCCATTACCAGTAAAAACAATAAAAAATGAATAAAAGTCCCTAAATCTATCCTGGAGATTGTAGGCGTGATAACTTTTGCACAAACCAATCAATATACGCCTATTGCATTTTTTTTACCAAAAATATGCAGAAGAATAAATAACGGCCTAAGCTGATGAATAAATTTGTTTTATGTTATTATTTTTTTTGGATATATATTATAGCAGAAAGTAAAAAAAAAAATATATATATTTTTTTCAAAATTGTCAGTCTTTTTGTTTATAGTGCACAAAATAAAAACCGCAGAGGTGATCAAATACCACCAAAAAAAAGCTCTATTTGTGGGTAAAAATAGCACCACTCTGGTCCAAAACATTAGTGAAATAGTCAAAAAATTCAGCCAGATCAGTCTGATATTTTATTGGTTGAACCGGATGGACTTGTCATTTTTCAACCAGACTAACTTGATAACTATGACATGATCTGCCCTCAGAAAAGCCATGCTGTTTTGGGTCCAGCGATTTGTGCATTTTTAAGTGATCAATGAGCCTTCTTTTCAGGAGTGATTCCATTAACCACTAGCCGACCAGCTCACGCAGATATAAAGTGGCAGGTCGGCTCCCCTGCGCGAACCGACGTACCTGTACATCGGTCCGTGCAGGGAGGATAGTTGGCGCATCCGCAACGTGCCGCAGGAGCATTGCCCGCAAGTCCTGCGAACTTGATGTCCACCGGCGACCCATGATCGCGGTGAGGAGAGGCAGAACGGGGAACTGCCTATGTAAACAAGGCGATTCCCCCTTCTGCCAGATGACATGACAAAGATCTACTGTTCCAAGTGATCGGAAACGGTGATCTCTGTCATGTTCCAGTAAGCCCATCCCCCCTAGAGTTAGAAAAGGCTGAGGGAACACACTTAACCCCTTGATCAACCCCCAGTGTTAACCCCTTCCCTGCCAGTAACATTTTTACATTGATCAGTGCATTTTTATAGCACTGATCAATGTAATAATGTTACTGGTCCCCAAATAATGTGTCATTTGGGGTCAGATTTGTCTGCTGCAATAACGCAGTCCCACTACAAATTGCAGCCATTACCAGTAAAAACAATAAAAAATGAATAAAAGTCCCTAAATCTATCCTGGAGATTGTAGGCGTGATAACTTTTGCACAAACCAATCAATATACGCCTATTGCATTTTTTTTACCAAAAATATGCAGAAGAATAAATAACGGCCTAAGCTGATGAATAAATTTGTTTTATGTTATTATTTTTTTTGGATATATATTATAGCAGTAAAAAAAAAAATATATATATTTTTTTCAAAATTGTCAGTCTTTTTGTTTATAGTGCACAAAATAAAAACCGCAGAGGTGATCAAATACCACCAAAAAAAAGCTCTATTTGTGGGTAAAAATGACTTCAATTTTGTTTGGGTACAACATCGCACGGCCACGCAATTTTTTGTTAACACAACGCAGTGCCGTATCTCAAAAAATGACCTGGTCATTAAGGGGGCAAATCCTTCGGGGGCTGAAGTGGTTAACTTGATTATAACAGATGTTAAACTCACTGGACTGCAATTTACAGCTTCTGTATTCCCACCCTTCTTGGTTAGGTAAAATATTAGCTGTCTGCCAATTATGGGGAACATCTCCTGTTAGAAGAGATTGATTAAAAAGATCAGTTAATGGTCCAACAAATATACCTTAAAGTTCTCTTAGAACACTGGGATGAATACCTTCAGGACCCATTGCTTTATTAAGCTTTAACCAAACCAGTTCCTCTGCTACTGTCCTTACCAGAAACAATATGATCCCCCACATTGTTATTGTTAGTGCAATTTATTTCAGAGAAGACTGAACAGAAGTAAATGGTTTAATTCATCCAAGTCTTCTTTAAGATACAGTGGGGACAGAAAGTATTCAGACCCCCTTAAATTTTTCACTCTCTTATATTGCAGCCATTTGCTAAAATCATTAAAATCCATAAACCTTAATAGGGTTCACAGTTCAGGTTCAAATATTTTACATGTTCGGGAGACCCCCTTACATTTTTCACTCTTTGTTATATTGCAGCCATTTGCTAAAATCATTTAAGTTCATTTTTTTCCTCATTAATGTACACACAGCACCCCAGATTGACAGAAAAACACAGAATTGTTGACATTTTTTCAGATTTATTAAAAAAGAAAAACTGAAATATCACATGGTCCTAAGTATTCAGACCCTTTGCTGTGACACTCATATATTTAACTCAGGTGCTGTCCATTTCTTCTGATCATCCTTGAGATGGTTCTACACCTTCATTTGAGTGCAGCTGTGTTTGATTATATTGATTGGACTTGATTAGGAAAGCGATACACCTGTCTATATAAGACCTTACAGCTCACAGTGCATGTCAGAGCAATTGAGAATCATGAGGTCAAAGGAACTACCTGAAGAGCTCAGAGACAGAATTGTGGCAAGGCACAGATCTGGCCAAGGTTACAAAAACATTTCTGCTGCACTTAAAGTTCCTAAGAGCACAGTGGCCTCCATAATCCTTAAATGGAAGATGTTTGGGATGACCAGAACTCTTCTTAGAGCTGGCCGTCCGGCCAAACTGAGCTATTGGGGGAGAAGAGCCTTGGTGAGAGAGGTAAAGACGAACCCAAAGATCACTGTGGCTGAGCTACAGAGATGCAGTCGGGAGATGGGAGAAAGTTGTAGAAAGTCAACCATCACTGCAGCCCTCCACCAGTTGGGGCTTTATGGCAGAGTGGCCCGACGGAAGCCTCTCCTCAGTGCAAGACACATGAAAGCCCGCATGGAGTTTGCTAAAAAAAACCTGAAGGACTCCAAGATGGTGAGAAATAAGATTCTTTGGTCTGTTGAGACCAAGATAGAACTTTTTAGCCTTAATTCTAAGTGGCATGTGTGGAGAAAACCAGGCACTGCTCATCACCTGTCCAATACAGTCCCAACAGTGAAGCATGGTGGTGGCAGCATCATGCTGTGGGGGTGTTTTTCAGCTGCAGAGACGACTAGTTGCAATTGAGGGAAAGATGAATGTGGCCAAGTACAGGGATAGCCTAGACAAAAACCTTCTCCAGAGTGCTCAGGACCTCAGACTGGGCCAAAGGTTTACCTTCCAACAAGACAATGACCCTAAGCACACAGCTAAAATAATGAAGTAGTTGCTTCACAACAACTCCGTGACTGTTCTTGAATGGCCCAGCCAGAGCCCTGAATTAAACCCAATTGAGCATCTCTGGAGAGACCTAAAAATGGCTGTCCACCAACGTTTACCATCAAACCTGACAGAACTGGAGAGGATCTGCACGGAGGAATGGCAGAGTATCCCCAAATCCAGGTGTGAAAAACTTGTTGCATCTTTCCCAAAAAGAGTCATGGCTGCATTAGATCAAAAGGGTGCTTCTACTAAATACTGAGCAAAGGGTCTGAATACTTAGGACCATGTGATATTTCAGTTTTTCTTTTTTAATAAATCTGCAAAAATGTCAACAATTCTGTGTTTTTCTGTCAATATGGGGTGCTGTGTGTACATTAATGAGGAAAAAAATGAACTTAAATGATTTTAGCAAATGGCTGCAATATAACAAAGAGTGAAAAATGTAAGGGGGTCTGAATACTTTCCGTCCCCACTGTAATGCCCCGTACACACGGTTGGATTTTCCGATGGAAAATGTCCGATCGGAGCGTGATGTCGAAAATTCTGACCATGTGTAGGCTCCATCGGACATTTTCCATCGGATTTTCCGACACACAAAGTTGGAGAGCAGGAGATAAAATTTTCCGACAACAAAATCCGTTGTCGGAAATTCCGATCGTGTGTACACAAATCCGACGGACAAAGTGCCATGCATGCTCAGAATAAATAAAGAGATGAAAGCTATTGGCCACTTGCCCGTTTATAGTCCTGACGTACGTGTTTTACGTCACCGCGTTTAGAACGATCGGATTTTCCAACAACTTTGTGCGACCGTGTGTAGACAAAACAAGTTTGAGCCAACATCCGTCGGAAAAAATCCTAGGATTTTGTTGTCGGAATGTCCGAACAAAGTCCGACCGTGTGTACGCCCTATAAGTATTGTACCCAGTAGAGTTGAGGCGAACACCCCCCCCCCCCCCGGTTCGGTTCGGTTCGCACCAGAACTCCCGAACATGTAAAAAATTTGAACCTGAACTGTGAACCCTATTAAGGTTTATGGAACCTGAGGTTGACGAATCAAAAGTCAACATTTTGAAGGCTTATATGCAAGTTATTGAGCATAAAATGGGTATGGGGGCCTGGGTACTGCCCTGGGGGACATGTATCAATGCAAACATTTTGTTAAAAAAGTTTGTTTTTACAGGAGCAGTGATTTTAATGATGCTTAAAGTGAAACAATAAAAATGAAAAATTCCTTTGAGCGTTTCAATACAGGTCACTTTTACCCCCTTCCTGTCCAGGCCAATTTTCAGCTTTTAGCGCTGTCGCACTTTGAATGTCAATTGCGCTGTCATGCAACCAAATTTTTATCATTTTTTCACACAAATAATGCTTTCTTTTGGTGGTATTTAATCACCGCTGTTTTTTTAAAAAAAATTTTGCCAAAAAAAAAAATGAAATTTTTTTTTAGTTTTGAAAAAAAAAGAGTTTTTCTTTGTTTCTGGCAGAAACCCATTGACTCCCACTTCTCTCAGTCACAGCTAGTGAGCCAATGAGGAGATAGTGGGGGCAGGGCTGAGCCATGGCTTTATGTGTCTTTTGGATGCATAAAGCAGTGGCTCGGGTGCAAGCACGCAGCTGTATATGGTGTAGTGAAGTAGCGCTAATATAGCACGTCAACAAAAAAAAAAAGAATTTCTTAGATTCTCATGGCAAATAGAAACTCATATAAAAGTGTTCAAAGTACTAAAAGGTGCATACCATAATATATATCTGAGCAATAATGCAATGAAATCCAGTAAAGTGTATCACATAAAACTAAACTAAAAGTAAATTGTTTCCCAGGAGTAATCAGCATCCAAAAAAATCACGTGACTCAGAGAGATGATCGGTTCCAAAGTGAAAAATATAACTCAGAGTAGATAAGGGACAGGTGAAAGAGTCCAAATTAAAGATGTAAGATGGTAAACATGTCTTTCTGCAATCCTCCCCCAGTAGTGCTAGCCTCTCACCTTATAGATAGATCCCAACGGGTCTAATGGGGCAACAATGAATGACAAGCCTGTTGTTGAAGTTTTCCTCACAGCTTTCAAGGGATCACTGCAGCTTTTGTCCGGTCTCCATGGTCTTTTCCTAGAAGAAATTTTTCTCCCAATCCTATAGGTGGGGTGACAATAAACAACTGAAAAGTATGTCCATGTATAGTATGCACTCAATACTTGGTTGGGCCTCCTTTTGCATAAATTACTGCATCAATGCGGCGTGGCATAGAGGCGATCAGCCTGTGGTACTGCTGAGGTGTTATGGAAGCGCAGGTTGCTTTGATAGCTTCAGCTCATATGCATTGTTGGGTTTGGTGTCTCTCATCTTTCTCTTGAAAAGAAAAGGAGTATCATAGCAAGGAGGGTGGGACTTTGAATGAAGCACCGGACAGCAAGAGAATACTTAGATGAGTAAAAAGGAATTTTATTAAGGGGCAAAATTAAAACTTACATAATTCTGGTAACAATGGTACACGGTAATATACATATAATAATTGAACCACTTGGTACAGTCTATGTAAACATGTAATGATAACAATGGTATACAAGGAATAACATGCTAACATGATATGGCACATTAAAATTCCTTAATTCATCACAAAACAAAGGGGTAGACACAGTAATTAAAATAATATAACCTGCGGGACCTATGGCCTCACTGAACCTGAGGGGGTAAAATTGCATAGTAGCTTGAAGGGTCTTGGTAGAAATGATAAGGACACAGCAACCGTTAGCTCTACGTGTTTTGTGGCTTTGTGCCACTCGTCAGGAGCAAGCACGTGTAATATCTAAAAAAATTTAATATAGAGGTAAGGAAAAAGATGGCACATATAAAGAAAGGAGGTTTGATGTATTGCCAATATGGTGGTGGGGCCACACAAGCAGTCCGGAAACAACCCCAGCTGGGAGCTGAGGTGAAAAGTCCCACGGACTGGGAAGGGGCGACACCAAAGGCAGGCACGGTAGCGGAGGACATTCTAGGGGGGGAAAAGGACGATGTGTGAAGAAGGTGAATGTGGAGGGCAGAGGGAAAAGGAAAAGCAAAGGGGGGGGGAGAAGGGGGGGAAGGAAAGAAGGAAAGGGGGGAGAGGAAAAAGGAAAGAAGGAAAGGGGGGGGAGAGGAGGGGGGAGGGAAAGAAAGGGACAGGAGGGGGGAGGGAAAGAAAGGGACAGAAGGGGGGGAGAGGGGGGGTGGGGATGAGGGGGGAGGGAATGCAGGGGGGAAGAGAGGAGAAGGGAAAGGGGGGGTTTGGTGTCTCTCATCTTCCTCTTGACAATACCCCACAGATTCTCTATGGGGTTTCGGTCAGGCAAGTTTGCTGGCCAATCAAACACAGTGATACCATGATCATTAAACCAGGTATTGGTACCTTTAGCAGTGTTGGTCGGTGCCAAATCCTGCTGGAAAATGAAATCAGCGTCTTTATAAAGCTGGTCAGCAGAGGGAGGCATGAAGTACTCTAGAATTTCCTGGTAGAGGGCTGCGCTGACTTTGGACTTGATAAAACACAGTGGACCAACACCAGCAGATGACATGGTTCCCCAAATCATCACGGACTGCGGAAAAGTTTGCATTTAATTTGGAAATCAAGGTCCAACAGTCTGGGTGGAAGAGTGGAGAGGCACAGAATCCAAGTTGCACGAGGTCCAGTGTGAAGTTTCCACAGTCAGTGATGATTTGGGGAACCATGTCATCTGCTGCTCTTGGTCCACTGTGTTTTATTGCATTGCTGGTCCATTTAGCACAGGTTCACACCTTTTCAGGCTGCAGTTGATGCAGTTGATGCATTTTTATGCATTTTTTATATTTTTTAGTTGTGCCTAGTGTTCTCCTCCTGCAGATTGCACTATACATAGTCAGAGCTGTATCCGCCAAGAAATGCAGAGAAATGGTATATACAAAAATTCAAATCTTTCTCCATAACAGATACAAATCCTGTAACCCCTCACCATATGTAGCTGGAAAACTAGGTGACACACACTATATACAATCATGATAGCCAGTGCCTTACAATATATATACTCCTCCAAGGGCTCCTTGTTCTTCTTTTCTCTGAAGATAGTTCTTTTAGGGCTTCAACTGTGTGTTTAATTGTCCTACTGCAAAATTAATTTGGGAATGATCAGATGAAATGCAGCCACAAACCTACAAGAAACCTCCACCATGCTTCACATTGTCTGCAGACACTCAACCTTGTACTGCTCTCCAATCCTTCAACATACAAACTCATTTTTGTGCTGCTAAAGCTTTTTCTATTTTGGTAGACAAAGCACATTGCATGGTTTTATGTGAAATCTATTAGTAGGCGCTACTCGTATTACAATCTTTATTTATACATGTGCGCTAAGGGAAATTATAGTGTACACATATTTATGTGACATAATTGCTTTTGTTTTATTATTTGTTACAGTCAAATTTAAAAATTAAAGTAAGCAGCTACACATACTGTAGCTGCTGACTTTTAATAT
Organism: Aquarana catesbeiana; assembly: GCF_042186555.1. Lineage (NCBI taxonomy): Eukaryota > Metazoa > Chordata > Amphibia > Anura > Ranidae > Aquarana > Aquarana catesbeiana. The sequence goes on along the minus strand of NC_133326.1, from coordinate 200,204,284 downwards.
TAGGACATTTACCTGTTCAGCGATGTCGGCACCCCCAGCCGATGTTCCCATCGGGCTCTTGGGTACTGCCGCTGCCATTGCCTGTAAGGTAAACTGGCAGTGAAGCCTTGCGTCTTCACAGCCGGTTCCCTACTGTGCATGCGCAAAGCTCGCTGCACTTTCTGAATGGGGAAGGAGGAGGGGGGGTCGAACTTCCGAGGGATTTTGCAGCGGCGAGATCTCTCAGAAGTGTGGATGGATACCTATCAAAAACAGGTACCCGCTTCCCCCTCCTCCTCGAAAGGTGCCAAATGTGGCACCAGAAGGGTGGAGGAGGTAGATAACTGGAGCTTCCATTTTTCGGTGGCACTCCGCTTTCAAGTGATATTAAAAAAAAAAAAACAGACTTTAATAACAAACATGTCATACTTACCTGCTCAGTGCAGTGGTTTTGCACATAGCAGCCCCGATACTCTTTTTTTCGGGTCCCTTGTCAGTGCTCCTGGCTCCTCCCCTCAAGCTGATTTCCCTGGGGGCACTGGTGCGTGCTCGCTCCTGAGCCCCGGGTCTATGCATCTATAGTACACATAGAGCCATGGCTCGGCCCCGTCCCCCACTCTTTCCTCATTGGCTCACTGGCTGTGATTGACAGCAGTGGGAGCCAATAGGTGCCTGCTGCTGTCTCAGCCAACATGGAGAAGGAGTCCCAGAACAGCTGAGTCTCTCGTGCTCAAGTAAGTATTAGGGGGCTGTGGAGGGAGCAGCATGCAGAAGGTTTTTTATCTTCATGCATAAAATGCATGAAGGTAAAAAACCTTCTTCCTGTATAACCACTTTATCATTTGGTCTCTTTCTTTTTTTTTTCCCCTTTTTTTCAGCATATCTTTGGAATGTGGGAGGAAACCGGAGTACCCGGAGGAAACCCACACAGACACAGGGAGAACATGCAAACTCCATGCATGTGGTGTCATGGTTGGGATTTAAACCCATGACCTACTTACTGCAAGGCAGAAGTGCTAACCACTTAGCCACTGTGCTGCCCATTTGGTCTCTTTCTTGAGTTTAATGTGAAACTTTCAGTATGCCCCACTGACATTTTCCATGTCTTTTTACAACTACTATTCCAGGTTTCTACATTAAAGTATTTTAATTAACTTAGAAAGTTACATGATGGTGTTCTGTGAATGATATTTTGGGATCTTCTGATTTCATTAATGATATTTTCTTCAGTGTGGATTATACAGTTATATTTGATGTTTGGAGATTTAGAGCCCACAATGCCTCCTAAACTCAAAGACTATATTTTTTCTAGCTATATGTGAATCATAGGAACATAACTGCAGCTCAGCTTGGTGTAATTATTCAACATAATCCTAATTATCTTTTAAAAGAAGTTACAGTTTTAGCACCCTTATCTCCGGAACGGAAAGATGGTCTGGTATGGATTTTAAGGGGAACCCTGTGCCTAAAAGTAATAAAAAATGGTGTGGGGTCCCCCCAAAAATCCATACCAGACCCTTATCCGAGCATGCAACCTGGCAGGCCACAGAAAAAGAGGGGGGATGAGAGAGCGCCTCCCCTCCTGAACCGTACCAGGCCACATGCCCTCAACATTGGGAGGGTGCTTTGGGGTAGCCCCCCAAAGCACATTGTCCCTATGTTGATGGGGAGAGGGGCCTCATCCCCACAACCCTTGCCTGGTGGTTGTGTGGATCTGTGGGCAGGGGGCTTATCGGAATCTGGAAGCCCCCTTTAATAAGGGGACCCCCAGATCCCGCCCCACCATGTGAAATGGTAACGGGGTACAAATGTACCCCTACCATTTCACAAAAAAATGTGTGAAAATGGTAAAAAAAACACAATCCACAAGTCCTTTATTAAAAAATGTAAAAAATATAACTGTCCCATGGAGTCGTCTTCTTCTCGCGCTCTGAAAGAGCGAAAAGAAAAAAAAAAAAAACGCACTTCACCTACGATCTGCCTCCATGGGAGGCACCTGCCATAATAACCGGTCGCTCTCAGGTGACAGCTCTTTTATAAATGAGAGTGGGGCCACATGATGATGTCGCCGGGTGACCCCGCCCCCCTCTGATGCACGGGGACATCCCTATGGCTTTCTCGTAGCATCAGAGGGGGTGGGGCCACCCGGTCCGCTGCCCTCTGACACACAGGGACATGCCTATGGCATCCCCATAGCGTCAGAGGGGGCGGGGCCACCTGGTTACGTAACCGAGTGACCCCGCCCCCTCTGACTCTACAGGAAAGCCATAGGGATGTCCCCGTGCATCAGAGGAGGTGGGGTCACCCGGCGATGTCATCAGTTATAAAAGAGCTGTCACCTGAGAGCGGCCGGTAATTACGGCGGGTGCCTCCCATGGAGGCAGATCGTAGGCGGCGTGCGGCTTTTTTTTTTCTTTTTCGGTCCGCCAGAGCGAGAGAAGAAGAAGGAGACAACTCCGTGGGACAGTTTTATTTTTTTAATAAAGGACTTGTCCCAAGGCGTGTATTTTGTTTTTTTTTACCATTTTCACACATTTTTTGTGAAATGGTAGGGGTACATTTGTACCCCGTTACCATTTCACACGGGAGGGGTCAGGATCTGGGGGTCCCCTTGTTAAAGAGGGCTTCCAGATTCCGATAAGCCCCCCGCCCGCAGACCCCCACAACCACTGGGCAAGGGTTGTAGGAATGAGGCCCTTCTCCCCATCAGCATGGGGACAAGGTGCTTTGGGGGGCTACCCCAAAGCACACTCCCAATGTTGAGGGCATGTGGCCTGGTACAGTACAGGAGGGGGGCGCTCTCTCGTCCCCCCCTCTTTTCCTGCGGCCTGCCAGGTTGCATGCTCAAATAAGGGTCTGGTATGGAATTTGGGGGGGACCCCCACGCATTTTTTTTTTAAATTTAGGTTCGGGGTTCCCTGTGGGGGAATCCCATGCCGTTTTTATCAATGAACTTTTATGTGTATTGCCGGGACCGACAATTAACTATAGCCGCGAGTACTTTTTTCCTTTAGAAATGTCATTTTGCTCTTGGACTGTTGTAAACACGGGAAACGCGCCACTTTACAGACATACTATAGACACCCTCCAGGTATGAAATTTAAAGGAATATTACACTTTTATTGTTTCATTTTAGGCATTATTAAAATCACTGCATTGATACATGTCCCCTGGGACAGGACCCAGGTCCCCAAACACTTTTTATGACAATACCATGCATATAAGCCTTTAAAATTAGCACTTTTGATTTCTCCCATAGACTTTTAAAGGGTGTTCCGCGGCTTTCAAATTTATCACGAACACCCCAAATTGTTCACTATTCGGCGAATAGGCGAACACCCGATCTTCGAGTCGACTCGAACCTCAGGACCATCCCTAATGGGCACTGATGAGGAGGGGGTGATGGGCATTGATGAGGAGGCACTGATGGAGCTGCACTGATATGCGGCACTGATGAGGAGGCACTGATGAGGCTGCACTGATGGGTACTGATGAGGCAGCACTGATGAGGAGGCACTGATGGGGCTTCACTGATCTGCGGCACCGATGAGAAGGCACTGATGGGCATTGATGAAGAGGCACTGATGGACATTGATGAAGAGGCACTGATGAGGCTGCACTGATATGCGGCACTGATGAGGAGGCACTGATGAGGCTGCACTGATATGCGGCACTGATGAGGAGGCACTGATGAGGCTGCACTGATGGGTACTGATGAGGCAGCACTGATGAGGAGGTGCTGATGGGCACTGATGAGGAGGCACTGATGAGAAGGCACTGATGGGCACTGATGAGGAGGCACTGATGGGGCTGTACTGATATCCAGCACTGATGAGGAGGCACTGATGAGGCTGCACTGATGGGTACTGATGAGGCAGCACTGATGAGGAGGTTCTGATGGGCAATGATGAGGAGGCACTGATGGGGCTTCACTGATCTGCGGCACCGATGAGAAGGCACTGATGGGCACTGATGAGAAGGCACTGATGAGGCTGCACTGATATGCGGCACTGATAGGTGCTTATAGGTGGCAATAATGGGCACTGATAGGTGGCACTGATGGGCACTGATAAACTGCACTGATGGGCAATGATGAGGCTGCACTGATAAGGTGGCACTGATGGATACTGATAGGCTGCAATGATATGCTGCACTGATGGGCACTGATATGCAACACTGATGTACACTGACATGCTGCACTGATGGAACTGTACTGATAATTAGGGCACTGATGATCAGTGCCCTAATTATCAGTGTACATGTCCCCTGTAACTGGAAAGTAGATCATCAGCTTTCCTTTCCTCAGACACTGACAGTGGACACAGCCGATCACGTGGTAAAGAGCCTATAACATTGGCCCTTTACCCTGATTGGTGATGCGCTGTGTTCGAGGAACACAGCTCACCACCGATCACCGCACTGTACGCCCCAGAGGGTGCACACGAGCGGTGCACGTGATGTCCAATCAGGACCTTAAAGCCACCACCCGGCCATCATTCTGCTATAAGCCGGGTGGGAAGGTGTTAAAATGAGTACACTATGTAGTATGAAATAGTATGAGTGACTGAGACTAGAGTCCTAGAAATCGGACACATTTGGTTATTCTGATATTTTTACAGTTATGACTGAGACTAAATAAATACTACTTGTCAAAGCAACAGAACAGTGTAGTATAATAGGTATAATAGTAATAACAAATTTGCTGTCTTGTTTTCAGATTGATGTACAGCGAACATCCTCACAAACAGAATTTCTTTGTGAAAAGTATAAGATAGCGTTCAGTAATCATCAGCTTACATGATAGTAGCTTTATTTAGATGGCTGTTATTTATGGTGCCAGATTGGCTTGGAACTGGCATTCACACATTCAATTTCAGCAAGACATTAATTTTAAGTTTTTAATTGACAGGTGTGATGTATTGTTTCCCTTATTCCTCTCTCAAACAACATAGATTTGCTTATGTAGGAACCATTTCTTTCCTTGCCTACATCTAGATCGATGTTCCTGGATACTCTATATTCAGGAAGAGCTTATGAAATCACCCCTGGAATTTTTCTGCAATACTGTGTAGTTTTCACCTGTTTCACTTCTGTGTGGGTTAATTGAATCTTACAGACTACAGTACTGAGATATCTGCTCAGTCTGCTTCAAGCGAAATGCTCTCTTTGTGCAAATTCAGTCCTACTTCTCACTCCTCGTTTCTTCTCTCTTGTATTTCATTTTATTTTCTTGCGGAATTGACCCCTGGCGTAATACTTAAAGAGCCGCTCAACATGCCATGACATTTTAGTTGAATTAAAAAAGTAGTGCTTGCACACACATTAAAATAGTCGGATGACTGGAATGAGTGTGCATGCTGCAGCTCTCGTGGAGCAGGAAGAATAGTGCGGTATGGAGAACAGAAAACACGCAATTAAATATGTCAACATCACTGCACTGTACAGTCTTACAGCTCAGTATGACAATAACATAAAAATAAATGGCTGAAATGGGAAGCGCTCCCTGCTGTTCCTCTCCCCTGTGAATATAAATGGGATTAATATGCTTATTATTCTCCATACATTTTCAATTATCAGTGGGATGAATTTGGCTAACTCCTTTGAAATACAATTATGCACAATCAAACCTAGCAAGAATACAAGCAAGATCTGAAAGACTGATCTGCCAGTACAGCTGGAGATAAGGCTTATGATTTTTTTTTTTTTCATTGCTGCCAGAATGATCTATGTATTAACCTATACAAGCAGGGAGTAGACTGACTTTTCCCTGAATGAATTCTGTCTGAACAACCTTGTGCTTGACTCTGACAGTTTGTTCCTTTGTACCCATCAGCCACTGGCCTTGACTATAACAATTATGTTAGTGTGATCATATTCACTCTGCGAATCCCTCTATATCCTTGTCAAGTCTAACACCTTCAATCACAGTGAACATACTGTCTGATCCTTGTATTAAAGTGTTGATTTTATACCTTGTCCATATTGATCCTTATTTGGTATTAATAATTTTAAAAAAGGGTTAATAAAGACCATTATTGAGGTGAAATACAAAAATTTATGGAATATTCTGTAATATAGGTATACTGCATTTTGCTTAACCACTTTCCTACTGGCCACTTTTACCCCATTCCTGTCCAGGCTAATTTTCAGCTTTCAGTGCTGTCATATTTTGAATGACAATTGCGGGTTCATGCAACACTGTACCCAAATGAAATTTGTATCACCTTTTCCACACAAATAGAGCTTTTTGGTGGTATTTAATCAGAACTGGGTTATTTGTTTTTTTGCTAAACAAATCAAAAAAGACAGAAAATTTTGAAAAATAATTTTTTTCATAGTTTGTTATAAAATTTTGCAATCAGGTAATTTTTCTCCTTCACTGATCTGCGATGATGAGGCTACACTGATGGGCACTGATAGGCTGCACTAATGGGCACTGATAATGCCGCTGATGGGCACAGATGAGGCGGCACTGAAGTGCACTAGGGACACACAGTAAGATTCAAAGAAAAATACAAAAGACCATAGAGTAATATTGCTAAAAACGTCAATTTTTTCATGCAAATATACTCACAAGCATCTCGGGGTAATAAAACCTCACAGACACCACATTGCAGTTCACCAGCAAGTGTGATGACATAATAGGCCGCAAGCCCCTTCCTACGCATTTAGTCTATACAAGGGACAAGTTACAGGGGCATGTTACAGGATGACAACACAGAAGCACAATTGGTGGACAGTGAAGGAGCATTGTCATCACATAAAAGACGATGTATGAAGAAGGGCTTTTAATGGCAGGATCATCAATGATTTTTTTTTCATAAAAGCTGAAGATTTGAAAAATATTGAAAACAACCTTGAAATTGTATTAAAGTGATAATAAAGTCACATTTTTGAATTAACCACTTGGCCCCCAGGCCAGTTCTGACATGTTTCACATACATGTAAAAACCTGCATTTTTTTTGCTAGGGAATTACTTAGAACCCTCAAATATTATACTTTTTTTAAGCTGAAGCCCTGGAGAATAAAATTGTGGGTGCTGCAATTTTTAACACACAAATATTCAGGAAATTTTTTTAATCAATTTTATTGAACACAAGCACAATATAATGCACATGTTTTCATAACTAGAAAAGCTAATGTTATGCCATGTAAATAGTTACCAAACATGTCATGCTTTGAAATTGTGCACAGCTGTGGAATGGCAACAAACTACAGTACATAAACTTTTCCATAGGCAAATCTTTAAAAGCATTTATTTATTTTATTTAAAACTTTTTATCTTACACTGTACTTTTCATTTTTTTTGACTGAACAACATCCCTTGTGATAGCATGGGCCATGACAAATCCTCTTTATGGAGAGATCTGGAGTCTTTTAAACCTCATAATCTCTGGACTTCAAAACATCTGGTCAGAGTGAAATCAGTAAGATCAGATGCTGTACGAGCCGGTAACGGTTTGTATAGACAAACTGAAACCGGACATGATGAAATACTCATTGCTTCCAGTTTCTGACATCAGAGAAAGGGGGAAGGAACTTCCAATTCTTCTCAGTGCACCGGATGCTGCCAGACGGATTGGTCCTGCCCTCCCCGGAGGGATAGGAAAGCCCAGAAAAGGTGGCGGAAGGGGGTACCCTGTTCCACTGCCTGTAAAAGTGATCCAGTGACTGATAGACGTTGTCTCCTGTAAAAAATGGTACTGGGAACATGGTTGTAGCTTCAACCATGATCCTGGTATAACTACGTCAATATGAAGCTGTATATATACGTACAGCAGTATTGAGGTTGTTAAAACAAAAAAGAGGTTTGTACTTACCTGCTCTGTGCAATGGTATTGAACAGAGAGGTCCTTTACCTCTTCTTCTGGAGTCCCCTGCCAGTGCCCTCTTCTCCTTCTCTTTTCTGAGTGCCCCCATATCAAGCCGTGTGCTATGGGGGCACTTGTCTGGGCACACTTCCGAGTCAGGCTGTGTGCGTCCATAAACAAACACAGTGCAACTTGGCCCCCCCCCCCTCGATCCAAGTGAATAGACAATGCTGGGATTTCTTATACCTTTATCATACAAATTTAGATTTATTTTTTGTGTATATAAGATTAGTTTAAGCAATTGTAATGTTAAAAATAAATTTAAATTAAAATGAGCAAATCTGTTCTCGTTAACGAGGTAGAGCAGCAAAGTGAATTGGGATATCATCCGTTTTCAGGAATGGCCTTAATGAGCCAAATTAAACACAATTCTGATTGACAGCATGCCTTAGCATTTACTGTGCAGTGGAAGCTGACTATCTCAGTAAAGATGTGAAAGTAGCGACTAAAACAACTCTAGTGTTAGTTGAAAAGAAAGGTGTGTGTCAGACTTCACAGCTCTGCAGCTAGGCATCGTACAGTAAAATACTGTGTCTAGTGAGAAAAAAATGATAATCAGGCATTTTATGAAGTAGAAGAATGCGAACAAATGACTCAAGGACATTTTAGAAGACCTGGAAAAGGTCAAGACAAATACTTTTTAAATAAATACACAGCTTAATAGGGTGATGGGTAAAGTGACCTTGTTAGTTACTAAAAAAAGAGTATAGAGTTTTCCTATAACAAGAGCGTTATCATACTTACCTCTCTAGTGGCCTCTATATCCTTCCTTCACTATGTTCCAGTGCTGTAGCCTCAAGCAGATTGTTCAGCATTTGATGTTTCTGTGTCAGATGCCTGTATCCCCGCTATGTTCTTTCATATGTTAGTATGACACAGTATAGGACACAGTAGTGATGTAGGGTTGGAGGGTTGAACAACAGCACATGATAACGGACACAGGCCATCTGCAGGCTGAAGGCTTTAACAGAGGCCCATTGCTGAAACTGAGCGAAGTTAGGAGGCAAGGAGTGTTGGAGCATTGAGTATATTAACTCTTCTATTGCAGGGAGATTCTGTCAGGGTATTATATACACATATACATGAATTAAATCTGTTGGACTTAAAAAGAAGCTCCAGCCTCCCTCTAAAAAATTAAAAGTCAGCAGCTACAAATACTGCTTGTAGCTTACTTGTGCTCAGAATAATGTTATTTACTGAAAACAAGTACCGGTACTTTAAAGATTATTAGCTTTTTGACAATTAGTGTTAAACTTAAAGTTCCTTAAACATTTTCCTCAAAGCGGAGTTCCACCCACATTTTTCACTCCTCACCATGCAGCACTAATGTGCATCCCTAAAATGAATTGGCAATTTGTTTATTTTTTTCTGTTCACTTACCTCATTTATGCCTATATCTAATTTCCCTTCCTCCTCTAGGTGGCCACAGCCACAGATGTCATTTATGGTTTTGCATTGGCTCCTGGGAGATCTTGATCAGCTTGGCATGGCGTCTATATAAATTCTTGGCCAGCTTGGCACGGCACGGCTCCAGTAACATTTAGCATTGGCGTCTATGGAAAATCTTGGTCAGCTTGGCATGGCTGTGCCTTTAGATGCCCACACTGGAGATGGCCACACTGTGCAGAAACTTCACAAAGTAAGAAAACAATGATGCACAGATAGAAAACTGGGCATAGTTTACAGCATACCTTTGTTACATTGCACGAGGCATGAGTATTCTAGGGGTATTTTTATCTTAAAAGTCATTATTCGGCCGGAACTCCGCTTTAAGCACTTGCCGACCGCCCACAGTACATTTACTGTGGGTGGGTGGCATGTACCGGCGAAGCAAAGTACCCATGCATAATTTTGCCTATAAAAACACAGGGCTGTGCACCCCCCTCCCCGCAACCACTGTGTCCACCGGAGGAGAAATGCGGATCTCGATACTCGGAGCCCAATGTTTATGTGTTTGCTATGCAATCACATAATCACAAAGTCAACAAAGCTGTTATGAATCAATATGATTCACAACAGCTTTGCATCCTTTGCTAGTGAGCTGTGATTGGCCCACAGCTATCACATGGTACCTGGGCCAATCACAGCACCCTATACCATGTAAATGGCTGTATGCTGTATGCTATTCACAGCTGTCATGAACCTAACCCATTCATGACAGTCAAAAGCATTGCTGGTACAATGATTTGACCCCCCCCCCCCCCCGAGTAGTACAATATTACTATGGTAAAATTGAACTACTCTGATAAAGTAAAAAAAAAAAGTAAAAAAAAAATGTTAATAAATATTTTAAAATATTGAATGAAAAATGATTTAAAACTTTTTTTTTCTAACATGCTGTCATCAGTTAGTGTCCCTGATCACCACCACACCAGTCATATCAGGGTGCTGCACTGCACTGGTGATGGTATGTAAAAAAAGAAATTGTGAAAAAACTTTTTTATTTAATGTCTTCATTTTACAAAAAAAGTGACAAAAAATTAAAATTTCAGAAAACTTGCCATATCTCTTGCTAAATGCCTCAGGCTGTCTACTTTCCAAAGAGGAGTATATTTGGGGGTATTTTTACTGTCCTGACATTTTAAGGGCCTCAGGGAATGATTGATCAATTTTCAAATATACTGTATATACCATAGTTTGTGAAATTTCCTACAGACTAAATAATATACACTTATTGGGATTTTTTTTTTACCAAAGACATGTAGCAGAATACATTTTTTGCCTACATTTTTGATTAAATTAGGTTTTATTGGATATGTTTTATGACAGAAAGTAGAAAGTATAGTTTTTTTCTCAAAATTTTTAATCTTTTTTCACCACCAGAAAAAAACTCTATTTGTGTGAAAAAAATTATAAAAATGTAATTTGCGTACAGTATTGCATGACCGCGCAATTGCCAATTAAAGTAGCGCAGTGCTATATAGCAAAACATGCCCTAGTCATGAAGGGAGGTAAAACCTTTTGGAGCTTAAGTGATTAATGTCCAGAATGCACAACTACACATCTGACAAAATCTGTTTTTGCAGTTAAAAAGGCACTGGCCTCTGGACCAGATGGGCTAAATCTTACTTACTATAAAACTTTTCAGGACATCCTTACTCCTTATTTTCTACATGCATACAATTCTGTTTCAGCTAATTGCAAGATAACAGAGGACGCTCTGAGGGCCCACATTATTGTGATCCCCAAGCAGGATAAAGATCACACTCAATGTGGGAATTACCGGCCTATAGCACTTTTAAATGTTGATTTAAAATTATTTTCAAAAATCTTAGTGAACAGGTAATTGCCATATTTCCCTCATATTGTCCATGCAGACCAGGCAGGCTTTATCCCTCAGAGAGAGGCCAGGGATAATACTATAAGGGCAATAAATTTGATCCACACCCCACACTCAGAGAGCCAACCTTTTCTGCTTCTATCAACAGATGCTGAAAAGGCCTTTAACCCGGGTGGATTGGCAATTTTTATGATCCACCCTTGGACACATTGGCCTGGTGGAATGAATGCAGTCTTGGATTCAGGCATTATACACTGGTCCTACAGCAGCTGTGTTGGTTAACGGGGCTAGATCAGAGTATCTCTCTATGTCTAATGGGATGAGACAGGGCTGCCCTCTATCTCCACTAAGGTTTGTGTTAACCCTAGAACCTTTTTCTCTGCAAAGTAAGATCAGACCCCTTGATCAGTGGACTTCAGGTCTTAAATATGGAGCATACAATTGCCACATATGCGGACGACCTCCTATTTTTTTCTTACCGAACCGGAGGTTTCATTACCACTCTACTCCAATGTTTAGCTCTGTATGGGGATCTTTCTAATTTCTCTATAAATGACGCTAAATGTGAGTATCCTCCTCCCTACAGAGTGTATTGCTAAGCTACAAGGCGTTTACCAGTTCAAATGGGTTCAGTCCTTTTTGAAATACCTTGGGGGTTAAATTGACCCTGGATATGGCCCAATTATATGTTATAAATTTCTGCCCATTATTATCAAAAATGTGATCATATTTCTAATTATGGCAGACCCTACACCCTCATGTGGTTTGGGAGGTGCAATGCATTTAAGATGACTTTGCTCCCCCAGATTTTATATTTAATGCAAGCGATACCTATTAAATTAGCACAAGCTTTTTTTCTCTAGTGTCGGACATTAACTAAATTTCTTTGGAGCAACAAAGTTTCCAGACTTCGCTACTCGTTGTTAGTCTTGCCTAAATCTCGGGGGGTATCGGTTTGCCTGACCTGACCTCATACTGTAATATTAAGCTCTACATCTGTCTAGAGTGGTGCACCACTCCGCAGACCAAACTTTGGGTGCAAGTGGAACAACAAACCTCACTGATCGCTTCGTCTGCACTCCCTTGGGTTGCTCATAAATATTACCGTGGATTTAATAGGCATCCCACAATCGGGGCAACTATTGCAGTTCTTACCCACATATTTTCATCAAAAGGCCTCTCTCCTTACCCATCCCCACTAACTCCGGTGATTCAGAATCCAGACTTTACGCCCGGGTTTGACAATAAGCAGCTCCGGGGGTTGGTAGGACTAGGTATAACCAGATGCATGCATTTTGTTACTCCGCAGGGCTGGATGTCTATGCAAGAGCTTTCTACCCTTTCACAGCCCCCTCTGAGCACCTGGTCTGCCTTTCAATTGTCACATTATTTAAGGTCAATATAGGAAGCGGAATCATATGTTAGGCCACTGACATTCTTTGAGCTCCTATGCACAGAGGGAATACATGTACCACATATGCTGTCACTTCTGTGTAAACAGATTATTGAACCTCCAGAAGACTATACCCCTTCGTAGATATGTCGCTGGGAAGCGAACCTTCAGATTCTTTTTACAAGATCGCAAATTAACAGGATCATTTCACTGGCTCATAAATCTTCCATAGCAAGTCGCTTTCAAGAACAGGGATATAAGCTATTGGTCAGGTGGTACAGGGTCCCAGTCTTACTTAATAAACTTTATCTGCAAACCTCTAAGCTATGTTGGCATTGCAATAAAGAGACAGGGACATTACTACAAATTTTTTGGCTGTGCCCCTTAATTACATCATTTTGGAAGGAAGTGGGGAACATGATTAAACAATTGACATATTTGACCTTGGCTTGGACCCTCTGGGATATCTTCTGCACCTAAATGAGCTGCCTCTTCATCATTATAAGAAGTTGCTGTTAGCGCATATGCTGAATGCTGCCCGGGCATGTATCCCAGACTTGTGGAGCTCTACAATTACACCTGGTGTAACATTGGTTCTCTAGAATAGATGAAATTAGGACAATGGGATATCTGACAGTGTTTCTCTATAGTAGAGAGGAGGAATGTAGGGACACCTGGCGGCCATGGATGACCTTTGCTTGTACACCCCAGTATGTTGGTTGCATCCCTGCCTAGGTTGGGAAGGAAGCTCTACAGGCTGGGTTTGAAGGGTTTTTTTTAGGGGGGGAGGGGCAGGGTATCTGAAGCCATGAAGGTTTGAGTTTGAGTTAGTTAGTTCCCCCTTTTTTTTCTCGGTTGGTTTGTAGTTTTCTCTCTAGTAGATCTTGTCTCCGGACCCTCAAATGTCGGGGTCTGGAGGAAAGTTTCCTTTAGCTTAAAGTAGATAAGTCAAGGTAGAATAAAGGAAGATATTAAGCAGCGATATATAAACATAATGTACTAGAGGTTAATAGTCGATGTAAAATTCATATACCAGGTATACTTTGAGGCTATTCGATTCGACAATGAATTTTCATTAGGGTGGTATATTAATTCACAATTTGTATTCATCTTTATTTTTAGTTTATGAATGTAATATAAATCTCTACTGGTTTAGCCGTTATTTTTGTACAGTGATGCCGGTTCTGATTTATTTTCTATTCCAATATAAGTTAATTTCCTTTCCTGTTATTGCGTAGATGTTTTGTTATAAATGAAAAAATCTTTTCAATAAACATTCATACTAAAAAAAAAAAAAAAAAAGAGAAAAAAGGGGAAAAAGGAAAAAAAGAAAAAGAAAAAAAAAGGCACTATCACTTCTGTGCTGCTTGGAATTCTCTGTTATTAGAGTGATGGATAGCTGTATACTTTTTATTGAAAAATTATATACACTGACACAGTCTCGCCCAGTTGTGTTTATTGTACGGCATCACCAAGCTTTCTGTTTGGACCTTTTCTGTTCTGCTTTTGCTGAACCTTTTCTATGTATTTCTTCTTGTCAAGATTCATCTATATGCTTAATTGCATCATCTTTTGTTCTGTGCACCATTTTCTTAAGCCTTGTACACACGATTGGATTTTTTCCAGACAAAACCTCTGACTTTTGTCCAAAGGCATGTGCCTGGATTTTGTCTTGCATACAAACGGCAAGGAATTGTCGGCCAACAAGCATGAACTTTGTGACGTACTATGTGGATTTTCAGCTCTTTAGCGCCACACTTTGGGTTCCTTCTGCTAATTTAGTGTTAGTAGCAGTTCGGTGAGTGTTGATTTGCACTTTTCATTTCGTGCGTTTCATTTTGGTTCATTTATGAAGGGCCGTTCATCAACCAGCCATGTTGCGTAATCAGAGGCGATAACTTGTTATTTATTATTGGCTTTGGAGTTATTGCTTTGACTCAAGTCCAGTCCAGGAACAGGAAGAGGAGGAGTTCTTGGACCAAAAATTGGTTGCTTTAATAATCGTGACCAATTATGTCATATGCCTTTGTTGCAGGAGCTCCAGGAGAATAATCCAGATGATTTTCGGAACTATCTCCAGATGACGAACCCCTGCTTTCACCAACTCTTGGCATTGTTGACCCCCTATATTAAGAAGCAGGACACATGCATGAGGCTTTTATTTTATTTTTTGGTTGAATAATAATGATTTGATTTGGTATATTTTCTATATTTTTGGATGCATAGAATGCACTTTTTGGTTAAGTTCTATTGGCAAATAGCATGTCTAATTTTATTTGTTTTCTTATTTTAATGCACAATAAAAAAATGTGTAGAATAATACTTGGCTATGTGTTTTACTTCAAATGACAGTTTGGGAGTAGGCAGTTACATTTAAAAAAATACAATGTAAAATTGACAAGGGACACCAACATAGTTATATCTTTGATCTTAAAAACTACGGGATAATGGTGTTGTGGTAAAAAAGCATAATAATATTATTCTTGATATCACTAGAAAAAAAAAGCCTTTGAAAATTTGTTTGCAATAACTCCATCAGTATCACCAGCAAAGCAGCTTCATTATTATCCCATTGAAGAAGAAGAGAATGTGCGCTGCATTTCGAGATTTCATAATTTGCAACATCACTAATATTAATTCTCCATTACGAGCGCTAGTTTACAAGACCAACTGCTTCTGGCTCGTCCTTGCTTCTGAGCATGCGTGTTTGTACTTTGGACTTTTGTCTACGGACTTCTGTACACACGCTCGGAAAATCCGACAACAGACATTTGTCCTCGTAAAAATTTTAAAACCTGCTATCCAACATTTGCCCGCAGAAAATCCGACAACAATTGTCCGATGGAGCAAACAAACGGTCAGATTTTCCGCCAACAGCCTTTCATCACACAATTCCCGTTGGAAAATCCGATCGTATGTACGAGGCTTAACATACACCTTGATGTTTCTGTTTTCTTTATTTTTTCCTCTATTGTGAAAATTCAGAACTTGCATCTAGAAACTGCCCCAATTCTCCTTTTGATGTGTTTCCCAGTTGAACTCTTTGCCAGTATTTTACTGCACCTGTCCTCCAACTGTCATGGCTCTCTTTACCAGAATCCCTCACTTTGAATGCATTTATTTACACATACCCATGATTTCTCTTTTCTCTTACTCTATTTATAACCTTAAGATCTCTGCCTCTATCTCATCCTAGGACCTTTCACTTGAACATCCTCAGCACTTATGCTGGTGTCTCTTTAACTGGGTTTTCTTGTGCCCTGTTAAAGCACTATCTGTGGGTCGACCTCATAAAAAATAAAAATATTTCTCCACTTCTACTTACAATGGTTCTCTACTGAGAAAGCATTACACACTCCATATTGTTACATGAATTCTGAACTAACTGCTCCCCACCTCTAATGACGTGTGAGCCATTAACCCCTCCTTTCTACAGTTTTTCCCCGAAAATAAGACCTACCCCGAAAATAAGACCAATTGTGATTTTATAGAATGGCTGCAATATAAGCCCTACCCCGAAAATAAGCCCTAGTTTAAGTCCTTGTAAAATCATGTAATCTGCACTGTAAAAGGATTATTTAATGTGCAGTGTGTGTCTTTATGTTACATTATTGTGGAAAATACCTTACTTACAGCGCCGCTGGGCGCTCACTTGACCCGCTGGAGCTTTCCACCTCTCCTCCCATCTGTGGCCCCTCCCTCTGCAGTGCTCGGAGTGGGGTTGACATCAGCGGGGATCTCGGCCCCTCCCTCTGCAATGCTCAGAGCGGGGAAGGAGACTCTAGCGGGTCAAGTGAGCATCCAGCGGTGCTGTAAATAAGGTATTATCCACAATAATGTTACACACACTAGACATTATATAATCCTTTTACAGCACGGATTACATAATTTTCCATGGACTTTAACTAGGGTTTATTCTTGAGATTACAGGATTTTTATAATGCTGACTCCTGACCTGAGCTGACAGGGAGGAAGGGGTAGAGGGGAGAGAAGACGGGGGACACAGGAACTTTTTTACATAACGTTATTACATACGGTATTATGTACATACTATGAGTAAATAAGACACCCCCTGAAAATAAGCACTAATGTGTTTTTTGTAGCCAAAATTAATATAAGACCTGGTTATTTTTGGGGAAACATGGTAACTACACTGTCTTGAAAAATTTGTAATCAGAGCAGAAAACTGACTCCCCACTAGGACAGAAGACTTATTTTTATCATATAAAAGATGTAGTAATAGAAATTCCCAGCTTTCAAGAACAAAGGATTAGGGCAGATGGTGGAATACATGTGATCCATTCCTGCCACATGTAGCTTATTGTCTTGAAAATAGAGCCATAGAGGTTCCAGACTGCCAGCAAAGAAAGTCCTCAATGTGGCTCTGCATCCTCAAAAGAAGTTTGTAGAAGGTGCATTCCACTGCTAGAAAATACTTCTTCCATCATGACTTAGCTTTCATGCAGTCTTATGGTATTGGAGACGTTTCATAGGACACATAAACCAGCAGCTTCAGATACAGAGAACACTCAGATTTCCAAAGTCAACTTGGACTGCAACCTTTTACATGGACACAGGGTTTGCTTCCCAATCCCCAAGTCAAACTCTGAATCACAGGGGCACCATAATAGCAGCTTCCCAAGTCTTACCCACAGAAACAGACAAGCTGCCTCAAGTTAAAACAGCAATACAGCAAATGTGAGGACCTTCTCCCACAAGTTGCTTATGGCTGGCACATATATAAAAAAATTTGTGCAGCGCTCTATTAACATTTATATGCACAAAATTATGATTGCTCAGAAAATCCTAATATGTACATAAAACATCACAAGGCATGTGCAAAATACATATACTGTATAACATGCAGCAATTTTATCTTGTGCCAGTCCAAATATTTAATTGTGAGCATGAATTTAGACTGTATCCAGTGCTATCTCACACCAGATGACCACATCCAAATCTTCTGTGCTCTTGGGGTGTGCTCTTACCTCCTTAGATAGACCTCAGTGTTTTTAAAATAGGTAAAACAAAGCTTCAGTTAAAACTAGTCTCCAAAGGACTCCTCCATATCAGCCTTGTCTGCATTCTATAATGGCTCTCCTTTAATGTTGGACTTGGTAAGGCTCATAGTAGGATGAGAGACAAATACATAGTGCGTACTGTATATTTTATTAAAAATGAAATAGTCATAAATTGCACTCACAATTTTCCCATCAAAGAAAGTGAATACAATGCCAGCATATAAATTCTGATGCCTCCCGCAGTAACTCCGACTAGCACAATGATGCCATAGCTATGCCCATCAGATATGCAGGACTTTCTCAAAGGTGGAAGCAACTATTTTATTGAGGGAGTCTGTCACTAGATAAAATTGGTATATGATATATGCAGTATTATTTTGCACATGTGCTGATGTTTTATATACACAATAGGATTTGCTGAGGAATCGTAATTTTGTGCACATGAATGTTAATAGAGTGCTGCATGATTTTGTTTATATACTGTTTAATTATGTTGCTGGTAGTTTTACAATAGTGCTAGCTGCTCTTCCTTTATTAATTTTTTTATACACTGTAAGGTATACACTTTTTGTTCAGTTTTGGGTAGCACAGGCATATTGCTCTTTTGTTTTGTCTGGCAGGCAAAGTGCCTTAAGCATACCATTGAAGTCCCAATCTCCGCTCTTGCTTCTTTCTTACATGTCACTTCAGGTTTGCTGTGTACATTTGTTTGTGTTTTTTTTCTTCCCTGAGAGATTGTTTTTTTAACATTCTGCTAAAACTTTGTGAATTAGTACTGCTGAGACCTTGAAGAAGGGAATGTACCCCGAAAGCTTGTCCTGAAAAATTGATTGTTACTGCAAATATAAAAAGTATCCCGGACAGTACTCAATTGTTTCTTACATGTCTTACATTTGATGACTATTCCCAGGGTAGAAGCCAGCAACTGTATTCTGCATTCTGTTTCCACAAACCTTCAGCCCTAATAATGGAATGACTGCACTGGATTCGTTTTAATATAAAAAAATGAAGTCTTTACTGAAGAATAAATTGTAGCTTAAATCCTAATTATAGGCACGAGTCCTAAGCAGGACATTGTTTCTTTTAACTCAAGCATAATGTTACATCACATCCATTTTCATTTCCAAGAACACAAAAGTCATCCTGATGTACTGTTCTCTCCAAAAGGAGTAAATAATATTTTCCACTCTCTTTTGAAATCATTCTTTCACCACCCCCGACCCTGATGGACAGCTCAGAGTGCTGATTTGCACAAAGGGTCGACCTAGAGTCTTAAGCCTAGTACATACTAGTAGTTTTTTCTCATTCAGCTCAACAGGACTAAAAGAAAAAACCTGACAGCTCAGGAGGAGCCGCTGTACTAACTATCCAATGTTAGTACAGTGATCTCCCCTGCTGTTCTATTGTTTCTGACAGGGGGACTGACCCCCCCCAGAACACTCTGGTCAGGGCTCTCAGCCATTGGCTGAAAGCGCTAATCGGGAGCTAATCGTCAGACCTTTTTTCGGTCATGCCACTTTTATAGGAGCCAGCCGAACAGTCGTCTTCTGTCGCACTGAATGCAGTACACAGGGGCTGAATGTCAACCGGATTCCTATTGAACCGGCCGATGCTACACGACATTCGGCCCATATGTACTAGGCCTTACAAGTCTGTAACTCCCTTACAAGTCTAAAAGGAGAAAACTAAAACACTTGGAGGCAATGCCTGCAAACATAGGTGACACAAACTCCTTGCAGAGGGATCCTGACACTGCAAGCCTAACTTCTTAGCCCTCTTTCTTTTTTCTCTGCCTTGTTTCTCCTACCTTAACACTTCTCGCTCCTATTTCTTTTTTTTTTTTCTCGCCACTCTTGTTTCTCCTACCTTAACACTTCTCCCTCCTATTTCTTCTTTTTTTCTCTCCCCTATCTTTCTCATTTCAAAATATTCAGTTGTAACCAATTTTTAACCAAAGTGTTAACAAATATTTTAAGTTATGTCTCATCTGTATAAGAAAAAAGGTCATAAAACTTGTCTCACAGTACAATACATTCATCAATGTCTTGAATATTTTACTTTTGGATTTTAGCTCATTTTGAAAGCATAAGGACTAACATTTATACTAATGGAAATGCATATCATTTTCTAGACAATATGAAAGACATTATGCATTTCCTCATTTTGTTAATACATGCCTCTCTATGCATCTTGATGAATTCATTTATATGAATGTATATAAGATATCCAAGTCTTCTTTTAGCTTGATTCTTGGTATATTAGGTTATTCATTGTGGTTCATGGTTTAAACATGGGTCATTTAAATGAAGTAGGGGCCACAAAGGTCTCGTCATCTTAGCATTACAAGGCTACCATTGTAATTTGCCCTCACAATAGTTGTAGAAAAACTCCATAATGTCACCCTGCCTGTGCCACGTTCAGGAAAAGTTTGGGCTATTATTCTTTCTAAGCACCTTTTACATTGCAGCTGCCTTACATCCATCAGCCTTCAGGTGAAAGTACTTGGCACTTGATAACAGTGAATGTCTTTCTGGTGTCAGTTTTGTTTTTTCCGAATGCCATTTTCTTTTGTTGACAAAGGGTCACCACAGGTTCCTATATGTGGAACAAATCTAGCTATTATTAGAAAAAAGGAGTGCAAAAAAATTGTAATGTATGGCATATATTGCTTCCATGAGTTTGATGCGTATTACATAAATAGTTACACAGTTTATAGGTGATATATAGCCACACTTGTAATATATATACAGTGTCTTGAAAAAGCATTCATACCCCTTGAAATTTTCCACATTTTGTCATGTTACAACCAAAAATGTAAATGTATTTTATTGGGATTTGTTATGATAGACCAACACAAACTGGCACAGAATTGTGAAGTGGAAGGAAAATGATAAATGGTTTTCAAATTGTTTTACAAATAAATATCTGAAAAGTGTGGCCTGCATTTGTATTAAGCCCCCTTTACTCTGATACCCCTAACTAAAATCTGGTGGAACCAATTGCCTTCAGAAGTCGCCTAATTAGTAAATAGAGTCAACCTGTGTGCAGTTTAATCTCTATATAAATACAGATGTTCTGTGAAGCCCTCAGAGGTTTGTTAGAGAACCTTAGTAAAAAGACAGCATCATTAAGACCAAGGATCACACCAGACAGGTCAGAGATAAAGTTGTGGAGAAATTTAAACCAGGGGTAGGTTATAAAAAAATATCCCAAGCTTTGAACATCTCATGAAGCACTGTTCAATCCATCACCTGAAAATGGAAAGAGTATGGCACAACTGCAAATCTACCAAGACATGGCCATCCACCTAAACCAAGGGTCTTCAAACTATGGCCCTCCAGTTGTTCAAGAACTACAATTCCCATCATGCCTAGAATGTCTGTGAATGTCAGAGTTTTACAATGCCTCATGAGATGTGTAGTGTAGCTGGAGAGCCATAGTTTGAGGATCCCTGACCTAAACTGACAGGCTGGGCAAGGACAGCATTAATCAGAGAAGCAGCCAAGAGGCCCATGGTAACTCTGGAGGAGATCCACAGCTCAGGTGGGAGAATCTGTCCACAGGACAACTATTAGTCATGCACTCCACAAATCTGGCCTTAATGGAAGAGTGGTAAGAAGAAAGCCATTGTTGAAAGAAAGCCGTAAGAAGTCCCGATTCCAGTTTGTGAGAAGCCATGTTGGGGACACAGCAAACATGTGGAAGAAGGTGCTCTGGTCAAATGAGACCAAAACTGAACTTTTTGGCCTAAAAGCAAGATGCTATGTGTGGCAGAAAACTAACACTGCGCATCACACACACCATCCCCAGTGAAACATGGTGGCGGTAGCATCATTTTGTGGGGGATGCTTTTCTTCAGCAGGGGTAGGGAAGCTGGTCAGAGTTGATGGAAAGATGGATGCAGCCAAATACAGGGAAATCTTAAGAGAAAACCTGTTAGCATCTGAGACCCTTAACATGCAGCCAGAGCTACAATTGAATGGTTTACATCAAAGCATATTCATGTGTTAGAATGGCCCAGTCAAAGTCCAGACCTAAATCCAACTGAGAATCTGTGGCAAAAATTGCTGTTCACAGACACTCTCCATCCAATCTAACAGAATTTGAGCTATTTTGCAAAGGAGAATGGGCAACAATGTCACTCTCTAGATGTGCAAAGCTGGTAGAGACATCCCCAAAAAGACTTGCAGCTGTAATTGCAGTAAAAGGTGGTTCTACAAAGTATTTGACTCTGGGGGGCTGAATACAAATGCACGCCACACTTTTCACATATTTATTTGTAAAAAAATTTGAAAACCATTTATCACTTCAAAATTACGTGCCACTTTGTGTTGGTCTATCACATAAAATCCCAATAAAATACATTTACATTTTTGGTTGTAACATGACAAAATGTGGAAAATTTCAAGGGGTGTGAATACTTTTTCAAGGCACTGTGTGTGTGTGTATATATATATATATATATATATATATATATATATATATATATATATCAACAAAAAATGGAGATGCAGTCTCGGTTTCTGTTCAAAAGAATTTTACTTCAATCTTCATGCATATACAAGACTGCACAGTTTCAGACAGGAACTCTGCCCTTTCTCAAGTTGCATGTGTAGTGTTGGACTTACTGATCAACTTTTATTGGCTAATATGTGTAAGCCACCCAAGAGAAAGTGTGTCCCTTCGCAATCTCCCCATTAACCATTTCATACATTATACCTCTCACATATTATCAATTGCACAATATAAAGACCTATTTCCTGATCTGAAAAGTAACAAAAAAAAATCAAATATAAATGCAATAAAAATAAAATGCAAGAAAATACAAAAAAGTGCAAAAAAAAAAAAAAAAAAAGGAAAAATAAAAAAATTATAAATAAAGCTCATACCCCAATAGCTTATTCACACCAAACTAAGAAAAAATTATAACTAACTAGTACTATTGTCCCATTGAGCCTATATAGGCTAACAACATTCTGCTATTTAAAAAAACAGTATAAGGGTAAGCCCTGCTTGTGATCATGTTGCATATAATGTTTAGGGACAGGTAGACTCGGTTGTTTATTCCTAATGGACGATCGATGCAACAATGTCCAATGTTTTTTAATAATCCTAAATATTTCCCGCTGTAATTATGAAATTGCATGGAAAAGGGAAGCCGCCTGTGGCCACCACTAGTAATCTTATCATGTTTTTAACCGGGCCATTCCAACTCCCCCAATTTATACTCTATCAGATCTTCTGGATATCCACAGTCTCTAAATCTCTCACACATTTCTGCAATTCTCAAAGCCCTTTTGTCTTTATTGCTTACAATCCTTTTTACTCTAATCAACTGACTTCGTATGATTGATCTAAACAGCTGTGGAGGATGAAAAGCTGTCAAAAGATAGTAATTGATTCCTATTTGTAGGTTTCCTATAAATTTCAGATTCTATTTTACCTTTGTTCTTGAAGATAGTGGTGTCTAAAAAGGACACCAATTTTCCACCAATACTCATACTGAATTTAATGTCACTACTGACAGAATTAGGATATTCATCAAAAAATCGCAGAGTTCCAATGTTGCCCTGCCAAATCGCAAAGATGTCATTTATATAGCGCCACCAAGTGACGCAGTGTCCAACAAACATCTCATTAGTATATATAAATCTTTTTTCAAAATTGTGCATAAATGCATATACGAATGAGGGGGCGACATTGGAACCCATTGCAACCCCTTTGCGCTGCTGTACGAACATATCCTAAAAATTGTTATTCAGAATTATGGTTAGCAATTTCTCTATCAGTTCAATCTGCGCCAGGGAGTATAATCCATTCTCCATTCTCCATTATTAACTCTATACTAGCTTCAATTCCTGTTTTTTGCAGAATGGAGGTATATGCACCTGGAGTTGTGGAAATCGCATCCAGGTCATGGCAAGGCACAAATGGTGCTCTGCAACTCCCCAGGAGCTCACCACTACCAAGGTTGTAAAGACGAACATACCCATTGTGAGAGGTATGTCCAGACCACCAGCCTTTGGCGCCATTGAAGCAACGTACCGTGTGAGGGACCCAACCGAGGCAACTAGGAAAGGCGGGCTGGAAAGCAGGCTTCAGATCAACAGGTATTGGATTATCAAGCTGGGCAGTGGGCAGAGGCACATCAGACTGGGCAGCGGGCAGAGGCACATCAAGCTGGGCAGCGGGCAGAGGCACATCAAGCTGGGCAGCGGGCAGAGGCACATCAAGCTGGGCAGTGGGCACTGGAACATCAGACTGGGCAATGGGCACAGGATTATGAGGCTGGACAACGGGCACTGGGACATCAGGATCCGGATCATCAGGAACTGGATCATCAGGCTGGAGAGTCCATCAGGTCCAGAATGATGGACTCTCATGCGCATGTGCAGAATGACATCATTTTCCAATCTGCCAATGAAGAGCCCGAAAACCTGTCACCGGGAAGATGACAGAGACTGGCAAGGGATTAACTGCTGCATCGTTGGAATGAGAAGGTGAGTATTTTTGTGAACTTAGTTCTGCTTTAACAGCCCATGATGTCCAGCAAAGTTTGTAGGCAGAGGGTTGAGACAAACCATTTAAGGGGTCAGGTTCGGAGACCAGTAGCTATAGCAGTAGAGAGGTTCCCATTGACCAGCAGGATAGGTACACAAGCAGGTCACCCTAGTGGATGACGCAGGCTCACTCGAGGCACAGGGTCTAAGCACTAACTTGAAGTCTGTATGCAGGCAGGTGTTTGTTATTGCAGAACAGACATAGTTTGGGTTGATTAAGGCTCGGTTCACACTGGGGCGACTTGGGATCCGACTTGTACGCCCTCAAGTCGCCCCAAGTCGCCCCAGAAATAGTTTGAATGGGAGTTAACGCTAGCGTCTTAATAGACGCTACTGAAGTCGCTCCGACTTCAGAGCGTACTCCCTGTACTACTTTGATCCGACTTGGTAGGCGACCTGTACCATAGGAATCAATGGAAGTCGCCTCCAAGTCGGATCTCTCTGTAAAGTCAAGCGACTTTGCAGGGAAAACCCCTCCCTCCCCCCCTCCCTCCCAGAGAGCTGATTGGCCACAGGCGAAGTCGCCTGTCAGGCAGGCGACTTCAAGTCGCCTTGTAATTTGCTAAAGTCGCGTCGAAGTCGCGTCGAAGTCACGTCGAAGTCGCGTCGAAGTCGCCGTGCAAAGTCGCGCTGAAGTCGTGTTGCCCCAGTGTGAACCGAGCCTTACTAAAACTGGAGAATGCAAAATCTGATGCAGCTGTGCATGGTAGCCAATCAGCTTCTAACCGCAGCTTGTTCAATTAAGCTTTGACAAAAAAACAAAAACCTGGAAGCTGATTAGTTTCTATAGAGAGTTGAACTAGATTTTGCACGCTCCAGTTTTAGTAAATCAACCCCAGTATGTCTCTTCTGCAATAAAGTGCTGCCTGCTCACAGTTTTATATTATTCAAGTTTAATTTCACTTTAAGTCCTGGCTTTGAAATTGTGCAAGTTCATCTGAACTTGCACGATTTCAAAGCTGCCTTTTAGTCCGACTTCGGGGGCGACTTGAAAGACATCTGTGTGGATTCATGCACAGATGTCTATTGAAATTGCCCCTGAATTCGCCAAAAGTAGTGCAGAAACTACTTTTGGAAATCGGTGCGGTGCCGCAAAGTCGGCATCGCACCGATTTGGACGCCTCTATTGCCGGCAATAGGCTGCGATTTGACATGCAATTTGACATGTCAAATCGCGCAGATGTGAACAGGGGCTTAAGGAAGTTGAAATACAACAGATGTACTGGCCAGACCACTAGGTAATAAACTATGTTAGGGTAAACTCAGAAAAACAAAGACTGCTGTCTTAATACTAGTGACAGACTGTATCATATATGTTCTTTTCTTTTTTTTTGCCCATAGTTACACTATCAGAAAATAAAATTTTGCACATATTGAAAGCATTCACAAGGGTATTATTTGCTAACACCTTCACACAGCAATTGCATCCTAAAACTATATCCCTAAGAAAATCTAATTAAAAAGATTTCATGATGTAAACCAAAATGCACACGTTCACAGATAACTTTGTGCTGGTCTTTCTAAGACAATCTATTTATTTTCAATCATACCTCATTAATGTTGTCATGGTTTTAGAATGTCTATAAAACACAAGAAATTTTGAAAGGAAAATAGCAGCGACAAGACAGTAATTTTAAAGGCTTGCTTTTATGTAGGTGCAGTCATCAAACGTACGCAGTTCTTAGTTGTAGTCCTCTAGCTCCATCCACTGGTCACTGTGCGTTCCAGGAAACCCATACCTCTGCATTATTATGTGCACTCATTCTTCATTATGAGTGTAAGACGCCTGAACAGTGAATTCTAGCCTATGCTTTACTGTGAATTCAAGATTGTGGCATATAAACTAAATGACATCTGTATCCGTCAGTGTCAGTCTGCTTCATATCACTGGTAATCCTCACAAGGACTGTGAGAAGGTGTCTCTGCTATATCAGCTCTGGAAATCCAAATCTCTATAAAAAATGATGTTACATTTCTTGCTAAGATCATCATAGATGGTTGATTATTTTCACCTTTATTTGAGAGTTCATTTTTTTCCCTTAATGATTCCAGGGACATGAGTACAATTTACAAACATAGGATGGTAAGTGTTACTTATATATTAGTAATTCAGGTGAATGCTCCCAAACAATTATTTAATGAAAATGATTTAAGCACCATTTAGCAGACAAAAAAAGACTATTTGGGAAATTTATTCTGCTGTAAAATATATGGCCTGATGTCCTCAGTACCTTTGGCTTAGATAACGTTATTATTGACATAGTGGGGTCCAGCTGTGTGCCAATGTTATACGCTCTACACTACTAGGTTTCTGTTGTATTCTGTGTGGTTGGGGAGGGAGGTCTCAAGTAGAAAAAGCTTGGTGCACCTCAAACAGCATTACAGTCTTAAAGCTAAACTCCTGAGAAAGTAAAAATTTCCTTTGCAGTACACTGCAAGGTTTAAATAAGTGTTTCTCAATCGGGGTTCCGTGGAAACCTAGGGTTCCACAAGAAGTCCCCAGGGGTTCTGCCACGATTCAACATTGTGGTGGATCCGCCCAATGTTGTTTGCGGTGTTCCCAATGCGCGCTGACAATGAGTGCTGTCAGCACGCATTAATACCGGATACCCTCTCTGTAGTTCTGGCTCAGAGAACTGAGAGGGTGGAGTCGGGAGCGATGCAGAGAGCGGGAGTTCTGAATTCAGAGGATGGAGATGGGGAGCCGAGAATAGAGTCATGGAGCTGAGGGAGCTGAGAATAGAGATGGGGAACTGAGAATGGAGGCATGGAGCTGAGGGAGCTGAGAATGGAGGCGGGAGCCGAGAATGGAGGTATGGAGTGGAGGGAGCTGAGAATGGAAACGGGGAGCCGAGAATGAAGGCATGGAGCAGAGGGAGCTGAGACTAGAGATGGGGAGCCGAGAATGGAGGCATGTAGCAGAGGGAGCTGAGAATGGAGATGGGGAGCCGAGAATGGAGGCATGGAGCTGAGGGAGCTAAGAATGGAGGCAGGGAGCCGAGAATGGAGGCATGGAGCGGAGGGAGCTAAGAATGGAGACGGGGAGCCGAGAATGGAGGCATGGAGCTGAGGGAACTGAGAATGGAGATGGGG
The DNA here is from genome assembly GCF_042186555.1 of Aquarana catesbeiana. Lineage (NCBI taxonomy): Eukaryota > Metazoa > Chordata > Amphibia > Anura > Ranidae > Aquarana > Aquarana catesbeiana. The sequence goes on along the minus strand of NC_133326.1, from coordinate 200,177,086 downwards.
AGCTGAAAATGGAGGTACGGAGCTGAGGGAGCTGAGAATGGAGACAGGGAGCCGAGACTGGAGGCATGGAGTGGAGGGAGCTAAGAATGGAGACTGGGAGCCTACAATGGAGGCATGGAGCTGAGGGAGCTGAGAATGGAGATGGGGAGCTGAAAATGGAGGCATGGAGCTGAGGGAGCTGAGAATGGAGGTGGGGAGCCAAGAATGGAGGCATGGAGCTGAGGGAGCTGAGAATGGAGGTGGGGAGCTGAGGGAGCTGAGAATGGAGGCGGGGAGCCGAGAATGGAGGCATGGAGCTGAGGGAGCTGAGAATGAAGGCATGAGCTGAGGGAGCTGAGAATGGAGGCATGGAGCTGAGGGAGCTGAGAATGGAGACGGGGAGCCGAGAATGGAGGCATGGAGCTGAGAGAGCTGAGAATGGAGGCAGGGAGCCGAGAATGGAGGCATGGAGCTGAGGGAGCTGAGAATGGAGGCATGAGCTGAGGGAGCTGAGAATGGAGGCATGGAGCTGAGGGAGCTGAGAATGGAGGCAGGGAGCCAAGGGAGCTGAGAATGGAGGTGGGGAGCCAAAAATGGAGGCATGGAGCCGAGGGAGCCCAGAATGGAGACGATTGAGGTGGGGAGCCGAGAATGAAGATTGGAGGCAGGGAGCACCAGATCAGAAGGCAAGATCCTGTCTAAATGGTAGCAGTGATGCACACTGTGGAGGGGGGAGCAGAGAAAAGGAGCACATGGCTGGATCAGGAGGTGAAATCCTGTGTACAGAAAGGATAAATGGAGACTGCAGGGGGGAGCAGAGAATAGGAGGTGACATCCTGTGTATAACAGCACTGAATGCAGACTTCAGAGGGGGGAGCAGAGAGTGGGGGCAAACAGCTGGATCAGGCTGAATGTAGCCGGAGGTGAGATTATATATAATTTATGTTATGTCATAATTGTATATAATGCTCTTATGATCTCACCTCCTGCTGCATTCAGTCTCATCCAGCCACAGGCCCCTGCGCACTGCTCCCCCCTTCTGCAGTCTGCATTCAGTCACTACCATACACAGGATCTCACCTCCTGCAAAATTCAGCCATGTGCTCCCACTGTCAGCACTCCTCCTGGCACCACCCTCACAGGTTCAGAGATGCTGGAACTATAGCGGAGGCACCTGGTATCAATGCACATTGACAGTACTCGCTGAAAACATTGGTATCATGTGCATATTTTTTTTTTGCACAGAAATATGCAACATGTATGCATTTTTCTGTCGAGAAAAATAGTCAAATGACACCAACATTGTGGTGTGAACAGGGCACATAGAAATCAGTTGTTTTCTTTATGTCCTTGCAGAGACCTACATTAGGAAAATGCATGTCTCTGTGCATGATGTGAACAAGACCAAAGTATTCTATGTAGGTCAAATCTGAACCATTTTCCATCAATTCTTATGCATGTATGTTGTGAACAAGGCCCAACTGGTTCCATAGTCCGCTGTCCTATTTATGAATCACAATATTTGGGAGTTTTGTCCAAGTTCAGCAAGGCCTCGTTCACAGCATATGTGCAAAAAAACTGATGGAAAATATGTGCAAATTGGACTTGCTTAGAATATTTTAGGCTTGTTCTAACGTAGGTCTCTGCAGGGAAATAAAGAAAACTATTGATTTCTATGTGCCTTGTTCACACTATAATGTTAGTGTCAGGTGAGTTCTAATATTTATTCTATTATGTAAACTTCAGATAATATAATAAATTGTAAAGCTATCTCTACAATAATTATGGTTATATCTACAGCTCGCTGATCAGATCCAATGTTCCGTGAGCTGTAGATCTGAATTTTTTAATTAGGGGTTCCCTGAGAGCTCAGACTTTTTTGCCAAGGGTTCCCCTACGGTAAAAAGGTGAGAAACACTGGTTTAAATGCTCCTTTAGGTCTAGGAGAACAGGAAAAACTGTTTTATTTACCTGATCACCCACTCTCACAGTCCCCCTTTGCACTGTAATACTTCTCCCTGTAGCTGCTTCTCTCCTATGCTCCAGAATGCAGAGGAACAGAGTACCAGCTGCTGTGGAAGCAAAGGATAGGGTAAGTAAAAACTGCTTTTCCTGTCCCCTAGACCTAAATGAGCATTTAACCATGGCAGTATATGGGCAGCAACAATGCAAGGGAGCATTTTATTCTCCCTAGAATTGAGCATGAATGCTGTAGTAATTGGCAACAGATAGGGCTTGTAAAGGCAAATCCAAGCATATAAATCGCCAGCACATCATATTATTCTCATTGAGACTTTTAATGAGTCATATGACAGAGAATGCCATGCATTGTTCATCACTTGACTCAATAAAGTCTCAATGAAAGAGAGTATCATTTGCTGGTGATCCATTGACATGGTGATTTATTGAAACTGGAGAATGCACAATCTGGTGCAGCTCTGCATAGAAACCAGTCAGCTTCCATTTTATTTTGTGTGTCAAAGCCTTATTGAAGCTGAAGTTAGAGTTGGCTACCATGCAGAGCTGCACCAGATTTTTCACGTACCAGTTTTAGTAAATCAACTCCCTCCTTTCCCCTCCTTTTCTATCTAAAAATGTCCCCAGTGGGGGCACAGACTGCCACAAAGAACTTTTTTTTTAACCACTTCAGCCCCGGAAGGATTTACCCCCTTCCTGACCAGGGCACTTTTTGGGATTCGGCACTGCGTCGCTTTAACTGACAATTGCGATGTGACTCCAAAACAAAATTGACGTCCTTTTTTTCCCACAAATAGAGCTTTCTTTTGATGGTATTTGATCATCTCTGCGATTTTTATTTTTTGCGCTATAAACAAAAAATAGCGACAATTTTGAAAAAATCGCATTATTTTTTACATTTTGCTATAATAAATATCCCCAAAAAAATATATAAAAAAACATTTTTTTTCCTCAATTTAGGTCGATATGTATTCTTCTACATATTTTTGGTGAAAAAAAATTCGCAATAAGCGTTTATTGATTTGTTTGCGCAAAAGTTATAGCGTTTACAAAATAGGGGATAGTTTTATGGCATTTTTATTCATAATTTTTTTTTTTTACTAGTAATGGCGGCAATCAGCGATTTTTATTGTGACTGCGACGTTATGGCAGACATGTCGGACATTTTTGACACATTTTTGGGGCCATTGTGATTTATACAGTAATCAGTGCTATAAAAATGCATTGATTCCTGTATAAATGACACTGGCACTGAAGGGGTTAACCACTAGGGGGCGGGGTTAAATCAGTACTGGGAGTGATTACTAACTGTAGGGGGGATGGGCAGTGTATGTGACGTCACTGATCTCTGCTCCGATGACAGGGAGCAGAGATCCAGTGACACTGTCACTAGGCAGAATGGGGAGATGCTGTTTACATCAGCATCTCCCCGTTCGTCCTCTCCATGAGGCGATCGTCCGCGGGACCCACGACCCGACTCACGGAGCTCGCGGCAGGCGCGCACGCACACGGCGGAAAATTCAAAGTAATTTACGGGTACGTTACTTTGCGCAGCCATGCCATTCTGCCGACGTAAATGTACAGGATCCGGTTAATCAGTAAACTAGGGAAGGATTTACTTTTCCTAAATCTATGAAAAGGTGAAAAAATGTTTTGCCTGGAATTGGATTTTATGAGGGGTGCACCTTTAACCCTCTGTCTAGCTGCATTTTTTTGTACCACCTTGCACCGCCAGGGTCCAATGGGCCCTGTACTATAGTTTGGTACATATAATGAATAAATGTTGGTACATATAATGAATAAAAGTTTAAGTATGATTATTTTATTGTGAAACAGCGTGGTTATAATTTTAGCTAGTAAAATATTGAATAACCATGAAACACTAAGCAATGCTTACTAATTTGGTGATAATAAAGTGTATTCTCCATATTTTGAGCTCTAACTGTGAAGAGTATTTTGTCTTATATTATTTTGCACATAAATTCACAGATAACGATAAAAATGATAAAGAAATTGTCAATTGAGAGAAACATGAAATTTTTATATGAAGGTGTAGGGCATAGGTAGTTAGAAAAGTTATGCTAATATGAAAACGTTTCACTGTCCACAGTTCAAACACACCACTTTCAGATGTTCTTGACATACATTTTTTTGCACACACAACACTGTTCGAGTTTTTCTGTCTTTGCTGTTAGGACAGATACTGCAACGTGCTTTCTTTCTTGGTGGTTCTTCTGAGGTAGAGGTCTGAGGAACGTCAGGCTATGTCAGATACTCCAGTCAGTGCTTTCCCAAGATAGGTAAGGAAAACCTTCATTTTGTGCGATTTACTTGCATTCCAGTCTGGTTTTAGCGACATGCAGACAATGCAGGCGTTGATAGCACTAACATCCCACATGTTAAAAAATATAACCATTGGTCATCTTCTGGTCATTCGTCTAGTACTGTAAGTACAAACCATCTGATCCAACGTATCAACGCCTCCTTTGGTATCATTGTATGACTGAATTATCTCTGGTTTTTTAGCTTCTCAGTTTTGAACAGTAGGTTGGGAATGCATAGAGCTCAAGAGGGTAACAACTTTGTTTTTCTTGGGACAGTATGATGCAATCATCACATCTTTCTTAAAACCAGAGTAAAGTAGACATTTCAGTTTTTTGTGGTCACGAATTCTTAGGGCAGTTCTTTTTTGTTTTTACAAATTGTTCCAACAACTGTGATTTTCTTCTTCAGTCATTTTTTATCTAATTGCAGGCACGTGAAGAAGTTATCACAAGTAATGTTTTGCCAGCCATGATGAAACTACACCACCAAATCAAGAAAGCATAACAAATCTTCAAAAGCTAAGAAAGCAAGTCCTAACAAGCAGAAACATGTCCTAACTTGCAGACTGAAAATGGCTCACAGAGTGCAGTACAGTAATCATGTGACTTGATGAGTCATAACGGAGAAAACATTGAAGAGCAACATGGGTCCGATGGACCCTGCCAGTGTACGATGCTATAATTTGAATTTACAATAAAAGTGTAAATACAAAAAAATCATGCTTTCAGATTTATAACTGTCTAATTAGCAGTAAAAAAAATAATCAGTTCTTATCAAGTAATAATAATAAATTCCACTAAAAAAACATAACACAAACTACCTACAGGGTCCATTGGACCCTGCCAGTAGACCGAGCGTTAACATCCTACTGTTCATCTGCCCCCCCCAGCACTTTACATTACTAATGTTAACATAATAGAATTATTGTGCTTATTGCAAAGTTTGCTTTGATTGTTGTAACGTGTGCTTTCACTGTGTAGCCTGACCAGTGCTGGAGTAACCTTTCCTCTGGTCAGGGCCGGATTTCCCACAAGGCCACCGAGGCCAGGCCTCGGGGCGGCAGTGGTGCAGGGGCGGCGCCACTCCTGCGGCGACTTCTCGGCTTTCGCGCCCCCCCGCCCCTGCCTCTGGCCTCCGGAGCTCAGTCATGTTGGTGTGTGTTCGGTGATGAGGGCTGAGGATTAGCAACAGTTACGTATATGGAGGGATCAGAGGGGAGGGGGCGGCTCCCTGCTCTCCCGGAAGAAGTGTGGACTCGTCTCCTCTCAACTCTATCCACCCCCAATGGCTTCCCTGCTACTGTGGGCTGTCCTGGAGGTGACGGTGTGCTGCACCTCCCCCTATGACAGAAGGGCAGGGTGAGCTCAGTGAGGAGGGGGCACATCCATTCACATCGTACGGGGAGTGTCCGTGTGAGAGAGGGAGGGGTCACAGTGCATAATAAACAACACACAGCGCTCAGCAATAGACAACAATGAACTGCTGTGTACAGGAGGTGAGGGAGAGCACGTGACCACACCGAGCAATGGAATGTGCGCTTCACTCTCACCTTCCCCCACATTGTTCATCCACTCCAAGAAACTTTACACCCTACAGCCGGCTGCCGGGCCAAGACCTGCGGCCCGGGGGTTGACGACCCCGCATATACTGCAACTGTACGGACTTTACAAAACTTACCAAGTTTAAAGAAAAGACAGTGATCACCCTTCCCCCAGCTTGTACAGAGCTCAATGTAACACAGTGCCCCCTCCCTCCCCCGGGGAGGATACATGGGGTGCAGAGGACTTGTGTGGGGTGCAGAGGACTTGTGTGGGGTGCAGAGAACTTGTGTGGGGTGCAGAGGACTTTTGTGGGGTGCAGAGGACTTGTGTGGAGTGCAGAGGACTTGTGTGTGGTGCAGAGGACTTGTGTGGAGTGCAGAGGACTTGTGTGGGGTGCAGAGGACTTGTGTGGGGTGCAGAGGACTTGTGTGGGGTGCAGAGGACTTGTGTGGGGTGCAGTCTATTGTAGCAGTCATCGATAAAAGATGAGAATGGTGGTGTGTGTGGGGGGGCGGCATTGAAGGACCCAGCCTTGGGGCGGAAAAGGGAGTAAATCCGGGCCTGCCTCTGGTCCTCATCATACACCCAGATTCATGCTGTGGAGTTACTATACACAATATTGGACCTTCTCTGACCCAATGCTGAAGTGAAGATGACGTCCATTATTCTGAAGGTGGAAAGATGTGCTGACCTAGGGCACGTTAGATAGTGAAGACTGAACTTTAGGATTATTAGTAGTACACCATTATCCTCTTCCTGCCGAGCGTACGCAGATGTACGTACTCGGCTTTCCGGGGTTATACCGGGATGATGCCCGCAGCTGCAGGCATCATCCCGGTACCGTTTTTTAGAGCGTGCGATCGGCTATCCGAATATAACAACTGATGTGGCTAAAAGCTGCTCGGCTGTTATACCGGAGGAGCGGGAGGGGACGTCCCCCCTCCCGCCGCTCTTACCGGGCCTCGAGTTCGGTCAGGAGGTCCGGTGACCAATCGCTGCCTCCGGCAGCTGGGGGCGGCCTGGAATCAAGCCGTGGGTGGCTTCGTTCCAGCCTCCTAATCGTAAACACGGAAGTGACATGACGTCACTTCCCGTTTACTCGGCTGCCAACGGCGCCGGTTTTAAAAAGATACACAGTATTCAGAATCGCCGTTTTCGGCGATCTGAATACTTTGAAGTGCAAAGGAGGGATCGGGGGTCTTAGACCCCCGATCCCTCCATAAAGAGTACCTGTCACCACCTATTACAGTCACAAGGGATGTTTACATTCCTTGTGACAGCAATAAAAGTCATCAAAAAATGTTTTTTTTTTTTTAAACACAATTTATCAATATATATTTAAATAAAATAAATCAGAAACAATTTTTTTTTTTAAAGCGCCCCCCCGTCCCCGCAGCAAAGAAAACGCATACGGAAGTCGCGCCCGCATATGTAAACAGTGTTCAAAACACACATGTGAGGTATCGCCATGATCGTCAGATTTATATTACCTTTCAACAGCATGTTAAGATTGTGGAGAATCTAGGTCACGTTGGGGTACCAGCACTTATTTTCTTAAATGTATATGGATTTAGGGGCATTGATAGATAGCAACAGGCCTTTTTGCTCCTAGGTGTTATATGGATTCATGACATTCCTTCAGATGGTACAAGCTCCTGACAGAAGTGGGTAAAATACTGTAAACCTGGTAAACATTATTTTTTTTCTCATGAGCTATGTATTATATCACTCTGTCCCCCAGGAGCATATATATCTCTGCCTCCAGCAGTATGGGCAGAAGTAAATCTGCCCTCCTACAGTATATACAACATATACCTCCCCCTCCTTCCCCAGCAGGATTACCTCTCTTTTATAGCACCATCACTTTCCTTTAATATATAAAGAATCTCTCTCTACCTCCCTCTCTATACATCTTTCACTTTAACACTCTCCCGCTAGCAGCATGTATAGTAGTTCTTTACTACGGTATGTATTTCTCATCTCAGACGTGTGTACAGTATCTCCTTCTAATGGTTCATACCAGCAGTATTTACATTTTTTTCTTCCACAGGATATATCACACCGCACTCAGCTGTAAATACATACATTATCTTCCCTAGCACAGTAAAATAAAAAAACAGTACAATTTCTGTCTTCTACAGTATATACCACCTCAGCATATATACAGTATCATATACTCTCACAGTATGCATCTCTCTTTAGCAGTAAATACTCTCTATGTCAGGGGTACCAACTGCAGGCATCCAACAGCAGAGATGGCCAGATCTGCAAAGCTACACATTTAGGAAACTAAGACCAGACTATATATGCCTTAAAGTGTTTCTAAACCCACAACAGTAAAATCAGTCTGTATATGTAGTAAAGCATGCTTGATGTACTCACCATGGAACCCAAGGGGTTAATGCTCTGCGTTGTGTAAAAAGGCTGTTTTTTCCTGTCTTCTCTGATCCTCCCCTTCTTCCACAGTCCCCAATCTATCTCTTGATAGAACAGAGGCTAAGGGACAAGCTGCACATGCTCAGTTTGGTGTGTATTGCTAGAGTTTTTTTCTCTTGGAAGAGTGCCTGTGATCAGCACAGGGCCAATCAGCACTGTCCAGACAGAGTGTCAGGGGTCCTGCATCCTCGCTGGACAATCAGGGGAGAATGAAAACTCCTCCTACAAGCTTTAACCAGACACCGATAGAAGTCACAAGATTGCTATATACTGCTGATGAGAAAAGGTATTTAGCAGTTTATATTTACTAAAACTATTGCATTTCCATAATATGTTTACTGTGGGAAACCAGATAGGGTCCTGGGTTTAATAAAGCTTTACGCAAGATTTATTTACAGTGAAATAAAGCACATCCAAACACCAGTGACCAAAATATACAGCAAATGTGAAAATACAAGTGAACCATAACCAACTGACAAACATACATAAACAACCTAAGTAACAGAAAGACAAACTAGCAACTAACTATATACAATAGATACATAATGGGGAACACAGAAAAGCAGGCAATACCAGGGCTGGAATCAGGAACAATGGGAACAGGTACAAGGCAGCAGAGTACAAGACAGGAGCAAGATATAGCAGGCAAAACACTAGCAAGAGGCACTAGTACAGGAGGAATTAAATACCCTCCCAGAGGCCAGCACTAGTAGCATTTTCCTCCTGCAATCAATATCTTTCCTCTCAGTAGCATTTTTCTTTTGCAGAATATATCTACCCCCCCCCCCCAAATTATATATATAGCACCTGAAAATTTCTGTCTCTGTCCCCCTAGAAGTATACCTCCTTTTCACACCTGCTGTATCAGTGTCTTTATTCAATAGTTTCTTTTTTTCTTCAGCATGTTAGTGTAAACTGGGTAGATAATCATTACAAGTACCCATAGTTCGCTGTTGTGTGGCATAGAGTTTTGTTGGGGTCACACACACATAGCAGGCTCCAGCAGGTGGGAGTTTTTGTGAAGAAAAGCCATGCACTGGTTAAGGAATAGATTGTCAAGGGACTACAGTGCCTTGCTAATGTAGCACAATTACGTCCAACTTTACCACGTTAGGCTGGTTCTTTGCTGGTCTTTGGGTCCACGACGAAGGTATGTTTACTATGGGAAGGCAACTGTGTCTTGTAGCTTCACAGCTGGCTTCCCACTGCGCATGTGCGAGTCATGGTGTGCCTTGGGAAATTTCCCGCAGCTTCCTGGGACTTCTGATGGGTCCCAAGAGGTTGCGGGGCTTGGGAGAGAGCTAGGTACTTCCAGCAGGGGGACCAGCTACCTGCTCCACCCTAAAAAAGTGGAAAGAGTGAAGTTCTGCGTTAAGCTACTAAACTTGATATGCACCTGAAGTCCACTGTACAGTGTAGTGATGGGACAGAGGCTGCTTTATACAGAGAGGAAATGTTGTATCTCCTCTAATGATGCCGATTGCTATTGCTGTCTCAAGCTGTGAACAAACAAATCCCCAATGTTATCTAAGAGAAATCAGCAGAATGTTTTGGGCACCTCCAGTCCAATGCAAACAGACGTTTATTGCTTGTCATCTTTAATAAAAATCTGTTTGCATTGGATTGGAGTTGCCTCACTGTTTGCTGCTCATTTCTGCTTTCGGATATAATTTTTATTTAACTAGAATGGGTAAATTTAAAATAACACGCTTCAGTCATTTTCCAAACATTTCCATGCTGTGAATGTTTCTTTTACATGTGTTAATACTTTTATTGGAATAAGGGGCCAAGTCTAATGATAGAATTATGAGAAGGGGCACTGTCTGTTAGTTTGTAATAGATCCATTAACTATTCATTATGATCCTGTGTACTTTTACATGCAAGAAGAGCTGCTGAAGCTCCAGATGCTTCAGTAAAAGAATAAGCATTACACTTCATATATAATAAAGCAGAATTTGGGCTGATCTGGTACTTTGCTTCACCTTGATAAAGGTTCTGCAAAGTCCTGAGATGTTTGCTCTTATCCTTGTACAATTTCTGAAAGTGTACTGTCACCTGGTGATGGGTAATTATCCTCCTATACACAGGGCAGATCCTAGGGTCACAGACACCTGGGTACAGAAATATTTCTAGCGCCCCCACATGGGCGTGGTCATCTTACTAACTCCTCTACTTTACAAATGTTTCTGTGTCAACGACTCAAACACAGAGATGCTCCCCTAAGGAGTCTTTGTTACCCTGGGATCCTCCCCTGAGAAAGAGAGTACTCTAATGGGACCGGGAGGGGGTATCTCTAATGGACACAGAGAGGGCTTCTGTTAGAGAGTCTGTTAGAAAGAGCCCCCAGACATATTGAAGACACACTACAGGAGATGGTCAGAGACTGCAGACATGATACAAGAGGTGGTCAGAGACTGCAGACATAGTACAGGAGATGGTCAGAGACTGCAGACATACTACAGGAGATGGTCAGAGACTGCAGCCATGATACAGGAGATGGTCAGAGACTGCAGACATGATCCAAGAAATGGACAGAGACTGCAGACATGATAAAAGAGATGGTCAGAGACTGCGGACAGGTTACAAGAGATGGTCAGAGACTGCGGAAATGATACAAGAGATCAACACATCAAATGCAGCCTACCAGTGCCCATCAATTGAAGCCTACCATTTCCCACTTAATGCAGCCTTATCAGTGTCCATCAAATGCAGCCTACCAGTGCCCACCAAATACAGCCTTATCAGCACCCATCAAATGCAGCCTCATCAGTGCCCACCAATTGCAGCCTACCAGTGCCCATCAAATGCAGCTTATCAGTGCCCACCAAATGCAGCCTGCCAGTACCCACCAAATGCAGCCTGCCAGTATCCACCAAGTGCAGCCTGCCAGTGCCCACTAAATGCAGCCTGCCAGTACCCACTAAATGCAGCCTGCCAGCGCCAACCAAATGCAGCCTGCCAGTGCCCACCAATTGCAACCTACCAGTGCCCCTGGATCACATAGAGCGGCGATGATCTCCTACTGTCACAGAGCTTGAATTTGACAGTGGCAGTATATACAGGAGAGGAGTGTGGAGGGTATGACAGTGGCAGTATATACAGGAGAGGCATGTGGGGGGGGTATGACAGTGGCAGTATATACAGGAGAGGAGTGTGGAGGGTATGACAGAGGGCAGTATGTACAGGAGAGGTGTGTGGAGGGTATGACAGTGGCAGTATATACAGCAGAGGCATGTGGAGGGTATGACAGTGGCAGTATATACAGAAGAGGCATGTGGAGGGTATGACAGTGGGCAGTATGTACAGGAGAGGAGCGTGGAGGGTATGACAGAGGGCAGTATATACAGGAGAGGAGTGTGGAGGGTATGACAGTGGGCAGTATGTAAAGGAGAGTATGTAAAGGAGAGGAGTGTGGAGGGGATGACAGTGGGCAGTATGTAAAGGAGAGTATGTAAAGGAGAGGAGTGTGGAGGGGATGACAGTGGAAGTATATACAGGAGAGGAGTGTGGAGGGGATGACAGAGGGCAGTATATACAAGAGAGGAGTGTGGAGGGTATGACAGTGGGCAGTATGTAAAGGAGAGGAGTGCGGAGGGGATGGCAGTGGAAGTATATATAGGAGAGAAGTGTGGAGGGGATGACTGCATGCAGGAGGGAAGTGCAGATGGTATGAAGGCAGTTGTGGGGGGATGTCTTTTAGTTCGGGAGATATTTCTTTTAGGCCACTTTCACACTGAGGCACTGTCCGCGTTAGTGGTAAAGCGTCGCTAGTTTTATTTATAGAGTGTTTAGATAGGTGGTGAGTTTTAGGTTGTACTGAGTTGGATAACACAGGGTAAATAGCATGGTCATAAATTAAGTTTACATTAACTGGACAGAGCAATTGGAGGTTGTTTATAAAGAGAGGACTGCCTGTCACTTTGGGAAATGTCTGTCAGCTCTGGGGGGGTTGCTGCTGACTCTAACCTCCACCCCCCCCCCCCCCGTCTTTTACAGTTCTCATTGTCACCTAGGACCCTTCACTGCAAAACAAATCCTCCTAGCAGAAGCTTTGCAGCTTACCTCCCCAGATTTCCCCCCAGAACATCTCAGCTCACCTTCCTGCAGTGTGTTCTGCCTCCCTGATTCTCCCAGCACACGGCACTGCTGATGGGAGGGGGCGGGGGAATGTGAAGCAGAGATCACACAGCGAGTGCAGGACACTACGGGGAAAGGGGGAGACAGACACCAGGATCAGATCTTCTAACTACTATACATACACCGCTGGGCAGTGTATGTAGTTAAAAGCAATGACTGCTGTCCTCACAGTGGCAAGTAAGCTGACCCAAATGCTTAGCCCGCCCCTGTCGCTGCCGGAACACCAGACATTTCAGAGCAAAGTACACAAGGAGAGGAGGAGGGAGGGGAGCACTCTGGCACTTCGGCGCCCCCATCCCCCTCTGCGGCGCCTGGGTGAAGGCCTATTGAAGGAGCAGTGGCTCAGAGCGCGTAGCCTTCTCTCAACCTCCCTGCTAGCCCTCCTCCCTGGACGATCCCTCACCTGGATACCGAACCTGGAAGCAGACGGAAGACCTGTGACGTCATGCAAGCTCCACGTGCGCTCCACGTCGGCCCCTAGTCTCTTCCTGATGGCCACAGAAGGAGCTCCCGGCTGGTAATCCACTTTCTGCAGCCCAGCATCCCTGCAGCGTCACCACCACAGGATCAGAGGGAACACCGAGAACCACATACCTATACAGATGAGCCTTTTATATGTTTTTATCCTGTAAGTGTGTTTTTACCTGGTGTCATTAAACATCATTTGTTAATACTACACTCAGGTGGCGCTTCCTTCTCTACCCCTCTCTCATCCATCACAGAGCCAGCTCTCTGATGACAGCAGCCGCCTAGCCTACCAGCCTACTTTAACCATTACATTACCGGTTACCACTTAACCCTTGAACTTCCAGCCTGTCCCCTATGGACTAAGTTGCTCAGCCCTTTATATCTCCTGTTATATATGGACTTGTGTGTTTGCGCTTACAGTTACCAATACTCTAGGCCTATTGAAGGAGCAGTGGCTCCGAGCGCGTAGCCTTCTCTCAACCTCCCTGCTAGCCCTCCTCCCTGGACGATCCCTCCCCTGGATATTGAACCCGGAAGCAGACGGACGACCTGTGACGTCACGCACGCTCCACGCCGGCCCCTAGTCTCTTCCTGATGGCCACAGAAGGAGCTCCCTGGTAATCTACCTTCTGCAGCCCAGCATCCCTGCAGCGTCACCACCACAGGATCAGAGGGAACACCGAGGACCACATACCTATACAGATGAGCCTTTTATATGTTTTTATCCTGTAAGTGTGTTTTTACCTGGTGTCATTAAACATCATTTGTTAATACTACACTCAGGTGGCGCTTCCTTCTCTACCCCTCTCGCACCCCGCGCACCCGCCCAGGATTGGCCCTGCCTATACATTTCTACCTAGTTCAACCCAGAGCTTACATGGGCTTTTTCTTGAAGTGAGAGAAGGTGAATAGGGAGGTGGAAGAGTTTGCGAAAGGTTAGTGTCAGTGGAGGAACTTGACTATCACGCAAACCTGGATCTCTGCTCTAAAGGAGCAAAGTAGAGAATACTTTTTTAAGCATACACTTTTGAATCTTTGATGAATTTACTGCATTATAAGGCTCAATTCATACCTACAACATGCATCATATGTGATTTGCCATTTGTTTTGGATAGCACCCCAAGGACTATATACAGTATAATGAAATTCATCTGCTTTTTGGTGCACCACAACACACAGATGTGAATAATTGTGCATTGTGTTGCACTGTATTGTCAGAAAACAGTATTTCCCTGTGTTGAAGCTTGTTTAAGGAACCATTTAAAGTGAGTGGACTGCCTTAATGTAGCACAAAATGACATGGGCATAGGTGTGGATGAAGCCTTGAATTTTAAACCCCATAAAGAAATTAATGAGCATTGCTGATGTAAACACAAGCCGCCCTGACACGTGTATGTTTATTACAGCCCTTGCTTATTGTGTGAATGTTTTAGAATAGTGTAATATGTTTAACCACTTCCCGCCGGGAGGGCATACATGGATGTCCTCCTGTTTCAGTGGTTATACCGGGCTGATGCCTGAACCTACAGGCATCAACCCGGTTTCGTTCTCTTCAGCCGGTGATTCCCTTCACCATAAGAACAATCATAGTGGCAGTTCAACCGCTTGATTGTTCTTACAGGTGACCGAAGGGGACGTCCCCCATCCCGCCACCCTCTGGTGCTTCTCCCGACTCACCTGTGCGATTGGTGAGCCGAAGAAGGAATCCACCGGCGGCGGAAGTTGACCATAGAGATTTCCGGGGAACAGATGGTCCCCGGTCATCTCTATAAAACAGAGAGGAGATAAGGGCGCTCTGGTGGAGGTGGGTAGCTGGTCAGAGGGATGATAGTGATGAGGTGGCACTTCTGGCAGCACTTTGGTTAGAGGAAAAACAACTCTGAAGATATAAAAAAGGAAAAGAAAGGTGCCTCTAAGTGCAGTATGCAATATTTATTAAAGTGTACAAGGGGTTATAAGCACTAGGTGCTTTTAACCCTTTATGCACTTTATTAAATATTGCATACTGCACTTAGAGGCCCCTTTCTTTTCCTTTTTATATCTCCCGGTCATCCCTATGACTCTCTGAGGTCCGGGTGCGATGTTACGACACAACACCCGGCCTGGCAGTTGTAAACACTGCCATGTATTTGGCTGGAAAGCCAAAATCGTCCTGTTTTTTTTTTTTATCTCGGTCTTTCCAGCCTGGAGGAGAGATGTGGGGTCTTATTAACCCCACATCTCTCCATAAAGAGGACCTGTCAAGCACTATTCCTATTTCAAAGGGAAAGTGTAAAAATCAAAAAAAGTATTTAAAATAAAGAATAAAAAAAAATTAAAGCGCCTTCGTCCCCGCGACCTCACATGCAGAAGTGAACGCGTCCGTACATGGCATGTACACACATGTAAACGGCATTCAATTCACACATGTGAGGTATCGTCAGGAACGTTAGAGCAAGAGCAATAATTCTATACCAAGACCTCCTCTGTAACTCTAAACAGTTAACCTGTTAATAAATTTAAAGTGTTGCCTATGGAGATTTTTGAGTACCAAAGTTTGGTGCCATTTCACAAGCGCAATATTCAAGCATGACATGTTAGGTATCTATTTACTCGGCGTAACATCATCTTTCACGTTACACAAAAAAGTGGGCTAACTTTAGTGTTTTTTTTCTTTTTAATTCATGAAACCTTTTTTTTTCCAAAAAAAGTGTTTGAAAAATTGCTGTGCAAATACCATGTGACATAAAAAGTTGCAAGGACCGCCATTTTATTCCCTAGGGTCTCTGCTAAAAAAGCATATATAATGTTTGAGGGTTCTGAGTAATTTTCTACCAAACAAATTATGATTTTTACATGTAGGAGCGAAGTGCCAGAATTGGCCCGGATGGGAAGTGGTTAAAGAACCCCAAAAAAAAGTATTTTTTTTAATTTGTTTTTATTTTTTACAAATTATTTCATTATTGATAAAACACAAAACTGTTTAGCTGAATTTTAGCAGAAAATCACACATAATCCTGTTTGAAAAGCAGCACTGTATGGATGTAAAGGTCAATGATGGATAACCAATTATATTCCAGCTGTTGACTCCATGAGCAGGAAATGCAGTGAATATTGTGCTAAATTGGTAATCAAAGGGGAAATTATGATTTATTCTGCACCAAATGTATAAATGTGTGCTAATGAGAGTCATAGTGCACATATCATGCATTTGACAGCTGCATCTTAGGGGGACACAAATATCCACATGATTAGGGTAGCTAAATTTGAAATATAGCAAAATGTCTAGAAATCTCTTATATCTCCTTAAAAATTACCTAAAAATAAATATCACATACCTCGACAATTCAAATGTATCATACGGTATAAAATATATGAGCAGGGGTACCTTAAAGAAAACTACATAACAGAAAGATGTACCATATATACTTGAGTATGAGCCTAGTTTTTCAGCACATTTTTTAGGCTGAAATCCCCCCCCTCGGCTTATACTCGAGTGAGGGTTTTGAATGAGGGTGCAGCCTCACTGTGCCCATCTGCAGCTGTACCTTTGATAACTAAAACAGCTGGTGTCTCCCGCTGTGTCATGCAGTCTGTTTGGCGGCCATCCATTGTAACAAAGCCCCGCCTCCTCCTCTCCATGATAGACGGAACACTGATACAATACTGGGAAACTGTATCAGTGTTCTGTCTATCACGGATGAGGAGGAGGCGGGGCTTTGCTACAATGGATGGTTGCCAAACAGACTGCATGACACAGCAGGAGACACCCGCTGTTTTAGTTATCAAAGGTACAGCTGCAGATGGGCACAGTGAGGCTGCAGATGGGCACAATGAGGCTGCAGATGGGCACAGTGAGGCTGCAGATGGGCACAATGAGGCTGCAGATGGGCACAGTGAGGCTGCAGATGGGCACAGTGAGGCTGCAGATGGGCACAATGAGGCTGCAGATGGGCACAGTGAGGCTGCAGATGGGCACAGTGAGGCTGCAAATGTGCACAGTGAGGCTGCAGATGGGCATTGTTTACCCAATAGCTGCTGCATTTCCCACCCTAGGCTTATACTCGAGTCAATAAGTTTTCCAAGTTTTTTGTGGTAAAATTAGGTGCCTCAGCTTATATTCGGGTTGGCCTACACTCGCGTATATACGAGTGTATAAGTTCAAAATTCAAACTTTATCTCCTACAAAGTCAAATTTGACTCCTTCTGAGCTTTCCTCTTCTACCTTTAATGAAATGGGCAGGCTTGAAACCAACGGGGTGGGCTCAGAAGTAGAAGTATGTTGCCAAACTTGAGTTTTACAGGAAATGTGCTTACTATAGTAATTTCAGCTACCTATGTCTCTGGATCTACTTTACTATTTTTTTCAGGTTTGTGACAGCTTTACTTTTTATACAGACATGGTCTGATTTGCTGAATTGTAATGTAAATTGAAGGGAACTGGTATTCCCTTTAAACTTCTAGTAAAGAGGAAGCTCTTTTTTTAAAAATTTTCACATGATCGAATGTTTAAATGGCATTTCACTTCACACTTTTTAATCAAGCCCTAAGTATTATTAATTTAGGAGCAAACCTAAGCAACCAGTATTTAGCAGTGGTTTATTTATTGCTTATCTGTCTTTTGTGTGTATATGCTGCTGAGAATTTTACCAAGCTAAGCCACTTATGTTTTCCCTTGCCTATATGCTATAGCAGAACAGCTACAGAACCTGACATATTTATACCTGAATAAGCTCAGCTGGAGGCCCAATTTTCTTAACTGTTCTGAATATAGAGAATGTTTCATGCTTGGCATTTGCAAGGCAGATCTGTTCCCCATGTGGCCGTAACTCCAAGACATATTCGTGTGTATGAATGCAAATTTAGGGATGGAGTATCTACTGCAGGAGTGGGCAAAAAGAGACCATTTCTGCAAACAGAATTTTGTTTCATGTGGGAAATGTGTCTTAATACAATTCTTATATTTGAACAGTGTGTAGGCAGTATGTAAAAATAAAAAAAAAAACTCTTGTGCAAATACTATATACCTCACCAAACTCACAAGTGTTAATATATAAATGTTGTGTCCCTGCTGGTGCTGCTAATCTCATCCAGTGCTCTACACACTTTCAATCAAATATGGTAACTATTATGGTGCAGCACTGCACTCACTTACTCTAGTGTATATAATCAAACTAAAAATATATACCAAACAACTATACATTTCCAACATATCTAAAACAAATTCCAAAAAAAGCCTGCATTCTGAAAACACCTTCACATTGAATATCAACAATACCACCACGCGTACAGTGATAAAAAAAGTCCCACTATAAGAATCAGAAGTCCTTTTTGGTTGAAATATTGTGCTCCACATTAATCCCCCAACGTAAACACCTTGTGTTCTTCATCTTCCACACAATCTGCTCACCTTAATTTTTGACCTATAAGAAATAGGTCAGGCTGCATCTTGCCCTTTAACAGGGCTCATTAATCCTGGCATTGTTCATTCCACTCCTCCTTGGTTTAGTTAAACGTGCCCACAAACACCACTGGTCCACTTCTCCCCTAATTACCACTTTCCTTTTTGTTTATAAGGCTTTTGTATAATCCTTGATTGGTGCTTTCCTGGATCACTGGTTCCGATCCCTTTTCTTTTTGTCAGATTTGTTGGGGGGTATGCATGAAGAAGATGTCATAAATGTTTTGTAGGAACTTTTCAGAACTTCTTGATCTCTTGGGTACGTTGAATTCTCTATGAACAGTATTTAGGATAGTCACGCCTGCTGGAACAAGTATGGTTGTACATTTTATTATTTTTCGTCTTTTTTCACTGTCATTGAATCAATCATTGTCATTTAAAATGCAGGTATCTTTAAGATTAATCTACAGTGAATTTTGGATGAATTTCAGATTCAATGCTTTATAAATATGCCCCAGTAAAGCCAAGATAAAGCTAATGCAGCTCCCATATTTACAGGTTCACTTTAAATGGCCTCTAACATCTGTATACTTCACAGATAAATCAGAGTCTAAACCAGGGCTTTTTTTCAGGGGGAACTTGGTGGAACTCAGTTCCACCACCTCTGGCTCAGACCCTTTGGTGCCTGCTCACCACAATCACTTGTAAACACAGAAGTCCAGTTTCTGTGTTTACAAGTGACAGCTCTGCACTCTGTGTGTAACCCCCATGAACTCTGCACTCTGTATGTAATGCAATCCTGGTATTTAATGCCCCTTTAAGACCCTTCTACTGTTTGTGAAATATGACCACACCCATCATTTGATGTGATTTGGAGGGTGTGTGTAGGGGGAGGGGTTTTGGGGGGTCCTGGTTGAGTTCCAACACCTATTGTTTGAGGAAAAAAAGCCCTGGTCTAAACACATATAATGTAAGTATATAATATGGCTGTTGCATACACAAGCAGTTCCCATGTTATGTGGGAGAAGAGTTTTCTAAAATTGGTAGACATCTTATCCCTCTAAAGTTCCAGTGATGCTAAATCTAGACTTCAGGTATGATCTTTTCTGCATACTTCCAGTGGACCAGCCTGAACCAATGTAAGTATGCACATCTCATACCTGAGGGACCGCTGTAAAAGCTGATGATCACTGTTGTAGTCGATGCTACTACATCGATAACAATGGTTTCCCAGGTCCTGTACCAAGCCTCTTCCCCACTGCACACTTACCACAAGGGTCACTCGTTTAGCACTACTGACAATCACAGAACACCTTGTGTTGTTTTCAATTGACACAAAGTATTTTCTGATAGGACAGGAGGGGTGATGCCGTCTCACCTGGTCTAGCAAGAGAATGTCTTGTATTCTTTGAAAAAATACAAGACGTTCTATGAATCACAGCAGTGTCAATCGGGTGACCCTCATTGGTGGGTGTGCAGCGGGGAACCATTCAGCTTAGGACACAGGAAATAGTGGCCATTACTGTAGTAGCGCTGATTACTATAGTGATTGTTAGCTTCCCCAGCTGCCCCTTAGATATTAGATATTCTATCCAAACTGGACCAATATAAGTATGCACTAAAGCTAATACCTGGGATTCAGCTTTAAAGTGACATTAAAGTCTTTCTCTGTCTTTTTTGTTTTTAATTACAAACATGTTATACGTATCTGCTCATTGCAGTAGTTTTGCACAGAGCAGCCCCGATCCTCCTCTTCTCAGGTCCCTCGTTGACGACTCTTGGCCCCTTCCTCCTGCATAGTGCCCCAGAGCAAGCAGCTTGCATTGGGGGCAACCAAGCAGGCTCGTTTTGAGCCGCAGCTCTGTATATCCATTCACACACAGAGTCACGCCTTGACCTCGCCCCCTTTCTCTCCTCATTGGCTCACTGGCTGTGACTGACACAGCTACTGTATAAGACCTCTTGAGATATGGGGTCTAAATGTTTGGTAAGCTGCTTTATTTGTATAAGGTGTCTGGTGCACATTTGGTGTGAATGGTTTGTATTCATGGTGGACTACATGAGTTTCAGTTTGATTTTTCACTGGACTCTAAATTGATAATATTATGATTTATGCACTCTTTATGAATTTATGTGATAACACAACACAATTTTTTGGAAATAAAAATAAATCTGTACCTAAATTGGATGTAAAGATAAGTTTCAGGTATAGCTAGTGTTACCTAGTTACATTGGTCCTGCCTGGAACGATGTAACTATGCATGCACCATACCTGGCTGATCCACCTGGAAGCTTGAAATCACATGAAAGCTTGATTTAAATCACTGAAGTTGACACCACTACTACAGTTATTTCCGCTCGCTTCCATGTTCCAAGCCAAGCGCCTGCCCTGCTGCATTGTGAACAATGGAGATTGCCCGCTCAGCATAGGTTATATTCAGAGGTTGCTTTGGTTTTTCTCAATCAATGCAAAATTTGCTCTGATTGGATGAGGAGGAGAGGTGGCACAGTGATGTCATGATCTCCACCTCGTCCAATCAGAGAAGGCTTTGAATTAATTGAGAAATTGCAAAGTGTTCTCTGAATGGCACCTGTGCCAAGGGAACAACCCCCTGTGTTCAGTAAGCTGCAGAGCAGCTGCCTACTACAGTGATCTTCAGCTTCAAGGGGGAAGTGTTGAAAATGCATAGTTACATTGGTACAAGGTAGACCAATCTGACTATGCAAAAATAGTCATACCTGGAATTCAGATTAAAATAAAAGCAATGGGTTAACAACTGTAAATAAACAAGGAGTTTTCCTAAATGTCCCCCTTGTGTATCCATTTATCAGTAGAGATGGGCCCAACAACCCCCTCTTCAGTTTGCAGCAGAACTCTTGAACGGGGAAAAAGTTCTAACCTGAACGGCGAACCCCATTGAAGTCTATGGGAGCCGAACATGAAAAATAAAAAGTGCCCATTTTGAAGGCTTATATGCAAGTAATTGGCCATAATTCCCTTCTAGATTGTAAGCTCTAACAAGCAGGGCCCTCTGATCCCTCCTGTATTGATTCGTATTGTAAGTGTACTGTCTGCCCTCATGTTGTAAAGTGCTGTGCAAACTATTGGCGCTATATAAATCCTGTATAATAATAATAAAAATAAAATTAATAATAAAAGGGGTATAGGGGTCTGGGTACCACCCTGGGGGATATGTATCAATGCACATTTTTTTATAAAAAATTGATCGTTTTTTTCAGGAGCAGTGATTTTAATGATGCTTAGAGTGCAGCAATAAAAATAAAAAAATCCTTTAAATATAGTGCATGGGGGGGGGGGGGTCCCCTTAGTCTGTCTATAAAGCGGTGCATCTGTAGCGTATATAGAAAATACTACAGAAAAAATGACATTTCTAAAGAAAAAAAAAAGTCAAATCACATTTAAAATGACTCGCGGTTGCAATTGCCAGTACCCGGCCAGCCTTCATGTCGGCGGGAGCGTTTTTATTTTTTGGGCACGGCAGGCTGCGTGATTGATGATGGATTTACATGAGGGGACACTGTTTTTTTAATTTATTTTTAATAAAGGAATCGTCAAAGACTGTGTGTGTTTTTATGACTTTTTGACACATTTTTTGTAGATGGGTACTGTAGTACAACCCCTTACTCATTCACATGGGGGGGCAGGATCTGGCCACTGATCCTCATAACCATTGACCACGGTTGTGGGGATGAGGCCCTTGTCCCCATCAACATAGGGACAAGGTGTTTTGGGTGCACACACCCCCCATGTTAAGGGCATGTGGCCTGGTATGGTTCAGGGGGGGCTCTTGCTTATCCCCCCTTTCCTGACTGGCCAGGCTGCATGCCCGGATAAGGTTCTGGTATTGATTTTGTTGGGAAACCCACTCTGTTTTTTTTTTTTTTTTTTGGCATGGAGTTCCCCTTAAAATCCACACCAGGCCAATTTTAACCGGCATTTATTTTTTTACTAAGCTGTCAGCAGAGAAGCACATTGACAGCGGATGACTCATCAGCTGTTAGGGACGCTGCGGCCACCTTCCTGGCCCCGCTCCTTAACAACAAGTTTATACTGCACCCTAATTGGACAAAGTTTTGCTCAATCAGGATGCAAAATGCACTGTGCAAATTTGGGTGTTCCCCGAACTGGGTGAACAGCTAATGTTCGACCCCAACTGATGCCTGGGCTGAACTGTTCACCCAACTCTATTTATCTATTATGTTTCCAAAGCCACCAATCAGAATTAAAAATGTCCCAGAAAATGACTTGGAAACTAAATGAATCAACCAGATTGGCAAGGCTTACTAAACGGAGTCACATAATTTTGTTGTACCTGGGCTGTAAGTTGTGTTTTAGTTCAAAAACAGCAACCTTTTGCTAAAATATATTGGGGTGCTATACTATAACTGAAGAGTGCAAAATATGGTTCAGCTCTGCAGAGAAACCAATCATCTTCTAGTTTTTTTTTTGTCAACTCTTAATTGAACAAGCTCAAGTTAGAAGCTGATTGGCTACCGTGCACAGCTGCACCAGATTTTGCACTCTTCAGTTTTAGTAAATCAACCTCAATGATTGCCTGCTACACCAAGTGCTCTAAAGTAGCACATTTTTAAAGTTTTCAAATTTCTCCTAAATTATATACAGTAGCTATATATTGCATTACATCTTTAACTGGAACCAAATTAAAGTCAGATTTTCAAGAAGTAAATGACAGGTCCTCTTTAAATGCAGCTTGATGCAATTAAGAGAATAGGACTGAAGGAAAATAACATGAAAGTAGCACAGAAAGACCATCAACAGTAAGTGTGCATGTAAACAGGTGAATGATTTTGAACATCACACATATTAATCAGAGTAACAGTAAATGATCAATTTGTGAAGAAGACTAAGCATTGTCTCATGGGTAGATAATTGGCTCACATTGTCAAATAGTAAATCACAGCTGTCCTGCTGTAACAGTGTCTGATTCTGTTTGTACATACATATTAGTTATAACATTACAAGCATCACTATAAAAGAGCAGTATTAATAGAACGATATAAATAAAGGTGGAGACAGGGTTATCTGTTACAATAGAGATGTTGCACTAACATCATAGGTAATAAATGAGAGTGTTAGCTAATGTATCATAGACATCCGCATTGTTTCCTATTCAGGTCACAAAAATAACAGTCCTCTAAATGAGCAAAGTTCTAGGCAGATAAAACAAAGCTACCAATTTATATTGGATAAATTGTCTGAACAACTGAACTTACTGATAGTGCTCTTTTTTTCTCCCCCAAATTAATTTGAAAGATTGGTTTACAGTGTGCATGTGTGTCCTTGAGAATCTTTTTAATGATTGTTCTTTATAATATTATAATTAAATACCTATTTTTCCTATGCACTTGTGCTCCTTGGTCAAAGGAATTACTGGTGAAAAAATATAAAAAGACTTTGAACCTTACGTTGATGCATGGGTCAGAGTGCATGCAAAAACATGATTATGCTAAACATAGAACTCATCCGTGCACACTGTGTGAAAGCAATAATTCAGGACCATCATTTACCAGCTCTAAATTGATGACCTGTAATGGCCTTTAAAGTGGACACTCCTGGATACCAGATTTGTTTTGCCATTTTACAAATGCTCGCAATTTTGATGTTT
Organism: Aquarana catesbeiana; assembly: GCF_042186555.1. Lineage (NCBI taxonomy): Eukaryota > Metazoa > Chordata > Amphibia > Anura > Ranidae > Aquarana > Aquarana catesbeiana. The sequence goes on along the minus strand of NC_133326.1, from coordinate 200,153,194 downwards.
GCTGTATTTGATATCTACTTACTGCAACCTCTTCTATTGTGTTTGTGTGCGCTAACATTAATTTGATTGTATTTTTTATTAGAAATACAAATTTGATAAATAGTAGCGCAATTGTCATGTGACCTAGAAAATTGCAAATGCTGCCATTTTATTCTACTAGGTCTTTGCATTCAAAATATATATATATATATATATATATATATATATAAAATTATATATATATATTTGGGGGTCTTAAGGTGAAAAAAAGCATTTCTTTTTGTTATATCTGTTTCATAAGTACTAAAGAACTTTTTTTTTCTGTCCTGTGTCTGATGTACTCTGCACTCTTATCTTTCTGCAAAGGTCACCTCTGTGGACTACAGAAGAACCCCCAATGGGCAGTATTCAATATTCCTAACTCAGGGCAAATAGAAAGTTATCTCTTGCAGTGGGGCTGTGCCCACGCTGCAAGGGTTGATTGATTGTTTGCGACTAGGGGAAAAAAAGGAGAAAAAGAAAAGGAGATATACTTACCCGACTCTCATCTCCTCCCCGTAGCTAGACTGGTCCATGCAGCTTCTGCTCCCCTGTGCTCCAGGGTCCTGATGTCACCAAGACCAGGGCGGGATCCATAGCTCTGCTCTGGATGTGAGGACAAAGAGGGACAATCCACCACCGGATCATGGGGAGGGCATCTGCCAGGGAAGTGGAGGATCGGGAAAGACCCATGCCTGAAAAGAATGATCTTTATCCTTGTGCTAATGGTTAGCTATTAAAATCAAGCTCACACACTATATGCGGTGTTGAGACAGTGGGCCCTCTTCTGAGGCACTGCATATATGTACACTGGAATTTGTGCTGAAAGCCGCTCCACGTCACCAACAGCTCCTGGTCTTGTATTAAAGTGGTTGTAAACCCCAGTCATGAAATGTGAACACAGAATATATATATGTAGTGTTTACTTATCTACTGTATCTCCAAAGCTCTAAGTGCTTCTCTCTGGTGCTGTGTTCCTCTGTTATCAGCATGAGTCACTTCTGAGAAGTTTTCTTGACACATAAGATAAATTTGTGACCAGGAGAGAGATAAGCACACAGCTTGTCTATTCAGAATACAACTCTGCATGTTCCTTAGTTCCTCTGCCTATGTGGAGGGGGGTGGTATGTCCCTTTCCTCCAATCAGCTCTCACACAGTGTATAAGAGCTGTAACTGCAGCTCTCCACCCCAATGTAATTCTCACAGATGCAAAAGGATTTTATCACAATCGTGCTCTTTTGAAGGGTTGTAGACAAGAAAATACTGCAGATAAACAAGTAAAACTTATGTAGGGGGATTTGTTTCATCTCTGTGTATCACCTGAGGTTATTCACTTCACTGGGTATATGAGAGGGTTTACGACCACTTTAATGAGCAGGACCCGGGAGAGCTAGCTCCTGATAACATGATCACTGTTATAGCCTGTGATTGGCTATCACAGTGATGAAATGTTAAAACCTGCCCCTGTCCTCTGTCTTTGCTGACTTCCATCAATTAATCAATTGCAAGCAAAAATGCTGTATTTTTTTTTTTTTTTCTTGCACATGATTGGGTATTCTTTGCAAAGTGAAGCTTTACCTCATGTCCTGAAACAACTGGACTTTGCAAAGTGCACAGTCTATTTGCCTTTAGTAAGTCAAACCAATTGCATAATTTTTCTCCTAGCCAGATGTGAAAACGTAAACAAAACAAACAAAAAAAGACCTGTGTAGAAAAAAAAAAATGTAATCTAATCTGTGTCAGGCTCAGGGTCAGGGTTAAATGTCAGTGTTTTTTAAATAGGAAGAAAAATACTTGTTTTAAATTTACTTATTTACTGTCAGTGTCAGTGTGCTTTGGAAACGAAAAGGAAATCAAAGTGTGTACTATAGTTTCTTGACCATACTATAGACAAGCAACAAATAAAATACACATATGTGGTATCACCACCAATGTCAGGACTAGGATAATTCATTTGTTTGGTTTTTTGGTAGCAGGTCATGGCAGTGTCAAGAATCATAAAGCTTACATGTAAAAAAAGATTTTTTTAATGATTTTTGGACAGTTTTCCATTGACATTACAAAAGAGTATAATTTACCTGGATACACTAGGTGATTATATTAATATATTTAGTTTTACTAACACATGGCAAAGTTGAAAAAACTATGTTAAGGTTTGTTTCACCTTCAGGCATTAAGGGGGTTAAGCCTTTGCTGTTCTAGGGTAACAATGCTGCTTCCCTATAGATACAACACAGTGGGGTTGATTTATTAAAGACAAATAGACTATGTACTTTCCAAAGTGCAGTTGCTCCAGAGCTTAGTAAATGAGCAAAAGCTCTGCTCACTTTCATCATCCAATTACGTGCAATTATAAATGCTGTTTTTTATTTTCCCTGCACATGATTGGGTATTCTTTGCAAAGTAAACTTTTGTTTCGTTTACTAAGCTCTGGAGAAACCACTTTGCAAACTACTCAATCTATTGGCCTTTAGTAAATGCACCCCAGTGGGTGCGCATTGTCACCCTAGGGTTGGTAGTGTATTACTAGCAGCATCACCACTTAAAAATAAAGGAAATAAAGCCTGAAAAAAATAAAACAAATGCAGCCACCATATCCAAGGGCTGGTAAACAGTAAAATCTTACATTTTTGTTCTTGAGTTTAGATAAAGTATAAACTTGTAAAAGTACCTGTTGCTCTGTGCTCTTGATATTGGAGTAAATTGTTGTTGCCTATCAATTCCATTACTATAAAAAATAGAAACACATCATTTTAATAGTAGAAAGCATAACGTTTTGCGTATTGCATTTACACTGAAGTGACATATCACATGACCCACTTCAAAAGATCTGTCTTCTGATTTACTGTAGAAAGACAGGTCTCCAGGCGTATTGCGTTCTTGGCATATATGATAAGTAGGTGTCACTTTGTGACGTTACTATCTCTTTTGCAGCCTGATAGCTTTTCTATCTCCATATTAGAGCTCGGTGCAAATTAGCTCATGAGTTATCAGCAATCTGATGGAGCCTGACACATTCTATATTGCACTGAATATGCCACTGCACTAAATACAAGCTTTAAATAACTTTAGTGCCATTAACAGGTTCTGAGGTCTTCTGGTAAATGATAAAGAAAAACGCCACATTCAAATATTTCATGTTAATTGTTCATCCGTTTGCAGAAACGATATGTTACAGCTATTAGATTTCACGCAAAGGTCCGTAGAAACAAAAAAAAAAAAAAAAAGACTCCATTTTGCACAGAGAATTAGTTGCAGAGGAACGGATTATTCCACATTTGTAGCTAAGGAGGTGATATTACATGTATATGGGAAATGCTGCATATAATGTGATTATTGCGAGCTGCAGTAAGAGAATGCAGCTAATACTCATTGCAGCCATTAAGCTTGTTTACAAATGGGCCTCTCAACCACATAACACTTGATTGAAGAGCATCCCAGTATTTGTAACAGGATTCTGTCAGAGAACATGAGCTGTGAATATGAAAATAGATGTTAAGCCGCTTTGAGGGATTTGTGTATTCTGTACTCAACAAGAAACATTTTTAAATTCAGTCCTATGAAGCTCCCTGGGGTTTATAGTGAAAATGATCAGAAAGAACAGAAGACATAAAAAGGTATGAAAATTACCTTTGCATCTACCCCTTGGGGCATGAAAGTAAAGAAACAAATTATAGGAAAAGCTGGCAATCAAGACAGCAGCAGTTTATATATTCGGAGATGTACAGGAAAGGTTTGGCCAGTGGCCTGTGAATTCTAACTTTTAAAGTGATTATTCTATAGTGCCCTGGGCCAAGGATGTGAACAATCCCTTCTTTTGAGTCTACGTGTGTGTTTGTAACTGTGAAAACTTGTCTACGAGGATGGCATCGAGACATCAGCAGAACTTCACAAAATGTAAGATTAGAGGAGGATGTCCATCCAAGTCAGCTTCATGTATGTCATCAGTTCTATCTACTGTGATAATTCATTCTTCCTTGTTCTTCTGTTCTGTGAATGTACCATGTACAGTACATGGAGCCACATAGCTTTCAAAGAAAATAAAATGCTGAAATATATATATATATATATAATGTGTGTGTTTAATTTATAAAGAAAAAGTTAAATGCTGCCTCAACAGCAGATGTGGGTCACTCGACATTTGCATGTATAGAACTACTGTAAATAAGCAGAGGCATGCAACTCTATTTAACGCTTACACTTTTCATGTTAGCAGATTATTAAAAATGGATTTAAAGCATGACATGAAAAAGTCTTGATCTTTGGTTCCAGCATTGCAACTTTAAACATCACCAGGTATTATACAATATATATATATATATATATATAATGCAGTGTGTATATATATATATATATATATATATATATATATATATATATATATATATATAATGCAGTGTGTATATATATATATATATATATATATATATATATGGGATATTTAGTGTTTAGCTCATGTGGTAGATGCATATCGAGGTGAGTTGTGCCATGCCAAACCGTATTTCAGGGCTTTCTGGCCCACATTTATTGCAAAACGAAAAAAAAAAATCACATAAAGATTTCCACGCAGGGGTCTCAGCTTCACAATGCATATAGTCGATGAAAATGCAGAGCCACCTGACTCTCATGTCAGCAGCACCTCTACTATTGTCTCTGGTCTGCCAGACCTGTCTCACCCAACTCCTCTTTGCTCTCCTGACTCACTCAGTTTCAACTACAGCACCTTGCTGCACCGGCCCTCTTCTGGCCTCTAGAGGGTTTTTCTGACACCCTGGGCTCTCTCACTCCTCTGAGACTTAGGTTCCCACAGACCCAAGGACTTGCCTAGTTGTTACAGTCTTCTCAGTCTCCCAGACCCTCTCTTGCACTCCCAGATGTAGCTGCCTCAACTCTTTCAGTCCCATTCACATAGAACCCCTCCAACATTGAGTGCAGTCTCTTGAATAGAGCACCTCTGTCTGAATCTATGTGAGGCAGAGGCTGCCTCTATCTGCGAACCAGATTGTGGCTGAGAGGAAGTGGTAGAGTCATGTGTTGATGAACAGAGGGAGAAAGGAGGCAGCAGGAGTAAACTGTTGAGGGGTGAAAATTAGACAGGACTTTTTAGGAGTGGGCTAAGAGAAGGAAACTGCATTGTGAGGACTCGGAGGTAGAGAATGGAGGCGGCAAGTCTGGACAGGTAAGCTCCTTTGTAGAATGATTGCCCTGAATTTATTCTGCAGTTCTATAAAGAAGTAATGGTAACGGCAAAATATGTATACAGCTGTGCTCAAAAGTTTGCATACCCTGGCAGAAATTGTGAAATTTTGCCATTAATATTGAAAAAATGACTGATCATGCCAAAAAACTTTCTTTTGTTTAAGGATAGCAATCACATGAAGCTATTTATTATCAAATAGTTTTTTTGATCCCTTTTAAATCATAATAATAACAGAAACCACCCAAATAGCCCTGATAAAAAGTTTACATACCTTGGAATGTTTAGCCTTGGTACAGACACAGAAAGTGGCACACACAGGTTAAAATGGCACTTAAAGGTTAATTTCCACATTTGTGGCTTTTTAAATTACAATTAGTGTCTGTGTATAAATAGTTAATGAGTTTGTTAGCTCTCACATGGATACACTAAGCAAGCTAGAAACTGAGCCATGAGGAGGTAGAAAAGAACAGTCAAAAGACCTGCGTAACAAGGTAATGGAACTTTACAAAGATGGAAAAGGATATAAAAAGATATCCAAAGCCTTGCATATGCCAGTCAGTCCTGTTTAATCACTTATTAATAAGTGGAAAATTAGGGGCTCTTTTGATACCAAGCCAAGGTCAAGTAGACCAAGAAAGATTGCAGCCACAACTGGCGGAAGAATTGCTCAGGATACAAAGAAAAACCCACAAGAAATACAGGCTGGTCTCCAAAAAGACGGTGTGGTTGTTTTTTATCTTTGTGATTGAACAGTACTGACTGGCATATTCAAGGCTTTGGATATCTTTTTATATCCCTTTCCATCTTTGTAAAGTTTCATTACCTTGTTACGGAGCTCTTTTGACTTTTCTTTTCTACCTCCTCATGGCTCAGTGTCTGCTTAGTGCATCGTGTGAAAGCTAACAAACTCATTGTATTTATACACAGACACTAATTGTGATTTAAAAAGCCACAAATGTGGTAAATTAACCTTAAATTGCCACTTTAAATATGTGTGCCACCTTCTGTGTCTGTACCAAGGCCAAACATTCCAGGGTATGTAAACTTTTTATCAGGGCCATTTGGGTGATTTCTGTTACCATTATGATTTAAAAAAGATCCAAAAAACTATGTGATAATAAATGGCTTCATGTGATTGCTATCCTTAAATAAAAGACAATCACAGCCTGAAGAAAGAGCACGCATGCTCCGAACTCGCGCCTGCTGGCCCTGTGTCCCACATCCAGTGACGTCACAGCTGACGGGGAGACAACTGCCAGTTTGACTCGGAGCCTTGGAAACCCCTGCATCTAGCGAGACAGCAGCAGCACCCCATATCACCGGCTATCTGGATCAAGACTACACAGCGAGCCTCCCCTTGTGACTAACCTTTTTAACCCTTACCCTGTGAGTTAATTCTTATTTTAATTTTTACCTTAATAAACTCATTATTAATCGTTTTAATATACTGCACTCAGATGAGCGCTGCTGTTCTCCACATTGAATAAAAGACAGGCTATCCTTAAATAAAAGACAGTTTTTTGGCATGATCAGTCATAGTTCCAATATTAATGCCAAAATTTCTAAATTTCTGCCAGGGTATGCAAACTTTTGAGTACGACTGTATATGAGTTCCTGTGCCTCTCTCTTAGCTCACCCAGCTTTCCTGGCTCTCTTAGCTCTTTGGGCTCTCAAATCGCTGAGACCTCAAGATCGCCTCAGTCCTCTGGACTCACCTAGCGATCTCCGTTCTCTATGGCCTCCAGACTTTCTTAGCCGTCTTGACTCTCTCAGTCCTCTGGACAAGGAATCTCCTGTCTCCAGACAGGAGTACAGTCTCATAAGCAAAGCATACCTGTCAATTAATGGGAGCTCTGAGCTATGGCTAAGCCTATTATTACAACAGATATGCACTCCTGCACACTCAGCCTCCTGGTTTTCTGAAAGTCCTGGACACTGGGTTGGAGACTTCTTCTCTCCCAAAACTCTTTAAAATCTCCAGACTCTGGAATCAAGAAGAATTAGGTCATGTAAATGCAGTTCCTTCAATATTGGGCCCGACATGTTTCAGGACCTATGTAGAGTCCTTTTTTCAGGGGCATTCCATGCGAGGTGTTACTGCTATACAACACTCAATCAAATGTGGAAATGTGGGATCTGCAAGGTACCACCTGATACAGAGCCGAAGATGGAAACAGGCTTGAATGTTGCAGGGAAACTTGGGGGAATATGAGACCTGTTCATTGAAGTGTTTGTGGACATCAGATAAGTTTGAATCAGTAGAAAGCCATTTTTCCAAAATGCAAACTTAAATGGTGTTGCTGATTATTGGTAATGTTAGCAAGTGCCAAAGGGACAGAAATGTTACTCTTATAGGCAGGAAAGATATCTGACCAGGTCCAAAGCGAGCCAGAGTTGTCCCTGTGGTGTGGGTGGAAGCATTTTCATATTTTGTCATTTGACCAGTTGCCCTTAAAATCCCATAGTATTTCCATGGAGGGTACTTCCTCTATATGATTTCTGATTTTGGCATGTTGGCAACCTTTGGGTCTACTTGGGTGGATTTCTATAAAAATCTGGTAATACTAAATCTTAGAGAAAACCAAAAGACCAGTTTTCTCCACTCTAAATTGACATTCTAGAGCTCTGCACATACGTGCGAACCTTGTGTCACGTCTACTTCCATTTCCAGAGTTGCAGGGCCTCACACTGTGTATACATATATGCCAATTAGGACAAAAACATCATAACTACTTGAAAGAGGTTCCTACTGACTCTTTTTATAATAATCCATATGTTGTAGCGATGGATGCTTTCATACAGGTTATTATACTATCTCTGTAATGCTTAAGGTCTCCGATTACGTAGCAGGAACATGTTGGGAATGGTGAAATATGTCCCAGAACTCTAAGATAAGTTATTGGCCCCACATGCCAAACTTTCAGCACAGGGGAGATTGTAAACCATGATTAACTAGGTCAGCTGTTTGATTAATATATTTTTCTGCTTTCTGTCTTTGCGTTGCATAGGTGTATACTTTCCTATTTTCACTTTGTCAGCATACCTGACACCTGAATGTTATTTTTTCACAGCATCAACCTAGCTGACATTTTGTTTATTTCTATCATATATTTCTCTTGCCTTTGTCTGGAAGCGTGATTAATGCTGATCTGCATTGTGACTGTAACACGGCTGGAGCTCCAGGAATTATGCTAATAATAGTGCAAGATCCTGAGGAGAATACAACCACTGTAGCTATGTCAGGCAAGTGGCACATTTTAAGACTGATTGTTGTGCACTGAATGACATTTTTGTTTAAAAAGAAGCCATTTATTTTCCCGTGGCTTTGACTGAGCAGCCCTGGCATCCCAAGAGAACAATACTGCTTTTTTTCCTATCTAAGCAGAGGTGCAATTATTTAGTAGTATACAGGCCACTTCGTTGCTTAATATTTCAGAATAAAACAAGATGTTCATTGTTGTTTTGTATACAGTACCATGTTGGGTTATGTACAAAAAAAAGAATATTATAATTGAGATTTTGACAAGTGATTTAGGAAAAAAAAAAAAAGAAAACTTCCAAGTGTGTTGCAAAGTGCTTAAAAGCTTGTATCACAGACAATGTATGCTGTGTACATATTCAAGCCCTGAAATATAAAAGTGTGAAACTACGACTGTATGTAAATTGGTGAATATTATTTAAAAGGCTTTATTCTTTGCTGGTTTTTAAAAAGCGAAGCAGATGTCAATGTATAACTAGTGAGATTTAACTTAAAATGGAGAGTTTCGCAACGATTCAATCTACACACAGAATAAGCACAATTTATTTGCATCTGTTTCCATGGGCTTGTGGCTAAGGGGTAACATTTAATATATTTGAGTTACCACAGATGCAAACTTCCCCTTTAAATGTTTGAGCTTTTGATGAGCACCTTGTGTGGTTTTCACCCATAATAAAGGGTATTCCATTAAAATAATTATTAAATAATAGCTAAATAAGTATTTAGCTTGAGTCCTATGACTTTTCTCCATGTTGTATATTTGAATATCGATGATCTGTTTCTATATACAGTGCTTATATTGTATGTTTGCAAACAAATAAAGATGCCGCAGCCAATTTTTTTGCTACAAAATGGTTGTTTGGTTTCTTTATTTAATACCTTGTTTTTTTGCACAAACCTGCGGCCTGCAGGCCCATGAGTTGTAGGCGGTGCTGGGACAACATCATCCGGATGCCCAGGTTGAAGATGGCAAACTGCGCCCCCCCATTTTAAAACAAGAAAATACTTAAAACTATTCAAATTAGGTTTGATTCAGTAGAATCAGAGTTCACTCACATTTTTTAATTATATGTATTTTTTTTTTTGGAGGCACTTAAAGTGCTTTGAAATAATAACGCAGCAAATGTGTGTGTGTGTGTGTGTGTGTGTGGGGGGGGGGGGTTGTTTAATTAGCCACTTGAGTTCTGGGAGATTTTATCCCCTTCATGACCAGTCCATTTTTTGCTAAATAGAACTGTGCTACTTTAACTGGTACATGCGTGGTCCTGCAACATTGTACACAAACAAAATTTGTATCATTTTTTCGCACAAAGCTTTCTTTTGGTGGTATTTGCACACCACTGGGTTTTTTTTTAGCTTTTATCATATGAATGAAAAAAAAAAACGAAAATTTTGGAAGAAAAAATATTATTTACTTTCTGCTATAAAACATCCAATTTTTTTTTTAAAAAAAGTAAAAAATAAGTGTATATTAATTGTGTGAAAGCTATAGCGCCTACAAAGGATGGGATATAGTAATGGTGGCAATTAGCAACTTATAGTGGGACTGCGATAGTGACACTAACTGACACTGGGTGGGAACTGACTAATGGCCACTGACCTCACCAGTGACACTAATACAGTGATCAGTAATAATTCTATACACTGTCACTGTACTAATGACACTGGCTGGGAAGGAGTTAACATCTAGGGGCAATCAAAGGAGTAATTGTGTGCCTAACAGTGTGTAATGTGTGCTGCTTTTTACTACTGATCGATTTGTTTATTTTACCTGTTTTGCAGGAAAAAGAATAAAAAACAATCATTCCCTCTGTAAAGAGCCCTGTATTGATTATCAACACAGGGCTCTGGGCTGTAATTGGACATAACTGGTCAGCAGATCCCAGCCATGACCCAGCCATGAAACAGTGGCTAGGATCTGCTGACAGACTCCCACTGTGTACAATCACAGAGGAGTAGGTGGGTGGGTGCATTAGTGACTATTGGCAGTTAATTACCCCTTTGTGCTGCATTAGTGGCACCAATGTCAATTAATTAAAACTAACACTGACATTGGTACCACTAATGCAGCACTCAGTGACCAGTGCCAGTACATTAACCCCCTCATGCTGCATATTACAAATACCATTGTTAAATAACCTCCCTCTCTCCAATCAAAACAGTTAACAAATTAATCTGCAGATGGCAACCTTCTTACTTGTTGTGAGATGCACACTTGCTTCCTATTCCTCTAGATCGCACTCGCAGGCCGCAGCTCCGGCAGCAGCACTTAATGCTCCTCTCCCAATCCCACCTCCGACCAGCCTCTCAATGACGTCACGCTGGACCGGGGCTAGGAAGCATCTGATCTCTGCCTGACAGGGAAGTGAAGGGCTGGTCCATCCTAGGCTTGTGCCGGGTGCAGGAGCGCACTCGGCATATCGCTGTAGCTGTATAGCAGTAGCGCGGCCAGAGTGTACAATCACAGACTGTACTTGTGCAGCCAGATTGTAGAAGCACACTGCCGGCACTTCACCTGCGGCTGCACCCCATTCTTCCAGTAAATTGTTACGCCCAGGGCTTTTGCCCCTTCCGCCCCCCCCCCCCCCCCCCGTACCGACTTTTTACTCATTTTTTTCATCCAAAAACCTTGACTTATCATAAGAGTCTATTCTCACAAGGGTTGTTGAGCAAAACAATAACAAAAATTTCTTTCAATTTTTTTACAATTTTTGATTACAAGTACTTATTTATCTATTACACTGGAATTTTGTTATGAAGTGCTAATGGCCATTTAGTCCATGGACATTAATCCCCAAATTTACTTATTGGGAAAAGGTCTGATCTACTAGTTGATCATCTCAATATACAATAGCCATTTTCAGACAGCAAATCCCCCCAAGACGACCTTCCTACTACTCAAAATAGAGCTCCCAAGCTACCACAGTTGGAACCAACAAGCACCAATCATAGAGTTAACGAGCCTATATTATCTAGATAACTCATGTCCAGCCCTGGGGTCTTCTAATTAGATTGGCATATGCACCTTCTCTCCTTTTCCTCTCCACTCCTCCATTGCTTCAGCCCTTAGCAGAACTCCCAAATTCCCTAATAAGGCCCAATTTGGAACACAGACCAAACATATGGCCACAATTGTGTCCTGAGGTCACTAAGGACTGAAGCAATAAGCCCGGACCTGGTTAGCTGTACACTTTTTTTAACGTTTGTCCTGTTTGTTTGTCTTTGTCCACGAGAGTTTGGCCAATTCTTTATCGCAACCCATCACTGCACTGCTTAAATCTAAAGTGTATTTTAATGTTTAATATATGAACAAATTGTTATACTTTTACATAATCAGTATCCTTGATTACTCTGTTGATAGAAGTAACCCCTTTGAGGCCCATCTATAAAGGGCCTATTACCTTCCCCAATTCCCTTTTCTTGGTACCTAACCTAATAGCTAATGGTTACAGCAACAGAACCCTAACAGGTACAGGGTACAGTACCGGCCATTTGAATTCCATGACCAGGTACAGGTGATAACTCGCGGGTCCCATTCCCCCCCTCCTTCCCCTATAACCTGTTGTGATCAGAAATTTCTTTCAGCCTTCTGGCTTTTTGCTGCACTGCTCTCTTTTGTGCCTATTCACACTACTCTGTTTTACTGTGTTACGTTAACACACATTGGGGGAGATTTAATGAAACTGAAGGTTGAAGCTGATTGGTTACTATGGATAAAAATATATGCCTAATTGTAAACAACAAAGCATTAACAGCGCTCTAAATGAATAGCATGAAGTATTCAAACATATGATGACTCATATACTGCAGTGGGAAAAACCTCTCATATAGCATCAAAACCTACATATAACATGAGCGGTAATTTTCATTAACCTCCCTGGCGGTATGATTATTTCGGATTTTAGGTGCTGAAAGCGGTATAATTATTTTTCATGGAAATTTGGCGTTTTATATTGTAGGTCTGTAATTCTTAACAATAACACACTTAAATCTGTCCAAACAAGAGTCTAGTAGACATCCCGGGTATGATAAAGTTTGAAACACAAAAACATAAATTATAATATAATAAAAAAAAATAAATAATTAAAAAAAATAAAAATAAATAGTAATAAAATTAATTTCCACACGATTCACTATCGCTCAATTCTGCAAGTGTTCTAATTTACTATCACTGTTTTCTAGCTGGTCTAAAGCCACTTTTGACGTAAAGGGACACTTTTTGGTTGCTATGGACAATCTCCAGTTTCCAGGCAGAAAGAACAGTATATGCAATATAAAACTGCATGCAGGGTATGGGCCAAAGCACTGGGGACAAAGGGGATGTGAAATCATTTCATACAGTACTGTAATCTGTAAGATTACAGTACTGTATGTGTTATGATTTTACACTTTTTTTGAATTTGCCGCCAGGCTCCGCCCCCGTGCGTTGCGCCGCTCGCATGGAAAGGAGCCTGGCACGGAGAGGCTTCGGAGGAGGACGGAGCCCGCAGACACAGCGGGGGACATCGCAGGATCCCGGGGACAAGGTAAGTAAGGAGGCACCAGGATCCTGCGATGTAATCCCGAGTGTGGCTCGGGGTTACCGCTAATGGTCCTGAATTTTAACCCCGAGCCACACTCGGGAAAACCGCCAGGGAGGCTACAGTGTCTATCAATCTATTATCACTAAACATAGAAAGAATAGAACCACTCCTCCTAAGATAGTTCAATGCAGTGAAATATCAAGACGTGGTGATATGCTTCTGATCCAGACAAGTTCTTTATACTGTGAAAAATCAGCTGTTACACCTTCACCATTCCACCTCGTGCTCACCCCTTTGTGTGTATTTGCTTACCAGAGGTAAGTGTTGATTGGACCTTCAGAATCCTTCCAACATTGAGGCTGCAGCGATCTTACTAGGACAGTGATTCTCAACTCCGGTCCTCAGGACCCACTAACAGGCCAGAATTTAAGTATTACCTTGGTAAGATGCAGACTAGAATACAGCAATCACTGAGCAGCAAATGACATCACCTCTGATGTATTTCAGTTATCTTGCAAACCTGGCCTGTTAGTGGGTCCCGAGGAAAGGAGTTGAGAACCACTGTACTAGGGGATCCGCTTACCAGGTGCCATGAGGTGGATGTGTCATGTAAGAATACAAGGGGATACCTTCCATAGTTTCAAACTGTTTATTGAAAAGTAGCCAACCCCCCCTCTTACAAAATGTGCTTACAATAAATTAAAAGATAACCAGCATATGTCAGTAATAACATCAAGCTCACCGCCGATCGAGATTTCAAACAAACCGCCCACCAAGATGTCCCGGGATGACGTTTACTGTATGGAGCTCTTACTATGTAGAGTTGCACCAGTTTTAGTAAATCGCCCCCATTGTGTCACTCTGGGGTTGATTTACTAAAACCGGAGAGTGCAAAATCTGGTGCAGCTGCTGGACCTCCGATGTGCTTACATACAGATTGCTTGCTTATCTCAGACCCCTCAGTCTGTTCTTCAAATCTCACCCTTAAATGGTAGCCTGGCTCTGTGGCTGCTCCTTCCTTTCCTACATTCTTTTTAAGTAAGTATCATTTTTTTTTCTTTTTTTAACACCTCCCTCTGTGCTTTTTGGGTATATTAGGAAAACTTGGACTCGCAGGAAGAAATTTTTAATCTACTGTGTCATTCTAATGCTTTTTTTTTTTTCAACATTTTTCTTATGGATGTATGACAGTCCCAGCAATAATTATCCCTGTCAGGCATGATGTGTAATCCTGACATGCTAACAGTTTCATTTCAACACTATTTGTAGTGGTTTGAATATATGAATTGTAGGTAATGTTATGCTGCGTACACACGGTCGGACTTTTCACCTGCAAAAGTCCGACGGACGCCGCCGGACCAAGTCCGGCGGACAATCCGACCGTGTGTGGTCTCCATCGGACTTCCGACGGACCGTTTCGGGCGGAAATCCGACGTACTTTAGATTTGAAGCCTGCTTCAAATCTTTACGTCGTACCTCCGCCGGACTCAGTTCCTGACGGAAAGCCCGTTCGTCTGTATGCTAGTCCGAAGGACCAGATACGACGGAGGAGCAGGTTACTGCATCTCGCGCTCGCTGCAATAGGAAAAACTAATTTTCCCATTGCGGCGAGCGCGGGGGGCATCCCAGGCCCTTAGGTCTGGTATGGAACTTTAAGGAGAACCCCCTACGCCGAAAAACCGGCGTGGGGGTCCCCCCAAAATCCATACCAGACCCCGATCCGAGCACGCAGCCCGGCCGGTCAGGAAAGGGGGTGGGGACGAGCGAGCGCCCCCCCCCTCCTGAACCGTACCAGGCCGCATGCCCTCAACATGGGGGGGTGCTTTGGGGGAGGGGGCGCCTTGCGGTGCCCCCCCCACCACAAAGCACCTTGTCCCCATGTTGATGAGGACAAGGGCCTCTTCCCGACAACCCTGGCCGTTGGTTGTCGGGGTCTGCGGGCGGGGGGCTTATCGGAATCCGGGAGCCCCCTATAATAAGAGGGCCCCCAGATCCCGGCCCCCCCACCCTATGTGAATGAGTATGGGGTACATGGTACCCCTACCCATTCACCTAGGTAAAAAGTGTCAATAATAAAACACAACACAGGTTTTTAAAATAATTTATTAAACAGCTCCGGGGGGGGGGTCTTCTTCCGTCTTCGGGGGTCCCTCTGGTTCATCTTCTCCCGGCGTCCGGTTGGTTCTTCTCCGCTCTCCGGCCTCTTCTCCCGGTGTCCCAGGTCTTCGGCCGGCCCCTCCGCTGTCTTCAGGTAGCTCTATTGCCAGCGGAGGTCCGGACTTCTGGGCTTCTGGGCTTCTGGGCTTCTTGGCTTCTTGTGTTCTCTTCTCTTCTCTTCTCCCAGATGTTGACACGACGCTCTCTCCGGCTGGACTGGTCTCTGAGGGCTGCGTTGTGACTTATATAGGCGGAGACCCCGCCCCCATATGATGTCACAGTCCCTGGGCATGCTGGGACTGTGACGTTTTAGGGGGCGTGGTCGACCAGACCTAAGGGCCTGCGACGGGGCTCGCAAGGTTTCAATCTCGCCAAAAAAAGCGGCGAGATTGAATTCCTTTTCTAGTCCCGTCGTACCCAAGTCACGTTCAAAATGAACGGACTTGTCCGTGTGTGGGAAAGTCCGTTCATTCTGAAAGTCCGGCGGAAGTCCGTCGGGAAGACCGGATTCCGGAAAGTCCGGCCGTGTGTAGGCAAATCCGGCCGTTCAGAAAGTCCGGCGGTAGTCCGCCGGAAGTCTGGCGGCAAGTACGTCGGACCTAGCTTTCTAGAAAGTCCGACCGTGTGTATGCGGCATAACTGCTTCAAAGGTCAGTGTTATTCTGACTGCAGTACAAATAATATATAGTAATATATAGTTTTAGAGCTGAACTCCTGATATATATGCACTTATTAATTCAGCACTGTATATATTAGTACATCCCTAAAGTGGTTCTAAAGGCAGAAAGTTTTTATTTATCCTAATGAATTCTATGCATTAACGCAGGCGTTCCAGCCACAATTTTTTTTTCTTAAATGTCAGCAGCTACAAACACTGTAGCTGCTGACTTTTAATAAGGACACTTATCTGTGCAGGGAACCCCCAATGTCGAGGTCGATACGTTCATCGGATCGGGTGAAGGCGCCGCCATTGTAACTAAGGGAAACCAGCAGTGGAGCCTTGCGGCTTCACTGCCGGTTTCCTACTGCGCATGCACGAGTCGCGCGGCGCTTTGTGTGTGGCAAGATTGTCTTCTGGGACACACACAGGTCCCTGAAGACAGCGGGGGGGAGGGCTCGCCGCACAAGAAGACATTACGTTCTGTGCTGCGGCCCGGCTGGAACGAAAGTACACTTAGTACTTCAAAAAAGGTACTAAAGAAAAAAATAATAATTTAAAATATCCAAAAATGAGGGGTGGACTTTAGTTTAAGACCACCTTTCAAAAGTGGGTGGAACTCCGCTTTAAGATAAAAAAACCTTCTGTGCATAGCACCCGCCCTCAGTCCCCCTTCTGCTTACCTGAGCCCCATCACGATCCAGCGATGTTGCACAAAAGCTTTGGCTGTCCCTCCTCATTGGCTGAGACAGCAGCCAGCACCATTGGCTCCTGTTGCTGTCAGTCAAAGTCAGTGAGCCAATGAGGAGAGAGAGGGGGCGTGGCCAAACCGTGGCTCTGTTTCTGAATGGACACACAGAGCTGTGGCTCAGCTCAGGGACCCCCATAGCTGCTTGCTCTGGGGCACTCGGCAGGAGAGAGGGGCCAGGAGCGTCAGCGAGGGACCCGAGAAGAGGGGAATCTGGGCTAAAACAGACCGTACACCTGCTAATGAGACATATAAATTAATATTGTGGCCATATTAGGTCAATGATGTCATGAACATTCCCACTACTTTGTGTACCTATAGCTGTGGGTTGGGGAATGTCCTGGCTTCAGTTCATTGGCTCATTAATGACAGCTTACTTCTTGGTAAAGCCTAGTCACCATTGCTGGAGGTACAGGAATCACTAGTCACCAGTGCAGGACATGCAGGTAAAGTATCTAATAGAGATAAATATTCTGGTGACAACTGCCAAAGATTGAGAATTCTCGTTACTTTTTGGAGATTTCCACTCATTGTGTGTTGTGTCTCCAGGACAGGAAGTGAAGGGGATTCTCCCCAGTGAAAATCAGACAGCAACAAATAACCCAGTAGGGATTTTTACCCTTCTCTACCCACTTTCAGATTGCCCAGCGCACATATACTGTGGCAGGGTAGCCTGGCTGCGTGAAATGACGTACCTGTACATCGTTTCATGCATGAGATACTGTACGCCGGCGGAGCATACGCGTGGGTCCGGTGGACTCGATGTCCACTGGCCAGTCATGATCACTCCACAGAGAGGCAGAACAGGGATCTGCCTATGTAAACAAGGTGGATCCCCGTTGTGACAGGGGACAACACTGAGATTGGCTGTTCCTAGTGATCAGGAACAAAGATCTCTGTGTTGTCCCAGTGAGCCCATCCCCCACACAGTTGGAACACACACAATCAGGAAACGCAGTTAACCCTTTGATCACCCCTAGTGTTAACCCCTTCCCTGCCAGTGTCATTTATACATTGATCAGTGCATTTTTTTAGCACTGATTACTGTATTGGTGTCACTGGTCCCCAAAAAGTGTCACTTAGGGTCAGATTTGTCTTCCGAAATTTTGCAGTCCCGCTAAAAATCACCGCCATTACCAGTAGAAACAATAAGAAATAATTAAAAGTACCTAAATCTATCCCCTATTTTGTAGACGCTATAACTTTTGCACAAACCAATCAATATACACTTATTGGGATTTTCTTTTGGCCTAAACTGAATACATTTGTTTTTTTACATTTTTTTTTGGATATGTATTATAGCAGAAAGGAAAAAATTTAGTTTTTGTTTTTTTTTCAAAATTGTTGCTCGTTTTTTGTTTATAGCGCAAACAATAAAGACCCGCAGAGGTGATCAAATACCACCAAAAGAAAGCTCTACTTGTGGGAAAAAAATGATGTCAATTTTGTTTGGGTACAGCGTTGCACGTCGCAATTGTCATTTAAAGCGACGCAGTGCCGTATCGCAAAAAAATGGTCTGGTCATTGAGGGGGTAAATCCTTGTGGCTACTCTATTCCACATTAAAAAAGGTAATTCATACATTTAAAACATACATTTACTGTATATAAATGATTTTTACTTTATTCTTTTCTGCTAACCAGAATGTAGGTATATTTTAAAATGTGTAGACTATTAAACTTCATTTAAGCCCCCTGCTAAACTGAAGTGAAGACATCTATTCAGCTTTTTTGACCAAATCAATTTTACAGTCAAAAACATTTTCTTTTCACAGCTGGTCTTCACATGATGGGTTTTGCCTTTCAGCTTGGCATTAACATCAGAACCAGGTCAGACTGAAAAAAGGATTTTTTTAAATAAGTAGTTGTGACAAAAAATCTATTTGTTGTATTACTAAATATGGGTAGCCTTAACAGAGCATTAATGTATATTAATTTTTCACATTAAAAAGCCTGCTGTAAATATATGCCATTTTTCTAAGTTTTTAGAACTGGTTTGGGTTATACATCATACTTTATACTTATGCATCTGTGTTTTGCACTACAATCTTTCAGGATATACTATGAAGGACATATAAGACTTCTTGACATAACCCTATCTAACCCAAGCTATTGTTTAAAGTAAATTGTAGCTAGTGATGCCTGAAGATATAAATGAATGTTCTCTCCCTCATCCCCATGAGTAGTGTATAAAAGCTGACCATTGACTAACATCACCATCATTATTTGCAGCAAATGTTTTGCCCCCTAGCAGACATCTCATGTGCCCAATTTAGCATAAACAAAACATACCTTGTTATAAATAAACTGTTGTGTTTCTTCATTATTTACTGCACCAGCAAGACAGTTTGACATTAGAAGATGACTTCAAGGTCTCTGCTGAAAAGTAATCTTAGCCCATTAATGTCTGTGCTTCTAGATGGCTATATTTGTTTCGTGGAGGTATTCAGTCACTGTGGAATATATAATAGTAGGAACATGGATATGCAGACTACTTTGCGAGACCCTCCTCTTGTATCTCTGTTTAGACTTTATGCATTAACATGTTATTTGAAATGGTAGCCTATGGCTTGTACTTCTTAATTCTAAATCTATAGAAAACAAAGAAACTAAAAGTTGGGATTTTTAGGCACCAAAAAAGTAAACACAAAATGCTAAAAAATAATAAAAAATCAAAAAAAATAATACATTTGATTGCGCAATTTCATAAATCCTCACAAAATGACAAGGAGAAAGCCTCGGAAATGAAAGTAGCTAAGTTTTACCAGAATTGGGTCACTAATAAAGGAAAATTAAGTCCAGAATATTAATTGGCTCCAGTTTCATCTTCAGGTCAAAATTGCTTTAAAATACATTTTAAAATACGAGGGATGTGCGATTATGCACCATGGGGTAAAGGATGCAGTGCGGATGGAATGTTTGGATATACCACGGTCCACTTCTTCTTTCTTGAGATCCCCTTTGCAATTGGGGGAGCCATGCAAAAATAGCAGTCGCTACTGTGATTTGTGGGTTCCCTCCACACCATTGGGACTGCGAAAGGCATGGACCTTTTCTTCTTGTTTAGCCAATGATGCAGATAAGTTGCACATGTAATACAACAATAATGGTGGGCCCAACTCTTGTCCTGATCCCCTATTTTGCATCAAATTCTAATTGGTATGCCTTTTTTACCACTGCCATCATACTGAACTTTTGAGATGCAATTGTAACCTCGCCACAAATGTAGCAGAAGTTATCTGGTTTGGTTACACAGTTCTGAGGCGTCTTGGCTTCTGAGGGAAAATATCACACAACTGTTTCTTGGAAATGTTAGACAATGACACTTTCACAAGCCACCAGATAAACCTGTATGATGCGCAGATCTGACCAAAACAAATGTATCTTACAATAAAAGAACAATATATTACAGTTAGGTTATAATCTTTAGTATCAAAGTGAAGATAAATTTATACACTTTCATGTGGTACCATACTTTGTCGAGAAGTTATGAAACCTCATGATCATCAGACACCTCCCTCCCTTGTAGACAAATATACTCACCTGTGTATAAATCTTTATGGTGAAATAATTTGAAATCTTTAGCCAACCAGCACCTTTATCCACTATTTTCTAATTCATCTAAACAAAATATGTAAGAGTTAGCACATTTTATCTTGGAGGTCGATAATTTCCCAAAATTTGTAGACCAGTGTAATATAAACTGTTGAGATTAGTCAATTCTAACCATTATATCATGGTCTCCTAACGACGCCACATGTCACAGTTTATATCATGCACAGTCAAACTTTAACAAAATATCACATGTGGCATCCAATGTGTTTCAATTTGGAATTCATCTTCTTCAGGGGTATATTAGTGTCACTCTGTGGTGTAAATACATATATCAAAAACATTGTCATATACTTTATGCTGTATGCTGCTTTTATAACTATAATCCACACACTAACTTACATCACAGTATACAGGGTTCTAATAAATTCTAAGCCCGTACTGTAAAATTCGTCCATAGGTTGTTGGTAATCCCAATGGTACATGAGAGGAAGAAGTACAATGAGCGCCAGGGATCGCCCAATGATAATGTAAGTGATATAAAAATATATATATATATATATATTTTAATATATATATATATATACACAGTGGGGACAGAAAGTATTCAAACCCCCTTAAATTTTTCACTCTTTGTTATATTGCAGCCATTTGCTAAAATCATTTAAGTTCATTGTTTTCCTCATTAATGTACACGCAGCACCCCATAGTGACAGAAAAACACAGAATTGTTGACATTTTTGCAGATTTATTAAAAAAGAAAAACTGAAATATCACATGGTCCTAAGTATTCAGACCCTTTGCTGTGACACTCATATATTTAACTCAGGTGTTGTCCATTTCTTCTGATCATCCGTGAGATGGTTCTACACCTGCATTTGAGTCCAGCTGTGTTTGATTATACTGATTGGACTTGATTAGGAAAGCCACACACCTGTCTATATAAGACCTTACAGCTCACAGTGCATGTCAGAGCAAATGAGAATCATGAGGTCAAAGTAACTGCCTGAAGAGTTCAGAGACAGAATTGTGGCAAGGCACAGATTTGGCCAAGGTTAAAAAAAATTTCTGCTGCACTTAAGGTTCCTAAGAGCACAGTGGCCTCCATAATCCTTAAATGGAAGGACACTTAACCCCTTCACTGTCCCCTAGTGGTTAACCCCTTCACTGCCAGTGACATTTTTACAGTAATCAATGCAATTTTATAGCACCGATCGCTGAAAAAATGACAATGGTCCCAAAAATGTGTCAAAAT
Source organism: Aquarana catesbeiana (assembly GCF_042186555.1). NCBI lineage: Eukaryota > Metazoa > Chordata > Amphibia > Anura > Ranidae > Aquarana > Aquarana catesbeiana. The sequence continues at coordinate 200,131,825 of NC_133326.1, read as the reverse complement.
TGTCCGACATGTCTGCCATAATGTCGTAGTCCCAATAAAAATCGCAGATTGCCTCCATTACTAGTAAAAATAAATAAAAAAGCCATAAAACTATCCCCTATTTTGTAGATGCTATAACTTTTGCGAAACCAATCAATATACGCTTATTGCGATTTTTTTTACCAAAAATATGTAGAAGAATACAAATCAGCCTAAATTGAGGAAAAAAATTGTTTTTTTTAGATATTTTTGGGGGATATTTATTATAGCAAAAAGTAAAAAAATATTGCTTTTTTTTCAAAATTGTCGCTCATTTTTTGTTTATAGCGCAAAAAATAAAAACCACAGAGGTGATCAAATACCACCAAAATAAAGCTTTATTTGTTGGAAAAAAAAGGGCGTCAATTTTGTTTGGGAGCCACGTCGCACGACCACGCATTTGTCAGTTAAAACGATGCAGTGCCGAATCGCAAAAAGTGCTCTGGTCTTTGGGCAGCCAAATGGTCTGGGGCTGAAGTGGTTAAAGTAACCCTGTGCTTTGCTAAGAATTAAAGTGGTTCTAAAGCCTTAAGGTTTTTCACCTCTATGCATTAAGGTGAAAAACCTTCTGTGCTGCAGCTCCCCCCCGACCCCCTTTTTCTTACCCGAGTCTGATCCAATCCCGCGATGTGCATGAGCACAGTGGCTCAAGCCGCTTTCTCCTCATTGGACAGATTGATAGTGATGCTGTCAATCAAATCCTGTGCCACGGCAGCGGTGCTGAGTCCCGTTGTCTTTGCCAATGGACGCAGCAGCGGGGCTTGGGAGCGAGCACGCATGGGTGCCCCCAGATGGCTTTTCCTGGGGGCACCCGATAAAGTGGAGGGCCTGCAGCAGCGGCAGGGGACCCCAGAATTGCAGGTAAGTAAAACATGTTTGTTATTTCAATATAAAAAAAAAAAAACGTTAGAACCATTTTAAGCCTAGTGTTGTTTTCAACATGTGGCTTACACTAGGCTGAAGACTCTCCACCATAAGAGAGACCAGCGCTGTCCTATGGGAAGAAGAGGACTGAGTCATATGCTTCCCATACCCAGAAGTACAGAGTATTTCTCTTCACTTTCAGGTACAGAATGGAGCAGTGGGGAAATAAAGGGAAGGTGTGTATGTGGAGCTGGGGAGGGCAGCAGCTAAAACTTACTCCTCAATATATGCCAAGCATTGGTAAAAGTAAAACATGCAATTTTTGCTTCTCTCTGATGTTGTTCTCCACAGATAATAACTCACTAGATGATGTTTCTCTTCAAGGTTGCATGACACCTCACATCAGTGAACCCACTTCCTATAAGCACAGGTTTTCAAGGGCACACCAGGTGGAATTTACTAAAATCAGAGCAGACAGAATCTGGAAAAGCTTAGTAACCAGAACAACATATTCAAAGAGGTGTTGGGAACTTTTAGACTTGCAAGTGAAGGCAGATGAAAGAAAACTTCAAACATGTCTCTATGGCAAGGCAGTTTCCACAAAACAAGACCTACTTTGATGGACATCCAGCAGTAGTCTCAAACCATAGAAACTTAGAAAGGAGCAGCAAACCAAAACTGGATAAACGAGTCCAAAATACTGTAAATTTAATTGTTGGTAAAAAAAGTCATATAAAAAAATCCAATGCATTTCAGGGGCAATACCAATTTCCCTTCATCAGGGCTACAAGAATAAGTCATAATGATGAAAAATTCTGTCTAGATATGAATATTAGTATATACCCCAAAATCTAGGGCATCACATAACAACAAACTTGTTACATGAACTTCGGTTATCTTAGTTGAATTAGAGATTTTAATTGAGACAACGGAAGTTCATTTAACATATTTGTTGTTAATTTGTGATGTTTTGGCATTTGTGGTGTATGCTCACATGCATATCTAGACACAATCCCTCAACTATGTTTTTGTGCTTATTTTGTAGCCCTGATGAAGGAGGAGTGGTGTTACCCTCAAAACATACTGACTATTTTTCATATAATCCACCCAAACAATTAAAATAATTTTGGTCTCTTTTGTTGAGCTTTGATCTGGAGCTCCTTTCTCTATCTCCATGGTTTGTGCATAGTAACCAATAAGCTTCTAGCTACAGCTTGTTCTGCTTTAAAAATGAAAGCTAAAACCTGATTGGTTGCCATGCATCATGTTGCTGCTTAACCACTTGAAGCCCAGGCCATTTGTTGCTTACAAGTTAAAATATTTTTTTTTTTTTTTTGCTAGACTTAGAACCCCCAAACACACACACACACACACACACACATATATATATATATATATATATATATATATATATATATATATATATATATACATATACATAAAAGCAGAGACCCTAGAGAATAAAATGCCAATTGTTGCAATATTTTATGTCACACTGTATTTGCGCAGCGGTCTTTCAAATGCAATTGGAGCGATTGCCACAGGGCTTATCAGCAGAGAGACCTGGGACCCCTGAGAGGTGGGGGAGGGCGTACACCACAAAAACATAAGAAGAAAACTACTTCGGCTCAGAACAGAAATGAGAACTATAACTCCTATCCGCCTATGAATCCACCTAAAGATTCATATCAGCATGAAAGGGGTAACTCTAACACTAGGGGGAGACCTCAACATCGAGGTCAGAATGGGACGAAACCCCCCCTATAGTCAGAGGAATTCTCGCCCACAATCACTAGGAAGACCCACTCAGATGGACTATAGAGGAGGATATAGTGATCCCACATATAGAAGAGTTGGATGGAACGAATCATATGGGGGATCTTATCATTCTCCGGCTGCCCCTTGGGAATATGACATCTCAGTTAACAACCTTTATGGTCCATTGTCTGAAGATCATCATGATAACTGGGGTTATAAAGGCAGCTATTCTGATACAGAATATGGTCCGTCCCGGAATAATTGCCCACAGCACCATGAGGGTCCCCCTGAGGTGGTTCCCCTCAGAAATAAGTCTGACAATTATTTAGGAAAGGGACAGTACAGAAAAGGAAGATGAAGAGAGGATGCAGGGGAGGGAAATGGAAGCACCCAAAAAAAGAAGGAGATAAATACAGAAGGTATTTTTAACCTTAGCGGGACAGCCCTTACGGAAGCAGAGAAATTTACTCTAAGTCAAGGGTTAAAATATGCACCTAAACAGAGACTGAATAAGTTCTAAATGTTTATTGATATTCAGAAATATATGAGGAAACTCAGCATAAATTGATACTTTCTGTCTAATCCCATCACCAGAACAGGAAATTAAAGCAATGAGATTAATGGTAATAAAAAAGGAACGGGTTTAAGAAATGCTTCCTTATTTAACCCCCCAGGGAAACCCGCTCCCAGTATTAAAGTTTTTAAAGATTTAGTTTTACAAGATTTACAGAAAGCGCAGTTTAAAAATGACAATCAGAAAGTGATACAGGAGGGGATAGAATCCTTATGTATGAAGAAAGAGCTTATTATTTGCCCCGCAGATAAAGGAGGGGGAATTGTGCTCCTCAAAAAACAAGATTATCTGACATAGATGAACCATCTCTTATCAGATAAAGAGACTTATGCTATTGTGAAAAAAGATCCTACTGCCAGTTATAAGAAGAAGTTGAAAGAACTTGTTGGAGAAGGACGAAGGAAAAATATTATTACTCAAAAAGAAGCAGAATTTTTAATCCCTCTAGCACCGAAAATGCCTATTATTTACTACTTGCCCAAAGTACACAAAAACCCACATATGCCACCTGGTAGGCCCATAGTGAGTGGGATCGATTCCCTCACTTCTAGAATAGGCAAGTTTGTAGACTTTTTTTCTACAGCCATTAGTCACCAAACTCCAGCTTTTTTTAAAGACTCTATACAGATGATTAATGATCTTGCACTGTTGAAAGTGAATGAGGATGTATTGCTGGTTCTGGCAGACGTATCCTCTTTGTACACTAATATTCCCCATAATTTAGGTTTTACTGCGGCCAGATATTTTTTGATGAAAGATGGATCACTGGGTAGACCCCTGTTGGAATTCATTCTGAAACTGTTAGTATTCGCTATGCAGCATAACTATTTTTATTACGATCAAAAATATTTCTTACAGTGCACTGGCGTGGCGATGGGGGCTAAATTTGCCCCCTGCCTCGCCAATCTTTTTATGGCCTTATGGGAAAATTATCATATTTTTTCTTGGAAATGCCCCGCCTTCTTTTTTGGCGTCGATACATAGATGATGCCTTCTTTCAGGCTAAATGCTTACTTCCTGTGTCTCTCCTGCCTGAACGGTATTTAAGTGTGGTGTGCTGATGTCCAGGCATGATCTCCGTTCCCAGTGGATGCCTGTTAAGGGGAAACATGTCGAGTGGAGCATGAGCCTGTGACACCACCACGCTGAACAGCTGACTGTTAGACACTGCGGCTGATTCAAACCTGCTTTTCTTACCTGCTTGAATTTATGGACTTTGTATGATTTGTTTTTTAAATAAATACCTTTGCTGGAACATACTGCACCATGAAGCCCTCTTGTATTCCTCCTTACATGAGAATACCCAGATCCTGGCTTTTATGAGAGTGTCCCGGAGAGTGAAGTTTTGTCCTTTCTGATTCCTGGATAAACAGGTGGATTCCTCTCTGTCAATCACCGTGAGTTCACCTGCCGGCAGGCTAATGCACAAGCGCTTCTGATCTCTATCATTTGAGATCCAACGTACCTGGTAAGCAGTTTGTATTTGCATTTTATGCTCCGTATTCCAGATGATTCGAATGAATATGTTCTGCTTTTCGAGATTAAGTGAAGAACTTTTGCATCTCCTAAATTTTGAAGGATCATTTTGGGATATTCTGTTTTTGATAATTCACTTTTGGTTTTATTCATTTATTTTTTATATCACATGGACTATTTGTTTTTTGATACACAACTCAATTTTTCATATCATCATGTTTTAGAGAATTTGTTCACAGCAATATTTATTGTTATTTGTAGCAGTTTCTTTGCGCATCTTTTTCTTTCTTCTTTCTTTTTTAATATTGGTTTTAGGTTTTGGTATGGGACCTATAGAGGTGCGGCATTTAATCACGCTTTATTTAGTTATATCACTTGTGCACATATATTTTTTGTATATATTGATAGGTTAGCGCAAATATCCCCTTCTTTTTTGTCTTTGAAATGCAATTGTCGGGGTAAAAATAAACTTCAATTATTAAAAATTTTTTAAAAAAAACCTAAACCGTAAAGTTAGACCAATTTTTTATATAATGTGAAAGATGATGTTATGCCAAATAAATAGATACCTAACATGTAACGCTTTAAAGTTGCGCACAAAAATGGCGACAAGCGATGGTACTTAAAAATCTCAATAAGCGAAGCTTTAAAAATTTTTACGGTTACCTGTTTAGAGTTACAGAGGAGGTCTTGCACTAGAATTAGTGCTCTCACTCTAACGATTGCAGCGATACCTCACATGAGTGGTTTGAACACTGTTTACATTTGTGGGCGCGGCTTATGTATTGTGTTTGCCTTGGCGCTTGAGCACGGAGGGATGGGGTGCTTTAAAAAATGTAAACATCCCTTGTAACAGTAATAGTCAGTGACAGGTACACTTTATGGAGGGATCTGGGGTCTAAAAGACCCCAAACCCTTCCTCTGTACTTATTTTTTTTTAAAAAAAGCCAAGATCTGTGTTTTTGAATACTTTGGATTTTTTAAAACTGACGCCATTTGCTGCCGAGTAAACCAGAAGTGATGTTGTAACGTCGCTTCTGGGTTACTACATCTGAGACCTGATCAAAGCCGATTCCAGCTTTTTTCGGGTCTCTGGCCAGCCAGTGGACATGCCAGCTGGTGGCTCGGGTCTCCAGGTAGGACTGGAGAGCCCGAGCAGGCTGCGGAAGGCAGGGGGAGGAGGGGCTTCCCCTCCTGCTGTTTGTAATAACAGCCGAATAGCTGCTTAGCTGCATTGATTGTTATTACAAGAAAGCTGACCAACGGCTCTAAAAAACAGTACTGGGGTGATGCTGCAGGCATCACTCTGGTACAGCCACTTGAAGTCAATGACATACAGGTACATGATTTGGTGGAAAGTGGTTAAAGTGGTTGTAAAACTAAAAAATCTAAAGTAAAATAACCAGGTTACCTATTACACTTAAGCAGCAGAAGCCATCTGTCCCCAGTCTTGCCAAGACAGGATCATCCAGTACTCTAAAATTCTCTATGCTTTCCAGTAGAGTTAAAAAGCGGCACATTACAAAAATTTGTGTCCCCATATCCCGCTCCTGTGACTGACAGATCATGTAGTCATGAGAAAAGGGGGGGCGTGTGTACAGCATTTCCTCAAATATTATTCCTCCTACCTCCTCCGGCTCACTCAGGATTGGCTGCTCCTTGACTGAGTATTATTGGACATGAAGAAGTCAGTTGGTGCCTTCCTGGATTTTCAATTAGTCGGTACTCAGGAGGGGGCGTGGTCAGCTGCTGGGGGGGGTTCGAGCTGTCAGCCTGGAGATTGCCAGGTGGAATGTAAAGACGGGAGGAGAGTCCAGTGAGGTCATGGCTCCGCCTCCCGAGCTCTGGCATGCAAACACGCCAACTGATCGACTATTTTCTGAGGGCTGAGATAGGTGCAGGGGATCAAAAAGTCCTGCAATTTGCTTTTAAACTGTGGAAACATTAAATACGGCACATTTCTTTTATGTTGCTTGCACTCTAGGTTTTCAACCACTTTAAGATTCTGGCTGCCCCAGTTTTTAGAAAAATTTTCTTCAAACACTCAGTGTGCATTATTGTTCTGGCCCTGGTTCACAGTATTGCTGTACAGAACGTTCTTACCATAGCTCCCAACTGTCCCTGATTTTGAGGGACTGTCCCTCATTTTGAACAAAGTCCCTCTGTCCCTCATTCCTCATCATTTGTCCCTCAGTTTGGAATGATCTATATAGTTGTATATAAAATGCACTATTTATCTATCAAAAAGTGTTTTACAGTGCTAAATCTTTCTGCCAAAATCTAAATTGCTTCAATTGTAAACTTTAAAACCCAGTATAAAGGAATAGTAGTGGTAAAAAAAAGCACTTGAGGGTTTAACCAATCATTTTTTTGTATAATTCTCCTTTAAAGGAGGCGTGGCAAGGGGTGTGTCCTATGCCTACATACATTTGCTAATAGGTGTCCCTCGTTACCATCTGAGAAAGTTGGGAGGTATGGTTCTTACACATCACTATGTGAGTGCTGGTCACACAGGACAAAAAGAAGAACCAGTGATGCCAGACTGGCCAGAAGACTGCTAAATTTAGGGTATGTATCAGTGGCTTCCACTCCATTAGGAGCGCAGGGGCACCGCCCCCCCAATCCATGCTTACAGCCCCTCATCTACATGCAGGGCGCCAGATGCATGGATTTCAATGGGTTTTTTTTTTTTGGAAGCACATGATTAGAGCTTGAGGCTTTAATTGGCTTCAAAAAATTGTGGGCTCAGGGCGCAGAGCACTACGCCCTGAGCCCACCTAGTTGTGTGATAGTAGCGAATTAATATTCAGTATTGTCTTCCTGATTCTCCTCCCGACCAATCAGGAAGTGGGTCCTGAGACCCGATTGGCCGACAGGAGAAGTGGCTGTGTTGGCCGGCGAGGAGGAGATGCAGTGGGAAACCACCAAGGAGGAGATGCAGGAGGAAGCCACCGAAGCTGCCTGTGACCTAAATGGGGTAAGTGCGGGGCTGGTGGACGGACAGGCGAGCGGCGGGGGGTTGTGTGTTGTATTGCTGATCGATCGAGTGGCAGGGGGAGGTTTCTGACTGACCAAACGGGGGATGGGGGGTGGGGGTTTGACTGATGGACCGACCAATGTATGCATGGTTTGTTTGCTGCCCCGCACAAAAAATGGAACGCCAGCCGCCACTGGTATGTATAAAAATACATTTTGAAGAATGGGGAGGAGTTTGGCTTTCATTGAAACCTGTTGTTTTGCACTGCACATTTTTACTTTAATTGAGATGAGTGGCTTTAAATTTTAACAACATATTTATTACAAGCTCTATTTTGCGGTATGGATTTAGAATGTGTAGCTGTCTTAAAAAGCAATCTTAAATAAGGCTGTTATGTATTTATGCATATTACTTGCTGCTCTAAATCATTAACACACCTTTTCTAGGTAAACTGAAGGCAAATTTAGATAAAGTATTGAAAAGTCCTGAGTACTAGAGAATCCATTACTTAAAATATTCACTGCACTTACTAAGCATTTACAGTAAAGTTTTTGTAACATCATCTATTTATATACAGTAGATATTATTTTGTACTCCCGTAGGTGATTCCTCGGAGGAATATGCTTTCCTGCACTGAATATGATAATTAGACTGAACTGCTGACTCCTGACTATAACCACAGGTTTTCCTCAATACATTAGACATGTCTTTTTGTGTGGTGATTAAATCTAGAGCGAAAACAAAAATCCAGGAAGTATCTCTTACCCACAACAAGGTGTCATAAGAAAAAGCGATGTCAACTTCTTTAGCCTTTACTGTTCTTGTCAGTCCCACATTTGTAGCAGTGCTTCGTGTCAAACCGTTTGGTACATTTTACTGACAAAATATCGCAGTGAGTTACACCTGTAGCTACTATTGTTGGACTGGCACTGCAAAACTCAGGAAACCATACACACACATTCCCTGTCCTTAGTTTGCTAGACGACAAAGGTATTAGACAAAATGACAGTCCATGCTATTTCTAAACTCTCAAGGAGCTTCAAATCTGGGCAAGCCTTTTATACTAGAATGAAAAGTGCATACAGCTCACAGTCATGCTTTACCAGGTATGATGAGGCTGAAGCAGCATTCTGTTTCTGGGTACTTGGATGTGTATATGGTTTCAAACAGACCTTCACTTGAAAATTAAAGTCAGCTTATTTCATTTTTTTCTCCCCTATAAAGAAACGGTAGAAGGTTTTTTTTGGACCAAGTACTTTTTTTTTGGTGGAACCCGCTCTAACTTCCTTGTTCTTTGCCTAGGCGAGAATGACATTGCCTCGGTCCATGCCCATGATGCCCTTACCAAACCAATGTCACGGTAGGCCGTGTCCCACATGTGCACAGCAGGGAGCTGGCTGTGATTCATCGAGCTGTGCTGTGCTGTATATTGCCACTGTTACAATACAGTGAATTGCAATGAGATGGGCTATAGAATGGAGTGTAGCCCCACTCCCATATGCACTGCATTGCAATGTGTATCACCAGGTTCTTTTTTTTCTCAGAAAATAGGTGCAGGAGCTACCCCCTTCTGAGTCACCCATTGTCTCTGCCCCTACCCACCTCTGATCACCGTCCCTTGGTTCCACCCAATCAATTATAACTTTGTGGTGCTTAATAATCTGTATGGAATTTGTTAATGATAACTAGGAAAGCAGTAAAATAAATCCCCTGCAGCCAGCAATAATAAATACACCAAACAATAGACTCCCTCTGCAACAATGCACTCCACCCCAGCAACAAAATATCCCCCACACAACAATAGACCTCCCACAACAAAATACTAATGGGCCACTCCATCGACAGTAAGCCCCCCAGTAACAATATATCCCCCACCAGCAACAGTAGACCCTTACACAAAAACAGATCCCCACCAGTGACAATAAATCCTCAAGCATCCAGCACCAATAGGCACTCCAGCACACCCCGCACCCCATTACTATTAGATATATTCAGTGCTGGAGGTGCCAGAGCTGCGTTCCCCCGCATTCCCACTGAAAAAAAGCCCTGTGTACCACCCATTTTATTCACAGTGAATAAATCCAACAGGGCTATCATCAGGGCTACCAACAGATCCAACAGGTCTACCTTTTTGTTTGTGTCATCAACAGTTGTTGCTGTTTATCTGTTACTGGTCTCCCTTTTCTAATTTGTGGATGTATTTTATTTTATTGTTTTTTTCTTTATTTTTTTATTTTTTTTTTTATTTCTGCAAAAAAATGACCAACAAGATTTTGGGGGTTCTATCATTTTGGGGTTTACGGTTTTAGTTTTCCTTTTTTTTCTTTTGGGGAGGGAGGTATATTTTAATTTTTATATTATTGTGATGGGATCTTTTAGTTCTTTTGGGGAGGTCAGCAGCGTGAACTTGTTTATGACATGGGCAAAGCTGCTTACAGCACATTACTGCACACTATTGTGGTCCACTTTACTGCACAGTATCACAAAAGTGTCAGATGCACCAAAACACCACATACTGAATCAGTCTATTGCCATAACTGCTAATAAAGTTAGGCAAAATGTTATGGTCATTATTCCATGAGGCCTAAATGAAGTTGCAGAGGCTCTTTATGTGGAGCTAGTAGGGGGCGAGTAGGTTGGGCATCTACAGGACAAAGTGGTGGTCGGACCACACCTTTGAGAGACAGTGCTCATCTGCCTTGCTTTTCTGGCAGTGGGCATTAATTGGCAGACAGTCAGAGTGCACAGTGAAGGTGGTGGAGTTGATATTCAATATTTAACATCCAATCCAGCCGTTGCCCCCAAATTGGCATTGAGGAGTTGGCTGAATTATTTGAACATGCCATCAGTAACATGCTGCAGGGGAATGTGGACCAATTATTTTATCAGATATTGAGGAAGAGCGTTCATATAGCCTAGAGGGAAGGAACAGCAAGCAGGGAGAATCAATTTATACTGATGTTACTGCATTTGCAGCTTATTAACAAGTCAGTTGGAGCAATGAGGAGAGTGGTAATGATGAGGTGAAAGACTATATCTGAGTGACTGAGAATGTAGAGGAGGAAAGTGAGAAAGAGGCACAACAAGGCAGGATGTAATCTAGGACAACTTGCAGTGGAGTAGAGGGAGAAGCTGCCTTTTCCACTAGATGGCACTGCTTAATGGTGCAGGCCACTGGAATTCCTGTCTTTCCACAGGGCTCAGCAGTCTTTTCATGCATGTGCTGCAGACAGCACCATAGTGGTTTGCAGCCTTTTCCTAAGGCATATTAAATGTGGTTATTCTACCAGTTGTTTTGGAAATATATACATGGGGATACACATTAGAGTTCACCACAAAGCTTGGTCGGGGCAGCACACATATGATACCAGTTGGCATTCAAAATACAGCAATCTTTGTCCTTCTCACCACTCCTTTTTCACCTCTTTCTTCACTCCACAAGAATCTCTCTCTGCAGCCTCTGCTTTATCTGCATCTCAAGCGATAGGCATGGAAATCTGAGGGTTTGAAAGGCAAAGCTTATGATGCATCAATCGGAGACAGGGGTCAGCATTAGGTCACGGTTAGTAGGGCCAAGCATAGGATTCAAGTGCGCTTAAAGTTTCTTTGCCCTCACTCTACTGTCTCCAGCTACATACTTAACCAGTTCCAACTGCTGTAGCCGAAAAAAAGGGGCACCAATTAATCCCTTTGTCCTGCATTTCAATGCAAGTTTTGATTGGCAAAGTTGCTGACTTTACAGCTGATACTGTTTCAGCTAGTGGAGTCTGCCCTCTGACCTAATTTGTGGCCCTCTGACAGTTCCTTAGCTGCCATTTTTTCACACTAAAGGCCATCTCCATTCTCCAGCATGTGGTAAGTAACTCCTTGTCAATGGAACATGTGGTCAGTTCACATGACCACAGACAAACGTGGTCTGAGATGTTCCATCTCCTTCAAGGCTCACTGTGTCAATTTTCTTGCAGCTGGAAATGATACAGGGTGGGGCACACCATTGGAGCTGGTGCTGCCTCCCAGTGTTGTGCAACTTAATCAGGGTGTCAGGAAGCTAATACAGGTAGTGCTCATTCTCATGCAGCTAATGCTTGCTTTTTGCACACCTACACATTCCTGTGCAGCCAATGCTTGTGCACTTGTACCAGTACACAGACAAGCTTGGGCTAATATCCAGTGTGCACTGGCATGTAGACACATTTCTGTGTGCAAGCATGTCCAAGCTGCCTATTTAAAGGAAATCCTGGTGTGTGCTAGTTGCTGGATGTTCTTCAGCTTTCCTGTCACCCATGTTCCTGCTTGCTGACTGATCTCCTGATGCTGACCTGGTCTGTTTCTGACCTTGCTCTGTGGATTCTGGCTAACAACCTTGGCTTGCCTATGACTATTTTCTGCCTGCTTCCCTGGAACTGACCTCAAGTTACCTCTGACTATTCTCTGCCTGCTTCCCTGGTACTGACCTCAGCTTGCTCCTGGCCTTTCCGCTGCCTGACTCCCTGGTACTGACCTTGGCCTGCTACTTGACCTTGCTCTACCTGCTTCCTGTCCATGCTGCTGCCTCGTCGTGTATGACCCTGGCTCACCTTGACTACATCTCTGTCTGTCACAATCACCTGCTACCAAGCTACCGACACCCATGCTTCTTTGAGCCTTGTACCTCTGTCACCCTCTGGTCAACTCAGCCTCCAACCAAGGTACATGACAGATGGTGACAGCTCAGTCAAATGCTGCCACACTGTTTTCAGGCTGTTATGCCTGGGATAAAGGAGGCACAATGGAGCTGACTAGCCATCTTGTGCTAGTGAAGATCGTGTGTGATAATGGCACCAACCTGTTGCCTTCCCTTCTTCAGAGAATGTTCACATATAACCTCCTAATATGCAATATGTTCTCCCACTGGAAATCAACTTTGGCCATGCTGCAGCAGTTGCAATTGCATCAGCAGGCCATAAATGGGTATTTTCTGAATTAAAAACTGCAAGATGTTTTAGACCGGCACTGGAGGCCCATTAATTGGAGGACTTCCTGCTGTCTTAGGGCATGCTTTCTCCTGACTCTATCCTTGTGAAGCAGCAGCAGTCAATGGAGAAGCATGGGGAGGAGGAGGAGGGGAGTTGAGGTGATGACTATGTTTCTGTGAGATACCAGTCCCAGCTATCCCATGTGGACAACTGCAATCCTAAGACCACAGGAACTCTTGTTCACCCTTTGTTTAGCCTCCTGTACCTCCTGGCCAGTGAGCATGGCATTCCTGGGGGCAGCTAAATACAAGTAGCCTAGGCCTGCTTGGCTTTTAGTAAAAGGGACAGCTGTAGGTGATGCTACACTAAGCTAAATTCCCATACCACTTATACAGCGACAATTACAGTACATTGTTTTTTATACAATTGATTGATTTTTGTAATACACAAGATGGGCACTGCCTTAGGGAAGATGTACCAAAGAACAAAACAAAAAAAAATTAAATTTTAAAAATGACATTTAGACAGAAGAAGTAATTTTTTAAATGTTTAAAATGAAACATTAAAATGTCCTATTATTTACCAGGTGAACTGTTTGTGCATTTGGAGTATTTGAAGGTAATCAGATAGGGGTGCTGCAGCTATATGTAAGGAGAATCTCACTGTTCACTAGCCCCGAATAAAGCTTAAAAGCAGCACTGAAGTGTGTATTTTTTATGCGCTGCTGATATAGGGCAGAGCACACAGTGACAAATGATTTATATTGGCAGGAGACTTCCATGAAATAGTCTGTAAAAAGCAGCAATTTGTGGCCGTCAAGTAAGAATGTGCAGGCTTTTCTGTAGCTTTGTAAGATAGCCAGCTTGTCTGCATAATTGAAAAACCACACTATCACACGTAATAGTGATATGTGTGTCATCAGACAGCTTCCCGACTTGGTGCGCCGTTTCCACTACACAAGCTGCATCTAACCCCAGAGCCTTTGGAATGCGTTCACTGCAGATATCCATAAGGAAATTCACCCTATAAGATTTGAGGGGACCAATTGCTCTATATTTCACCTAGAGCGATTATCAAGATCTTTAACTTTGTCTAACATCATATTTTGTACCCTAAAGAAGAGATCCACTGCTCAGCCTGTTAGGTGCTGAGATTGCTATTTCACATCAATGCAGCTGCTGTATACCAAAGGAGACTGCTTAATTCACCGCTTCTGTAATTTTAAATGTGAGCAATGTCACTACGGCCTGTGTGATATTAGTATGAGAGTTCTCTCCTGTATCTGATAATGCTGGAGAGGGAGAGTACTCACTGTCTTCCTCTGTGTCAAGCATGGCCCGTGGAGCTTGGGGGTTGTGCGGGCAGTGGGTTGTATATGAACTTGGGCACCTACTTATAGGTGGGTAGAGGCTGGGCTCAGCGGTAGCTAAAGTGGGTCACTGCTTCTCCATGTGGTGCTAGAACTGGAAGTTGCATGTCTTTTTAAGATTTGGCATTTTCTCATGACGTTCCCGTAGTCACACAAAATAGAGGGACCTTTCTCCACAAAATGGTATTTTTTAAATTTTTTTGAAAATGGACAGAACTGATTTTCAAAATTGACCTCCCTTTAACTTCAATGGGGTTTTCATTAAAGTTCACAATTTTCTGGTTTTAGCCCCCGTTCACATCTGCGCAATTTGAACCAGAGCCTATTGCCGCAATAGGAACGTCCCAATTGGTGCGACGCCAACTTTGCAGTTGAACTCGCACAATTTCAAAGCTGTGTTCAGTATGAACAAGAGCTCAAGATCAGTTTGCCAAACATTCCCATGAATCAAATCTAGGCAGATTCAGTCATCACTAATCATAACCATCTTCACAACCCGATTAAATGTAAAGATAAGGATCATAATTTTTTTGTTCAGCTCCTTGGGCTGCAGTGATGTAAGTTTATAAATTCACACCACCTTTTTTTTTGGTTCCAAAATGCAATTATCCCATCTTTTCATGCTATGAATATCATCAGTGATTATGTGGCTTAGTTCATTGTCTTTGTTGTCTCTGTCTAATAGAGAAGTTGCACAATCCTTAATTATTTGGGCAGTTTGAACAACATAAATCACAGTGCACTGACAAACTGATGGGGAAAAACCCAAACCAATGTTTCGTTACCAGATTCAGTTCTAGATTGTAATAAAGTTGACCTTTTTTATATAAAAGTCAAACGGTACCTCCCACACTGCATCTTACATCATACATTTTAAAACTTTAAAATTAATATATTTAACTATTGCCATAAAATCTTTGTCTTCCAGACTTTAATATAGGGCAAAGCAGTTTATTTGTACTGTAGAGCATGTTCTTGCTTAGTTGTTGACTGCTTTTCTGATTTTCTAATTGAAAATATATCCCTCCTCTGACTCATTCAGTGTTGCAAATAAACTTGAAAGGAGGAAATCAAATTACACAAGCCATTTAGGCCGCTTATTGCATAGTAGTAAACTAGCTTTGTGAACTGTAATATGTTTGATACCGACGGCTGCTAGCAAATCAATATAAATACACCATATGCATGTACAATATTATTATTTATTTAAAAAGGATAACAACTTTTTTGGCCCTGAACATGATAAATATAGAAACAATACAATATATTCCCTTTAAAATGTTTTAAATATTGTAGAGTAAATCATTTTTATAAAATATTGCAAATGAGAAAAACATTTAGTTGAGTTTCTTTTAAAAGCTTATATTTTATATTTTAACTTGACAGAAAGGAGTTTCAGTTAGCACTTTTATTTTTTCTCTTTCCAGAAATACAAATTTATGAAACTGTTAACACTTCTTCATTACAAAATAACTTTGTAGACTATTGTTTCTTAAAGTTAATTATCCAAAAAAGTGTTACAAGTCTGCAGTATGTATCTGCAATATATATTACCACTATTAATCATACATTTTCAAAGCATTTTTCAAATTGTGTCTCATCCAAGCTTGGAGGGATGGAAGTAATTGGGCAATTTGTCCATGTCTGTTCTGTGTATATTGAGGAACCATTGTTGGTAGTATAGAAGACATTTCAGCACTGTACAGCACTGTACAGCCATACATTTGGAATGCACAGTAAAAGTATTTTTAGTGTTGACTATACTTGAGCATGAGGCAATGTTGTTGATGGATTGATAGAGACATAACTATCTAATTATCAGCAGGTAAGAAGATTTTTCAGGCCAAGATGTGTAGAGATTACAGCTGATTTACATGGGGCAGCTTCATACTGCGGTTGGTATAGACAAAACTGTGATCCCACCTTAATACTTTTACAGTTTGTTTTACTGTGCACATTCACAGTATGTAAAAGTGTGAAAAAGGGCAGCAAGAATGTGATCCAGTGTAGCACAAACAGATAATTAACACAGGTCTAGAAGTCTTAAAGACTTAACAATTAGCTATACCTTATATGTTGCAAAATACTGTGTATATTAAAATTGATGCAAGTCAGTTTTTAATGAGGCATTATTAATTTGCTAAAATGAAAACACAAGGATAGCTAACTAATAATAAAAAGGCTGGAAATATGTGTTAATGGGAAATTATTCATACACAATATTTAGCACTCTATTAAAAAACATAAGAATGATAGAAGTTACATAAAATCACTACACTCTCAATGCTGCCAGGAATATAGCCCCTAGGTAGGCAGCAATGAAAAATCTGCAAGCCTGAAGATGTTATTATTCAGTACTGGTAACATTCAGAATATACATCACCCATCTTTAGTGATAGATATAGGCAGAATGGGACCCTAGGCAAGGTAGCAGTTTAAACCCCCCCCCCTTCCCCACCATCCTTTTGGTTGACATTGATAAAGATTGCAATAAGTACAGAGTAGTCACCCCATTAGTATTGTCTGTACTGGCATAGCCCAACCAATCAGACACAACTATCTGCAAATGCATCCTCCTTGTGAAGTGTCAGGCAGAGGCACCGACCGAGACCAATTGTTTTATCTACTGGTCAAATGGTGCACCTGCCTGACACTTCACATAGAGGATGCATTTGTAGATAGTTGGATGATGTAGCACTCCCTCTCTTGCAAAGAAGTTAGCTGTCAGTGGCCGACTAAATGACAGAACCAGTGCTAAAGCAGAAATATTTTTTGTCAGAAAAAAGAATAGTGACTCTTAATTCAATAAACAGGTTGAACTCTTCATCGATATCTTGCATCTGAAGTCTAATTTGTTTCAATCATGAACATGCACGTAAATAAAATAAGCAACATTAATTTCACATAAGCTTATTATGTGTCGGGATATAAAAGTTATATTTATTTTCAATAGTAACTTAACATTAGCTATTGATAGTGACACAGAGAATGGGACACCAACGAGTTCCCCCCAAATTCTGGTGTAACCATGGCCCACTTTCAGTTTGTGGGGGGTTCATCCGAAATGTATCTGTGTAGCTGTGCACTGTCATGGATGACATTTAACAAAGCTAAAAAAATACAATTTTTTTGTCTGTGACAAGTAGCAGGCCACAACAGGTCTAAAAGCTATAGGAAAATGTAATTAAAGCTTAAACCCTCAACTTTGTACATATTAGCTTGTGGCAGAACAATTCAGAGGCCTGACAGATATTTTCAGGACTACCATGTTGTTTGTGTCAGCACCAACTGTAGTTGCTGTTTTACTATCCACCCCGCCCATAGTGGTTCTTTTTTACACTTCTTTTATTTTATGTTTATCCGTTCTTTTTTATTTTTCTGCTAGGTTAAAAAAAAATGGTTTGGGATTATTTTTTGGGAAAGGTATATTTTATTTTCTGTTGTTAGAGTCTTTTTTTTAATTTCATTGTTAAGGATGAGCCGAAAACCACCCCCGGTTCGGTTCGCACCAGAACTTGCGAACATACCAAAACTTTGCACGAACATTAGAACCCCATTGAAGTCTATGGGACTCGAACGTTCAAAATCAAAAGTGCTAATTTTAAAGGCTAATTTGCATGGTATTGTCCTAAAAAGGGTTCGGGGACCCGGGTCCTGCCCCAGGGGACATGTATCAATGCAATAAAAAGTTTTAAAAACGTCAGTTTTTTCGGGAGCAGTGATTTTAATAATGCTTAAAGTGAAACAATAAAAGTGTAATATTCCTTTAATTTTCATACCTGGGGGGTGTCTATAGTATGCCTGTAAAGGGGCGCATGTTTCCAGTGTTTAGAACAGTCTGACAGCAAAATGACATTTCAAAGGAAAAGAATTAATTTAAAACTGCTCGCGGCTATTAATGAATTGCCGGTCCGACAATACAGATAAAAGTTCATTGATAAAAACTGCATGGGATTTCCCCACAGGGGAAGCTCGAACCAAAATTTATAAAAAAAACTGGCGTGGGGGTCCCCCTAAATTCCATACCAGGCCCTTCAGGTCTGGTATGGATATTAAGGGGAACCCTGCGCCAAAATGAAAAAAAAATTACATAGGGGTCCCCCTCAAAATTCATACCAGACCCTTCAGGTCTGGTATGGATTTTAAGGGGAACCCCGCACCAAAATTTAAAAAAAAATTGGCGTGGGGTCCCCCCAAAAATCCATACCAGACCCTTATCCTAGCATGCAACCTGGCAGGCCGCAGAAAAAGAGGGGGGGGACGAGAGAGCGCCCCCCTCCTGAACTGTACCAGGCCACATGCCCTCAACATTGGGAGGGTGCTTTGGGGTCCCCCCAAAGCACCTTGTCCCCATGTTGATGAGGACAAGGGCCTCATCCCCACAACCCTTGGCTGGTGGTTGTGGGGGTCTGCGGGTGGGGGGCTTATGGGAATCTGGAAGTCCCCTTTAACAAGGGGACCCCCAGATCCCGGCCCCCCTGTGTGAAATGGTAAGGGCCATTTCACAAAAAAACTGTCAAAAATGTTAAAAATGACAAGAGACAGTTTTTGACAATTCCTTTATTTAAATGCTTCTTCTTTCCATCTTCTTTCTTCTGTCTTCTTTCTTCTATCTTCCTTCAGTTTCTTCCTCCATCTTCTTCTTCTTCTGGTTCTTCTGGTTCTTCCTCCGGTGTTCTCGTCCGGCATCTTCCTCCGTTCTTGGCCCGCTCCGCATCCATGGGAGGCTCCCGCTGTGTGACGCTTCTCATCTTCTGACACTTCTTAAATAACGGAGGGTGGGGCCACCCGGTGACCCTGCCCCCTCTGACGCACAGGGACTTCCCTGTGATGTCAGAGGGGGTCACCCGTTACATAACGAGTAACCCCGCCCCCCTCTGATGTCACGGGGAATGCCACAGAGAAGTCCCCGTCAAGTCCCTGTGCGTCAGAGGGGGGCGGGGTCACCGGGTGGCCCTGTCCTCCGTTATTTAAGAAGTGTCAGAAGACGAGAAGCGTCACACAGTGGGAGCCTCCCATGGATGCGGAGCGGCCCAAGAACGAAGAAGGGAAGAAGACGCCGTGGAGGAAGATGCTGGACGAGAACACCGGAGGAAGAACCAGGAGAACCAGAAGAAGAAGAAGATGGAGGAAGAAACCGAAGGAAGATAGAAGAAAGAAGATAGAAGAAAGAAGATGGAAAGAAGAAGCATTTAAATAAAGGAATTGTCAAAAACCATCTCTTGTCATTTTTAACATTTTTGACAGTTTTTTTGTGAAATGCTATGGGTACTTTTGTACCCCTTTACCATTTCACATGGGGGGGCGGGATCTGGGGGTCCCCTTGTTAAAGGGGGCTTCCAGATTCCGATAAGCCCCCCCGCCTGCAGAACCCCACAACCACCGGCCAATGGTTGTGGGGATGAGGCCCTTGTCCTCATCAACATGGGGACAAGGTGCTTTGAGGGGGACCCCAAACACTCTCCCAATGTTGAGGCCATGTGGCCTGGTACGGTTAAGGAGGGGGGCGCTCTATCGTCCCCCCTCTTTTCCTGCGGCCTGCCAGGTTGCGTGCTTGGATAAGGGTCTGGTATGGATTTTTGAGGGGAACCCCTACGTCATTTTTTTTTTAAATTTTGGCACGGGGTTCCCCTTAAAATCCATACCAGACCTGAAGGGCCTGGTATGGAATTTAGGGGGACACCCACGCCAGTTTTTTTTTTTTTATTTTGTTTCGGGGTTCCCCTGTGGGGAAATCCCATGCAGTTTTTATCAATGAACTTTTATGTGTATTGTTGGACCGGCAATTCATTAATAGTCGCAAGTAGTTTTAAATTACTTTTTTCCTTTTGAAATGTCATTTTGCTGTCAGACTGTTCTAAACACGGGAAACATGCGCCACTTTACAGACATACTATAGACACCCCCCAGGTACGAAATTTAAAGGAATATTACACTTTTATTGTTTCACTTTAAGCATTATTAAAATCACTGCTCCCCAAAAAATGGCCGTTTTTTAAAACTTTTTTTTTGCATTGATACATGTCCCCTGGGGCAGGACCCAGGTCCTCAAACACTTTTTATGACAATACCATGCATATAAGCCTTTAAAATTAGCACTTTTGATTTCTCCCATAGACTTTTAAAGGGTGTTCCGCGGCTTTTGAATTTGCCACGAACACTCCAAATTGTTCGCTGTTCGGCGAACTGGCGAACAGCCGATGTTCGAGTTGAACATGAGTTTGTCTCGAACTTGAAGCTCATCCCTATTCAGGGTACACAGTGTATACTTGTTGCTGACACAGGCAAAGTTGCCCTTCGTTTACAACATGTCACCATATGCTTGCGTGGTATAGTAATATGCACCAAATCAAATATTTATCTGCCCTAATGTCATGGCTGCCATTAAGGTATGAAAACACCTTTATTAAAAAGAAAAACTGGCATGTCTAAAGTGAGAGGTTGAGTTTCTGCATAAGAAGGCAGTAAGGGGCAAACAGGTTCTGTGGGACAAAGCAGTTGTCTGGCAGCACCATCTAGAATCTGGGCATATCTGCCTATTCTATCTAAGATTTGCTGTGAATGAGGTAGTGAAGTAGCTAACAAAGCCTTTGCACACAATTGAGTACAAGTGCTTCTGAAGTGTCCCTTTCCTCCTCCTCCTCTTCTGCTGGTCTTTCTTCCGGGTTCGCAGGCTCTATCGCTGTGAGTGGCTGGAGCCGCAATGATGTCATTCCCACACATGCGCTTAGGATGAATAGCTCCTAAATAGTGCACGTTTAGGAGATATTCATTTTACCTACAGGTAAGGCTTATTAAAGGGAGATAAATGTTTAGTAACACAGCAGTCAGAGTACATAAGGCAGAGAACAGTGATGTTCCATCAGCTGGATCATACTGCAAAGTGAGCTCCAACAATGGGGAGGGGTTGGATAATAAAATGGCATAAAATACAGAACAGGGGGAGGGGCAACTTGTAGAGGACTGGATGGACTAGCCCTCCTAATCCATCTGGTAGTAATGCCCCACAGGTACAGGGTACTACCCAAGGCCGGTTCACAGAGCTCTGCAAGGTGGGCCTTTTTAACATATCTGCTGCTAATAACATTGTTGCAGTCTGCAGCCTTTGCCTGCAGTGGATCATCCATGGTAGATGTACAAGCAATTTAGGTACTGCATTCACAAGGAAACACATGACATTGTACCCTAGAGCTTTGTGGGAACAACTCCCCAATAGGAAGAATACACTCCTCTTTGATCCTCACTTTCTGCATCTCCTCTTTCTCCACATTTTTTTGCATCTGCTGTAACATCTGTGGGATCTAGTGGCAGAGAGGAAAATCTCACAATGGGGTTTTCAGAGGCAAAGGATTCACATCAAGTAGGGAAGACAGTCATGAGGCTATGCTAAAGAGGGTCAAGCAAAGGCCTGAACTTCTGCAGAATTCTCCTACACCTACCCTACTGTCTCCAACATCATCTTTCCAAGGCAGGTGTCTCTTCTGCAGTTTCTTAGGTTGAAGAAAAAAATGTCCCCAAATCACTTCCATGCCCAGTGTCTTAATGCCAGCTTGGAAAAACTGCTGGCTCAGGAGATGCTCCTTTCCAGCCTTTGCAATCAGACCCCTTCACCTAGTTTATGGATTACAGTACACCACAGTGGCAGGTACCCAGCCACTATTAACTTGCTCAGAAGCTCACCTCTGCCTTCCACCAGAATGTAATGTATCTGTGTTTCTGGACAATGCTGTCTGCGACAGGGTACATATAACCATGGGCACATGGTTCAATAAGCATAGGCAGGGAAGGTACATAGCTTTTAAGGCACACTGGGTCAATCTTCTGCCAACTGGGAAAGATGCAGGAGCACATTGTTAAAGTTATTGGCACTGCCATATGACCTTTCAGATGATGACATCAAAGTCATCTGTATCCCTTTCTTTTCACTGGCCTCTTCTTCCACCTCCCCCCTCCTATATTACCACCTCCTCCTACATTGTAATATAGGAATAAAAGTGATAATGAATAAATAAAGAGACAGTACAAAAAAAAGAAGTAAAGCATCCCCATCTCTCCCGCTCGAGCGCAGAAGCGTACGCATGCGTAAGTCACGCACCCATATGTAAACGGTGTTCGCAACACACATGTGAGGTATCACCACAAATGTTAGAGCAAGAAAATAATTATAGCACTAGACCTCCTCTGTAACTTAAAACAGGTAACCTGTAAAAAGTTTTAAAGCGTCATTAAAGTGTATTTTTTTCCAAAAAAAATTGTGTTTAAAAAACCGTTGCACAAATACCATGTGACATAAAAAATTTTCAACAATCGCCATTTTATTCCCTAGGGCCTCTGCTAAAAAAATATTTAATCTTTGGGTTCTAAGTAATTTTCTAGCAAAAAATACCAGTTTGAACTAATTTGAAACAAAAAGAAAGGCTAGGAAAAGGCTTGGTTGGCAAGTGGTTATATATTTTCTTAAATTTTTGTTTTCCCTTGTTAAGCCATCCTTGTTATCCCTAGATAAGCCTAGAAAGTAATGACAATTTAAATATTTAGTAATTCACAACTGAAAATTATATTTTGTTTAAAGGGGGTTGCAGAGGAATGTGATCCCTGTAGTTTGTACTCCTCTACCCCTCCCTCCTTCCTCTTTCACCTCTTGTTCCTCCATCTCCTTCTGTGTGTTTACAGCATGAGGAGAGACTCTAGGGGGCTGGGGTTTTTTACCCTGCCAGTGGCTCATCATCTAGGCTGCACAATTTTGGCCTGCTTTGTAGAGGTGGCCGAAATGATGAGCTGCAATACGGCAGGAAATAGTGACCCAATCACTCCTGGATACCTTCAAGGGCACACACTGCCTGATGTAATTATTATTATACAGGATTTATATAGTGTCATAGCGCTTTACAACATTAGGGCAAACTGTACAGTTATAATACAATTCAATACAGGAGGAATCAGAGGACCTTGCTCATTAGAGCTTACAATCTAAAAGATGGTATCACTAAAAATTCAGATTTTTTCAATATTTAGCACAAAGTTCTTGGCCTAGGTGGTTCCACATCATTTTTGGTACTATTTTCAACAATTTCTTTTATTCCTTGTTTACCCTTGTAATGCCATCCTTGTCATCCCTGGCAAGCAAACTTAGATGGGGATGGCAATTTAAATTGCAGAGAAATGTGACCGTAGTCTGTTTGATGTGTTCAGTTGTTGGGTATAACTGGCATAACACACTGGGATAAACAAAGAGAAATACACCCCTGAATACACCCCACACAGGCACTCGGGGAGCAGCAGGAGCTATTGGCTCCTGCTGCAGTCAATCAAATGCTGTGAGGAAGAAGCAGCTCCATAGACATGCACAGCTCAGGAGTGAGCACGCACTGTGTGCCCCTACAGAAAGCGGCTTGCTATGGGGGCACACAAAGAAGTGAAGGAACAAAGATCTCTGGCAGGGGACCCCAGAAAAGGATGTTTGGGCCGCTCTGTGCAATACCATTGCGTGAAGAAGGTAAGTATGACATGTTTATTATTTTAATTAAAAACATTTACCTTTGGTAATGCTTTAAGAGTGTTCATTTCAATGAACTATTGAATGTCAAGGATGTACCAGGTAATGATATCCCAATATGCGGTTGAGGTGACTCCAAACACCAATTGCAGACGTTAATGATAAAAACATTTACTTTTTATATATCTTTAACTAAGAAAAGAACAAACACTTTTCTATACTATTCTCGCTGTTGTTGCCCCTGCTGACAACACTTCTTTCTCCTGGCACCACTGCTCCTTTTTTCCTTCCCCAAAAATTCAATTGATCTCCTTAAATCTAAAAAAGCTGAAAATGCTCACTGCGTCTTCTATGTCAATATTTTTTTTCTCTGCATTCAGGCCTGTGCTTTTTTATCTTGTGGAGCCAATGGCAAATTTGTCCAAGGTACAGAGTTTAAAGTTGGCCATAGACAGCTCCCATTTTGGCTGATTCCTACTGAACTGGCCAAAACTCAAGATGTGGATGGCTCTGCAAGCACCAAAAAAGCGGATTTAAAAATGGTTGACCTGGGTGGAAAATTATTGTCTGAGCAGTGACTGCATTTTATCAGGTGCAGTCATTGTTTGGCAGTGCCACTGTATTCTTCTATAACAAGCATTACTAATTTTTTTTACTCTAGTTTTCATTAATTTATCCTGATTTCAGGAATCTCATCTCCTCTTCCCTTTTCTTACTATATGGACACCCTATTTTTCATTCTGTTCACCTTGTTGATATGCTCCACAATATACTTCTATACTGTGGTGATGGGTCTACTCTATATGACATTTCTTTTTATTTATACCAATATGGTAACAACCACTTACTTCATTGTATACAATACAGAAATCCCATCCACAGTTACATCAAGATTTTTCCATACACACTTTTTTTTGGGGGACTGCACGTGTGCTCCTGACCTGATCCATGCTTGGGTCCTTTCCTCAGCTCTCGTGCTGGACATATTTATCTGGCTGACCTCCGGCAGGTGGTATCGCATGGCCTAATATTAGCTCTTATGTGAGTACTTTCAGTTATGGACGTTTATTTGTTCATCATAATCTTTAATCCCTCTACCCCTCCAGTCTGTGGTTATATCAAACTATAATGGTGATTTTTTTTTATTTTTAGTATATGGATGCACTTGCTCCTGATGAGTGGATAGAAGTCCACGAAACGTCGTTAAGCTTATTTTGATGCATCCATCTCATATTTATGATTCTAGATGTTTTTTATTGCTCTACCACACTGATATAATGTAATGCCTACTCCATTTGGGGGACTGTGATGTATAATATTTACTTTCTGTGTCATGTTGGTGACTATCCTTAATATGTATGTTGATACTTTGTATTTTATATGCCAATGTGCTATTATGGGTTTATATGGGTTGATCCATGCCCTATCTTTGGTCTAATAAAGAATAAAATTTTTTACATATGTATATGGTTTTGTCTGGCTCTACCCCACACACCTCATTCAAAGTCCCCCCCCCTCTTTTTGCCACTGTATTCAGGCAGCTGTTGGAATACAATAGTCTGCAGTGGAGATACCTCCATGCACACTATTTAGCCACACATCAAGCATGTATGGCTAACTTAAGGAGACATTTGGTATTCATGAGTGCACCCTGCAAGAAGTGGTGCACTTTGCTGTAGAATGGTACCCGGGCTTTTGGGGTACATTTGGACTCTTTTCTTGATGCCTAAAAAAATGAAATTGTTGTCAAAAATAAATTCTTGTGTTAATATTTAGGCCTATTCAAGCAGCTTGCATACTGCCCTGCCTCTGCTTAATTTTTTTCACAAGTGTATTTGATATACTACATTGCAATTTTTGTTGAGGAAACTTAATTTGTTTGTGTCTGAACAGTTTGGAGTATTCTGCCTTGTGTGACAGATAAATAGTTTGTCACTGATCAACAGATGATTCAGATAGTACCTTTTTTAGCAGTTAAAAGTTCCCTAATTAGATATAAGATGGATTGGAGACAAGGAGATGTTGTCCCACAATAGAGATGTGTGTTGATGACATGCAAGGAACTTGTGTCCAGGCCTGTCTGTAGACAAGCACTCTAATCAAATTGACATTTGAGGAAATATTTTCATTTGTGCTTTTTTTCAGTCATGGCATGCTTTAAAAGTATGAAAATCCATGACATTTATAGTTATATAGTTAATCTAGTTAAAAAAAGACATCCACTTCAACCAACAGTGAAAAAAAAAAGAACACATGTAAATAGAAAACCTCCATATACACAATCCTATACCCATAGTTGATCCAGAAGAAGGCAACAAAAAACAAAAAAACAAGAAAGCATGATCCAGTTTGCTCCAGTAGGGGGGAAAATTCCTTCCTGATCATTCAAGAGGCAATTGGACATTCCCTGGGATCAACTTTACCTATAAATATTAGTATCCTGTTTTATTTTTAATTTATGTACATTTAGGAAAGAATCCAGGCCTTTCTTAAAACAATATACTTTGCTGGCTAGAACCAACGCTTGATGGAGTCTATTCCACATTTTCACAGCTTTTATTGTGAAGAAGCCTTTCTCAATTTGGAGATGAAATCTCATTTCCTCCAGATGTAAAGAGTACCCCCTCTGTGATGACCTTAAAGTAAATAACTGTACACCAAGTTCACTATATGGATCACGTATATATTTATACATCTTGATCATATCTCCTCTATTTAAGGGAGAATAAACTCAGTTCAGCTAATCTTTCCTCATAGCCGAGCTCCTCCATGCCTCTTACCAGTTTGTTTGGTTTTATCTGAACTTTCTTCAGTTCCCTGATATTATTTTTGTGAACTGGTGCCCAAAACTGAACTGCATATTCTAGATGAGGTCTTAATAATGATTTATACAGGGGCAAAATTCTATCTCTCTCTGCAGTCCATACATCTTTTAATACAAGAAAGTATTTTGCTCACTTTGGAAACAACAGCTTGACATTGCATGCTATTATTAAGCTTATAGTCTACCAGAACACCCAGATCCTTCTCCACCGTTGATTCCCCCAGTTGAACTCCCCCTAGTACGTATGATGCATGCATATTCTTAGCCCCCAATTTCATAACTTTACATTTATGACGCATGATGCAGGCTGGTTACATTTTGCTTAACTATCTCTGAGATGATACAATTGAATTTCTAGTCAAATTCTGAAGTAAAACACCTGCCTTGTTTGTGTTTTCACATTTTATCCTATTCCACATGGTCACATTCATGTACTGCCCTGGTGCTGGCCAATTTTTGCAAACCTTCCCTAAGCTCTACTATTTTTTGAAAAATTGGATATATGAGGATATGAAAGGGGGTATTCGTGCATCTGGGGTAAGTGTATGCAGTGTTTTTGCATTCATTGTGTATTCAAATTTTGTTTTCAAAGGATGAAGGAAGTTGCTGTGAAAAAAGGGTATTTTTTAAACTGTCAGAAACATTTGCCTGATGCACTCTAAACCCAAACTAAAAGCTATAATCTAAAAAAAGAGAGAACCCAATGAATGGGGAAAAAATAGCTAATGTGCTGACAAATGAAGAGCTAGCTATGAACCACTTTGCAGACAGATATTGGTCCATATTTCTGCACACAATCAGATTACATAAGAAAATGGAACCCAGCACTGTGATTCAAATAATTCAAGCATAGTTATATAATTTTTAACATGATCAAATCTCTTGGAAAGGCATTTTTTTTTTTAATCGCTAGCTTGTTTTCATGGAAATAATAGCAGGTGATACTGATATAAGGATCACTGTTTGGACATTTTGCATTTTGGGAGGACAATGCTCTGCCCCCTCCCACCGGAACTTCCTATTTCTCTAAAGCTGGCTATACAGGGTTAACAGACTAACAGATTCCTGCACTCATACAAACAAGATGAGGAATTAACTCACTCTCCCCCCCCCCCCAAGTGAGACATTGTATTTTGATAACTGCACCCTTTGCTGATCGACAAAAGTTTTCCAGCTCGTTTCTTTGACCGAAGTCGACCAAGTGATTGACTTCTGATTGACTTCTGTCAAGCAGGGCAGCCACACACTGATGGGAATTGACAGTCCCTACGGACCCATCCGAACTTTGAACAGTGTATAACGAGCATAAGATACATAGCATTTTGCTACCTACATGACATTCAATATGGATTTACATAAACTTTACCAGATCTGGCAGTGCTTCAAAGCCCACATTAATCTGTCCATATATAGTTTGTCAGCATCACTGCCTATACTTTCTCTATCTTAGCCAAAGCACATTGTCATTATGGCTGCTGTGACCTTGCTCTTTCTATAGAGAAGGAGCTGGCTTATTCAAAAGCCCCCTTATTGACCCCTAGCTAGCTGACCTAAGTTCAAAGGCCAGGCAGTGCATTATAGTTTCAAAGAATTAAGACTGGAGAATTCACACATTACTTCACCATGAACCTTGCCCACACATGGTGCAATTTGAATCCATGGTTAATTGTGTCCTTTACGTGATATACTAAAAAACAGTGAGAGAGCTACAGTAAATTGACATCCCATTACTTGCCCTTCTGCTGTCCTTTTCAAAATGCTCATACATTCTCAGTTATTTATTCTTTTAGTACACTCAGCAAAACACAGTTTCATTATGGGATTACATTGTCAACTAAGGTAAATGTTTATATGTGTATTCAGACGTGTATTCAGTATTAATCCACAGCAAGAGGACAAAGAGCATCACATCTTTTTTTACTTTAAAATGTCACACCTTAAAATATCTACATTTCTAACTAGGCATATTTACAGTCAGGTATGTCTTACTAGTTGATGTTATGTGGCTGCAAAGTGTGTCTTAAATTGAAATAAGTGTGTCACAAATTGACAGGTAGTATCTTAGAATTGATGTTTGCTTAAAGTGAAGCTCCAGGCTCCTTCAGAAAAAAATTAAAAGTCAACAGCTTCAAATACTATAGCTGCTGGCTTTTAATATAAGGACACATCTGTCCAGGGATCCTGCAATGTCCTCTCCCGAGCCGATTTTTCAATTGGCTTTGGGTGTAGGCACTGGCATCACTAATAAGGGAAACAGGAAGTGAAGCCTTGTGGCTTTACAGCTTGTTTCCTACTGCACATGTGCAAGTCGCGCTGTGCCTTGTGAATGGTCCCGTAGCCTTCTGGGACCTGTGATGTGTCCCAGAAGACTGCGGGGGAAGGAGGGGGGCTGAAAGTAGGAGATGGTACCTGTCAAAACCACCTTCTCGCCCCTCCCTCCAAAAAAGTGCCAAATGTGGAAGTGGAACTTCCCCTTTTGTTTTGAGCTCCACTTTAAAGTATATATAAACCTTATCCTGAAATCTCGTATGAACTAACATATTTAAGTAATTTAAGCAGTAATTTTCAATGGGTAACCTTCTTTTGTGGGAGGGTCATGACAAATGGTCACTAAGTGGAAAAGTGGGTTTGATAATAAAGTTAGTAGTGCCTCCACCTAGGACAAGGCCTCGGAGAACAGAGGGGGTTCCCTTCCTGGGAAATGTACCAGTAAGCTAAACAAAATAATTTGAGCAGAGGAACTACTGCAACCAGCATATACCATTAACCATAAGTATATAGTTTCCCACCAGTATGGAAATATTACAAGCTTTATATAAGAAAAGATTAATAATAGTACATACTGTGCATTCAATGTACATATATTATCAGCAAGAGTTCTGGTAGAATTGTGCACATATTCCTGGATATATATAGTTATTAATAAAGATACCACCAGATGAATGTTACAGCAAAGTTTATTTGCAGAGGCCTCTGAGGATGATCACTATGCAGTGTCCGTCTTGATTCCAGAGACCGGAAGGCAATTAGTGATGGAAAGACCATCCAGCCATTGCCCAACTGGCCTGGAACGCAGCTTCTTGCTAGCAGAAACTGTGGTGTGGCACTGAAACTCAGTGTCAGCCCAGCTACTCTGTGTCTTAGTCCCTAGTCACTTCTAAACTGTCAAGCAACCAGGCCTTTAACTATCAAATGGCCATCAAATGCCTAACCTAAACTATGCTGATTATTAAGTTCTGAGATAAAACTAGCTAGAGAATCTCAGTCCAGAAGGGACAGGGTTAATTTAAAAAAAAAAACAGGAGCTGTATATAATGTACTAAAAGTTGACTGCTACACACATACAGTAGCACAGACCTAGCTATCTAGCACTGTGCATGTGAGATAACAATAGGATAGAGATACTCTGTCTGTCACAAGGATTCAGAACACACACAAGAAGCTATGGACAGAAGCTATGGACAGTGGCAGTTAAACTATTTAAACTGAGAAATGCTTGCCTAATTGTCTCTGCTTCTGGTCTAGGTGAAACACAACAGCAACAGCAGCTCCTGTGTTTGTAAGGCTATGTGGCTCAGATCTGTCTAATTCCTGTAATCTCCCTTTTATATTTATATATATAAAGCAGTCATCCAATTGGGGTTTCTGACCCAGTTATCAGACAGTAGAGGGCAGCAGGTTTCTACAAATGATTTTTTTATCTACAGTTTTTATGAAAACACTCTGGGATCCTGCTACGAAGGCCCTTGTTCAGACTCTTATAGGCTAACAATGCTCTGTTTCTGTCCTCTTATTGTGCTCTGATTTTCACCCACATGCTCTCAAAATTGAGACTACAATTGGCTGTGCTGACATACATTTCACAGGTACAGTTCACTAGTGCCACTATCGAGACATCTACCCTGAGAAATGATGTTTGTTTTGTTTTATTTTGGATAGATTCGTTATGTTATTGTTCATTCATTTCAGAATTGTTTTGTTTATTAATTTTCTAGCGAATTTCAAATTTAGATCTCGTCTATCTCCGGTCTCATCAAAGGCTCCCACCATCTGCCTACTCTGCTATCTGACATTTCCTAACGTCATCGGGTGACCCCCGCCTTCTTGTGAATTCACTGATCCAACATGCCCTGGTCGATAACATCACAAGAAGGCAGGGTCATCATGTGGTGTTGCCGGGTGGCCCTACCCCTTAGCCATTTAAAAAATGTCAGACGGCAGAGCAGGCAGATGGTGGGAGCCTTCGATTAGACCAGTTTTTTTTCTTTCTTATTTGGGTCCGGTGGTGTGGTGGGCGTTGTGATTGATGATGGAGCTAAACCGGGATATTTTTATTTATTATTTTTTATTAAAGCAATTGTCAAAAACTCTTGTTGTGTCTTTACTGATTTTGTACACCCTGTACCCCATACTTTTTCATGGTGGGGGGGGGGGGGTGGCGGGATCTGGAGGTCCCCTTGTTAAATGAAGCTTTCAGATTCCTGTAAGCCCCCTGCCCACAGACCCCCACAATCAGCGGCCAGGGTTGTGGCGACGAAGCCTTTGTCCTCATCAGCATGGGGACAAGGTGCTTTGGGGTGGGGCAGGTATAAGTGCCTGCATTTTACCTGTAGCAGTTCTGTTTATGGTCTTAAGATGTCAGTTAAAAAAAAATAAGTTCCAAAACTCCATTTTTAAAACCAAAAAAAACCCCCAAAAAAACAAGTGTAAAAAATCTGAACTAAGCCCTTGTTAATTATTTATGTTATTTTTTTTTTTAGGCATTTATATAACGTGAAACAGATTTTATGCTGTGTCTACTTGGAAAAACAAATTTTTGGAAGACAGTTTTAGTTGAAAATCTGTATTCATGTGCTTGGCTCTTGGTGTGCTATGTACAGATTAAGTAGGCCCGATTATTTTCCCTTTAACATTCTCCTGAAGCCATAGCTCAGTTTAAATGTCATCCATGTGACTATCTAATCCTGCAGATCGTTAAGCTATGCATGGTCACCTCAGCTGCATTAATTTTAGCCACAGCAGTTATATCTCAGATTTACTGATGTGTGAAGATACCTATTAGAGGTATTTTAGACTTGTTCTCTCTGCAAGATGAGTCTGCGTCTGAGTCTGATGCTTGTCTTATCAGCATAAGAAACAAAATGTTGTAACATAACTATTTTATTTATTTGGCATTTTTTCCTCAAAATATTTTAAATCATTTAAATAATCAGACACAACCAGCCATATGTTTCTAGTAACAATCAATAGGTTTATTAAGGGATGGACAGTGATGGTTGTTGCTTAGTAAAAGAAACATGTGCTATGAAAACTATTCCACTTATTGACCTTTCCTTCTGGAAATGTTAGTTGCATAGTTGTCACGCTGATCCAATGACTTTAACACTTTCAGAGTCACTGACCTATAAATATGAAAAAGTAGTAAGTAGTTATTCAAAGTTATAACATCCTTTCGAACAGCTCAACTGACAACTAACATTTTCAGAAGACAGTCAGCAATGGCACCCGACAAACAGTATACAGTATATCTCAGCATGCTTCCTTTAAAGTATAAGTTAACTTTTAGAATATCTATTTAGGTTGTAACATGTTCCTACTCATGTTCCCTTCACTCCCTCCCTTCATGACTGTGGATGGGGGTTCCTTTCCCCCCACAGCTGCTATCACATTCAAAACTGGTGTGTCTGTGTAGCGCTCTACATGCACAGTTGTTTGTACGAAGGCACAAGCAGAATTCTAGGGGACCTGTATGCAGGAGCCTGACATTGCACCCACAATCTCCTGGGGGAAAAAAATAATAAATACACATTTTTTCCTGCAAAAGTACAGTGTTCAGCATAAATGAATACACCCTAACTGATTTATCAGAAAACCTTTACTTTCCCTTCAGAACCAACATTTTCTATTGGACACTATACTACAAAATATTCCCACAAATGCGGGCCATTGATTGCAACCAAAATTTGTTAATTTGCACTAACATTCTATTTTTCCTAACAAATTAATTCAAGACCGTGTTGCAAAATTAATACACCCCAATGAAAGTCTTAGGAGCAAAGCTAAGCTTTAGACAAAAAAAACCTAACTTAACAAGAATTCATCTACAGGTGAGTCTAACTATTCATTAACCACTTCAGCCCCGAAAGATTTTATTTTCAATAAATTTTTATTAGTAGTAGCAAGAAAAATTTCTTACATAACCTTTGTAAAAGACATTACATGGTTCAGGAATATGAAGATACAAAAGGAGCCAAATAATACGAGGAGAAACCTCTCAATGCAAGACGTAAAATGAAAGGTCTAATCAGCAGAATTCTTAGTTACAGTTGAACTTAAATTAAGATTATAAACTAAAATAGACAGAACTCTGGCAATAGGACAATGAAGGATGTGTAAACTGTCAGAGCAAAAACCTAAATGAGTCAGGTGTAGCTCATTAACTGGAGTAAATGAGGAGAGGTTAAATTGAATAAGGAAGACTTTATTGAAATATTTGCGGGGGATCCGAGATCAGGGGGGAAGTCCCCCACCCGCCCCTATGGGAACACACTGCGGGCTTAGGGCCAGACCTTTCTCCCGGAATCCCTACTTCAGTCGAGTCTAATCTAAATGAGGTAGCCCATTATCAGTGTCAAAATGTGGCTATTAGACCTGTCCTATCCCGCAGAGGTTTATCTACATGTGGTCAGATTAACCTAGGGCCATAGATGTCCTCATAGAGGGAGATATTTAAACTAACAGGATAGCTCTGGGGCTTTGGGGCCAGAGGGTGTTAGGGTTTTACTATGACCCACTGGAAGGGAAAAAAAAAGAGGAAGTTATACAAAAAAATTAATTTTAAATAAGTCTCAGGGTTGAATATTTTACATAGAGAACCATCAGAGAGTCTAAGGTACTAGAGGGAGAGGGTATTCAGGGAGACTGATGGAGTGGAAGATAGATGGGGGAAAATACTATCGCTATTGATGAGGATTGAGGTCGGAGTCTCTCAGAGAACCCATTGCCCTGGAGGGCTCATTCCAGGGCGCAAGGAAATATGGCAATAGTTGGCCCAGGGTTCCCAGATAAGCTCAAACTTACTAACTTTATCTTGGATAATGCTCAATATTTTTTCTTGCGCCATAATCCAGGATATTTTATGCTTCACCGCTGTGAATGGGACTCTGTGTTTTTTCCAGCAAGAGGCTATTGTTATTTTGGTGCCCAGTAGAACAAAAAAGATCAGTTGTTGGGTGTATTTATCAACCCTATCCACTTTCATATTCAATAAGGCTATCTCTGGAGTTTGGGGGATCTGGGCGGTGGATATTTTGCGGATCACTGAGAATACTTTGTTCCATAAGCCCCTTATCCGTGGACATGTCCACCATACATGGAGCAGAGTCCCAATGTGGTTGCAACCACGGAAGCACAGCGGGGAAGCATCAGGATATATCTTAGCCAAAAGTTAGGGTACCCTATACCATCTCATGATCACCTTAATGCTGCCCTCCATGAGGGAAACATTAAGGATTCCCTTAAATGAGCGATGAAAGCTATAGAACCATTGATCACTTTCCCATGAGATATCAAGGTCTTTTTCCCAGGACAAGGCGTAAGGAGGCTTGGACACAGCAGAGGCAAGTGAAGCATATATGATGGAGATCCCCCCTCTCTGATCCACTGCACCCGCACACCATGATTCATAGTTAGTTATTGAAGGGGGCTCCGGTTTGTTTGGCCAAATAGAATGGAGGAAATGTTGGATCTGCATGAAACGAAAGCGTTCAGCAGGGGGCATTTCAAACTTACTTGTACAGAGGGCTAAAGAGAGAGGGCCTGTGGAGGAGAAGTAGTTCCCTATTCTAAATAATCCTTTATTCAACCACCAACTAAATGCTAAGATGTTCATTCCCGGCGGGAAGTCAGGGTTATGAAAAATATGTGTTAGGGGTTTAAGGGGAGAAATCAGGGAGGGATTTTTATAGAGTCGGTCGCATAAAGCAAGAGAGTGTGATAATGTGGGGGCTAGAATGGGTGGTCTCAATTTGGAGGGAGACCAAAGTAAGAAGTCAATCGTGTGGTGAGGGACTGCATGACGTTCCATTGATACCCAATCAGGTTTCTGGCCCTTTGAATAAACAATAGATATCTGGGCTAGCTGGGCAGCCAGATAATACCACCAAATGTTGGGGAGAGCTAGACCCCCTTGTGATTTGGAGCGGAATAGAATGTGTTGTGCACAACGACTTCCCCTTGATCCCCATATGAATTTTATGATTTTGGATTGAAGTGGTTGAACTTGTGATTTTTGGATAGGGATGGGCAAGGATCTGAATAGGTAAAGAATGCGGGGTAGAAGGGTCATTTTGACTGCATTAATACGGCCAAGCCAAGATAAGTTGTGATTGTCCCATTTGGATAGGTCCAAAATCAATTTACAGAAGGTGGTAGGGAAGTTAGATGAGTAGAGAGAGGCTATATTTGCTGTGAGGTTGACCCCTAGGTATGGCAGTGCGTCCTCGTTCCAGGAAAACGGGAAGTGGTTTTGAAGGCTACTTAGAACATTAGGAGGAACCGAGATGTTCAGAGCGGAAGATTTGGCAACGTTAACTCGTAAGCCAGAAACCTCCCCAAACTTATCTAGCAAAGCAAAGATATTAGGAGTAGAGACTAGGGGGGAAGTTACAAAGAGTAACAAATCATCGGCAAAGAGGGCGCATTTGTGCTCGCTTTTACCACACAACACCCCTTTGATGTCAGGGTGAATTCTGATCGCGATAGCCAGGGATTCCATGGCTATGGGGAACAGAAGGGGGGAGAGCGGGCAACCCTGTCTGGTACCCCTTTCTATTGTAAAAGGTTCAGAATAGTAGCCCTGCAATCTGACCTGTGCTGTAGGGCCGGAGTACAGGGCTCTAAGGGTGTTCATGAAACGTTGACCAAAATCCCAGCGTTCTAATACCTGGAATAAGTAGGGCCAGGTGACTGTGTCAAAAGCCTTTTGCAAATCGATGGATAGCAAATAGCCGTGTTGCGGGGGGCCTCCGTCCCATTGGGATTTAAGAAGAGAGATAATGTTAATTGTTCTTCGGATCTGGTCAGGTCCTTGTCTCCCCGGGATAAAGCCCACTTGGTCTTTGTTGATATAAGCTGCTATGCAGGAAGCTAGCCGGTTGGAAAGAACTTTAGTTAATATTTTGAGATCATTGTTGATTAAGGAAATAGGACGATAATTGGAGACCGTAGTTGTGTCTTTGCCAGGTTTTGGAATGACCGAGATGAAGGCCAGATTGAGGGCTTTATCCAGGGGAGAACCAGACCTGAGAGAGTTAAAGAATTTGACCAAATACGGAGTTAAGGTCGGACCAAATTTTTTGTAATAGCCTGCGGAAAAGCCGCCAGGTCCCGGGGCCGAGTTTAGTTTCAGATGTTTAATTACCCCAAGTACTTCTGCTTCCGATATGGGATCGTCCATAAGGTCAGAGTGCTCAGATGATAATTTGGGAAGGGGTAAGCTAGTCAGGAAATCCGAGGTAGAATGGTCAGATGTTGTTTGTTCCTGTTTATATAAAGATGTATAAAACTTGTGGAATGTTTCCATTATATTTTTGGGGTTTTGGGAAAGTTCACCGGAAAGAGTGCGAATTTTGGGGAAAGCAGCCCATCGAGGTTTTGGGGACAATTTGGTGGCTAATTTAGTTCCTATTTTGTCAGTCTGGTGGTAAAAGCGTGCGCCTGACCACCGGAGCTGTTTCTCAGCCTCCGAGGTGAGGGCTAGGTTTAAAGAAGTCCGCGCATTTTCCAACGCCTCTAGAGAGTACCTAGTGGGATTCTTCTTATGGGCTCTAGACAGGGATTGGTATCGTAACTTAAGGTTGTTACTGTCAGCCGTGCGTTCCTTTTTAAGGTTGGAGGAGATTTGGATAATCTTCCCTCTGAGAACTGCCTTATGGGCCGCCCACAGCGTGTCCGGAGAAACTTCTCCCGTGTCGTTAAGACGAAAGTATTCTTGAATCTCTTTAGCTATAATCGAGCATTGTATTGGGTCACTGAGGAGCCCTTCATTAAGTCGCCATATGATTTTATTTCCCGGGTTAGGAGATTGTTGCAGATATAGGAGAACCAGGGAGTGGTCCGAAATGGGGGAGTCTCTAATAACTGCTTTGTGAGCCCTGGGGATGTTATGTGATTGTATGAAAATATGGTCGATTCTAGAATAGAGGTGATGTGGGGCCGAGTAATGGGTAAAGTCTTTGGACCTAGGGTTCATTTCTCTCCATATGTCCACCAGGCCTAGAGAATGCAGAGTGGATGCTATTTTAGTACTATGTTTTGGGGGTTTTCTGGAGCGGGAAGGCCCCGACCCCGATTTGTCTAAGGAAGTATCGAAAGGGAGGTTTGTGTCTCCTCCCATTATTATTTTTCCCTCGAGTTTTGGGCCTAGAGTGGACAACATTGTGGAGAAAAAGGAAGCCTGGCCTTTATTTGGGGCGTAGTAAGAGATAAATGAATATATTAAACCCTCAATCGTCCCTTTTACCAATAAGAACCTGCCTGCCTGGTCTTTAATAACTTCGGAAGGGGAAAATTTCAGGTGTTTTGAAAAACAGATGGCTACCCCTTTAGACTTATTTTCGGCATTGGAAAGAAAAAACTGGGTGTAGTTACCATTTAAAAAGGAGGGGTTGTATGAGGCTGGGAAGTGAGTTTCTTGCAATAGGAGAACTGCGATTTTTTTGTGATTTGTAGTGATTAAATAGTTTGCGCCGCTTGACAGGAGAGTTCATGCCTTGTACATTATGCGTGGCTATACAAATTTGGGGAGGAGGAACGTGTGAGTCAGGTAGCATGGATCAGAGGGGGGGATGTGCTCATCACACAACAAGAGCCTACCTGAGACATCAAAATTTGTGCTTGTGTCCAAGTCTCCGCCGCCCGAAGGTCCTGGAATCCGGGATGTAGCGACATGGTTAGGCCCCCGAGAGACTCCGATGGTAGGTGAGGTGGGGAGGGGAGAACATGAGGGAGGATCAACCCTGAGAGAGAGAAATAGGTCATGTCAAAAACAATGTAAAACAAATTAAATAAACGATCTGACATATTAAGTGTAACTAAATAAAAATCTAAGAACCCTATCAGGGGGGAGGGCAGTCAGCCACCCCCTAAAAAGGTTTTCCCAAAAAACGGGTACCCCGTAACAGGGGTTGTGAAGGTGTTTCTGAGTGGGGTAAAATACCACTCAGGAACTCGTGGAGGCGAAGTGCAGCCACTCCGGCCAAACATGCCATATACAAAACATAAAGTAGAACCGTAAGAGCCAAAATTGTAGGAGACCTGAGAGAAGTGAAGCAACAAAAAAAAGGAAAAATAAAGCAAACGTCTCAGTGTCCCAACAGGGTCTGGCTAAGAACCAGGCAAAAGAGAACGGTGGCTTGGGGTGTCAGCGTCCCATAGCCTAAAGGGTGCTCCAGGGAGATCTGGAGAGGAGAAGGCACTGTTGATAGCAGACTTTCCGTTAAGGGGGGCGTCCATCTTTAGATCTCTTGGCTTGTTGTTTATGCCATAAGGGTTGGATGGGGCTCGAGGCTGGTGGTCTCTTCGCAGACTGGGGTGTTCTGGAATCCATGGCAGTAGGTGATGTTGGTGAGTGAGATATTAGGCCCAGTTGCAGCAGCAGGCGTTCCCCATCTCCGAAATTTGTGAAGCTGTAAGACTTGTTTAGGTAGGCAAAGTTAAGGCGAAAGGGGAACGACCATCTGTAGGTGATCGATTTTTGCGATAGGATGCTCAGTAGAGGCTTTAATGATCTCCGTCTCTGAATCGTGAAGGGGGAAAGGTCCGCAAAAATTTGAATCGAGTGTCCCTGGAAGGAAAGATTTTCAGATTCTCTCGCTCTGTGCATGACTTCTTCTTTGACTCTTAAAAAATGGGGTTTAACCACAATATCTCTGGGTAGGCCATCTTGACGTGGTGGTTGCAATGCCCTGTGTGCCCGGTCTAGTTCCAGCCTGTAGTCTGGTATATCCGGGATTAAATGTTTGATAAAAGAACGAACGATTTTCTCCGTGTCCTTAAAGGTTTCTGGAAGGCCTCTTAGTCTGAAGTTGTATCTTCGAGACCTGTTCTCGAGGTCATCGAGTTTTGAGTATGCCATATCCAGTTGGTCATGTAATTCTTGAATCCTGTCAGTGTTCTGGTTGGCAACTGCAGCAATTTGATCAGTCTTTGTATCGATTGCTTCAATGCGTGCACCCAGCTGTTGCAGATCCGCCTGTATAGTTGTGGTAATTTGTGAGGCATTGTGTGCCAAACCCCTTGTAAGCATATTGGAGAAAGTGTTCATTAGGGCTGCAAAGTCAGTGGGGATGGGGGCAGAGAGATCATCCTGAGGATTGGGTGGGGGGCAGCTCTCCTCCATCTGGGATAGGGGGGGAGATTCCATAGGGTTGCAGTCTAAGGAGTTCATTTGGGATCCTGTAAATAGCCCATCCTGGGGATTACTCACAGTTTGTGTTTTCATCATGGAGCTGGGGGAGGGCAGGGGAGGAAAGTCTTCCAAGGATGCCTCCAGATTCCCTGAGGGGCCTCGTGTGGCGCCGGCCGCCGCCATTTTAGTGGAGGCCGCAATCCGCGGGCCGGAGTATAGGAATCGGGATAGGTCCCGTCTTGCCGAGCCCCCGGTCATGTGAGGGGGTCCCTCCGGACTTCAGGGAGTGAGAAGGGAGTCCGATGGTCCGGTTCCGCCGCTATTTGTAGCTGTGGCAGTGCTAGTAGGCCGGAGTGGAGCGGAGCTCTCAGAACGAGCGACCGCTCATGGGGCTGCCGCGCATGTGCCTTTGCCCCGGAAGATTTTACCCCCTTCCTGACCAGAGCACTTTTTGCGATTCGGCACTGTGTCGCTTTAACTGACAATTGCGCGGTCGTGCGACATTGCACACAAACAAAATTGATGTCCTTTTTTTTCCCACAAAAAGAGCTTTCTTTTGGCGGTATGTGATCGCCTCTGAGGTTTTTATTTTTTGCGCTATAAACAAAAAAGTGCGACAATTTTGAAAAAAACACAATATTTTTTACTTTTTGCTATAATAAATATCCCCTAAAAATATATATAAAAACATTTTCCTCAGTTTAGGCCGATATGTATTCTTCTACATATTTTTGGTAAAAAAAGAAAATCGCAACAAGTGTATATTGATTGGTTTGCACAAAAGTTATAGCATCTACAAAATAGGGGATAGTTTTATGGCATTATTATTAATTTTTTTTTTTACTAGTAATGGCGGCGATCTGCGATTTTTATCAGGACTGCGACATTATGGCGGACACATCGGACACTTTTGACACATTTTTGGGACCATTGGCATTTATACAGCGATCAGTGCTATAAAAATGCACTGATTACTGTAAAAATGTCACTGGCAGGGAAGGGGTTAACCACTAGGGGCGATGAAGGGGTTAATTGTGTTCCCTCTCTGTGTTCTAACTGAAGGGGGAGGGAACTGTCTAGGGGAGATGACAGATCGCTGTTCATACTTTGTATGAACAGACGATCAGTCTCTTCTCCCCTCAGAGAACCTGAAACTGCGTTTACACACACAGATCCCAGTTCTCGGTGTGTCACCAGGGATCGCGGGAGCCCAGCGGTGATTGTGAGCAGCGGACGCTGACGCTGTTGTGGTTAAACAGGTGTCCAGCAGACAGTTGATTATAAAAGGACGTTACTTAACAAAGAAAACTTCTTCCCATTTCATGCTGTCAGCAATAGCCCCACTTGGAAGAGAAATGTCACAAGGCCTAAGAAAGAAAATAATTTCTTTACACAAGAAAGGTGAAAGCTACAAGAAGATCAGCAGTTGGCATGCGTCCCAGCTGGTCCAGGAACTGTTCCAGGATCAGCTGGGACGCATGCTGAGACGCCATTCGTGTACACACAGAACACAAGGTACCGCTCGGTCTCTGCTTTTCCTCCTCAGCTATTGCCCAGTCTGGTTTTTGTCCTGTACCTGCACATTTGTTTGGAAGCTTAGTTTTATTTGGAATAAAATAAGTTTTTACACTATCCAAGCTTTGTGGCTTTCATGGGGAGCCACTTTTTGCAGATTTAGCTGATGCATTGATGCACCGAGGCTCAGTTATAGAAGTTATATATAAATTCCTGCTGACTGGTGATTGGAGTCCTTCTGCGAGGATATCTGGAAAAGTTACCTTTGAAGATATATAGTTTTTCATGCCTGAGGGTCACTCTGTGGCCACTACTGTCTGGTGAGCGCTTTGATATTTTTTATTGATGATATTTTTATTATCTGGAAGGGAGACAAAGAAAGCCTTAGTGATTTTTGTTTTTATTTGAATGATAACAATAAAAATATTAAATTGACTTGGGAGATCAATAATGAGAAAATTAATTTCCTTGATCTCGAAATTAAAAAAGAAGGAACTAAATTATGTACTCAAACTTATTTTAAGGCAGTGGATAGAAACAGTTACTTACCTCTGGACAGCTGTCACCACTCACTATGGTTGAACAACATACCTAAGGGACAATTAGTAAGACTAAGGAGAAATTGCACTAAAAAAGAAGTTTTTATGGAACAGGCTAAAATGGTTGGAGAAAGGTTTATCCAGAAAGGATATGATGCTAAATTCATCGAAGAAAAAATTACTGATGTTATACGTCTGGAGAGAGATAAACTGATACAAGATGAAAAAGAAAAAAACCTTATCCAAGAGGACAATGTACCCATTATTATGGACTATAACATGCAATACAAACAAATTGAAAAAATTATCAAGAAATACTGGGACATTGTCAAGACAGATCGCCATCTTGGCCCCATTCTATCAAAAACACCTAAATTTATATACAGGAGGGCCCCGACATTGCGGGATCGTCTAGCAAAAAATGTTTTAGATCCACCCCAGAAGAAAAAATTCTCCTTCTTTGAGGGAAAGGGGTTTTACCCATGTAAAAACTGCTATGCTTGCAGACATACAAAAGAAAATAAAAAGAAAAAATCAAGCTTTACGTCCACTGTTACTACACAGAATTATGAAATAGAGGATTTTATTTCATGTAGGAGTGAAGGAGTGGTCTATCTCCTGGAGTGCCCCTGTCATATCCAATATGTTGGCAGAACAAAGAGGGCACTATGGATTAGACTGAAAGAACATGTACAAAATATCAAGAAAAAATTTGATAAGCACAGTCTATCTCGACATTATGTAGAATACCACAATAGTGACCCTTCATCACTGAAAATATGTGGAATTGAAAAGTATAAACCTCATTGGAGGGGCGACAATAAAATTATCAAAATTAGTCAGGCTGAGTCCAGATGGATTCATGAATTACAGACTTTATCGCCCCTAGGACATAACGTGGAATTCGATCTAAACTGTTTTATCTCTAATTTTTAGTGGCCTTAACACCTATTCCTATTTTAGTTTAGTATGCTTCTGACCAAGGGATTTGGGATGTCGAAATGTTCTATTTGGTCCCCCCCCCCCCTCTTTTTCCTCCTTCCTTAGACATTCTTATTAGCATGTTAATCTCCACTTTATTTATGTGGGTAGTCACTGAAGACTTATGTATTTCTCCCCTTTTTTATTGCATTATTTGAATGTATATTATTTTAATAACCTTCTCTTTACATAATTGTTTATGACATATATTTTTTAATTGATTAGCTTTGTGGATCTTTACCTGATGAGCTGGTTGTCTATGTTTTGGTTTTGGTTATTGACATAGTGACCAGCGTTTTTATTGGAATACTTTTTTATCTTACTATATGGTTCCCTGCGGAATTAGAATGGCTAACAAGGTTAATTTCCAAGTCACCACAAGATGGCGATGATGGTTTTATAGTTTTATCCAATACTTTATTTTAATATAAGAATTCATAATGTTAATGGCTTTAACAAGCGCTGCTTTTAAAATGTTCTAATACTACAGTCTAAATGAAGAGATGTTGCTTACTGATCATGTAATCCTTGGTTTTAAATGAGTGTATTATTGATACCCCCTATGATGCGGCATTGCACACAGAAGCTCGGCTTTTGTTATTGTTGATCCGTTGCTATGTCAACGGCGCATATATAAACGGAATGACTGGCACCGGACTCCTCATCCCTTTGATAAAGTCACGTGCTGTGACGCAACGCGTCAGGGTAGGAGGAGTCAGGTGCCGACGCTTCTCGGGGACGGCCGAACCCGGAAGCTTCCCTCACATCTACTGTTTGCTGTTTATCTTAATGTAAGTTACTATGTTTTTTTAATAAATGGGCTTTTAAATACTACACCATGAGATCTTTTCTTTGCTCTTAAAAACTGCTGGGACCGCTGAGAGTGCTGAGAGCTGTGGGATGAGTTGCAGAGAGACAGACCTACTGGATGTTTAAAGACACGCTGCAGGAAATACATCCTCTCCTAGAATTATCCATCCGCCCTACTAGGCCCATTGGGGGCCGCTGTTGGAGGTGAGAGGCTGGGGGAAACACCTGGGAGATGCACTAGAACGTGCATAGAAGAAAAATTACCAGTCACTGCACATTTTCTTGCACTGTGTCTAAAGACTCTTTGTGGAAATCACTCATCACTACTGCACTTTTGTATGGACATTATTGCACTATTGTCACTGTCTGGGACAGCATCTCTGTTGTGGGATTAGCTGTCTTATCATTATTGATTATTTCATTACTCTATTACTGCATTTATTAATTACTATGGCATGATTCCACTATTTAATTTGGTCGTTATTATTTACTATTTTGCAATTTATGCACATATTTGGTGCTGATCTCAACATTTTATCCTGCACTATATGTCACTTTATCACTGCCTACTTTTTAGCTCACGTAGAAGAAGCGACTTTATTTATTCTTTATCAGCATTATTATTTATTTCTAGTGATTAATTTTGAGCCACCGGCATCACTTGTGTATGAACTTTGGTTGTGAGCAATTTATTTGGGAAGGTATTTTTTCCTTACTCACAGTTATATATTGGTTCACCTAATGATGGGTGATCATTTTATTTCACTAAGCACTGAGTCACTTTGCATTTAATTGCTTCCACTTTATATATGAATTTTGGTTGTGAGCATTCACTTGGGAAGTCATTTTTACATATCCGCAGATATTCTTTCACCTATTGAGGGGTGATTGTTTATCTCATCTAGCACTGTGTCACTTTCTATTTAATTGCCTATATATATTTTTTACTTTAATTTTCTTATCGCAGAATTGCATCCGCTTCTATTGATCTATTCTTGTATGGTGGCATCAATTTGTGGCAATTATTCACTTTTGCTTGGCATATTACCACACGAGGTGGATTATACTCTGCCCACTTCACCACACTTTGTACTGTTACTGATTGATGGAATAGCGCCACATATTTTTATTTTATAGTCGCTTTGATATACCACCTCGGGTGAAGCACGAATAAGAAAGCATGTGCACTTTAATATGTGGTGATTGGATCTACTAAGAAGAATTTTGTGTGTTTTTCTTTATAATCATTTGAGGACATTTGATTTGTTGCACTAAATTCGCTTTATTGCAAACACAGAATGTTTATTGCTTATGCACTGGAGCACTTTAATATATGTAGAAATCAACAGGTTCACATTTAATATATTGCACTACTGATGTGCCCTATATTGTTTGTTACAGAGTTCAGGGGTGCACTACACGCAGAGTGCAGAGTTCAGGGGTGCATTACACACAGGGTGCAGAGTTCAGGGGTGTACTACACGCAGAGTGCAAAGTTCAGGGGTGCACTACACGCAGAGTGCAAAGTTCAGGGATGCACTACACACAGAGTGAAAAGTTCAGGGGTGCACTACAGGCAAAGTTCAGGGGTACACTACATGTAGAGTTCAGGGGTACACTACATGCAGAGTTCAGGGGTACACTACACACAGAGTGCAAAGTTTAGGGGTGCACTATACACAGAGTACAGAGTTCAGGGGTGCACTACACACAGAGTGCAAAGTTCAGGGGTGCACCACACACAGAGCAAAGTTCAGGGGTGCTCTACATGCAAAGTGCAGAGGTCAGGCTTCTTCCACAGCTGCTTAACTCTGCACCCCCCCCCATATCTCACTTTACCCCTCTTTAGCTCTGAACTCTACATGCAACCCCCCCTCCACTGCCCCCATCTGGACTTCTGTGTTTACAAGTGATAGTGGTGAGTGGGGAGCAGAGGGCCTGAGCCAAAGGTGGCAGAACTGATTTCCACCAAGTTCCAGCTGAAAAAAATGCCCTGGTGGTGGCATTGTCCTTCTGTATCATGAATTCACAGATGTACTGCTCTATATTGAATAAGAAGATGTTACCATCATACCGTGCCCTTTTCCAACATGACAGTGATCCAAAACACACATCTAAGGCCACTGTTGCAT
The DNA here is from genome assembly GCF_042186555.1 of Aquarana catesbeiana. Classification (NCBI taxonomy): domain Eukaryota; kingdom Metazoa; phylum Chordata; class Amphibia; order Anura; family Ranidae; genus Aquarana; species Aquarana catesbeiana. The sequence continues at coordinate 200,087,128 of NC_133326.1, read as the reverse complement.
TTCTGAAGAAGAACAGGGTGAAAGTGATTCAAGGGCCAAATATGTCTCCTGATCTGAACCCAATCGAACACCTATGGGGAATTCTGAAGAGACAAGTTGAGCATCACTCTCTATTCAGCATCCAGGCTCTAAAAGAGGTTGTTCTAATGTGTCGCCAACTTGTTCATTCCATGCCTAGAAGACTTGGTGATGTCCCTACAAATCATGGAGGCCATACAAATTACTAGATGACTAGATGTAGTAGTTTTTGTTGTGGGGTGTATTCATTTTTGCATCAAATTACATTATTACCTTGCTTTCACGTAATGATCTAAACATGTTCTATAAAACTTTTGGAAATTGGGGTGTACTCATTTATGCTAATCAGTATGTGCAATTATTATTTTTTTCCATTAAATATAAACTTAGCCTTTAAACCAGTATTAAACCCAGAACCAAAAATGTAATATATTGCAACTTGCCAATCATTAGCTGTAGTGGCTGCATTAGTTTCCTTTTTTTTGCCTTTTTTTCCTATGTTTCCACCTGGTGATCTGGTAAGTAACACACCTCCTGTGTTAGAGTGTCTCCACTATGGATGAAGGAGCACCTTTTGACTGAAACATTGTCAGTCTGGGGGAGTGGGAGGGTTAGATGTAGTAGCAGATATAGATACACTAACAAATTGAAGCCAAACTTTAGCTCGCACTGCAGTTACACAAGCAATTACTACAACAATTTTTTCCTTTTGGGATAAAGGTTTTACACAAAAAAAAAAAAAAAGCTGATCATTGTACGCACCCCTGTCAATATTAAATGGTTTGTCTCAACACTCTAATGCCCCGTACACAGGGTCGGATTTTCCGATGGAAAATGTGTGATAGGACCTTGTTGTCGGAAATTCCGAGTGTGTAGGCTCCATCACACATTTTCCATCGGATTTTCCGACACACAAAGTTTGAGAGCAGGATATAAAATTTTCCGACAACAAAATCCGTTGTCGGAAATTCCGATCGTGTGTACACAAATCCGATGCACAAAGTGCCACGCATGCTCAGAATAAATAAAGAGATGAAAGCTATTGGCCACTGCCCCGTTTATAGTCCCGACGTACGTGTTTTACATCACCGCGTTTAGAACGATCGTATTTTCCGCCAACTCTGTGTGACCGTGTGTATGCAAGACAAGTTTGAGCCAACATCCGTAGGAAAAAATCCATGGATTTTGTTGTTGGAATGTCCGAACAAAGTCCGACCGTGTGTACGGGGCATTACAGATACATTTGCAGGAGAGGCTGTTCTGTTGAAAAACAACAGACTTACGGGCCAGATGATAATAAAGGAAAGAAAGCATAAAAAGAAATGCAGTCATCACATCTAAGAATTGGTAAGCTGCAACATAACAAATGTTTGCTTTTGGGTTTAATACCACATTAAGTAAATCTGACAATGCCCCCGGAAATTCAAGCTGAGCATATTATGCAAGTTGTGCATAATTAGTGTGTGAAAAGTGTACAACAGAGGGACTGAGAGATCTAGAGATATGGGCAACTGACGGTGAATCTTTAGTCAGCAAATGAAGTCCTGCTAGATCACTTCAGACTGGCCCCTTTTGCAGGTTTAGCTATGTAAAAAATTAAAACTGTTTACTGGCCGGAAGTACAGGAGGCTTAAGAAAGGAAGAACAAAAGAGTTCCAGTGGTTTCAGGAGCACAGTTGTCTACAGGAGATGGTTGGGACTGATGTCTTGCAGAAGCATAGTCATTTGGACGTGCAGATAGGTAAGTTCAGGCAGCAGGCAGAGACATGGTCAGCAAGCAGGCAAAGGATCGGTCCTGGCAATAGACGGGAATATACTTAATAAACAGGCCAGGGTCAGTACAGGCAGCACTGCATTGTGTGCTGATGATCAGAAACATTGTTGCCGGCTACAGTGGCACTGGGATTAGTGTGGCAGTGATCAAGAACACTTTTGCTGGCTTACACTAGTCTGGCGACAATGGGGACTAGCGTGGCAGTAATCAGGAACACTGTTGTTGACACACTTGGTCTGGTCACATTGCGACTGGTGTGGCAACAATCAGGGGCATCGCTGCTGGCTTATACTGTTCTGATGAAGCTGCAACTGGTGTGGTGGGGATAAGGAATGCTGTTGCCGGCCTACACTGGTCTGGTGACTATCCGGAACATTGTTTCTAGCAACATTGGTCTGGTGACACTGGGACTGGTGCGGTGGTGATCAGAGACACTCTGATTGATGTGGTGGGGATCAGGGACACTGTGACTGGTGTGGCAGTGTTTAGGGACACTGTATCTGATGTGGCGGTGATCAGGGACACTGTGATTGGTGCTGCGGTGATTAGGGACACTGTGAATAGTGCAGTGGTGGTCTGGTGTGGATAATGTTTTTTATCACACTATAATTGCTTATACACTTCCATACAACCACTCCGGCTGGAAAATTTCCTCTCGTTTGGTGCTGCGGGCTAAAGTCTGCAGCGCTGATTGCTGTATTCTGACGCTGGGGAACCCTCCCCGCTGTCGGAATACACTAGCTTAGCAGGGAGGATTCTCCTATCCACCTGGAATGTGTGAATGGTGGAATTGGGTCAGTTTTTTCATTCAACCCACTGGTTGAACGTAAAAAACTGACCTATGGCCTGCTTTATTACAAGATAAAGCCATTGTGAACAAGGGCTTAGTAATTCATCCCCTATATGCTCACATGCTGCTCAGTGAAAGAACTGTAATATGCAATATTCAAGCTCTACTGAGATACATCAAGGTGCATTTTTTAATTGCCAGAAGCAGGGTTTACATTGTACCTAACCAAAATTCAATTTAATAAAAATAATTCACAATAATTCAATGTAAAATCTTGCAATTACCCTGCTTTAGTGATATCCACTAGGGGATATTCAATAGCTATTATAGCCTTAGGTCATCTGCTATTTTCCTTGCTAATTGTTGTAAAAGATAATAATGTTGGCATCTTTACAATAAATATAGATAAAGGTCTAAGATTTCCCATCTGAGCTGACAAAACATGTCTAGAGAACAGAATACATTTCCAGTCATTACAGCAATGTTTTACAGTAAAAATGCCGATTTTTAAAAATGTCATATCTAAACTACAAAATAGTTCAAATCCATGCATCTGTATTCTTTGAAATGAGGTATAAGCACAGGCCATGTAAGTGTAGGTACCCTATATAGTGTCACCTACATCTTCCCCTAGAGAACAAGTTCAGGAGGCAAATGGATATAAACAGAAATTAAAGACATGAGATTTAATAGAGCAGAGAATAGTAAAATGCTGATGCTCATGAAAAGGATAAGAAGAAACGACAAGGGCCACAAAATAATTATAATTTACTGCTGTACATTTAATAGTGCATCACAAGTGAATAGCACTCCTTATAATCTGATGTCCACTGTAAAAATTCGAGCCAAGTGTCAACCACATATTCAAACCCTTTATGAATTTTATACGGTCTAAGATCTTCTAAAGAATTAGGACTAAAGGAATAGATCACATTAACAGCCCTTCATCTGAAAAGTGACAGTAACCTTAAAATCCTATTAGATGGAAACTAATTCTTACAAATGCTATGAACCATTATTATGCTTGGTAAGGCTGGCTGAATGGATCTTAGGTTGCTCCTCTGACAACCATGTTATGGGACCTGTAAAGTCAGATAACTGTTGCAAAATTCAGTCTCTCGCAATGTATATTGGCAAAGTTAGACATCAGCAGAAATTACTGCTTACAGATAAATCCTTTAGGCCAGGCTTGATTTTGTGGCGAACAGGTATTGGTTCTAATGGGAGAACACCAATGCTGGGGATAGTTGCTGATAAGACATCTTTCTGATATACAGTATGTGGCAATGTTAAAGTGGACCTAAACCCTAACCTAGCCCTAATATATTTTAGAACCTGCTCTACCTGCAGTCCTATTATCAAGGTAGCTAAACATATATTATTTATAATATTTACCTGCCAAACAATTAGGGTTTTGTTTCACTACCAACACTAAAACCAGTGGCGGCTGGTGCTCAAAATTTTTGGGGGGCACAAACAAACTGAAAAATACTGAAAAAAAACCCATCAATTGCAGCCTCACTGTGCCCATCAATTGCAGCCACTGTGCCATCAAATGCAGCCACTGTGCCCTATCAAATGCAGCTTCTTGTGCTCCATCAAATGCAGCCACTGTGCTATCAATTGCAGCCATTGTGCCCCATCAAATGCAGCCACTGTGCCCCATCAAATGCAGCCACTGTGCCCCATCAAATGCAGCCACTGTGCCCCATCATATGCAGCCACTGTATCACATCAAATGCAGTCACTGTGCCCCATCATACGCAGCCACTTGTGCCCATCAAATGCAGCCACTTGTGCCCATAAAATGCAGCCATTGTGCCCATCAAATGCAGCCACTGTGCCCCATCAAATGCAGCCACTTGTGCCCCATCAAATGCAGCCACTGTGACCCCCGCCCACCTGCTGTCTGCCCGGCATTTACCCCATCTTAGTGGCGGGTCAGGCAGTGGATGACAGCAAGCGGCGAGCTGTGTGGGACGAGCAGCGGGTCCTACATGCTTCCCTGCTTCTCTTCTTCCGTTCCACTAGGCGTCCAATAGGATCGCCTCTACCTTCAGCCAATTAGGTGACAGGTATTAGACCTGCGCTTCCTGATTGGCGGAGAGGCGGTTCAGTGCTAGAAAAGCAAATATTAATTTGTTTTTCTATCACACCTGGGTGGGCTTTAAGTGCAATGCTCTGCGCTCCGAGTCCACCTTTTTTGAAGCCTATTAGAGCTTATGGCTCTAATCAGGTGCTTCAAAAAAACACCCCTGTCTCTGTAATTCAGGCGCCCGGCGTCCGAAAAGAGGCTGGAAGCCTGAATAGGGGGTGGCAGCGGCAGCCATGGATAGATTCATGCAATGCATGAATCTATCCCTTAGTTATATAGGAGGGTGGCCCTTAACGGACGCACCACCGCTGACTAAAACCCAACCCCTAACATCAGAATAAGTAGTTGCTGTCAAAAGGTGAAATTCAGGCAGAGCCAATTAAACCTACCTTAGACACATCTAGTGTTCACAGCTGTGATCAAGTATCTGCATTTCAAGATAGTCTAGAGCTACTGACAGGTAAGCATTGCACAGCCCCAGAGAGTTTGACATGCTGCCTGGGAATATCTCACCAAAGGCTTGTGCCAGGTGTGCCTAGGCATACCCTAATCATTATGTGTGGTGCCGATTCCCCCTACTGCCTGGGCTTCCCTCCTCCTTGTTGGCTTCCCTGCACCACAGTGCTGCTGGCTTCCCTCCTCTCCCGGCTGCTGCGGGCGGTGTTCCAGGATGGATAGAAGGGAAAGGGGCTATTAAATATGTCATTTATCAGCCCCTTCCTTTTCTAAATGAACACAGTGAACACACTCGCTGACTGTGTCCATTCAGGACAGAAGCATAGTAAACTGTGTTTACTATGCTTCAGTTGCTGAATGAATAGGAAGTCACTCAGCACAGAGCACTTCCCATTCATTCACTGCCCCGCACAGCTGAGGCTGCAGACAAAGGCATGTGTGTTTGAGCTTTAGGTGCACACTCTAATACAATAGGCTGCACACACCTATGTGAAGGATGTAGAGGATGCTGTGCAAGCACAGCTGCCATGACAGCTGGCTTAGACAAGCCCAGCAAATTCAAGTCTGTAAGCATGCCGGGGATGCCATGCAAGCATAGCAAATGCAGCAGCCTGCACTGACAAGCTAGGCAAATGCACATCTAGAGGGATGCCAGGGCTGTGATGTTTGCAATAGCACCAGCAGTAGAGAATGCAGTGGTGCCAGGTGAGTAAATGCTGTATGGCCAGATCTAGTGGGGTGCTGGGATGGGCCGCGCCCCCTTAGATTTCAATTGCACCCCCTCAAAGCACCTCTCCCACAACCCCCCACACAGCACATACTGTACATAGGCTTCATTCATCTTGGCGATTAAGGCTGATGTGAATTGTAGCAGCAGTTCCTCCTGGGGCTCTCAGCGAATAGGTGCAGCTGCTAGCCTTGTTTACGATAATGATAGGTCGCCAGTGGCCGCACCTATTTACGGCTCTCTGCACACCCAGCGATTACCTGTGGTGATCGCTGCTGGACACACTTTGTTTTCGCCAAGCAACGATCACTGCAGGTAAACACTGGCTGTGCAGAAAGCTGCGAATAGGTTCAGCCACTGGTGACCTGTCATTATAGTGAACAGGGCTGGCGGCCACACCTACCCGCTGAGACCCGCAGGAGAAACTGCTCATTAGCTATCCTTATTGTTGTTTATCAAAAACTGTGTCAAATATTGCACTCGCTTTATGTTGCCCTCTTTTACTTTTATAATAAAGAATTAAAAAAAAAAAAAGTTTTATTACTCAGATAAGTACATGATCTATATAAAGTGATAGTTAACTTGTGATGTGCCTGAATTTTTCTTCTCAAAAAAAAAAAAAAAAAAAGAGAAGCGTCACACAGCGGGAGCCTCCCTTCATGCCATCATGGATGCGGAGCGGCCCGAAAAGAAGATAAAGACAAGAAGATGAAGACAAGAAGATGGAGACAAGAAGATGGAGACAAGAAGATGGAGACAAGAAGATGGAGAAGAAGATGAAGAGAGAAGCGTCACACAGCGGGAGCCTCCCTCCATGCCATCATGGATGCGGAGCGGCCCGGAGAAGAAGGGAAGAAGATGCCGACGCCGCGGAGGAAGATGCCAGACGAGAACACTGGAGGAAGAACCAGAAGAACCAGAAGAAGAAGAAGATGGAGGAAGAAACCGAAATAAGATAGAAGAAAGAAGAAAGAAGATAGAAGAAAGAAGGAATTGTCAAAAACTGTCTCTTGTCATTTTTAACATCTTTGACACTTTTTTAGTGAAATGGTAGGGGTACAAGTACCCCCTTACCATTTCACACAGGGGGGAGGGCCGGGATCTGGGGGGTCCCCTTGTTAAAGAGGGCTTCCAGATTCCGATAAGCCGCCCACAGACCCCCACAACCACCGGCCAGGGTTGTGGGGATGAGGCCCTTGTCCTCATCAACATGGGGACAAGGTGTTTTGGGGGGCTACCCCAAAGCACCCTCCCAATGTTGAGTGCATGTGGCCTGGTATGGATCAGGAGGGGGGGCGCTCTCTCGTCCCCCCTCTTTTCCTGTGGCCTGCCAGGTTGCGTGCTCGGATAAGGGTCTGGTATGGATTTTTGGGGGGACCCCACGCCATTTTTTTAAAAATTTTGGCGCGGGGTTCCCCTTAAAATCCATACCAGACCTGAAGCCTGAAGGGTCTGGTATAGATTTTGAGGGGGACCCCACGCCATTTTTTTTTTAAATTTTGGCCGGGGTTCCCCTTAATATCCATACCAGACCTGAAGGGCCTGGTATGGAATTTAGGGGGACCCCCCACGTCATTTTTTTTTTAAATTTTGGTTCGGGGTTCCCCTGTGGGGAATTCCCAACCTGTTTTTATCAATGAACTTTTATGTGTATTGTTGCACCGGCAATTCATTAATAGCCGCGAGTAGTTTAAATTACTTTTTTCCTTTGAAATGTCATTTTGCTGTCAGTCTGTTCTAAACACGGGAAACATGCGCCCCTTTACAGGCATACTATAGACACCCCCGGGTATGACATTTAAAGGGATATTACACTTTTATTGTTTCACTTTAAGCATTATTAAAATCACTGCTCCCGAAAAAACGTCCGTTTTTAAAAAAATTTTTTGCATTGATCCATGTCCCCTGGGGCAGGACTCAGGTCCCCAAAATTTTTTATGACAATACCATGAATATAAGCCTTTAAAATTAGCACTTTTGATTTCTCCCATAGACTTTTAAAGGGTGTTCCGCGGCATTCGAATTTGCCGCGAACACCCCAAATTTTTCGCTGTTCGGCGAACTTGGGAACAGCCAATGTTCGAGTCGAACATGAGTTTGACTCGAACTCGAAACTTATCCCTACTATCTTTAATGTTAGTGTATTTTATGTGTGGCCCAAGACAATTCCTATTTTTCCAATGTGGCCCAGGAAGGTCAAGTCAAAAAGTTGGACACCCCTGGTCTAGATAATATAATAATAATGGTGTAAAATACATTCATTGTAGTTTAGGGTTTTTGACTCACTTTACCTGTCATGTCTAATCAGGGTTTTTTTAGCGGGAGTATGGCTGAACTCTGTTCCTCCACCTCCAGCAGCTCTGTCCTCCCCAACCCATCACTGTAAACATAGAAGCAGGTAGTACTACTCACTTCCTGCACCAGTTTTGTGTTTACATTGGTTGCGTGCTTCATGCTGCTGAGCCTTGCAGCTCTTCAATCACAGGTGAGTAGGGGGAGAGTTATGTACTGTGTGTGTGTGTGAGGGGGGGGAGAATTCAGTACTGTGTGGAGGGTTCTGTGCTGTGTTGGGTGGGGGTTCTGTACTGTGTGAGCTCTGTACTGGGACGGAGGGGGTTGGGAAGAGATCTGCACTGTGGAGGAAACTTCTGTGCTGGGGAGATGGGGTGTGTGTGGAGAGCTTTGCAATGGGGTGAGGTGGGGGGTTGAAAGAGAGCTCTGTACTGGGGAGAAGTGGGATGTGGGGTGAAGTTGTGGGAAAGTAACTTTTGGTCATACACTGGCTTCTTACTAATTTTGCACCCTATGTGATACGCACCCCCTCACTCTTGCACACTATTCACTTCTGAGTTCTCTGCCCTATGTGATATGCCATCCTGAATCCACCTGTGCGTTATGCATTCTTGAACCAGGTGCCTTATGCCATACGCTGTACTGAGGCTTGACCACACTCACTATTTGGTGTGGTGTGGTGTGTTACATGAGCCTTTTTTACGTATCTCCCCCAGAGATCAGGGGAGTGTAGCAGAAGGATGTGGGTACTTGCACCTAATCTGTGAGAAAAATCCCTGTGTCCAACAAAACCTCTCCCAGGAAGCTGAGAAGTATTGCTTGATGTTAGAATTTTCTCTATGCAATTATGCAGCATTATTGTTACAGTGATTACAGTGCACTATATCAATGGATAGTCTGTTGTCATTTGTCAAAAGGAAGACCTTCCATTTACAATTTACTGCTTGTGCTTCCAGAAGGACGGGTTTGTCCGGATGTGTATCGGCCGTCACATCGGACTTCAGACGTTCTGTTTGATGCAATATTTGTAAGTGCATTTTTGTTTTTGTTTTAATCTTTTAATAAACCTGAAGGTTTTACACTATTGGAGCATTTATGTCTTTTACATGCTATGTGCATCCACTCACGGGCTTGATCACTAATGAGGCAATCTGAAGAGTAGCTAGCAAGCAAGCACATTTGGTGCGCTCCGAAGTTACAGCTGTGCCTAGACTATAAGCTTCTCATGATCCTCTGTAGCGGGGGATCATGGCCATCTGGTAAGAAGTGATTCTTTCTATAGTGGTGGTGGATTACACATATATTTTTGTAAATCAGCGGTGGAAGATTCATCTCATCTGTGGATGGACTTTACTCCTGACTTTTGCATGGGTGGATGTGATACTCTCCAGTCATCTATATATAGACTGTTTGTCTTATTTTGATACGGACTGATTTTTTATTTTATTTTTATTTGCATGGTACACAAATTTTTCACGTTTTTCATAAGGTTATGAATTATTAATTATTCACATATATCTGTTATTCACATTGAAATGTGAATGGTTTGCACATTTTGTGTGTTTAGTTTAAGGTTTATACCTGTTTATATTTATAAATTTAGCGCAATTCTAATTTTTCTCTAGAACTATAGGCAAAATATTTTGTTTCAATTTGGATAGAGTAAGGACGGGTTATAAACCCTGTCAGATTTTTTTCCATCTGTGTCCCATTGTGGCGATTTCCCTTCACTTCCTTTCCCATAGCCAAACAGGAAGTGAGAGGGAATCCTTGCAACTTAAGGGAATTCCTTGGGGACCCCCAGGTCACCATTGTAAGATTTTTCCCTCTATTACTTTTCTGTGGACAACCCAAAATTCATTTTTCTTTTTACTTTCACTTTCAATGATAATGGTAAACAAGACAAATAGAGAGGGGGGATCTCCTTAATGGGGGCACATACAGCAATAAAAACTGACAAGCATTCTAATCCCTCTGCACTCTATCCAAAACTAAAAAAATATGTTTTGCCTTTAGTTATACTTTAACTTCCCAGTCGTCCATTGACCAATCAGAATCCCCTATTCCTTTTGCTAGGTGCAGGCTTCCTTTTAGATGGCAGAGATAGCCAGAGACCTTCAGTGTCCTCATCCCCTCGAAAATGGTAGCCACTCCTTTGTGTTTGAGGGCACTTTCTTCTGTTTTCCTGCGCTGTCCTTTACTAGCAGGGGAGGAAGCAATGGTCAGTGGCCAAGGAAGAAATTCTCTTCTGGGTGGTCTTTGAGGGCCACCAGCCCAGTGCTCCGAACTGGCTATATTTCAACATTTTAGTCTGTGTAAACATAGTGGGAAAAAGAAAAAAGTAATATGAAGGAGATAAAAAGTAGCTTTGTAGCATAATGCAAAACAAGCACATGGCAAATAAAAATAAAGCTGTGGTCATCGTTGAGCTCTGCATACAGTAGGCCCAGCTTCAGTGGCTCCCTTTGTAGCTCTTTACTTTTGTTAAGCCTTAACTATCTAGGTAGTATGCATAAACCAAGTTAGCAACAGCACACTGGGGCTTGTTACGAAAAGTATACTAACAAGAAATCTATTATACTGATATATTGATAAATTTGTCATACCAATGAAATGGTGTTGGGGGGTGAAGCCTAACAGTGTGTGCGCAGTCTCAGCAGAGGTTATCCACATGTGGCGTGGACGGCTGTATTTTCAGTGTGGTGAGAGTGACTCTGCTGTTCGGGGAAGCTGACAGCTTACAGTATGTACATGACTGAAAGTTGTTGTTGTTAACATGTAAGTGCATTACTATATCTAATAAATTAAGGTGGGTTTATAATACTACACTATGTGGGATTTCTTTTTACTTGGTTTCTGGCAACCCAAGCACAGGTAAACTGGTCTCCACCTGATTTTATTGCTTCTTAAATCGATACACCTGTGGACAGGTTTTGCCAAAAGAGTTTTGCCTTTCTTGAAAGAGGTTGGCAATAAAAGTTGTTGAGTGTGGGGTTGATTTACTAAAACCGGAGAGTGCAAAATATAGTGCAGCTGTGCATAAAAAGTTTCCATTTTTTTTGGCAGAGTAATTGGAACAAGCTGAAGTTAGAAGCTGGCTACCATGCACAGCTGCATCAGATTTTGCACTCTCCAGTTTTAGTAAATGAACCCCAGTGTGTCCAAGAAACGCTCTGCTGTAGTCATTATTTTTTGTCTTATAAGAGGATGTTTGTGAATACTATGGAATGGAGACCATGGGGGTTATTTACGAAAGGCAAATTCACTTTGCACTGCAAGTGCACTTGAAAGTGCAGTCACTCTAAATCTAAGGGGTAGATCTGAAATGAGTGGAAGCTCTGCTGATTTTATCATCCAATCATGTGGAAACTAAAATGCTGTTTTTTATTTTCCTTGCATGTCCCCCTCGGATCTACAGCGACTTTACTTCAAGTGCACTTTCAGTGCACTTGCAGTGCAAAGTGGATTTTCCTTTAGTAAATAACCCCCCATGTTTGTTTTAAGGATTATATTCACTTATAGGATGTTATTTATTTACTGTATAATTTTTCGTTTGCTACTTGGAAGCATTGTGTATGGAGATTTTTTTATTGTAATACCTCAATATTTAACCACTTGCCGACCGCCTAACGCAGATATACTGCGGCAGAATGGCACGGGCAGGCAAAATCACGTACCTGGTACGTGATCTGCCTCTCGCGGAGGGCGCCCTCTCACGATCGCTCCCAACGAATGAGAATCTTCCTCTGCTGCTGTATAGTAAACAGCAGCAGAGGAAGTGATGTCATCTCTCCTCGGCTCGGTATTTTCCGTTCCGGCGCCGAGGAGAGAAGACATCTGAGTGAATGCACAAACACCACACTTACAGTAAAACACAAGGCACACATTTCACCCCGAAAAAACACAAGGAAGGGAGGCGCCTCTGGGTGTAGTATAAAAGGCCGTTTTTAATTTTAAAAGCAATATGCAAACAACTCACATTTTAGTAGTGTAAACAAAGCATATAGGAAGCCAGAGGAATGATCCATCATGGGGCAGTTCATCCAGTGAGTCACAGTGGTGCTGGCAGGTCTGCGTGTAGCTCCTGGTATACCCCTAATGCCGGCCACGGTGATGATGGAAATCCAGGTGAGGCTTGGAACGCAGATGGAGGGCAAGCGCACAGGCTGTGACGTCAAAGGGCCGCGACGCGTTTCTTGAGCGTACGGGCTATGATATTCTGGTAGCCGCGCTCCTTCATCAAGCTATGGATAGATAGTGAAACTGGCTTATGTAGAAGGAAGGGAGGGGCGGGGGAGGAAGAGAGGAGGGGGGAGGAGGGGCCGGAGTTAACATGTTAAGGAACAAATGTGATTTCATCTAAAAACATCTAAAAACAATGGACACTAGATCAGGACTGAAATGTTATTTTACAGAAATCTCTTAAAAGGTATTATGACGGGAAGAAAGCTATTGTTTGGGATATCTATATAAATATGGTCAGCAAAAATAAAAATAATAATGATAATAGAAAATAGAAAATAATAAAAAAAAAATAAAAATATGAGATAAATAATGATGATAATAAACAATCATTATTTAAAAACCTATTAAAATGAACAATCATTATTTAGAAAAGGGGAGTGAGCATTCTTAATTTGGAAAAGCAAGTATTTGTTTAAATGTTTATTTGGAGAATATTTATTGGATTAGGGCGATTATTTAGAGGTATTCTCAGAATCATAGTGCAATATAAAAATATGCTAAAGAATAAGTTTATTTATAATATCGTGGCAATCTCAATGCTCTCATTTATACCCCCAGGCGAGAGTACATCTAAGGTGTAAATCCAATAGGTTTAGCGGGCGCAGAGTTTCTTGAATCTTTCTGCGGCCGAGAGGGATCTGGGAATCTGTTCGATGACCCAAACTTTAAGGCCCACCGTGGAGCTCTGGTGGGCCATAGCGAAATGCCTTGGGACACTATGGGGGTTAGTGCCCCCTTCGATTAGTCTTCTGTGCTCGCCGAATCTTTGTCTAAGGGTCCTAATTGTTCGGCCTACATAGATTAGGCCACAAGGACAAGTTAGGCCATAGATGACAAAGTCCGACGAGCAGTTGAAGAATTCCTTAAGACTATAGGTCTTGCCCTTGGTGGTAAAGAACTTCTGTCCATGTTGGACAAACCTGCAAGTTTTACATAACGCCTTACGGCATTGGTACATGCCCACCAGGGGGATCAGGGTGGGTCCTGGTTCTGTGACAAGGGTGGATTTTAGTTTGCTTGGTGGGCATGTACCAATGCCGTAAGGCGTTATGTAAAACTTGCAGGTTTGTCCAACATGGACAGAAGTTCTTTACCACCAAGGGCAAGACCTATAGTCTTAAGGAATTCTTCAACTGCTCGTCGGACTTTGTCATCTATGGCCTAACTTGTCCTTGTGGCCTAATCTATGTAGGCCGAACAATTAGGACCCTTAGACAAAGATTCGGCGAGCACAGAAGACTAATCGAAGGGGGCACTGACCCCCATAGTGTCCCAAGGCATTTCGCTATGGCCCACCAGAGCTCCACGGTGGGCCTTAAAGTTTGGGTCATCGAACAGATTCCCAGATCCCTCTCGGCCGCAGAAAGATTCAAGAAACTCTGCGCCCGCGAGACCTATTGGATTTACACCTTAGATGTACTCTCGCCTGGGGGTATAAATGAGAGCATTGAGATTGCCACGATATTATAAATAAACTTATTCTTTAGCATATTTTTATATTGCACTATGATTCTGAGTATACCTCTAAATAATCGCCCTAATCCAATAAATATGCTCCAAATAAACATTTAAACAAATACTTGCTTTTCCAAATTAAGAATGCTCACTCCCCTTTTCTAAATAATGATTGTTCATTTTAATAGGTTTTTAAATAATGATTGTTTATTATCATCATTATTTATCTCATATTTTTATTTATTTTTTTTTTTTATTATTTTCTATTTTCTATTATCATTATTATTTTTATTTTTATTTTTGCTGACCATATTTATATAGATATTCCAAACAATAGCTTTCTTCCCGTCATAATACCTTTTAAGAGATTTCTGTAAAATAACATTTCAGTCCTGATCTAGTGTCCATTGTTTTTAGATGTTTTTAGATGAAATCACATTTGTTCCTTAACATGTTAACTCCGGCCCCTCCTCCCCCCTCCTCTCTTCCTCCCCCACCCCTCCCTTCCTTCTACATAAGCCAGTTTCACTATCTATCCATAGCTTGATGAAGGAGCGCGGCTACCAGAATATCGTAGCCCGTACGCTCAAGAAACGCGTCGCGGCCCTTTGACGTCACAGCCTGTGCGCTTGCCCTCCATCTGCGTTCCAAGCCTCACCTGGATTTCCATCATCACCGCGGCCGGCATTAGCAGTATACCAGGAGCTACACGCAGACCTGCCAGCACCACTGTGACTCACTGGATGAACTGCCCCATGATGGATCATTCCTCTGGCTTCCTATATGCTTTGTTTACACTACTGAAATGTGAGTTGTTTGCATATTGCTTTTAAAATTAAAAACGGCCTTTTATACTACACCCAGAGGCGCCTCCCTTCCTTGTGTTTTTTCTATAGATTCTGGAGCTTGGTTTCAGTTCCCTGGAAGGCAGCCCTGCTTGTGGACTATACATTTATCCCTTTTTACATAGACTTGTTACATGGACCTTTAATGGACTATTCATGTTGATTTTCCCTTTTACATTGCACATGTATCTTTTAAAATTGTAGTTTCTAAAATCGTTTGCTGCTTATTGTGATGTTGCTAAATATTTTCCAGTTTTTTTGCGCCTTTTCCTTGTACACATTTCACCCCCCATCACCCCCCGATCACCCCCTAATCACCCCCCCCTCCCCCCGTCACAGTGACACCAAGCAGTTTTTTTTTTTTCTGATTACTGCATTGGTGTCAGTTTGTGACAGTTAGAAGTGGTAAGGCAGTTAGTGTTAGCCCCCTTTAGGTCTAAGGTACCCCCCTAACCCCCCCTAATAAAAGGTTAACCCCATGATCACCCCCCAGTCGCCAGTGTCACTAACCGATCGTTTTTATGATCGCTGTATTAGTGTCACTGGTGACGCTAGTTAGGGAGGTAAATATATAGGTTCGCCGTCAGCTTTTTATAGCGACAGGGACCCCCATATACTACCTAATAAAGGTTTCAACTCCTTGATTGCCCCCTAGTTAACCCTTTCACCAGTGATCACCGTATAACTGTTGACGCTGGTTAGTTCGTTTATTTTTTATAGTGTCAGGGCACCCGCCGTTTATTACCTAATAAAGGTTTAGCCCCCTGATTGCCCGGCGGTGATATAAGTTAGGTTTTAGGGGCAGATAGGGTCTGCGTCGCCCCAGGCAGCGTCAGGTTAGTGCCAGTAGCGATAACACCCACGCATGCACCTTACACCTCCCTTAGTGGTATAGTATCTGAACGGATCAATATCTGGTCTGATCAGATCTATACTAGCGTCCCCAGCAGTTTAGGGTTCCCAAAAACGCAGTGTTAGTGGGATCAGCCCAGATACCTGCTAGCACCTGCGTTTTGCCCCTCTGCCCGGCCTAGCCCACCCAAGTACAGTATCGATCGATAACTGTCACTTACAAAACACTAAACACAAAACTGCAGCGTTCACCGAGTCAGGCCTGATCCCTGCGATCGCTAACAGTTTTTTTGGTGAACTGGCAAGCACCAGCGGCCTAGTACACCCCGGTCGTAGTCAAACCAGCACTGCAGTAACACTTGGTGACGTGGCGAGTTCCATAAGTGCAGTTCAAGCTGGCAAGGTGGCAAGCACAAGTAGTGTCCCGCTGCCACCAAGAAGACAAACACAGGCCCGTCGTGCCCATAGTGCCCTTCCTGCTGCATTCGCCAATCCTAATTGGGAACCCACCACTTCTGCAGCACCCGTACTTCCCCCATTCATATCCCCAACCAAATGCAGTCAGCTGCATGAGAGGCATTTTCTTTATGTCCCGAGTACCCCTACCCAACGAACCCCCCCAAAAAAGATGTTGTGTCTGCAGCAAGCGCGGATATAGGGGTGACACCCGCTATTATTGTCCCTTCTGTCCTGACAATCCTGGTCTTTGCATTGGTGAATGTGTGAACGCTACCATACACTAGTTGAGTATTAGCGTTCGGTACAGCATTGCACAGACTAGGCACACTTTCACAGGGTCTCCCAAGATGCCATCGCATTTTGAGAGACCCGAACCTGGAACCGGTTACAGTTATAAAAGTTACAGTTACAAAAAAATGTAACATTTTTACATTTCCTGACATAACAATAAAAAAAAAAAAAAAAAAAATGGAAGGAACAGTTTAAAAATAAGATAAAAAAGCAAAAAGCACCCCTGTCCCCCCCTGCTCTCGCGCAAAGGCAAACGCAAGCGTTGGCCTGGCGTCAAATGTAAACAGCAATTGCACCATGCATGTGAGGTATCACCGCAAAGGTCAGATCAAGGGCAGTAATTTTAGCAGTAGACCTCCTCTGTAAATCTAAAGTGGTAACCTGTACAGGCTTTCAAAAAAGTATTTAGTTTGTCGCCACTGCGCAATTTTAAAGTATGTCATGTTTGGTATCCATGTACTCAGCCTAAGATCATCTTTTTTATTTCATCAAACATTTGAGCAATATAGTGTGTTTTAATGCATTAAAATTAAAAAAAAGTGTGTTTTTTCCCCAAAAAATGCGTTTGAAAAATCGCTACGCAAATACTGTGTGAAAAAAAAAATGAAACACCCACCATTTTAATCAATAGGGCCTTTGCTTTAAAAATATATATAATGTTTGGGGGTACAAAGTAATTTTCTTGCAAAAAAAAAATATTTTATATTTTTAATATTTTATATTGTGCACAAGTTGTGGAAAAAAAGACAATGTCTTTTTTTTTTTTTTTTTTGCACAAAGTTGTCACTAAAGGATATATTGCTCAAATATGCCATGGGAATATGTGAAATTACACCCCAAAATACATTCTGTTGCTTCTCCTGAGTACGGGGATACCACATGTGTGAGACTTTTTGGAACCTAGCTGCATACTGGACCCCAAAAACCAAGCACCGCCTTCAGGATTTCTAAGGGTGTAAATTTTTGATTTCACTCCTCACTGCCTATCACAGTTTCGGAGGCCATGGAATGCCCAGATGGCACCCCCCCCCCCCCAAATGTTTTCTTTTCTTTCTTCATTTTCAAAAACAAATGAGAGCTGCAAAATACTCACCATGCCTCTCAGCAAATAGCTTAGGGTGTCTACTTTCCAAAATGGGGTCATTTGGGGGGGTTTCGTGCCATCTTGGCATTTTATGGCCTTGGAAACTGTGATAGGTAGTGAGGAGTGAAATCAAAAATTTACGCCCTTAGAAATCCTGAAGGCGGTGCTTGGTTTTCAGGGCCCTGTACGCAGCTAGGCTCCCAAAAAGTCCCACACATGTGGTATCCCTGTACTCAGGAGAAGCAGCTGAATGTATTTTGGGGTGCAATTACACATATGCCCATGGCATGTTTGAGCAATATATTATTTAGTGACAACTTTGTGCAAAAAAGTTTGTCATTTTCTCGCAATTTGTGGCAAAATATAAAATATTCCATGGACTCAACATGCCTCTCAGCAAATATCTTGAGGTGTCTACTTTCCAAAATGGGGTCATTTGGGGGGGGTTGAACTTTCCTGGCATTTTATGACCTTCAAAACTGTGATAGGTAGTGAGGAGTGGAATCAAAAATTTACGCCTTTAGAAATCCTGAAGGCGGTGATTGGTTTTCGGGGCCCCGTACGCGGCTAGGCTCCCAAAAAGTCACATGTGGTATACCCATACTCAGGAGAAGCAGCTAAATGTATTTTGGGGTGCAATTCCACATATGCCCATGGCCTGTGTGAGCAATATATCATTTAGTGACAACTTTTTGTAAATTTTTTTTTTGTCATTATTCAATCACTTAGGACAAAAAATTTATATTTAATTGGCTCAACATGCCACTCAGCAATTTCCTTGGGGTGTCTACTTTCCAAAATGGGGTCATTTGGGGGGGTTTTGTACTGCCCTACCATTTTAGCACCTCAAGAAATGACATAGGCAGTCATAAGCTAAAAGCTGTGTAAATTCCAGAAAATGTACCCTAGTTTGTAGACGCTATAACTTTTGCGCAAACCAATAAATATACGCTTATTGACTTTTTTTTTTACCAAAGACATGTGGCTGAATACATTTTGGACTAAATGTATGACTAAAATTGAGTTTATTGTATTTTTTTTAATAACAAAAATAGAAAATATCGTTTTTTTTCAAAATTTTCTGTCTTTTTCTGTTTATAGCGCAAAAAATGAAAACCGCAGAGGTGATCAAATACCATTAAAAGAAAGCTCTATTTGTGGGAACAAAAGGACGCAAATTTCGGTTGGGTACAGCATTGCATGACCGCGCAATTAGCAGTTAAAGCGACGCAGAGCCAAATTGTAAAAAGTGCTCTGGTCAGGAAGTAAGTGCTCTGGTCAGGGGGTAAATCCTTCCGGGGCTGAAGTAGTTAATCACCTTAGCATTTTGTATAGATATTTATATTATTTAGGGGAAGGCCTGCGTTGAGAATTGTGATTAATTCCCTGTTTACATTTATTCTAACAAGAAAACCTTTTGTTGTTTATGGCAACAAGCATCTGACTGGTTTGCTATGGACAATTAAAGAGAAAAAATATCCTAGTTAGCATACTTTACATACATACAGTATTTAGCGCTGGTTCACATTGGTGCGATTTGACATGTCAAGTCACATGTCAAATGGCCGGCAATTGCACCGTCCTAATTGGTGCGGCGTCGCATTGATTTCAGAAAGTAGTTTCTGTACTACTTTTTGAGATTTCAGGGTGCGATTTCCATTGACATCTGTGCAGAAACCCGCACAGATGTCTCTGAAATTGCAGCCGAAATCGGGACTAACGTGCGGGAGTGAAATTGTGCGAGTTCAGCTGAACTCGAACTCCCACGGCTTCATTCCTGTAGCTCAGTGTGAACCTGGGCTTAGGCTGGGTTCACACTTATGCATAGTTACATAGTTACATAGTTACATAGTAGGTGAGGTTGAAAAAAGACACAAGTCCATCAAGTCCAACCTATGTGTGTGATTATGTGTCAGTATTACATTACATATCCCTGTATATTGCGGTCATTCAGGTGATTATCTAATAGTTTCTTGAAGCTATCAATGCTCCCCGCTGAGACCACCGCCTGTGGAAGGGAATTCCACATCCTTGCCGCTCTTACAGTAAAGAACCCTCTACGTAGTTTAAGGTTAAACCTCTTTTCTTCTAATTGTAATGAGTGGCCACGAGTCTTATTAAACTCTCTTCTGCGAAAAAGTTTTATCCCTATTGTGGGGTCACCAGTACAGTATTTGTAAATTGAAATCATATCCCCTCTCAAGCGTCTCTTCTCCAGAGAGAATAAGTTCAGTGCTCGCAACCTTTCCTCATAACTAAGATCCTCCAGACCCTTTATTAGCTTTGTTGCCCTTCTTTGTACTCGCTCCATTTCCAGTATGTCCCTCCTGAGGACTGGTGCCCAGAACTGGACAGCATACTTCAGGTGCGGCCGGACCAGAGTCTTGTAGAGCGGGAGAATTATTGTTTTATCTCTGCAGTTGATCCCCCTTTTAATGCATGCCAATATTCTGTTTGCTTTATTAGCAGCAGCTTGGCATTGCATGCCATTGCTGAGCCTATCATCCACTAGGACCCCCAAGTCCTTTTCCATCCTAGATTCCCCCAGAGGTTCTCCCCCCAGTGTATAGATTGCATTCATATTTTTGCCACCCAAATGCATTATTTTACATTTTTCTACATTGAACCTCATTTGCCATGTAGTCGCCCACCCCATTAATTTGTTCAGGTCTTTTTGCAAGATTTCCACATCCTGCGGAGAAGTTATTGCCCTGCTTAGCTTAGTATCGTCTGCAAATACAGAGATGGAACTGTTTATCCCATCCTCCAGGTCGTTTATGAACAAATTAAATAGGATTGGTCCCAGCACAGAACCCTGGGGGACCCCACTACCCACCCCTGACCATTCTGAGTACTCCCCATTTATCACCACCCTCTGAACACGCCCTTGTAGCCAGTTTTCAATCCATGTACTCACCCTATGGTCCATGCCAACGCACCTTATTTTGTACAGTAAACGTTTATGGGGAACTGTGTCAAATGCTTTTGCAAAATCCAGATACACCACGTCTACGGGCCTTCCTTTATCTAGATGGCAACTCACCTCCTCATAGAAGGTTAATAGATTGGTTTGGCAAGAACGATTCTTCATGAATCCATGCTGATTACTGCTAATGATATCATTCTTATTACTAAAATCTTGTATATAGTCCCTTATCATCCCCTCCAAGAGTTTACATACTATTGATGTTAGGCTAACTGGTCTGTAATTCCCAGGGATGTTTTTTAAATATTGGTGCTACATTGGCTTTTCTCCAATCAGCTGGTACCATTCCAGTCAATAGACTGTCTGTAAAAATTAGGAACAACGGTCTGGCAATCACCTGACTGAGTTCCCTAAGTACCCTCGGATGCAAGCCATCTGGTCCCGGTGATTTATTAATGTTAAGTTTCTCAAGTCTAATTTTAATTCCGTCCTCTGTTAACCATGTAGGTGCTTCCTGTGTTGTGTCATGAGGATAAACACTGCAGTTTTGGTTACTGAAGCCCCCCGATTCACTCGTGAAGACTGAGGAGAAGAATAAATTCAATACCTCTGCCATCTCCCCATCCTTTGTAACCAGATGTCCTTCCTCATTCTTTATGGGGCCAATATGGTCTGTCCTCCCTTTTTTACTGTTAACATACTTAAAGAATTTCTTGGGATTTTTTTTGCTCTCCTCCGCTATGTGTCTTTCATGTTCTATCTTAGCCATCCTAATTGCACCCTTACATTTCTTATTGCATTCTTTATAAATTCTGAATGCTGTGGATGATCCCTCAACCTTGTATTTTTTGAAGGCCTTCTCCTTTGCTTTTATATGCATTTTTACATTGGAGTTAAGCCATCCAGGATGTTTGTTCGCTCTTTTAAATTTATTACCCAATGGGATACATTGGCTAATGCCCTTATTTAATATGCTCTTAAAGCAAACCCATCTCTCCTCTGTATTCTTTGTTCCTAATATTTTATCCCAATTTATGCCTTTTAACAAGGTTTGTAGTTTAGGGAAGTTGGCTCTTTTGAAATTCAGTGTCTTTGTGTTCCTTTCATGTCTCCTATTTGTGTGATTTATACTGAAACTAATTGACCTGTGATCGCTGTTACCTAAATTGCCCCGTATTTCCACATCTGTTATCAGGTCTGTATTGTTGGTAATCAGTAGATCTAGTAATGTTTTTTTTCTAGTTGGTGCGTCTACCATCTGACCCATAAAATTGTCCTGCAAGACATTAAGGAACTGGCGAGCCTTAAATGAATGCGCTGTTCCCTCCGCCCAGTCTATGTCTGGATAATTAAAATCCCCCATTATGATAACACTTCCCATCCTTGCTGCTAATCCAATTTGTGATAGGAGATCCGTCTCCACTTCCTCCCTCAGGTTAGGGGGCCTATAGCATACTCCCAGTATTATTTTCCCCTTAGCTTCATCCCTTTGGAGCTCTACCCATAAAGATTCCACCTCCTCCCTAGCCCCCTCAGTGATGTCATCTCTCACATTCACTTGTACATTATTCTTGATATATAGGCATACCCCTCCCCCTTTTTTACCCTCTCTATCCTTGCGGTATAGGGTATACCCTTGAATGTTTGCCAGCCAATCATGAGAGCTGTTGAACCAGGTCTCTGAAATTCCCACAAAATCCAAATCCTCCTTGTACAACAGTATCTCTAGTTCACCCATCTTGTCCGCCAGGCTCCTGGCATTGGTGAACATGCCACATAGTTTAGACCGGTCGCATATTGTCCTCGTATTGGGTGTTTCAAGATTGCAACTTGGACTTGCTACTATACTCACCTTGTGTTTTTGTGCTTTGGTTAACCTACCACTAATGCCCCCAATACTACCCTCTGGAATATCTTCCGCGCTGGCTATCACTGTCTCTGGACCCTCCCCCCCATCGCCTAGTTTAAAAACCCCTCTAACTTTTTGGCCATCTTCATTCCCAGCAGATCTGCACCCTCCTCATTTAGGTGCAGTCCGTCCCTTCTATAGTACCGGTTACCGACTGAGAAGTCGGCCCAGTCCTCCAGGAACCCAAACCCCTCCTTACTACACCAGCTCTTCAGCCACTTGTTTACTTCCCTAATCTCCCTCTGCCTCTCTGGTGTGGCTCGATGTACCGGTAGTATTCCTGAGAACACTACCTTGGAGGTCCTTTTCCTCAATTTAGCTCCTAAGTCCCTAAAATCGTTCTTTAGGACACTCCATCTGCCTCTGACTTTGTCATTGGTGCCAACGTGCACCATGACAGCCGGGTCTTCCCCAGCCCCTCCTAGTAATCTGTCCACAAGATCCGTGATGTGCCGAACCCGAGCGCCCGGTAGACAACATACTGTTCGGCGCTTCAGGTCTTGGTTACAGATTGCCCTCTCTGTCCTTCTAAGAATTGAGTCCCCTACCACCAGAATCTGTCTTTCCTTTCCCTTTGCTGCCCCCCCACTCTTACTGGAGGAGTTCTTCCCCTGGCAGCTAGGAGAGTCCCTCATCTCCAGCAGTGCTGGTCCCTGACTGGTTACACCAATGTCACTCAATGGAGCGTACTTATTGGGATGCTCCAGTCCTGGATCGGCCTCCCTGGCACTTCCCCCTCTACCCCTCCTAACTGTCACCCATCTACTCTTTGCTAGTGCCTGCACCTCTTTGTCTCCACCCGCCTCTGTGCTGGCCCCTGCCGGCACCTGCCGTGTACATTCCTGGCTCACCTTTAGTATGGAGGGACTTCTCAGTGCTGACAGTTGCTTCTCCAGATTCAGAACCTGGGCTTCCAGGGAAACAATGTGCTTACATTTTGCACAGCAGTATTCTCCCTCGATCGGATGATCAAGGAACGCATACATGCGGCAAGATGTACAAAGAGTCGCCTCTCCACACCCGCCGGGCATCGTACCTATTAAATTTAGTGAGGATTTGGGGATTTTACCCTGTCCAAATTACCTAACAACTAGCTTCCTGGCACTAATACTCAAGACAATACACAGGTACACGACAAGACAATACACAGGTACACGACAAGACAATACACAAGTACTAACGATCCACACACACTACTCAGACAACACTCAGATACTCACACTACACAGGTACTATGACCCCTGTTATAACCTCCTGTATGCGAATGTGTAATAAGTGAATTACGCAGTGAATGCGTAATAAGTGAATTTCACACTTATGCGAATACTTATGCGGGTTTCCCCGCATCCAATTTCCATGACAGGAGATTGTGACCGGCTCTTAACTGCTTCCAGACCGCCCACCTTACATATACTGCGGCAGGGCAGTCCGGCTGCACAAAATCATGTACCTGTATGTGATTCCGTGCAGGGGGGGCGCACGCCTCCGGAGCGCCGCTCCCGCTGTGATTGGACACAATGGGAGCCAATCAGCGGGTCCGGCGGCCATCGCGACCCACCGATTGTTAACATAAGAGACGGATCAGCAGTGTAAACAAGGCACACAGCTGATTTGTCAGTGAGAAGAGAGATCTTCTGTTTCAGCTAAGCTAAGTTTTCCTCCAGTGTAAAACTCCCCCCCCACAGTTAGAGAGCACCTCCCTAGGACACACTTAACCCTTTGATCGCCCCCTAGTGTTAACCCAGTATCATTTATACAGGAATCAGTGCATTTTTTTAGCACTGATCACTGTATTGGTGTCACTGGTCCCCAAAAAGTGTAACTTAGGGTCAGATTTGTCCTCCACAATGTTGTAATCCCACTAAAAATCACTGATCGCCGCCATCACTAGTAAAGAAAATTAATTAAAAATGCCATAAATCGAACCCATAGTTTGTAGACATGATACATTTTTCGCAAACCAATAAATACCATATTTATCGGCATATAACACGTTTTTCCCCTGATTTTAAGGGGAAAAAAGTGCGTGTTATACACCGATAAATACGGTAATCGCTTATTGGGATTTTTTTTTACCAAAAATATCTAGCAGAATACATATTGGCCTAAACTGATGAAGAAATTCAATTTTTTCATTGAGAATGTTTTATAGCAGAAAGTAAGGAATATTGTTTTTATACAAAATTGTTGCTCTTTTTTTGTTTATAGCGCAAAAAATAAAAAACGCAGAAGAGATCAAATACCACCAAAAGAAAGCTCTATTTGTGGGAAGAAAAGGACATCAATTTTATTTGGGTACAGCATCGCATGACCGCTCGATTATCAGTTAAAGCAATGCAGTGCTGTATCGCAAAAAATGGCCTGGTCAGGAAGAGGGTAAAACCTTCCGGGGCTGAAGCAGTTAAAGGAGCCGAGTCACACATCTCCGAGCGGCTTGCGCAGGGGTCCTGTGCATCTTTGATTTTGTTTCAGGTCCGAATTCAGGCAAAAGTTCAGGCCTGATTCGTCCCTGAAACGGAGAACAGGGACACACCAGACCCCTGCTGTCAGCCGCATCCATTTTAAGTGTGAACATAGCCTTAAGCTCCACTACAGTTAACTGTAGTTGCATTTCATTTACAGATGCATTCAAAATACATGTATTTTGCAATTTAAATACAGTTTTACTCAAACTGCTATAAATGTGTCATCTTTGCTAATGCTAGATTGTGAGAATTAGCTTCAAATGTAGAACTTTCAAGTCCACTCGTCAACTTGCATTTGAAGGCTTTCTACCTACTTTTATTCACGAACAAATGTTCCTTTAGAGAAGGATTGCTGTAGTAGTTTTTTTTTCAGCATGACACTAAACAAAATTGTGCTTTTAACCCCCTGGCTACTTTAGCTCAATCAGACCCACAGTCTGTCTCTGCACAGAAAATGACATCTCAGCCTCCTGATTATGGAGTCACCCAGCTTGGCTCTCTGTCTATTCCAGTACAGTCTCTCCCAGCAAGATAGTGTCCCTCTCAGGTCTCATCAGACAACAGTCTTTTTTAAAATGACTGTCTTTAGGCCAGACAGGCCTGGGCACCAACTTCTTGTGTCAACACACATGCTGGTCTTTGCAGCCTGATTCTCTGGGAGTGGGAGGAGCACTGGTTAGTCAGACTGATTGTTGTTTGGGGAAACACCCAAATCAATCCAACACCACCTGCTTGGTCATTTTTGCATGCTGGATCATAATTAATCTGCCACTTTTCATGGGACAGATTGTTAGTCTATCACTTTAAATATATTTATGCTTGTGTTATAAGCTGGAGTAAAAATACACATTTTCTTGTTTTATTTTGCATATAAATATTTCAAACCTACCATTTTGCAACTAGCAGGTGGCAACTACTGTGTCTAATACTCCATGGTTTAGGACATCTAGTTTACTGCTGTTCTATGTAGATCAAAATAGCAGAAATTCAGGTTATATTCAACTGAATAAGTCAGCTGATTCACTCAGAGAAGGAACAATTTCTCTACTGTTCTCCAAGTAGAGATGCTGCTGTTGAGATGTTCAGTCTGCAGGGGAGTTAACAAGTGCAGAGCTACTGATGGACTTTTTTTTTATTAGACAGTGCTTAGTTGCACCCACTCAAAGCTTTTTGTAATCATTAGAGATTAAAGTGATTGTAAAGTTTTTTTTTTTTTTTTTTTTTTTTTAACAAGCATGGTATACTTACATCTGCTCAGTGGTCTCCTTATCTGGGGTCCCCTGCTGCTGCTCTTGGCTCCTCCCCTTCTCCACATGCCCCATAGTAAGCCACTTGCTATGGGGGCCCTCATACAGGCTTGATTCTGAGCACACACATCATGGCTTGCTCCCTCCCCACAGTTTATGACTAACAGCAGCAAGAGCCAATGGCTCCCCCTGCTGCGAGTCTCCTGTGAGAAGAGCTGCTTCAGATGGGCACAGATCTGGGCTGATATCAGGATCAGATAGGTGTTTGAGGAGGGCTTGGGGGAGCAGCTTTTAAAATTTGTTTTACCTCAATGAAGAGAATGCATTAAAGTGGAGTTCCACCCAGACATGAAAGTTATGCTTTAAGGACTCCTGACCACCTGACATGCCACATTTGGCATGTAATTTTTTTTTTTTTTTGGGGGGGTGGGGGGGGGAGTACCTAGTTTTGACAGGTACCCAGCTCCCACTTCCACTTGGGCCATCTAGGCAGCTCGAGCAGAAGTTCTCCTTTCCCCCTCCCTCCCTGCAATCTTCTGGGACACGTCACAGGTCCCAGAAGATTACCCGGGCCATTCAGGACACGCAGGGTGACCTGCGCAATGCCAGTGCGCACCCGGCTGTGTAGCCACAAGCTGTCACAGCCGGGTGCCCACACTAGTGATGCCGGCTCTGGGGAGAGGCGGGGGAGAGAACCGAGGCTTCGGCAGCTGTATCGCTGGATTGTGTGACAGTGGAGTGTGTGTTTATTAAAAGTCAGCAGCTACACTTTTTGTAACTGCTGACTTTTAATAAACACAGAAACGGTTGGAACTCTGCTTTGGGGTAAAACACTTTTTACCTTTACAACCACATTAATTACTACTGTATGCTTCTTGTGTTCTTCACTCAATAAGATGCCATATATGTATATAGTGATCATTTTCTGTCAATCCCTTTTATATAAATAGTGAGCTTAACTGCTTCAATACCGGGCACTTATACCCCTTCCTGCCCAGGCCAATTTCTAGCTTTCAGCGCTGTCACACTTTGAATGACAATTGCGCGGTCATTCAACGCTGTACCCAAATTAATTTCTTATAATTTTTTTTCACACAAATATAGCTTTCTTTTGGTGGTATTTAATCGCTGCTGGATTTTTTTTTATTGCTAAAAGTCCAAAACTTTGGAAAAAAAAAAGTTTTTCTTAGTTTCTGTCAGAACATTTTGTAAATAAATATTATTTCTCCTTCACTGATGTGAGCTGATGAGGCGGCGCTGATGGCCATTGATAGGCTGCACTGATGGGCACTGATGAGGTGACACTGATTAGGTGGCACTGATGAGGAGGCACTAATATGCCGCACTGATGGGCACTGATAGGTGGCACTGATAGGTGGCACTAATGAGCACTGATAGGCGGCACTGATAGGTGGCACTTATGGGCACCACTAATGAGCAGGCACTAATGGGCACTGAAATGCGTCACTGATGGGCATAGATTGGCATCACTCCTAGGCACTGCTGGGGCTGCACTGATAATAAGGGCACCCTGATTACCTGTACCGGTCTCCCCTGCGAGGAGATGCCGCAGATCGGCTCTCCTCACCTCACACTCTGTCAGTGTGAGCCGAGGAGAGCCAATAAAAGGCACTTCCGTGTTTACATATGATCGGCTGCGATTGGACACAGCCAATCACATGGGTAAAGAGCCACGCCTTTGCCTCTTTACCGAGATTTGGGTCGCGTTGTGCACCCCTGCGGCCATGAGAGAGTGGTGCCACCACTCTGGGACGACATCATATACCATTGTCTCACCATCATTTTACTACACGGTAGGTGGAAGGAGGTTCATAGAGTGTAAGGGGTTTCTGCCAACATCCCAAAATAGTAGTGTATTTTGGGATGTTGGCAGAAACCCCCGTTTGTGCAAGGAAATCACCCCTCTGGGACTTTTACGGCAGAGTGCAAGCAAAGTAGTTAGGTTAAAAGGCCATCAGCTCATTAAAATGTCACATATAACAAACAATGTGTATAAAAAACACAAACAATTGCATATACAATATGTCAGGGACATGTCGGTGGTCGTCGGGCTAACATGCGTGCACATAGGTGCACGAGAGGATTTTCCAGAGCAGTTCGGCTGAATTCCCCACTGGGGGGGTGCTGGCGCCTCCGCACGTGCCCGTTTGGGTGTGCGCGCGCCCGTTCGCGCTAGCGCTGTTTGGCGCCAAAGGCCCTTTAAAAGGGTGTCAGATACTTCCATCAGGTGCTGTTCGTCTGCAGCTCTGCACCTGAGTTCCTGTATCCTGCCTGTTGTTACTATTTGCTATTGACCCGGCTACGTCTGACCATTCTACTGTCTCCTGTCCTACCTGGCCTGCCTGACCTTGCTGATATCTTGTGACCTGTTGCCGAACACCTGCCTGCCTGACTATTCTGTGATCTTCCTTTCTGTCATATACCTGCCTGATCTCCTGCCAATAAGGACTGTTTGACTCTGCTTTGCTTGTGTCCTGTGACACTGCTCACCACCTGCTCTCCCAGCTCCAGGTTCTGCTGCTGCAATATCCTCCACCTGCCTGCTTACGGATCCGCTTCAGCTTACCTGTATCTGCAGAACAGTTACTCCAGAGGAAGTCTCCTCAGCTCCTGTGTTGGCCATCGCAAGAACCTGCATCAGGCACTCCTACCCACTGTGCTCAGGAGACCACTTGTTCCCACTCCAGTGGATCCTGAACCAGTGCTTAAGAGAGGTCTCCTTCTACCAGTCGGGCTCAACTACCAGGTACCTAACAGTACACACAGCCATGACTGAGCCCGCAGGAGAGACCTCTCCCATCAAGGAGATTTGTACGCACTTAGCGGCACTCACACAAGCCGTAAAGACTTTGCAAGACAGTTACACCAGACTGGAGGGTCAAGTCCTGAACCTCAGTGGCCCAGGAGGTGCGTCTTCTGCCTCAGCAGCGGCTCCAGTACAAGCTGCTGTACCTCCCTCTGTGGTTATGCTTCCACCCGAACCAAGGGTCCCCATTCCTGGTGACCGAACTAAGTTCCTGGCCTTCCGCAGTGCCTATCAGTTATACTTCGCCCTACAGCCACGGACTTTTTCTTTAGAGGCTACTAAAGTGGGATTTGTTATATCCCTCCTACAAGGGGAACCTCAAACTTGGGCCCACCGCCTGCTTGAAACTAACTCTGTGCAGATCCAGTCCTTGCCCTCCTTCTTCGAGGCCATGGCTCAGTTGTATGAGGATCCCCAGCAGACTGCCACCGCTGAGTCAGCTTTGTTCGCGCTCCAGCAAGGCCGCAGACCGGCCGAGGACTATGTCACGGACTTTCGACGCTGGAGCGTGGACACACAATGGAACAATGCAGCTTTACGCCATCAATTTCGCATGGTATTATCAGAGGGTCTCAAGGATGAGCTCGCCCGGGTGGGAATGCCTGATACCCTTGAAGAGCTTATTGCCTTTACAATCCAGATCGACCGATGCCTTCGTGAACGCCGGTCTGAACGTTCCTCCCCACAAACGCGCCCCATGTGGATGAATGCAAGAGTTCCGGTGCCCACCTCCCGATACCTACCTTCTACCTGCTCCAACCCAGCCACTCCAACACCTGATGTTCCTGAACCAATGCAGCTGGGACTAATGCGTTCTACTCTACCCCCGGAAGAGCGGGCACGCAGACGTCAGCTAAACCTCTGCCTCTACTGTGGTGGAGCAGGCCACTATGTGAACAACTGTCCGGCCAAGACCCGTAAGTGTGTTTCTTCTACGCCAGCCAGTCTTTCCGCATTAACCGCCAATGCAACTCAACTTGCTCTCCCTCTCTCATTACAGCTCCAGGGAAGAACAATCCAGGTCAACGTCATTATTGATTCTGGGGCTTGCAGCTGCTTTATTGACTCTGCCTTTGCTGCTCAACAAGATCTTCCCCTGAAAGACAAGACAAACAAACTCTCAGTTTTCCTGGCCGATGGGTCCCACATAAAGTCGGGATAAGTCTCTCAAGAAACCCTTCCTCTGTCTGCCACCTGTTTATCTCAGCATAAAGAGATCCTAACTCTGGACGTCATCTCCTCTCCACTGTTCCCAATCATCTTGGGCATGCCCTGGCTTCAGGCCCATTACCCCCACGTTAATTGGACTACCGGTGAAGTCAAGTTTCTATCACCCTACTGCCAGAGACATTGTTTACCTGAACCTTCCAAACCGGCTGCCACCTTTCTTTGCATGGATGTGGATCAGGATCTGCTCCAAACCATACCAGAGGCTTATCGGGAATTTGCAGATGTTTTCAGCAAGAAGGGAGCGGACTCCCTGCCACCCCATCGCCCCTATGATTGCCCAATTGAGTTGCTCCCTGGGGCCGAGATTCCCTTCGGGCGCATCTTTCCGCTATCTGAGAAGGAACAAGAGGCACTTAAACTATACGTTGACGAAAACCTCAAAAAGGGCTTTATTCGACCTTCTACCTTCCCAGCTGGGGCCGGAATATTTTTTGTTTCCAAGAAAGATCAGACTCTTCGTCCATGCATGGACTATCGGGAGTTAAACAAGGTCACGGTTAAAAACTGCTATCCGTTGCCCCGATACCTGAACTATTTCAGAAGTTGAGGTCTGCCATCATCTTCACTAAGTTGGATCTAAGAGGGGCCTACAACCTGGTCCGCATTCGGGCCGGGGATGAATCCAAGACGGCTTTCCGGACCCGTTTTGGACACTATCAGTACTTAGTCATGCCCTTCGGCCTATGCAATGCCCCTCCCACATTTCAGCATCTGGTCAACGATGTGTTCAGAGATTTCCTGGACATCTTTGTGATTGTTTACTTGGACGATATTTTAATTTTCTCTAGTTCACTTAAGCAACATCGGGAACATGTTCGCAAAGTCTTGGGCCGTTTTCGTTTGCACGAACTGTATGCTAAAGCGGAGAAGTGCGAATTCGAACAAAAAGACATTCAGTTTTTGGGGTTAGTGATCTCCCCACCGGCATTAAAATGGATCCTCAAAAAGTGTCCGCTGTGCTAGATTGGCCAGCTCCTCTGGACAAGAAGGGCGTGCAGCGCTTCATTGGATTCGCAAATTTCTATAGAAAGTTTATCAAGGGATTCTCTGCCATCATTTCACCCATCACGCAGCTAACCAAACAGAACTATCGTTTTCACTGGAGCTCGGAAGCTCAGGAGGCCTTTGAAGAATTGAAAAGGCGTTTTACTTCAGCTCCGATCCTCAGCCATCCTAA
Organism: Aquarana catesbeiana; assembly: GCF_042186555.1. Classification (NCBI taxonomy): domain Eukaryota; kingdom Metazoa; phylum Chordata; class Amphibia; order Anura; family Ranidae; genus Aquarana; species Aquarana catesbeiana. Next base: position 200,055,964 of record NC_133326.1, on the reverse strand, counting down.
CCCATCCCTACCTTTTATTCTGGAGGTTGATGCTTCTGAAGTGGCCGTGGGTGCAGTCATCTCTCAATGGCAGGGTAACAAGGATCTGATGCATCCCATGGGATTTTTCTCCAGGAAACTCTCGCCGGCTGAGCGAAATTATGATGTGGGTGATCAGGAATTACTGACCATCAAGGCAGCACTAGAAGAGTGGAGGTACCTGTTAGAGGGCGCAGTTCATCCGGTTCTAATATATACTGATCACAAGAACCTCGAATATTTAAGATCTGCTACGAGACTGAAACCCCGACAAGCCCGGTGGGCCCTGTTTTTTACACGTTTCTGTTTCCATATCACCTACCGGCCAGGAACTAAGAACATAAAACCAGACGCGCTATCGCGCATGTTTGATCATCCTAAAGAACCTTCTGTACCCGACACTATTCTGCCAGCAAATAGTTTCTTACTCCTTCAGACGGACCTCCTGTCCTTGATCAGAGAAGCATCGCCAGAACCTTCAAGTCTTCAGGGACTTACCTTAACATCTCGAGATGGGTTATTGTGGAAAGGAAGTCAAATATTCGTACCGGAAGACGTCCGAGTCAAGGTGCTGACTTTATTGCATGATCATCCACTTGCAGGACATTTTGGAGTTCGTAAGACCCTTGAACTCGTGCAACGCACGTTCTGGTGGCCTAACCTGAAGGAATTTTGCAGGAAGTGCGTCAGCTCTTGTTCTGTTTGCATTCAAAATAAAACTTCCAGGAACCGAGCTTAGGGACTGTTGAGGTCGCTGCCCATACCAGATAGGCCCTGGAGAATGATAGCAATGGACTTTATAGTTGAACTACCATGCTCGGAAGGATGTTCGGTGATCTTTGTGGTCGTCAATCGTCTGTCTAAAATGGCCCACTTCCTGCCCTTAAAGGGGACACCTTCTGCTGTGGAGACGGCCCGTGTGTTAATCAAAGAGATCGTCAGGTTGCACGGAGTTTCCGCAAATATAGTGTCCGATAGGGGGGTGCAGTTTACTTCACGCTTCTGGAAAGCCCTGTGTGAGATCATGAAAATTGAACTAGCCCTTTCCTCAGCATACCACCCCCAAACTAATGGGCAAACCGAAAGGACAAATCAGACGTTAGAGCAATACATTAGGTGTTTTACCTCATTCGTACAAGACGATTTTGTGTCCCTATTGCCTCTAGCGGAATTCGCTTATAATAATGCTAGCCACTCTGCCACTGGTCAGTCCCCGTTCTTTGCCAATTAAGAAAAGCCTGGAGCAACAGCATGCAATGATGTATGCAAAGGGCGCACATGACAGTGGTAGCAGTGAAAGGGTTAAAGGTAAATTGTGATGGGGAGCCGAGGGGGAGGGAGGATTAGGGGAGGGGTTATTTAAAAGGAGTTCCCGCTCTGGGAGGGACAACAGAAGGAGTAGGAAAGTTGCCAAGAAGGTTAGTGCTGCACCATGGCTGAGCTAGAGGGGCTTATGGCCCAGTTGAGGGAAGAAGCGGCGGTGCGGGGTGCTGAGTGGCTGCAGGAGACCATCGCAGCTGCGCTACACGGGTCCACAATGCAGGCAAGTGGGGGAGAGAGAAGCGGCAACAGAGCGCGCCGCTCTCGTCCACCTGAGCGGTTCTCTCCGGACCGCGTGACGTCAGCGCAGCGGCACTCGGGTAGTCGGTATTCCAGACTCCCGGGGTGCCCACCGGCCAAACGAGCGGCGGGAGGAGAGCGGGTCAGCGGGCGTGCGGCCCCGGCGGGAGTAGAGCAGAGGCAGGCAAGAGAACCGGCGCGAGTGAGGCCTACGGGAAGGAGACATGCGGAGAGCGCAAGCCCCGCCCCCAGGATGACGGCGGGGCGCTTCGCCATCGCTGACACTGCACTGCCTGAGGGGATCCCTGGGCCTTCGAGTTCCTCGGCAGGGGACAGGCAGAATGGAGAGAGATGCAGGGCCGGCATGACATCTACAGGAGCGGAGGCTGGCGGGACTGAGGTAGCCCACACCGGTCCTGGGAAGGCTGTCCGGAAGTCCACGGGTGGTTTCGCTGCTCGGAGGAGGGGACGGTTGGCGAACAATGCGGCAGCCGCGGTCCACATCCCGGGCGGGCCTACGGTGGACGCAGGGGAAGAGTCGGGTCGGAGCGGACGAGATGAGGAGTCCGGATCGGAGGAGGACGCGGCCCCCCTGCCCAGGAGGATGGGGCCAGAAGAGAGCAGACGGTCGGCTGATGGGGCGGCGCCTATGCAGCCAGGTGAGCCAACACATGTTAATGTAATGACTAGCTTAAATAATGCAGCGAGTGTAGCAACTGGGGCTAGGGGGTTAGAAAACAGCGTGGAGGGAACCGGTACAGGGGTAGGGGCTCCGGGTTTCCTGGGGTTTTTAAAGGGAATCAAAGAACTGGTGCAGAGGTTGGAGGCTGCTGAGAGGCCGGTGGAGGGCCCGAGGGCCGCTTGGGCACAGCAGTCAAGGAAAGATGTGGGAACTGCAGGGGGGGCCCCGACACCGGGGGCATCAACTGAGGTGGCAGCGGTGGTCACGTTGCCGGCCCAGGAAGCCACGGGGAGTGCAGCTGCGCAGGGGAAGGAAAAGGCAGCGTTGTCAGGGGAGGCTACGCTGAGGAAGGACATCATTAGGCTGGCGGACGCGGCTCGCTATGAGGTGTATGTGTGCTACGAAGGGCCTTTGGGAGCACACTTGAAACAAGAAGTGCGGGAGAAATTATGGAAGGGTGAGTATGTTGAAATATTTTCCTTACTGCCCCTGGAAAAGTTCAATCTTGACAGAGTCAAGCCGGATGATTCCAAAAAAGAAGAGGAGGAAAAGAGGAGGTATAGGCTGATACCCAGGACATTTACAAATTGGTTGCAAGCATTTGCGATCATGGCTAGTGTGATCGGGGAGAAACAACCGGAACACTGTTCGGCGCTTTTCTGCTATCAAGACACGATAGGGGAAGCGTATAGGGTATATTGAGGTGCGGCATGGTTGCGATACGATGAACAGTTTAGGCAGAGGAGAGCGGTTCGCCCGGAGCTACGTTGGGATCATAAAGACATCAGCCTGTGGATGCGTTTGATGACGACGGCGCGGGCAACGAACCAGTTTTTTCAGGGGGGAGCCGGTGGACCGTCAGCCCAGGGACATTCGGCTGGAAACAAAAAAGGGGTTTGCTGACAGTATAACTCAGGTTCCTGTAAGTTCGGAGGAACATGTAAGTATAAGCATGAGTGCTCAGGCTGTGGGGGGACGCATCCATCATCCAGATGTTTTAAACAAGGAAAAGGTCGACAAGGTGAGGCTGGGAACAAAAGGGAAGACTCCGGTGATAGTGGAAAGGATGCAGCCGTTTCTCGGTAAGTACCCGGACAGGAGAGCGGCATTGCTATTAGAAGAGGGCTTTGCGATGGGTTTTCGGATTCCATGTAATTTATCGGCGACTCCCCCAGTGCCCAAAAATTTGAAGTCAGCCCTGCAGCATCCGGAAGTGGTTTCGGAGAAACTACAGAAGGAAGTGGCATTGGGTAGAATGAGTGGCCCTTTCCCCATAGCACCGATAGCTAATTTGGTGGTGTCTCCGCTGGGCGTGGTGCCCAAAAAGGAGCCCAACAAATTCAGGCTCATTCACCATTTATCCTTCCCAAAAGGGGGTTCCGTGAATGATGCCATAGAACAGGAAGCATGCTCGGTGACTTATACGTCATTTGATGCTGCGGTGCGGTGGGTGAGACACTATGGAAAAGGTGCCTTGATGGCTAAGGCAGATATAGAATCAGCTTTTCGACTGTTGCCAGTTCACCCGGATAGTTTCCGGTTGCTCGGGTGCCATTGGAATGGTGGATTTTATGTCGATCAATGCCTACCAATGGGTTGTTCCGTGTCGTGTGCGATATTCGAACAATTCAGCTCCTTCGTGGAATGGGTGGTAAGGGATGTATCCGGGGTGAATTCGATAATTCACTACTTGGATGACTTCTTATGCATAGGCCCGGCCTCTTCGAGAATTTGCGCGGTGTTGCTGGCTTCATTGCAGCATATAGCGGGTAGATTTGGCATTCCATTGGCGGACGAAAAAACTGAGGGACCCTGCGCGGTCATCACGTTTTTGGGCATTGTGCTGGATTCGGAGGCGATGGAATGTAGATTACCTGCTGAAAAATTGGAGGATTTGAAACAAGAAGTGGCAGGGTTAATAGGACTAAAAAAGGTACAACTGCGTAAATTACAATCGGTGTTGGGCAAGCTGAATTTTGCTTGTCGCATACTGCCGATGGGGAGAATGTTTAGTCGCCGGCTGGCGGCTAGCACGAGTGGGATAAAGTCACCAAAACATTTTGTGCGTTTAGGGAGAACGCATAGGGAGGACCTGAAGGTATGGCATACCTTTCTGGAGTCCTTTAATGGCAGGGCAATGTGGATGTCGGGTCCAGTCAGCAATTTTGACTTGGAATTGTTTACCGATGCCGCAGGATCGACAGGATTTGGTGCGTTTTTCCAGGGACAATGGAGCGCAGGTCCATGGCCACAATCTTGGGTAAAAGAGGGCTTCACAAAGAACTTGGTTTTGCTGGAACTATTTCCAGTAGTTCTGGCAGTGGAACTGTGGGGTGCATCGTTCAGAGATCTGAAGGTGCGCTTTCATGGGGACAATTTGGGGGTGGTGCAAGTGATAAATAGGATCACAGCGTCATCTCCGCCAGTGATCAGGCTGCTGCAACACTTAGTATTACGATGTCTACAACTGAATGTTTTCATTCATGCTGTTCACTTACCGGGGGTGGAAAACGTCATTGCTGATGCACTGTCTCGCTTCCAGTGGGACAGGTTCCGAGAGTTGGCGCCGGAAGCGGAGCAACAGGGAATACCTTGTCCAGACTGGCTGTGGGAGATTGCGCTGGCATCGTCGAGGGATGGATTAAGCGGTCGGTAAGTGGGAATACATGGGCAGCATACACCAAGGTATGGCAGGAGTGGATGTCGTTTGGACAAGATTTGGGGGAGGAGCCTATAGGGCAAGGACTACGTTCCTTGTTGCTGTACTATGTGGCAAAAAAATTGGACGAGGGCGTGTCGGTGTCAGTGATGAATACACAGTTGGCCGGTTTGGCTTTCCTTTTCAAGCTACAAGGGCAGCCCGACGTCACTAAGGATTTTTGGGTAAAACAAGCATTAAAGGGTTATAGGAGGGCAGTGGTCAAGCGTGATTCGAGGAGACCGGTAACTTTTGAGATACTGGGGGGGATTGTGGAGCAACTAGGGGAAGTTTGTGCATCGGCATACGAAGTTATTTTGTTTAAGGTAGCTTTTGTGTTAGCATTTTTTGGTGCATTTCGGATTGGAGAACTTGTTAGTCCTTCCAAAAAAGTGCCAGGGGGAATTGGGTTACAGGATGTGCAGTGGGCACAGGAAGGGGTAGCGATATTTTTGAGGAAGTCTAAGACGGATCAAGGGGGAAGAGGCAGGATGGTGCGAGTTTATCCAATTAACGGTTCCCCTCTGTGCCCGGTGGGCACGGTCAAGGAATTCTTGACGGTTAGGCCGGATGTTCAGGGCCCAATTTTAGTACATTTAAATGGTAGTATGTTGTCACGTTTTCAGTTTGTGGCTGTGTTTAAAAAATGTTTGCAGGGGCTGGGGCTGGACGAGAAGGATTTTTCATCCCACTCATTCAGGATTGGAGCTGCGACGGAAGCGGCCAGGTTGGGGATGGATGTGGAGGTAATAAAAAGGATTGGGCGGTGGGAATCTAACAGATTCCAATCTTATGTTCGGCCGCAGCTGGCAATAAAATTGTAGGTGACGGGGTGAGCCTTTAGGTTGATATCGGGTATGTATTAGAGTTATCTGTTATGGCAAGGATTATAGTTGGCATAGTCAATGTTGAGGATAGTGTTTGTTTTCTTCTATTTTCAGGTGCAGCGACAAGAATGGTCTGGATTATGGGCCATTCTTATGTATGTTGGGGGGCGCGGAGGGGAGACGCTCGGCCTGAGGGTAGGCAGCTAAGTTTTGATAGGCGGGAAGTGTGTATAAAGTGGTTTGGTATACCAGGGATGTTGTGGGGTAGGTTAGTCCAGGAGGTTCAGCGGTATGCAAATAGAGAGGGACCTTCGGATGTCCTGGTGATACATGTGGGCGGAAACGATTTGGGCATTCGCTCGATGATAGACATCACGCGAGATATAAAATTTGACATTTGGCGATTGTCGAGGGAATTTCCGCAGATGATCATGATATGGTCGGACATGGTTGCCAGGATGTCTTGGAGAATGGCCAGGTCAGTGGAGGGTGTGAATAGAGCAAGGAGGAAGATCAACAGGGAAATTACTAAATTTGTGGTCAGTAATGGGGGGTTGGCAATTAGGCATAGGGAATTGGAATTTGAGACCTGGAGGTATTTGAGACGTGATGGGGTACATCTTAATGACGTGGGTACAGATTTGTGGGCTTTAGGCTTGCAAGATGGCATACAGCGAGCTATTCGGGTGTGGAGGGGCACCCAAGAGTAAGGTGTTACTATTGGGATGCTGTGGCGGGCGTTGGTCTGGCCAAGGGAAGGAAGATGGCGAAAAAAGTAAGAGTGGGGATCCAACGTTGATATGGGTCCGGAGGTTTTTTGGTTCCCGGTTAACGGAGGTTAGCCGGGAAGTGATAATGGGGCACTGCGGTCACGGCAGTCTCTGAGCCAGCTTGTCGGCTTGAGGCCTATTGGAGTTTTTTTTTGGACGAGGGCTGCAGTGCTATATTTGTTATGGCCATCAGTTTGTTTTTTGCTAACCGGTTGCTCAGACCAACACTCTTTTGGAATACAGGTTGTATAACAGATGTTTTTTGGTTATTGGTTTTTTCTGATGACAGAATTTTATATTTTTATAGGAAACAGATATGTTTAAATAAAGTAGGCTGCTACGGCCTTTTTATACTCCAAAAACTTGTGTGGTCTTATTTATTTGGAGTAGAAGTATAAGGGGTTTTTGAGCATAGTTAATTGACATCTGTTATCCAATAGTCAAGAAAAGCCTGGAGCAACAGCATGCAATGATGTATGCAAAGGGCGCACATGACAGTGGTAGCAGTGAAAGGGTTAAAGGTAAATTGTGATGGGGAGCCGAGGGGGAGAGAGGATTAGGGGAGGGGTTATTTAAAAGGAGTTCCCGCTCTGGGAGGGACAACAGAAGGAGTAGGAAAGTTCCCGCCCACCCTCCCTTAATACCTAGGAAAAGGTTATTGTAGAAGGGTATTGTGTTTTCTTTTGTTAACAGGTGAAAGAAGAGAAGATGTCGTGGCAGAGGCGGGCGTTGGTCTGGGCAAGGGAAGGAAGATGGCGAAAAAAGTAAGAGTGGGGATCCAACGTTGATATGGGTCCGGAGGTTTTTTGGTTCCCGGTTAACGGAGGTTAGCCGGGAAGTGATAATGGGGCACTGCGGTCACGGCAGTCTCTGAGCCAGCTTGTCGGCTTGAGGCCTATTGGAGTTTTTTTTTGGACGAGGGCTGCAGTGCTATATTTGTTATGGCCATCAGTTTGTTTTTTGCTAACCGGTTGCTCAGACCAACGCTCTTTTGGAATACAGGTTGTATAACAGATGTTTTTTGGTTATTGGTTTTTTCTGATGACAGAATTTTATATTTTTATAGGAAACAGATATGTTTAAATAAAGTAGGCTGCTACGGCCTTTTTATACTCCAAAAACTTGTGTGGTCTTATTTATTTGGAGTAGAAGTATAAGGGGTTTTTGAGCATAGTTAATTGACATCTGTTATCCAATAGTCATGGTTTTCATGTATCTTTCTTACCAGATTTTCCTCCAGAGTCACCAGTTCCAGCGGTCCAGGACACAGTACAGTTCCTCAGTCACAACAACCAGATGTTACAGGAAGCGGTATCCAAGGCACAAGCAGACAGTAAGAGGATCTTCGATCAAAAGAGAAGAGGAGATCTAAATCTGCAGATTGGTGATAAGGTATGGCTGTCTACCAATAATATTAAACTAGCTTGTCCTTCCAAAAAGCTTGCTCCTAAGTTTATTGGGCCCTTCCCGGTGAAAAAGAAGATTAACGAAGTGTCTTATGAACTGTGTTTACCTGACTCACTTAAAATCCATCCTGTATTCCATGTGTCGTTGTTAAAGCCTGCTGTAGTCGACCCCTTCCCTAATAGAGGCACCAGGGTCCCTGAACCTGTTTTGGTGGACAGAAACGAGGAATACGAAGTGGAGGCCATCCTCAATTGCAGAAAGAGATTGGGGCAGGTACAGTTTTTGATCAAATGGAAAGGGTATGGTCCGGAGAATAATTCATGGGAACCTAATAGCAATATTCACGCTAAACGTTTGATCCATGCCTATTTCTCTGGTCATCCCAAAAAGAGGAGTTATCTGGGCATCCGGAGGCTGCCCGTTGGGAGGGGGCAATGTCAGGGACATGTCGGTGGTCATCGGGCTAACATGCGTGCACATAGGTGCACGAGAGGATTTTCCAGAGCAGTTCGGCTGAATTCCCCACTGGGGGGCGCTGGCGAACTTCCGCGCGCGCCCGTTCACGCGCGCCCGTACGCGCTAGCGCTGTTTGGTGCCAAAGGCCCTTTAAAAGTGTGTCAGATACTTCCATCAGGTGCTGTTCATCTGCAGCTCTGCACCTGAGTTCCTGTATCCTGCCTGTTGTTACTATTTGCTATTGACCCGGCTACGTCTGACCATTCTACTGTCTCCTGTCCTACCCGGCCTGCCTGACCTTGCTGATATCTTGTGACCTGTTGCCGAACACCTGCCTGCCTGACTATTCTGTGATCTTCCCTTCTGTCATATACCTGCCTGATCTCCTGCCAATACGGACTGTTTGACTCTGCTTTGCTTGTGTCCTGTGACGCTGCTCACCACCTGCTCTCCCAGCTCCAGGTTCTGCTGCTGCAATATCCTCCACCTGCCTGCTTACGGATCCGCTTCAGCTTATCTGTATCTGCAGAACAGTTACTCCAGAGGAAGTCTCCTCAGCTCCTGTGTTGGCCATCGCAAGAACCTGCATCAGGCACTCCTACCCACTGTGCTCAGGAGACCACTGTTCCCACTCCAGTGGCTCCTGAACCAGCGCTTAAGAGAGGTCTCCTTCTACCAGTCGGGCTCAACTACCAGGTACCTAACACAATATATACATAATATACCCTATACATCAAGGTATACCCCAAAGGGCTACGTGCAAACTACTTGGGCTAGGGAAAAAATCTTAGATGCATCCTGACATGTTTGAGAAGATTTCCTTCTTCAAGGGATTTATTGGGTGTAAGAGAACTCTACAATACAATGAGTAGTAGTATAGGAAAAATATACAGTGGAGACGGAAAGTATTCAGACCCCCTTAAATTTTTCACTCTTTGTTATATTGCAGTAATTTGCTAAAATTATTTAAGTTAATTTTTTTTCCTCATTAATGTGCACACAGCACCCCATATTGACAGAAAACCACAGAATTGTTGACATTTTTGCAGATTTATTAAAAAGGAAAAACTGAAATATCACATGGTCCTAAGTATTCATACCCTTGGCTGTGACACTCATATATTTAACTCAGGTGTTGTCCATTTCTTCTGATCATCCTTGACATGGTTCTACACCTTCATTTGAGTCCAGCTGTGTTTGATTATACTGATTGAACTTGATTAGGAAAGCCTCACACCTGTCTATATAAGACCTTACAGCTCACAGTGCATGTCAGAGCATATGAGAATCATGAGGTCAAAGGAACTGCCTGAAGAGCTCAGAGACAGAATTGTGGCAAGGCACAGATCTGGCTAAGGTTACAAAAATTTTCTGCTGCACTTAAGGTTCCTAAGAGCACAGTGGCCTCCATAATCCTCAAATGGAAGATGTTTGGGACGACCAGAACCCTTCCTAGAGCTGGCCATCCAGCCAAACTGATCTATAGGGGGAGAAGAGCCTTGGTGAGAGAGGTAAAGAAGAACCCAAAGATCACTGTGGCTGAGCTCCAGAGATGCAGTATGCAGGAGATGGGAGAAAGTTGTAGAAAGTCAACCATCACTGCAGCCCTCCACGAGTCGGGGCTTTATGGCAGAGTGGCCTGACGGAAGCCTCTCCTCAGTGCAAGACACATGAAAGCCCGCATGGAGTTTGCTAAAAAACACGTGAAGGACTCCAAGATGGTGAGAAATAAGATTCTCTGGTCTGATGAGACCAAGATAGAACTTTTTGGCCTTAATTCTAAGTGGTATGTGTAGAGAAAACCAGGCACTGCTCATCACCTGTCCAATACAGTCCCAACAGTGAAGCATGGTGGTGGCAGCATCATGCCTTGGGGGTGTTTTTCAGCTGCAGGGACAGGACGACTGGTTGCAATCGAGGGAAAGATGAATGCGGTCAAGTACAGGGATATCCTGGACGAAAACCTTCTCCAGAGTGCTCAGGACCTCAGACTGGGCCGATGGTTTACCTTCCAACAAGACAATGACACTAAGCACACAGCCAAAATAATGAAGGAGTGGCTTTACAACAACTCTGGGGCTGTTCTTGAATGGCCCGGCCAGAGCCCTGACTCAACCCAATTGAGCATCTATGGAGAGATGGCTGTCCACCAACGTTTACCATCTAATCTGACAGAACTGGAGAGGTTCTGCAAGGAGGAATGGCAGAGGATCCCCAAATCCAGGTGTGAAAAACTTGTTGCATCCTTCCCAAAAAGACTCATGGATGTATTAGATCAAAAGGGTGTTTCTACTAAATTCTGAGCAAAGGGTCTGAATACTTAGGACCATGTGATATTTCAGTTTTTCTTTTTTTTTAATAAATCTGCAAAAAAATCTACTCTTTCATTCATTGTAGCCTATATCTACAGTGCATTCCGTGGTGTACAATTGCTAATACAGAGCAGGCGGTGTACACAGTATCTAATACAGTGTGTACAGTTTCTACTACACTTCTGGTGGTGTACACAGTATACAATACAGTGCAGCCATTGTACAGTTGCTAATTCAGTGCAAGTGGTATACACAGTATCTAATACAGTGTGCACAGTTTCTAATACACTTCTGGTGGTGTACTAGTGTGTACAGTTTCTAATAGACATCAGGCATCAAGCAGTGTATTAATTAATATATATATATCTATCTATATATATATATATATATATATATATATATATATATATATAGATAGATATTTATATATCTATATCTATATCTATATAGATATAGATATAGATATATATATATATATCTATATATATAGATATATATATCTATATATATCTAGATCTAGGTATATATATATATATACATTCAGTGTAGCCTATATCTACAGTGCATTCCATACTGTTTCTAATACACTTCAGGCAGTGTACACAGTATCTAATACAGTACTATATAATATAAGTACTAAACTTATGGTGGTGTATACTGTGTACAATACAGTGCAGCCGTTGTACAGCTGCTAATACAGTGCAGGCGGTATACACAGTATCTAATACAGTGTGTACAGTTTCTACTACACTTCTGGTGGTGCATAGTTGCCAACAAAAAAAATTTTCGGGACACTTTTGTGGCTGTAGGCGGAGTCACACTATAATTGGGGGCAGGTCATGCCTTTGTAGGCGTGGCATAGGGAAAAGAAAAAATGAGGCGCGCCGCACAAAAGAAGGTTGTGGTTTACGCAAAATAGTGGGCGTGGCTTACATGGGCGTGGCTCAAATTGGGTGTGGTTAGAGTCCGAGATGAATGAGGGATAAAGGGGGGAAAGGGGGGTAGAGGGGGAGGAAGGGGGGACAGAAGTCCCAGATCCTACACCACAATAGCAATGTGTATTCCAAAGTTATCAGCAGATAAAGATACTTCAAACACCTGGTGTTGGCGCTTCAATCATCCCGACACACGGTTGTTATGGTGTCAGGCTGATTGAAGCACATTATTTCTATTATTACATTCTAATATAAAATTAAATCATTCAACTCACCATAATGCAGAATCAGTGGGACCAATGAGCATGTCACCTGCCACATCGTCTGCCACGAGATGCCATCATGTTCCCCCAGCAGAGTTCGTCCTTACATCAGGTGCCCCCAGCAGAGTCCGTCCTTACATCAGGTGCCCCCAGCAGAGTTCGTCCTTATATCAGGTGCCCCCAGCAGAGTCCGTCCTTACATCAGGTGCCCCTAGTAGAGTCCGTCCTTACATCAGGTGCCCCAGCAGAGTGCCTCCTTCCATCAGGCATTCCCAGCGGAGTGCCTCTTACATCAGGTGTCCCCAGTACAGTACCTCTTACATCAGGTGTCCCCAGCGGAGTGCCTCTTACATCAGGTGTCCCCAGCGGAGTGCCTCTTACATTGGGGGGACCCCAGCGGAATGCCTCAAATCAGTGCCCCCAGCGGAGTGTTGGCTGCAGTCTAGCTACATCTCCTCAAAGAGTGGTGACAAGTGGAGAGAGGTGTGTGGGTGGAGGCATGGTGACTTGGGGTGTTACAGGCTGACTTGGGGAACGGTGGAGGCATGGTGGTGATTTGGGGGTGCAGGCATGATAGTGACCTGGGGGATGCAGGCATGGTGGTGACTAGGCCGGAGGGGGTACAGGCATGGTGGTGACTAGGCCAGAGGGGGTGCAGGCATGGTGGTGACTTGGGGGAGGGGGTGCAGGCATGGTGATGACTTGGGGAAGGGGGATGCAGGCATGGTCTTGTCATGGGGGGGAGGCGGGTGCAGGCATGGTGTTGACATGGGGGAGGGGTGCAGGTATGGTTGTGACATGGGGGGAACAGGTATTGTGATGACATGGGGGAGGGGTACAGGTATAGTGGTAACATGGGGGGAGGGGGCTGCAGGTATGGTGGTGATATGGGGGAGGGTGGGCAGGTATGGTGGTGATATGGGGGGAGGGGGCTGCAGGTTTGGTGGTGATATGGGGGGAGGGGGCTGCAGGTATGGTGGTGATATGGGAGGAGGGGGTTGCAGGTTATGGTGGTGACACGGGGGGAGGGGGGAAGCAGATATGGTCGTGACAAGGGGGAGGGGGGAAACAGGTATGGTAGTGACATGTGGGGAGGGGGGTGCAGGTATGGTGGTGACATGGGGGAGGGGTGAAGCAGGTATGGTGGTGACACGGGGGGAGGGGGTTGCAGGTATGGTGGTGACACGGGGGGAGGGGGGTGCAGGTATGGTGGTGACATGGGGGGAGGGGGTTGCAGGTATGGTGGTGACACGGGAGAAGGGGGGTGCAGGTATGGTGGTGACACAGGGGGAGGGGGTTACAGGTATGGTGGTGACACGGGGGGAGGGGGGGGAACAGCTATAGTGGTGACATGGGGGGACGGGGTGCAAGGGGGAGCCAAGACCATCAGTGCACTGTCCCCAGCCAGCGGAGCATCGGTCCTTCCATCAGTGTGACTGTGTCCCTGCTCATCGCAAGGGGGGGAGCCAGGACCATCAGTGCACTGTCCCCAGCCAGCGAGCCCCGGTCCTTCCATCAGTGGCGTTCGTCGGACACTGCCATACACGGGGCAGAGCGGAGGGTTGGCGGTGGTGGCGGGTGGAGACTGAACATTTCATTGTGTTCAGTGGAGAGCGGGGAGGGGCCGCCAATCGCTATAGCCAATAGGCTTCAGTGTACAATAGAATTTTCTATTTGTACACTGAAGAGAGAAACCGATTGGCTGCCCCTCTCCTCTGCAGTGAACACAAGGGGAAACAACACTCGTGGAGGCGACGGCAGCCATTTTTGTGTAGCCGTTGCCATTTTTTGCCAAAAACATTCCCGATTTTCTCTGGACAAAACCAAAATCCTGGAAAAACAATCGGGACAAGCTTAAATCGGGACAAGGGTCCCAAAATTGGGATTGTCCTGGGAAATTCGGGACTGTTGGCAACTATGGTGGTGTACACAGTTTTCAATACAGTGCAGCCGTTAAACACTTTCTAATACACTTCAGGCGTTGTACACAGTATCTAATACAGTGTTGTGTGGTGTTGCAAAACAAATAATGCATCATGTCCGGAAGGCCGCCAAGAAGAGGCAGATGCTCACAGGCCACTAAAAAAGGGCAAGCAGCCTCTGTGTCTACAGTCAACAGTGGTGGTCGTGGGCATGGTGCATCCTCTGCAGGTGGCCGTGGGACACACTTGTCCTTTTTTGCTGCTGCTGACCATGTTATTGAGCCACAACATGCACAACAAAGCTATCCTCATCCTCCTCATCCTCTGTCACCCAGGCTCAGAGTAGCTTGCCTTCCAACGCAGCTGCCAAAGCAGCCTATTCCTCCGGCTCCTTGTCCACAGTCACTCCTTCTGTAGCCCCACGATCATGCACGGAGGAGTCCCCAGAATTATTCGACCACAGTGTCGCTTATATGCCGCTGGAGGATGCACAGTGATTTGAAGGCTCGGATGTTGCTTCCTAGGTTGAGGAAGGGAGTAACGTGAGCCTAGAGAGAGGGGAAGCCACAGAAGGACAAGAAACTGGCAGTCATGTTTCACAGCAGGGCCCGTTCCTGCGCCCAACAAGAGTATCTGTGAGGGGTTACAGTGTTGTGGCACCACTACCACCACCCAAGGCCCAATTTTTCTGTCCCTGTTTAACAGGGGCATGTAATTGCAACTTTTGATTTAAAATTTTTCACAACAGGGCCCATTCCTGCACCCAACACAAGTATCTGTAAGGGGTTACAGTGTTGTGGCACCACCACCACCCAAGGCCCAATTTTTCTGCCCCTGTTTAATAGGGACATGTAATTACAATTCTTGAGATAATATTTCACAGCAGGGCCCGTTCCTGCGCCTAACAAGAGTAACTGTGGAGGCTTACAGTGTTCTGGTACCACCAACACCTAAGGCCCAATTTTCTGCAGAGTATATAGGGCAGGCCGATTAGTATATATACTGCTGTTCAGGGTATATAGTGCCTGGGGGACCCCCACGCCATTTTTAAAAAAAAAATTGGTGCGGGGTTGCCCTTAATATCCATACCAGACCTGAAGGGCCTGGAATGAATTTTGGGGGGGACATCCATGCCATTTGTTTTTGATATTTTTAATCTATATTGCCGGGATCTGACAATACATTACAGCCGCAAGCAGTTTTAAATGACATTTTTTCCTTTAGAAATGTAATTTTGCTGTGGCACTGTTATAAACATGGGAAAGATGCGCTACTTTACAGGCATACTAAGGACACCCCCCAGGCATGATATTTAAAGGAATATATCATTTTTATTGTTTCACTTTAAGCATTATTAAAATCACTGCACCTGAAAAAACGGCCATTTTTAAAACTTTTTTTTGCATTGATACATGTCCCCTGGGGCAGGACACGGGTCCCCAGACACTTTTTATGGCAATAACTTGCATATAAGCCTTTAAAATTAGCACTTTTCATTTTTCACGTTAGTGTCCCATAGACTTTAACAGTGTTTGCGTGTTCGAACAAATTTTTTGCCTGTTCGCATGTTCTTCTGCGAACCGAACCGGGGCGTGTTTGGCTCATCCCTAGGAGGGATGCTTTGCTCTGTGTCTTTAGGCTAGACCCCATGGATTGCAGCTATTTACACAAGGTGTTATTGTTTGTACAATCTATGATTTCCCATGGCTGGTTAACCCTTTGACAGCCTTACATTTTTTATTTATTCATTTTGCTTACCTTGTTTATATTACACTTAGTTTAAAAACCAATACCTGAGTTTTTTATTTACACTATGCTACCATATATTATTTACAGTGCAAACAACCCTCTCCAATTGGGTGCTCACTGGCCCTTGGGGTCCTTGTGGACAGGTAGGGGGTTCATGCACTGCTGCTTTGCCCACCAGTTGGAGAGTGGCCTGTACCAGCTCTTTATAAGCAGCCCAGATTTTTAAGTTCCTCTCTCAGATGCAAAGCAAAAGATGGTGGTGGTAAGTTTTTGCTAAATGAAGAGAAAAAGGCTTTCGTAGTCAAATCTTTAGAGCACTATTGTGCTGAAATGTCCATCAGGGAGACCAGGTCCAGTTCATCTTTATTTTGTTCCAATACAACCTGTTAGAAGGTGACTTTGGGGGCCTTATTATTTCACTTGAGTTCAGCCTGAAAAGTTTGAAAGTGATTTGCATACAGCAAGCAAACCTTGGTGGAGGTACAGAAGGGCCCCTACTGCATAGGAGGCTCAAGGAGGCTCATCCACAATTTTGTGGAAGGAAGCCAGAAAAGCAGCAACATTATTGGTAACTGAATTAAATGATTCCAGATGGCTGCACTTCCAAAAATCCTTTTATTGAAGCTTCTTATGGAAAGTGGTTGATAGATGGAACAGGGGACAAAGAGGTAGGTGTTACTGCTTAGTCATTACCTATTGGAACTAGTCACCACAATCACCTATATACCACTCATTGTATAGTTACAACATACACAAAATAATAGAAAACATGTATATATGTATACACACAATAGAGTTTGTGTCGAGAACAAATGATTTTAAAAGTATTAGAACATCATGAGGACTGATACTGGCATATTCCCAAAGTATGTGCATAGTCTCGAATGAACATCAATGGAAAAAAAAAAAGTAGGAGAGAAATAGGTGCTAATAGACTGCAGGAAACTAGCTAAGAGAGAGAGATTTTTTATAAACATATAGGAGAGAAATGGGTGCCAATAGACTGCAGGAAACTAGCTAACCACTTCCCGACTACGACTATGTACGTCCTAAGTTTGAAGGGGTATATCGTTGTTATGGCAGCAGCTAGCTGCCATAACCCCGGTATCCCCGTTTTCGTGCGGCGGCCGGCTTTCAGATAAAAGTGGTCCCTGCGGCGGATTCGCCGCAAGATCACTTTTATCGGTGGCGGGAGAGGGGCCCCCCCTCCCGCCGTGATCCGGTGCCCTCCGCCGCTTACCGGAGCCGTCGGTAGCGGCGGAGGCGATCGCGTCCTGTGCCGTTGTGTGTCTGGAGACGAGTGAGGCCAAGATGGCGCTCACTCGTCTCCATGTCACTGCTGGGCGGAAGCGACGTCAAAACGTCACTTCCGTCCACGCCTCTTAAAGGCATATTTTTTCAAATGTCATTTTTCTAAATGACTTTTTTTTTTTTTTTTTTATTGCATTTTAGTGTAAATATGAGATCTGAGGTCTTTTTGACTCCAGATTTCATATTTAAGAGGTCCTGCCATGCTTTTTTCTATTACAAGGGATGTTTACATTCCTTGTAATAGAAATAAAAGTGACACAATTTTTTTTTTTTTTTAAACAGTGTAAAAATAAATAAAATATTGTAAAATAAATAATAAAAATAAAAAAAAAAATTTTTAAAACCCCCCTGTCCCGACGAGCTCGCGCGCAGAAGCGAACGCATACGCGAGTAGCGCCCGCATATGAAAACGGTGGTCAAATCACACATGTGAGGTATCGCCGCGACCGGTAGAGCGAGAGCAATAATTCTAGCCCTAGACCTCCTCTGTAGCGCAAAATATGCAACCTGTAGAATTTTTTAAACGAAGCCTATGGAGATTTTTGAGGGTAAAAGTTTGACGCTATTCCACGAGCGGGTGCAATTTTCAAGCGTGACATGTTGGGTATCAATTTACTTGGCGTAACATTATATTTCACAATATAAAAAAAAATTGGGATAACTTTACTGTTGTTTTATTTTTTTATTCAAAAAAGTGAATTTTTTCCAAAAAAAGTGCGCTTATAAGACCGCTGCGCAAATACGGTGCAAAAAAAAGTATTGCAATGACCGCCATTGTATTCTCTAGGGTGTTAGAAGAAAAACCATATATAATGTTTGGGGGTTCTAAGTAATTTTCTAGCAGAAAAACCTGTTTTAAACATGTAAAACGAGGCTGGTCTTAAAGTGGCTAAGAGAGAAAAAAAAATGAATAAATAATAAAAAATATATATAAATAAATAAAACATAAAATGTAGGAGAGAAATAGGTGCTAATAGACTACAGAAAACTAGCTAAGAGAGAAAAAAAAATGAATAAATGTATAGGAAAGAAATAGGTGTTGACAGACTGCAGGAAACTAGCTAAGAAAAAATGAATAAATAAATAATAAAAAAATTAAAAGTAGGAGAGAAATAGGTGCTAATAGACTGCAGGAAACTATCTAAGAGAAAAAAAAGGAAAAAAGCAAGGGGAGGTCAATCATAAAAATGGGTAAGATCACACTCAAAATTTAGTCCATTGGGTATACGCGTTCTCAAATGGAAAATCCAAAAGACCTCCCGCTTGCACAGCAACCTAAAGACATCTCCTCCCCTAGGTGGTCTTTTAACTCGTTCAATCCCCTGTATTTGTAGAGCTGCAAGATCGCCACCATGTGATCGATTAAAATGATTAGCAACATTTGTAGAGTGATTCTTCTGTATAAAAAGGAGAGGGAGAATGGGTAGAAATAACCCCGGGACTTTTAAGGTGCTTGTATTTTAAGATGAATAGAGTAGATAAACATGTACAGTATGACTTAGTCATAAAAAAAAAAAAGATTTTTATTACAATTAATATAAATTACACAACATCGTTAAAAAATATGTATCTCAGTATCCACATCCAATAGTAGGCAGTCGAAGGAATACCACTCAAAAGAATACCACTCTACATGTTTTGCTCATTGGGAGCTTCCTCGGGAGTTTTGGTATGGATTAAGGTATACTAAAAATAATAAGAGGAACATGGATGAGATATCGTATTGCATGATAAAATTTACGATTGAAAGTATATAGATATATATATACGGATAACATGTCATACACGAGCTGTAACCAACTAAAGAAATCAAGAAAATAAAAAAATAAAAAATATCAAACAACAATCAAAAAATAAATCCATCAAAGTTAGTGATCTTAAAGGGCTGTCAATGATTGAATATGAATTATATTTGGTAAAATTATTGCCTCTGAATAACATCAGAGATACACAAGCATCAAGTAGGTCTCTCAAGTAAAAGATCCCGTCCAAAATGGCCACAGAAGGACACAGAATTGGTATATCCTTAATGAAAAGAACAAAGGAAGTATAAGGGATGGAGTAAAATATTAAACAATTAATGTTAAAAGGGGGGCATCAAGTCTGAGCACCATGTTGACATAAAGGTTACCTTTGGTAGAATCAAAAAACTCTTTTGCTAGAGGTAAAGAATCATCATTGCAAATATAAAAAACGGTATTGAACCAATGTGCCATGAAGATCCATAGCCAGCAATCAAATGCTCATAGACAGCATTAATGATATCCAGAGATGTGGATGTATAAGGGTACAGCTAAAAAGCAAAACAAAAATTACCGGTCAAATAAAGTTCATATGTGTAGCCCATTTAAGAGTCAAACAGAGCTACAAATAGGACACTTACCAATAGTAATGGCTCAAACAGGCATGAGGTGGGAGAGATATAACCTCTCCCCTGGACGGACAGCCTACGACAGATGATTGCGGTATTAAGCAGCATTCTTATAGTCCTTCCACCCCGGTGGCGTCTGACGTCACCATTGGGATGCGGACATGTGATGAGGAAGCCCTGAGGGGCGTGTGGACGAAAGGAGGCAGGAGGCATCGTAGCATGATGCTAACTACGTCAAAGTCTACAGTGAGCATGCGCTGAGCAGTAAAAAAAGCAGAGCACGTCATTAAGATGGCAGAAGCCGAAAGCGCCATCTTGGAAGAGGGAAAGAATCTGGGCAAAGTGAAATAAATCAAACAAATCATTTTTCAAGGCGACTGACACCTCTAGGGCTCCCAAAAAAAAGGGCGATTGATTATTCAAATAATCACAAAAAAAAAATCTTCCTCTGCCTTTGTAAGTGTAAACACAGACAGGGGAAGTGATGTCATCTCTCCACGTGGAGTCTTTTCGATAACACCAGTACACATACCTACCTCCCAACTTTCTGAGATTTGAATGAGGGACACCCATCAGCAAACGTAAGCAGGCATAGGACACACCCCTTGCCACTTTCCTTAAAGGAGTCCTTTATAAGTCCTTTTTATACCACTACTATTCCTTTATATTGGCTTTTGGAATTTACAAATGCAGCAATTTAGAAATCAGATGAAAGGTTTAGCGCTGGAAAACACTTTTTGATAGATAAAAAGTGCATTTTATGTACAGCTATATAGATCAGACCAAAATGAGGGACAAATGAGGAGCTGTGAAAACCGGAAGTGATGTAAGAGGCGCCTGTAACGCCGTTAAAATAACAGTTCTGCTGCTTTTTAATTTAATTTTATTGCTGTGAGTGCCCATTTGGTCCAGTTCATACAATACTGCGCTATGGGAGATTCTTTTTTATCCCTTACATAAATCTGCTGTGTGTGAACATCCACGCTGATAAACTGGAAGGTGCCAATGGGAATACAGGACCAGGAGAGGCATCATTCGCCACCATTAGATCCCGGGAGGTTCCGCAGCCATACTAACCTGTATAAGCTATACACCATCTTCATTGAGGTAAAAATTAAGAGAGCACTAAGTGGTATGCACGAAGATCCCACACTGGAGGCTGTTTATTGAAGAGCTTGTTTGAAGCACTATTAGCACTTTTTTCCTCATCCCCTTCATTGGTGGAACATTTCATCAATGTTTATTCATTCAGACAACTTGATTCCAATTAATTACATTTATTTATTTTACTCATATTGATCAATCAGTACTCGATACATTTATTGATATTTGCATTTAATAGGAAATTGTTACATTGTTTATTTTGCACAATCTTTATATGCTTAATTTTTGTAAGTTTGCACATTATTGCACAGGCACTTTATTGTAAGCATTATTTGCACAGTTGATTTACACATTTATATTTGCACAGTGGATATACACATTTATATACTTCAGGACTGTAGTACAGTTTAATTGGTGGTGCTGATAATTTTTCTATATAAACTGGTGTCAGAATTAACCCCCAGCACTGGTGTCAGCGGACACACTATTAACCTCCAGCACTGGTGTCAGCCGACGCACTGTTAACCCCCAGCACTGGTGTCAGCAGACACACTATTAACCCCAGCATTGGTGTCAGCAGACGCATTATTAACCCCCAGCATTGGTGTCAGTGGACGCACTATTAACCCCCAGCATTGGTGTCAGGGGACGCACTATTAACCCCCAGCACTGGTGTCAGCAGACACACTATTAACCCCAGCCTTGGTGTCAGCGGACGCATTATTAACCCCCAGCATTGGTGTCAGTGGACGCACTATTAACCCCCAGCATTGGTGTCAGGGGACGCACTATTAACCCCCAGCACTGGTGTCAGCAGACACACTATTAACCCCAGCCTTGGTGTCAGCGGACGCATTATTAACCCCCAGCATTGGTGTCAGTGGACGCACTATTAACCCCCAGCATTGGTGTCAGGGGACGCACTATTAACCCCCAGCATTGGTGTCAGCAGACGCACTATTAACCCCCAGCATTGTGTCAGTGGACGCACTATTAACCCCCAGCATTGGTGTCAGCGGATGCACTATTAACCCCCAGCACTGGTGTCAGCGGACGCACTATTAACCCCAGCACTGCCCCCTACACTCCACAAATAACTCCCCCAAAAACACTTCACAAATGCCCCCCAACACTTCACAAATACCCCCTGTTCACAAATTTCAACCCCAGTCACCCCACTAAGGACTTTGCTCAGCCTCAGTGTGATGGCTCACTTACCTCTCCTCCTGGCAGTTAGCTGGTGGCCTGATCTTCTGCCTCCTGAGTCCTCTCCTCCTGTCAGGTCCTGGCTTAATCACAGGCATAGTGGCAGGGCACCCGAGAATGCCATGATCTCCCACCCTGAGGTGGCAGCAGGACCCTGGATCCGGGCACAGCCTTCAAGGGAGCACAGCTCTGAACGATCATCAGAGTCTAGGTGGCCAGGGCGATGGGCGGATCCTCCCTCCGCTGTGTTCTCTCTGCTCTCCTATGCTGTGTCTGTTTTCTTTGCTGTTCACGCTGGGCTGCAGCAGCATGCAGGAGAGAGGACACAGGAGAGAGAAAAAGCTCCCAGCCGCTGCGCGGTGCACCCCACGCACCTGCTCAGGATCGGCCCTGCCTGCGGACCATTTGTAACCGGTCCGCGGGCCGGTACTTTGAGACCCCTGCTATAGATGTTTTGTGGACCAAAGCAATTTGTATGCTGGTCAATTCATCACCGCTAATCCCCATTTGACCTTTGCCAGAGAATGGAAACCTATTACGGTTTCCAAATTTAAGACCTTTTTGGGCCTATCCCTTCTCATGGGCATAACTAAAAAGTGAGTTGCGGTCATATTGGTCCACTGACCCAATCCACGATATGCCCGTGTTCTCTGCCTCCATGGCCAGGGCACAATACGAGCAGATCTTACGGTTCATGCACTTCAGAGATAATGAACTCTGTCGTCCTCAGGGTGACCCTGGATACAATCGGCTCTACAAAATTCGGCCCCTCATAAACCACTTCAACCAACAGTTTGCAGCCTTGATTACTCCTGATCAAGTTGTCTGCGTTGATAAGGCCCTGATTAAGTTTTCTGGCCGCTTGTCTTTCAAACAGTATCTTCCAAGCAAGCGTGCCAGGTATAGGGTCAAGATGTATAAGCTCTGTGACAGGGCCACAGGCAATACATAAAGTTTTATGGTTTACGAGGTGTGATATTGGGGGATGTCTAGCTCAGTGTAGAGTTTACCAGTGAGCTGAGTCTACGCCAGATATGCAGTTTAAGGGCTTTTTTTGGCCCATGTTTATTAAAGTAAAAGAAAAAACAGTCCATCCAGGATTCCCACGCAGGGTCTTCAACTTCAAAGCAATAATGAGATAACAAATGGAAAATACAGAGCCACCTGGCTCTCTTGTCAGCACTGCTGTTTAGGCGTTGACCTTGGTCCTCTTGTCCCTGTGATGCCCTGTACACATGATCGGACATTGAACGGACATTCCGACAACAAAATCCATCTGAAATTATTCAGACGGATGTTGGCTCAAAATTGTCTTGCATACACGCGGTCGCACAAAGTTGTCTGAAAATCCGATTGTTCTGAACGTAGTGACGTAAAACATGTACGTCGAGACTATAAACGGGTCAATAGCCAATAGCTTTCGTCTCTTAATTTATTCTGAGCATGCGTGGCACTTTGTGCGTCGGATTTGTCTACACACGATCGGAATTTAAAGGATCGGATTTTGTTGTGGGAAAATTTTATATCCTGCTCTCAAACTTTGTGTGTTGGAAATTCCGACGGAAAAAGTCCAATGGAGCACATTGGAACACAATCCGATCACACTTTCTACGTCGGAAAATCTGACCGTGTGTACAGGGCATAACTGTGTCCCTGTTTGGTACCCACTCTGTACCTCTGGTGACACTCTCTCTTACAGCTTCCTGGCTGCTACAGCCCACCGGCTTGGGCCCTCCGTCTGCTCTGTCAGACTGTCCTGTGCCAACAGACACACTTCTCCCTTGCTCACCTGGACTCCTCGGAAGGGTGGAGCCCAGAACCCTGGTCCTGGCTCTGCTTTAAGCCCAGGACCCACCTGTGCAATCAACAAGCCAGACTCCTGGCTGTTCCCAAAACCCATTCCCAGGATTGGAGATTCCATCCCACCCAGATCGCTATGAAATCTCCAGGTCCCCAACTGGATTTTACCAACCACAGAGGAAACTGATAAAAGAGTTTCCTCCAAATTAAATAATCCTCCTGGAGCCTCTCAACCTGCTTATTTGAGAACCTTGGCCGACAATCACTAAGATTCAAATTCCTATGGTGTTGTGGAGAAACCCATCTGTGTCCACAAATATAAGCTTAATATGGGAGGGGTGGACCTCAACGACCAGTTGTTGGTGCCGTACCTAGTTGCCCGTAAGGCTAGATGCTGATACAAAATACTGTCTGTATACTTATTCCAATTGGCTCTGCTGAATGCTTATGTGCTATACAAAGCTTCAGGACCAACTGGATCCTTCCTTAAATTCCAAGAAGAGATCATCACAGCCCTTCTGTTTCCAGACGGTGCAGTGACCCAATTTCTCAATCCAAATGCAGTAAGCCGGCTGCACGAGAGGCATTTTCCGTATGTCCTCCCTGGTACCCCTACCTAACGAAAATTTTGTGTCTATAGAAAGCACGGATATTGGCGTGACACCCACTATTATTGTCCCTCCTATCCTGACCATCCTGGTCTTTGCATTGGTGAATATTTTGAACGCTACCACACACTAGTGGAGTATTAGCGCAGGGTACAGCACTGCACAGACTAGGACACACTTTCACAGGGTCTCCAAAGATGCCATCCCATTTTGAGAGACCCGAACCTGGAACTGAACGTTACAACCACTACAACCTTTACAGTTACAAATAAAAGTATAAAAAAAAAAAATAAATAAAAAAAGTAAAAAAAAAAAAAAAAAAAAAAAAAATATATATAAAATTTAAAAAAAAAATTGTTGTTGTTTTATTGTTCTCTCTCTCTCTATTCTCTCTCAATTGTTCTGCTCTTTTTTAACATTAGGGGAGGATTGCCCCCATGCTTCGGCATATATTTTTTAGGCACAGATTGCATTAAAAAATGTTTTATTTTTACTATGTTTTAGTATATTTGCTTTGCAGGTATGTATGTCTTACTGTTATACTGTAATGTTACTTTGTTTTATTGTTAACCATCATTTGCTTATCAGGTACGCCATTCAGCTGCAGCACTGATTTATGTATCTTGACAGCAACTGCGTTTGTTCCCACGATACGTAAAACAGCGACTCTAGCGCTGTAGGAGGTGATTTCACCACCACAGTTAAAAATAAAATTGTACATGTATGCCCATCATTAGAAGTGGGTGGATGAAGGACGGTATTCTAATGGTGGACATACCCACCGATCAATCTCTTTTTTTCATGCAGCCCACAGGCAGCAACAGCGTTTGTTCCCACGATACATAAAGCCGCGACTCCAGCGCTGGAGGAGGTGATTCACCACCACAGTTAAAAACAAAATGTGCATGAAGGGAGGTATTCTAATGGTGGACATACCCACCGATCAATCTCTTTTTTTTTGTTCAGCCCACAGGCTGCATGAAAAAAAAGATTACAATATATGCCCAACAAGGACCAGCAATGTACTGGACTGGTATGTTGCTGGACTTGGTGGACTTGAGTAGTTATACCAGAATCATGCCTGCGGGTTTAGGTATCATCTTGGTATCAATCTTTTCAGCCAGCGGTCTGCTTTCATGTAAAAGCAATCCTAGCAGCTAATTAGCCTATAGACTGCTTTTACAAGCAGTGGGAGGGAATGTTCCCCCCTCCTCCCACCGTCTTCCATGTTTTTCTCTGGCTCTCCTGTCCCAACAGGGAACCTGAAAATGCAGCCGGTGGTTCCGTCAGCTGACCATAGAGCCGATCAGAGACCCAAACAGCTCCAATCATCTCTATGGCCTAAGAAACCGGAAGCTACGAGCATTTCATGATTTAGATTTCCCCGGATGTAAACAGCGCCATTGGAAAATTGGGAAAGCATTTTATCACACCGATCTTGGTGTGGTCAGATGCTTTGAGGGCAGAGGAGAGATCTAGGGTCTAATAGACTCCATTTTTTTCAAAAAAGAGTACCTTTCACTACCTATTGCTATCATAGGGGATGTTTACATTCCCTGAGATAACAATAAAAATGTTAAAAAAAAAAAATGAAAGGAACAGTTTAAAAATAAAATAAAAAAGCAAAATAAATGATTAAAAACAAACAAAAAAAAAGCACCCCTGTCCCCCCTGCTCTCGCGCAAAGGCGAACACATGCATCGGTCTGGATTCATATGTAAACAGCAATTGCATCATGCATGTGAGGTATCACCGCGAAGGGTCAGATCGAGGGCAGTAATTTTAGCAGTAGACCTCCTCTGTACAACTAAAGTGGTAACCTGTAAAGGCTTTTAAAGGCTTTTAAAAATGTATGTAGTTTGTTGCCACTGCACGTTTGTGCGCAATTTTAAAGCATGTCGTGTTTGGTATTTATGTACTCGGCCTAAGATCATCTTTTTTATTTAATCAAACATTTGGGCAATATAGTGTGTTTTAGTGCATTAAAATTTAAAAAAGTGTGTTTTTTTGCAAAAAAAATGCGTTTGAAAAATCGCTGCGCAAATACTGTGTGAAAAAAAACAGGACAGTTCAAAACCCCCCCAAATGACCCCATTTTGGAAACTAGACACCCCCAGATATTTGTTGAGAGGCAAGTCGAGTCCATGGAATATTTTATATTTTGACACAAGTTGCGGGAAAAAGAGAATTTTTTTTTTACACAAAGTTGTCACTAAATGATATATTGCTCAAACATGCCATGGGCATATGTGAAATTACACCCCAAAATACATTCTGTTGCTTCTCCTGAGTACGGGGATACCACACGTGTGAGATTTTTTGGAAGCCTAGCCGTGTACGGGGCCCCGAAAACCAAGCACCACCTTCAGGCTTTCTAAGGGTGTACATTTTTTATTTCAACCCTCACTGCCTAAAACAGTTTCGGAGGCCATGGAATGCCCAGCTGGCACACCCCCCCCCCCAAATGACCCCATTTTGGAAAGTAGACACCCCACGCTATTTGTTGAGAGGTATGGTGAGTATTTTGCAGACCTCACTTTTTGTCACAAAGTTTCGAAAATTGAAAAAAAAATACATTTTCTTTTCTTTCTTCATTATCAAAAACAAATGAGAGCTGCAAAATACTCACCATGCCTCTCAGCAAATAGCTTGGGGTGTCTACTTTCCAAAATAGGGTCATTTGGGGGGTTTGTGTTATCTTGGCATTTTATGGCCTTCAAAACTGTGATAGGTAGTGAGGAGTGAAATCAAAAATGTATGCCCTTAGAAAGCCTGAAGGCGGTGATTGGTTTTCGGGGCCCCGTACGCGGCTAGGCTCCCAAAAAGTCCCACACATGTGGTATCCCTGTACTCAGGAGAAACAGCAGAATGTATTTTGGGGTGTAATTCCACATATGCCTATGGCATGTTTGAGCAATATATCATTTAGTGACAACTTTTTGCAAAAAAAAAAAAAAGTTTTTTCATTTTCCCACAACTTGTGGCAAAATATAAAATATTCCATGGACTCAACATGCCTCTCAGCAAATAGCTTGGGGTGTCTACTTTCCAAAATGAGGTCATTTGGGGGGTTTTGTGCCATCTTGGCATTTTATGGCCTTCAAATCTGTGAAAGGTAGTGAGGAGTGAAATAAATAATTTACGTCCTTAGAAATCCTGAAATCGGTGATTGGTTTTCGGGGCCCCGTACGCGGCTAGGCTCCCAAAAAGTCCCACACATGTGGTATCCCTGTACTCAGAAGAAGCAGCAGAATGTATTTTGGGGTGTAATTCCACATATGCCAATGGCATGTTTGAGCAATATATCATTTAGTGACAACTTTGTTTTAAAAAAAAAATTTAAAAAAGATTGTCATTTTCCCGCAACTTGTGGCAAAATATAAAATATTCCATGGACTCAATATGCCTCTCAGCAAATAGTCTGGGGTGTCTACTTTCCAAAATGGGAT
Source organism: Aquarana catesbeiana (assembly GCF_042186555.1). Lineage (NCBI taxonomy): Eukaryota > Metazoa > Chordata > Amphibia > Anura > Ranidae > Aquarana > Aquarana catesbeiana. The sequence goes on along the minus strand of NC_133326.1, from coordinate 200,028,516 downwards.
AATTTGGGGGGGGGGGGTTGTGCCATCTTGGCATTTTATGGCCTTCAAAACTGTGATAGGTAGTGAGGAGTGAAATCAAAAATTTACGCCCTTGGTTGTCGGGCCCCGTATGTGGCTAGGCTCCCAAAAAGTCCAACACATGTGGTATCCCCATACTCAGGAGAAGCAGCAGAATGTATTTTGAGGTGCAATTCCACGTATAACCATGGCATGTGTGAGAAATATATCATTTAGTGACAACTTTTTGTAAAAGATTTTTTTTTTGTCATTATTCAATCACTTGAGACAAAAAAAAAATAAATATTTAATGGGCTCAACATGCCTCTCAGAAATTTCCTTGGGGTGTCTACTTTCCAAAATGGGGTGATTTGGGGGAGGGTTTGTACTGCCCTGCCATTTTAGCACCTCAAGAAATGAGATAGGCAGTCATAAACTAAAATGTAAATTCCAGAAAATGTACCCTAGTTTGTAGCCGCTATAACTTTTGCGCAAACCAATAAATATACACTTATTGACATTTTTTTTACCAAAGACATGTGTCTGCATACATTTTGGCCTAAATGTATGACTAAAATTGAGTTTATTGGATTTTTCTTATAATAAAAAGTATAAAATATAATTTTTTTCTAAATTTTCGGTCTTTTTCCATTTATATCGCAAAAAATAAAAATCGCAGAGGCAATCAAATAACATCAAAAGAAAGCTCTATTTGTGTGATCAAAAGCACACGAATTTCGTTTGGGTACAGCATTGCATGACCGCGCAATTACCAGTTAAAGCAGCGCAGTGCCAAATTGTAAAAAGTCCTCTGGTCTTTAGGCAGCCAAATGGTCCGGGGCTTAAGTGATTAAAGGCTTTTAAAAATGTATTCAGTTTGTCGCCACTCACGTTTGTGCGCAATTTTAAAGCATGTCATGTTTGGTATCCATATACTCAGCATGAGATTATCTTTTTTATCTCATCAAATATTTGGGCAATATAATATGTTTTAGTGCATTAAAATAAAAAACAGTGTGTTTTTTCCCCCAAAAAATTATTTTGTAAAAATCTGCGCAAATACTGTGTTAAAAAAAAAACACCCACCATTTTAATCTGTAGGTCCCTTGCTTTAAAAAAAATATATAATGTTTTGGGGTTCAAAGTAATTTTCTTGCATGTTAACAAAAAGTGTCAGAAATGGCTTCAAGGGCTTCAAGTGGTTAGAAGAGTGGGTGATGTGTGACATAAGCTTTTAAATGTTGTGCATAAAATGGCAGGACAGTTCAACCCCCCCCCCCCCCCCCAAATGACCCCTTTTTGGAAAGTCGACACCCAAAGCTATTTGCTGATAGGCATGTTGAGTCCATGGCATATTTTATATTTTGCCACAAGTTGCGGGAAAATTACATTTTTTTTTTTGCACAAAGTTGTCACTAAATGATCTATTGTTCAAACATGGCATGGTTATATGTGGAATTACACCCCAAAATACATTCTGCTGCTTCTCCTGAGTATGGGGATACCACATGCGTGAGACTTTTTGGGAGCCTAGCCGTGTACAGGACCCCAAAAACCAATCACCGCCTTCAGGCTTTCTAAGGGTGTAAAATGGTGATTTCACTTCCTCACTACCTTTCACAGTTTTGGATGGTACTTGTAATTCATGAATTGACAGGAAACTGTAAATGAATGATGCGGCTGTGGGTGTGGGGAGAAGATCCCCCCCGCCTACTGTCATACTGATGGGGAGATCGGGGGGACTGGCATCAGTAGCTGAAACACATTACATGTTCCACCCTAAATATGGGTGGAACATGTAACATGTTCCAAAAGGTGAACTTAGCGTTTAAAGCGGAACTTCACTCTGTTGAACACCACTGACTATTTTTAGTTTTGATTGTTTTATTAAGTTTTTTCAGAAAAACAAAAGATACAAAAGCAATGATACCTCCTGCTTTACAACAGATTTGTGTCGTGTACACACGAGTGGACTTTTCAGCTTCAAAGGTCCGACGGTCTTTCCGACGGACTTTCGACTGGGTTACTACAGACTTTCGAACGACTTTCGAATGACCGGACTTACCCACACACGAACGGACTAAAGTCCGTTCGAAAATCTGTTGGTTTGAACGTGATGACGTACGAAGGGACTAGAATAAGGAAGATCATAGCCAATAGCCAATACTGCCCTTGCGTGTTTTTTTTTGTCCGTCGGACTAGTATACAGACGAATGGATTTTTCGACCAGACTCGAGTCCATCAGGACCCTCCCAAACTGACACCCCTTCTGGGAACAAACTGTGTCATGGGCTGTTGGGCTATGGTAGTGGTAATGGTATGGTATCTATGGTAGTGCAGCAGGTTCAATGACTAAAATAAGTAAGCTAGCATAGATTTACAGCATCTCATAAAAGTGAGTACACCCCTCACATTTTTGTAAATATTTTATTATATCTTTTAATGTGACAACCCTGAAGAAATTACACTTTGCTACAATGTAAAGTAGTGAGTGTACAGCTTGTATAACAGTGTAAATTTTCTGTCCCCTCAAAATAGCCATTCATGTCTAAACTGCTGGCAACAAAAGTGAGTACACCCCTAAGTGAAAATGTCCAAATTGGGCCCAAAGTTTCAATATTTTGTGTGTCCACCATTATTTTCCAGCACTGCCTTAACCCTCTTGGGCATGGAGTTCACCAGAGCTTCACAGGTTGCCACTGGAGTCCTCTTCCACTCCTCCATGACTACATCACGGAGCTGGTGGATGTTAGAGACCTTGCGCTCCTCCACCTTCTGTTTGAGGATGACCCACAGATGCTCAATAGGGTTTAGGTCTGGAGCCATGCTTGGCCTTTCCATCACCTTTACCCTCATCTTCTTTAGCAGGGCAGTGGTCATCTTGGAGGTGTGTTTGGGGTCATTATAATGTTTGAATACTGCCCTGCAGCCCAGTCTCCGAAGGGAGGAAATCATGCTCTGCTTCAGTATGTCACAGTAAATGTTGGCATTCATAGTTCCTTCAATGAACTTTAGCTTCAGAGTACTGGCAGCCCTCATGTAGCCCCAGACCATGACACCCCCACCACCATGCTTGACTGTAGGCAAGACACACTTGTCTTTGTATGCCTCACCTGGTTGCCACCACACACGCCTGAACCAAATATGTTTATCTTGGTCTAATCAGACCACAGGACATGGTTCCAGTAATTCATGTCCTTAGTCTGTTTGTCTTCAGCAAACTGTTTGCAGGCTTCTTTGTGCAACTACTTTAGAAGAGGCTTCCTTCTGGGACGACAGCACTGACAGGCTGACCCTCCACCTCGTCAACCTCTGCAGCAATGCTGGCAGCACTCATACGTCTATTTCCCAAAGACAACCTCTGGATATGACGCTGAGCACGTGCACTCAACTTCTTTGGTCGACTGTGGTGAGGTCTGTGCTGAGTGGAACCTGTCCTGTTAAACAGCTGTATGGTCTTGGCCACCATGCTGCAGCTCAGTTTCAGGGTCTTTGCAATCTTCTTATAGCCTAGGCCATCTTTATGTAGAGCAACAAATCTTTTTTTCAGATCCTCAGAGAGTTCTTTGCCATGAGGTGCCATGCTGAACTTCCAGTGACCAGCATGAGAGAGTGAGAGCGATAACACCAAATTTAACACACCTGCTCCCCATTTACACCTGAGACTTTGTAACACCAATGAGTCACATTACACTAGGGAGGGAAAATGGCTAGTTGGGCCCAATTTGGACATTTTCACTTAGGGGTGTACGCACTTTTGTTGCCAGCGGTGTAGACATGGCTGTGTGTTGCGTTATTTTGAAGGGACAGCAAATTTACACTGTTATACAAGCTGTACACTCACTACTTTACATTGTAGCAAAGTGTAATTTCTTCAGTGTTGTCACATGAAAAGATATAATAAAATTATTACAAAAATGTGTGGGGTGTACTCACTTTTGTGAGATACTCTAATTAACATCTAAAATAAAATACAAAAAATAAATCAAACAGACATGTTAGACACATTTGTGTGCCATTTAATTTTGATAGAACAAATATGTGTGTGCATATTCCAGAAGAAAGCAGGTAAGTAAGTTAAGTCGAAGAGAAAAAAAGAAAGCAACTCCTGCGCACAGGTGGATCACCATATGTAGTAGGCTGAGCACTGGCCTTGCTGCCCTCAAGGATGGGGATCCTAGTGAAAACCGAAATAAAAAGAAGACAAAAGCGCACCAGCCTAGTGCATTAACTTTTAAAACATTTATTTGATAAAAAATAATAAAGGAAATAACTCACAGGCGATTGGTGGAGGAGGCACAACATAAAATCGCACCGGTATACAGTCTGCGATTTGGAATGAGCGGAACCTTCCAGGGGTCGTGGAGGAACGCACAGACGCTGCAATCCGCTAACGCGTTTCGAGGGGAATGTCTTATTGGCTTGCAGGCATTAATAAGTGAGGTTCGCTGAGTGAGGTTGCACTGCATAGCTCTGAGGAAGAGGGGACATTCCCCTCGAAACGCGTTAGCGGATTGCAGCGTCTGTGCGTTCCTCCACGACCCCTGGAAGGTTCCGCTCATTCCAAATCGCAGACTGTATACCGGTGCGATTTTATGTTGTGCCTCCTCCACCAATCGCCTGTGAGTTATTTCCTTGATTATTTTTTATCAAATAAATGTTTTAAAAGTTAATGCACTAGGCTGGTGCACTTTTGTCTTCTTTTTGTTTAAGTAAGTTAAGTCACCTTGGCTTACATGAGAAAGGTGGATTGTTATACTTCTCTGAGTTGTGTCCAAATGATAAGAAGTGGTGATGTTTTGGTGATGGATAGGGCCTTTTGCCAAGTGGAGGGTATATAAATCATATAAATCATCCAAAAATCTGTTTAAATGGAACAGATTTGTTTAAATTTGTTTTAGAACAGATTTGTTTAAATGGAACAGATTTGACAAAAGTGTACTTTTGGTTGAGCATGGAGTAGAATAGGGATATGCCCTTACTCTTAGTGGATGGTTCTTTATAGCCTGGGCATAGCATAAGGGGTTGCAAGGGTCACAAACGCAACCTTGCCCCTAGCTCCAGGGGGCCCCTGCAGCCTCCCTGTCATATTATCATATCCTCCACAAAGTCCAGCTCCGATCTGCCCTAGGGCCCCACAGCCATGATCCAGTACTGGGCTTCCACTTTGCCTTCCACAGTCCACACCCCTCTGTTCTCATTGGCTGGGGAAAAGCTGTGAGCCATTTTCCTGAATGGGAAGGAGCATGGGTGAGAACAGCTGAGGACGGGGAAGTGCCTGTGCTGTGTGCTGGCAACATGGAATAGTAACCAAGTTCAGCGAGTTAAAAGGAGGAGAGTGCCAGGCTGTAGCCACGATGGGACCAATGTCACTGGTGAGGTAAGACACCGCTCAGTGTCTTCTAGTCACCAGCTAGGATTCTCTGTACCCCCCCACGCACGGGGATGTCTGCTTACCCCACTTTCCTGAAAACTGGGGAAAAGACATGCACCCCCCGGAGGTGACCTTCCCCAACACCTGCCAACACTGACAGAGAAACCTTCAGAAATTGCTAAAACAAATCCCTTAACACCTCCTGAGGGGCCCTGAGGGGCTGCAGGCTCCAGACCACCCCCTCCGTCCTGGATGCTATACCCTGCTGCTGAGCTTCTTTCCAAGTACAGCACTCTATACTGCTCCTCCTCTGCAGGGCTGAAATTACATTCCTTTACAGCACAGCCAGTTAGCTATGATCTGCACAGGGTGTATCTGCCTACTGCAACTACACTGCCGTTCCGACCAGGGGATTTCACAGGTCAGAACGGCAACATAAAAGCCAGATTACACCCTGTGAAGGCTGATAGACTGTGTGTAAAGGAATGTGATTTCAGCCCTGTGTAGTGTGGGGGGGAGCTGTTTACAGTACTGGAATGGGAAAGGAACTCTGCCAAATGACCTGGCAGGGGTCCCTGTCCTCTGATTCTCCAGGGGTGATCCCTGTCCTCTAATGTAAGGAGGAACTCTGGGAACTCTAAACTCTTAAGCCACTTTGAGTATCTTGGCGTGCAGTGGGTGTATCCGCACACACGGTGGAAGTGGTGGGTGGTAGTGGGGGGGGCAAGGTCAAATTTTGCATCGGGGCCCACAAGCTTCAAGCTACAACTCTGCTTTATAGAATTGTATAATACGCCATAGTAGTGTTAGTGTTGCGTTGTTGTTGTTATGTAGGAAGTGTTGAACCTGTAGGTACATATAGTAGTCTTGGTTAGGGATTGCATATTCAATTTGTAGGAATCGGAAAGTTTTAATAGAAGGGCCTATTAATAGATCTTCCACTGTTGATATACCTTTGTTCGGCCAGGTTGCTATGTTGAGATCAGGTATTACCTGTGATAGACTAAGAATAGGGAGTGGGAGATTGGTACATTTTGTATGCTCAAACAGTAGATCTAATTATTGTATAGTTGCCATGTTACTATCGCTGCTTTAATAATGGGTGAGAGTAGAGAATGGGAGGTTTTGCAGGGACAATGTGTTAGTAAAAAATTGTACAGGTTGTTTCCTAATATTTGAGAACATTCAAGGTCTGCCCATAGTGTGTTGTTGGCAGATGGAAACCATCCTTTTAGTTGCGTGAGAATCGCGGCCCTGTGGTAATCCTTGATTACCACATGTCCCATTCCCCCCTGCTTTTCTAGTGAGGATAAGCTTTCTAAAAGCGCATCTTGCTTTCCGCCTTTTCCCAGAGATAACAATTAAGCAAGGATTGCGCTGTCGTAAAAAAAGGTTTGGGGGGCGAGAATTGGGAGGGTTCTGAATAAGTAAAAATTGCAGATCTAAATATTGAGAAGGAATCTGCGATCTATTGCGGGCAGCCGTCATGAGCTTTTCTTTTATATGGAAAAAATGCAGTCGCAGAATTACATCCCTGGGAGTTTTTTCAGGTAGTGGAGGATGGATGTGAACAGATTTGTGGCGCATGAGTGAAGGTTGTCCTGTTGAATATTCTCTGGGACCCCTCTAACTTTGAGATTATTTCGCCTCGATCTGTCCTCTATGTCAGATAATTTAGCTTTAACCCATTTCACATCTTCATCTTTATCCTTGTTTGCATCAACCATTTCATTAATGGTGGTAGCAAACTCCTCCATCTTTGTTTCAACATGCTCCACTCTGTTTTCAACAGCTTAGAGTTCCTTATGAAATCTGTACATATAGAAGGCTAGATCTGATTGTAAGGAGTCTCTGAGGGACATGAGCATTTCTTTAAGGACAGTGTCCATCACTGGCAGATTACTAGTGGGAAATCCTTCTATGGTGTCAGGCAGGTCTCTAGTATCATCCCTCGTGTCCCCTTCAGAACTCACCTCATTCCTTCTGTGCTCCTCATCCAGTCTGAATCTAGCCTTTTCCTGGGCTGCCTGATGCTGGAGTGGAGTTTTAAGCTTGCTTGTGTTCTGCCTTGGTGGGGTTGCTGCTCCCTGGTGAGCCTGTGCAGGAAGATTGGAGTGGAGAGTGGGTGGCCGTCGGCGGAGAAGAGTCGGCACTGCTTTGCCTGTCACCATGCGGCAGCTGTGTGAAGTAGACCATTCGTTTTTGTGACTGTCTTTCCTCCTTTCTTTTCCTCAGCATGTTCCCAGTGGTCTAGGGAGGCAGATTGCTCGGTCGGCGAGCTGAATATTGCGCTGGAGAGCTGATGCAGGCCGATGAAACCCCTGATGTAGCAGGAGATAAGCCCTTACGTGGCCATCTTGGATCCCAGCTGGACACCACTGACTATTTTTAATCCTTATGCTGCTATCATTAGTAAATAGATAGGAAAGTATATCATATTTTTTGTTTTAAGCTTTTTGTGCATTTAATGTTATACATCCCAGGAGTAATCGGAAGGAGAGGAGGAGATTTCTCAACTATGCACACCCTCCTGTCTGCATGTCTGAGCTATTGGCAGATAGATTCTAGGAACTGGAAGTAAATGCTATTTGAATCATCTGCCCTTACTCAAGTTGGCCATGGCTAGAAATGTATTTTAAAGTGATTTCTCAGCAAAATAAAGCATAGAGACTTGGATGTGTGAGTGAGTTTGCTTTGAATAGTAAAAATTAATTGAATAGCGTTTATGGTTTGTGGTGCTCAGATGTAGTTCCGATCTAACATGCCCACTGGCTTAATATAATGTTATTACAGGCTTCCTTTACCTTTTGCTGTTCTTCCTTCTAGTTCTTGTTCCAAAGAGTAGTTTGACAGGAACTATCACACGTTTTTTGTTTTTGTAGTTTTGTTCATCAAAAGCATTTATGATATCTCTCCAATAATTGATTATGCCTGTTTCATAATAATTTTTTGATGAAGCCACAAATGGGAAGATAGAAGCTAAATGAGCTACCTAGCATTAATTACTGTCAAAAGGACAAAGGTGTTCAGTATTACCAGCAGGATTCAAAGGTCAACAAGGTTCTTTATCTGGTAATCAGTCATTTGATCACCACATGGAGGCACAGCATGATTATTGCTGCATTCTTAAGACGTGTACTACAGCATGATAGTAGTATAGCAAAAACAACTTAATAAATCATAATAACACCATAGGTCAGTGTGAAACAGCTTCACATAATCAATGGCAATATAGTTATTTTTCCAACATTCTCTCAAGTCTTCAGTCAAGTGCAATGCGTTATTCAGCTATAAAAAATAAACTACAGAAAATCACATAATGCTCAGAAAATTAAAAGTGTATATTTGGTTCAACCTAAATTTAACATAATAATTATTGAAATAAATTCTAATTTGAAGTACAGTAAAACCTTGAATGGCGAGCATAATTTGTTTTGGAAACATGCTTGTAATCCAAAACACTTATATATCAAAGCAAATTTCCCCATAACAAACAATGGAAACTCAGATGATTCGTTCCACAACCATTTATTTATAGGTCTTTCAGTTTATAGTTCATATAAAAAGATTATAGCAATGTGATAGGTTGTGTAACCATAAAATGTCCATCCACAAATGCCAGCCTCCACAAGGGGATTAGAAGCAAAATCCAGCAGGAGCTACAGAGTATAAACAAGAAGAGAGGCGCCTCTAAGTTTAGCAATATGGTTACATTTAATGAAGGTACAATATTTAGCAAATTACATAGTTGATGATTAAGAGGCACATCTAAGTATGCAGGCATCTTACTGCTGTTAGTCTGCAGTAGAGCAATCTGAAAGCGAGGCTTGAAGCGCTCGTGGAGTGCAGTGTGGAAGGGATGACATCGATGGTGGTGCGGAGTACGGTCTACGTGGACAGCTTTACCCTGGATGCCTGCTTACTTAGATGTGCCTGTTTTAGTCATCAGCCATGTGAGTTGCTAAATGTTGTACCTTCATTAAATGTAACCATATTGCTACACTTATGCCCTGTACACATGGTCGGATTTTCCGACGGAAAATGTGCGATCGGAGCTTGTTGTCGGAAATTCCGACCATGTGTGTGCTCCATCGGACTTTTTCAATCAGAGTTTCCGACACACAAAGTTTGAGAGCAGGCTATAAAAGTTTCCGACAACAAAATCCGATCGCGTCAATTCTGACCGTGTGTGGACAATTCCGACGCACAAAGTGCCACGCATGCTCAGAAGAAATTCCGAGACGGAACTGCTCGGTCTGGTAAAATTAGCGTTCGTCACGGTGCAATGTTTGAAATTATTTAATGCAGCGCACTCTCTTCTTCTTTATAATGCTCGAAGAATGAAGTTGTTTTGCTGCTCATATTCACACAGACTTCTCACAAACTTCTTTCTTTATTATTTATCGTGATTTCATCAATATATTTTGATTTGTCACATCTGATGAGAATTATCATTTTTTATTTTTTTTTTGTTTGTATTTTTTTCAAGCCCGATCTTTTTTTTATTTACTTTTTTTGTTTGTATTTTTTTCAAGCCTGATCTTTTTTTTATTTTTTTATTTTTTTGGTTTGTATTTTTTTTTGGTCATACAAGTGCCTGCATCTTTTGTCAGACCAGACTGAACCCAGGTCATTACTCTCTGGTCTTCCTTACACGCTTCCTTCCCAGTTGTGGCTCTGGTGTTGGAGGTGTGGCAGGAGGAGGAATAGGACCTGGAGGAGGAGGAGGAGAAGGAGGACCTAGAGGAGGAGGAGGAGTCAGGGTCAGCTAAAAGAAAAACAAGCAATAAATGTCAGCAAATATTTTAGTAGTTAAAATTTGTTTTTTATTTAAAAAATGTCTCAGACATTGTCTGGCATATTGATGGCCCCCCTACCCGCAAAGTATTCCATGTATCTTAGACGGACCTCGCGGGGACTCAGGGGGGGCAAGCCAGGATGGCCAGCTTCAAGCGCCATCAGGGTTGGTTCATTTACATGAATTCTGGATTCAGGCCCAACTGAGCCAGCATAGTTCACAGAATTTCTCCTTAAAAAGTTGTGGAGAACACAGCAAGCCAGGATGATATGATTAAGTTTATACTCCGCCATATGTATGGGTATAAGAAATAGGCGGAACCGGCTGGTCATTATTCCAAACGTGTTCTCCACCACTCTTCTGGCTCTGGCCAGCCGGTAATTAAAAACCCTCTGGTCCGGGGTGGGGGTCCTCATAGGGAATGGCCGCATAAGATGCTCCCCCAGGCAAATGCTTCATCCGCAACAAAGATGAATGGGAGTCCTTCCGCATTGTCTTCTGGAGGTGGCAAGTCCATATGGGCGATGACTCCACCATCCGACATCCGGCCATTCTTCCCCACGTCCACATACAGGAACTCGTAAGTAGCTGACTCCACTGCCAACATCACAATACTATTGAACCCCTTGTAGTTGTAATAGTATGACCCCGAGTTGGGTGGTGGGACGATGTGGACGTGTTTCCCATCAATTGCCCCTTCTACTGTTAGGAAAGTCCCACCGCTGGGCAAAGTGGGAGGCCACACTCTGCCATTCCTGTGGGTTGGAAGGAAACTGTGGAGTCAAACAAGAAAATAAAATTAATCATTTTGCCCATAAGCATGGAAAGCAGATTAGACACAAACATTCTTGGCCAACATCAGTATAACATTTATTTTAGGGAGTATTTAAAGACAAAGGTATAAGGTCCACCTATCAGATTCCTCCTCCCCCCCTCTCATGGGCCATTTTGTGAATTTTACAGGGGGGGGGTGTTTTGGACAGGTCACCCTCTACACTTCATTGAGGGATGAATGCCTAAATAATGTGGATTACTTTGGTCAGCCCATCCTTACTTTACACTATTGACAGCCCACTGGACAGGTAAGAAGTGTCATAATACAAAGATATAAATACACACTGTACACATTTTAGCACATTTTTACATTCTGCTATTACCTATCAAGATAATAGTAGGATACAAAAACTTTAAACAGTACCATTTGAAAGTATTAAGGCAGGCCCTTGCACTACATGCTTTGGGGAATTCATCCATAAATCTGACCACAAAAGAGGTAGGTATAGTGTGTATGGGTTTGGCAAAGTCAGCAGATAGGGGATTGGTATCAGCTGAGTTAGCAGTTGGGGGGAGGGAGGGTTCCAAAACATTTTGTGAGAATTCTGCCAGAATTTCAAGCACACATCACAATTTTAGACATTTTAGGGGGTATTTAGGGTAAAGCACTACTATGGAGCTGACAAAATATATTGTTAAGTGACTACACGAGGTGAATATAGGCCCAGGAGAGCATGCTGGGGAGGTAAGTGAAGGCAAATATGTATGAAGGACAAAAATAAAAATTACATAAAAATCCAGCATGCATGAGGACAAAGGGGACATTCACAGCATATTACAATCATGGTAATTAGGGAATGAGGAAAGAAATACAATACATTAGTAAACATTAAATAAAATAAAATGTGATGTTAAAGGATAAAAATCTTACTTTAATATAGTCCTTCTGCAGGACCTGGATAATGGCAGAACAGGTCCCTGGGGATAATGATCCCCAGAGCCTGGGGGGAGATGCCTGACGAGAACTTAAGGTCCTGCAGGCTTCTTCCTGTCGCCAAGTACCGCAGGGTGGTGACTAGCCTCTGCTCTGGAGTGATGGCTTGCCTCATGCAGGTATCCTGCCTGCTGATATAGGGGGTCAGTAAAGCCAACAAACGGTGAAATATGGGGTCCATCATCTGGAGAAAGTTCATGAAATCATCAGGATTATTCTCACGGATCTCACGGAGCAAAGGCATGTGACAGAACTGGTCACGCTGGAGCAACCAATTCTTGATCCATGAACTCCTCCCCACCCTGTTCATGGACTGGACTTGTGTCAAGGTAAGGACCTCAACACCAAGCCCCTGCACAGCACGAACTCTACGATGAGTACGTATATGCAACATGGCTAGAAAATGGTCGGGTGCTCAGAACGGAGTAACAGAACACACTGAAGAACAGCAAGGCCTATGAAGAGCGACCTGAAAAACAGTAAAGAACGAACAAGAACACAATGACAGAGTCAAGGGGAACTCGCTGCACGCACTGAAGACCAGATACAAACCCACAAGCACAAACTGAAGAGCAGAAAACGATCTGCAAACCACGAGTCTGAAAAAGCACGAATCGTCTCTCACCGAACTTTTACTAACACGAGATTAGCAAAAGGAGCCCAAAGGGTGCCGCGCTTGGTTCTGAACTGCCCTTTTATAGTCTTGTCGTACGTGGTGTACGTGACCGCGTTCTTGGCGATCGGAAATTCCGACAACTTTGTGCGACCGTGTGTAGACAAAACAAGTTTGAGCCAACATCCGTTGGAAAAAATCCATGGATTTTGTTGTCGGAATGTCCAATCAATGTCCGATCATGTGTACGGGCATTAGAGGTGCCTCTCTTCTCTTTTATACTAAGTTGTGACATATTTGTATATCAAGACATCTCTTGTTTATCAAGTCAAAATGTATTAAAAAATGTTGCTTGTCTTGCAAAGCGCTCTCAAACCAAAGTTTTACTGTATATGCAAATGCAAAATATTTTTGTTTTAGTTTTGGATAGTGTGAGAAAAAACTGGGTCCGATGTCAAATTTACATTGCTGTGTGTGGCTCCCCCAAGGAGATCCACCCTCTGTTTTGCAAAGACAACACTTTTTTTTTAGTTTGGGGAAGAATTAGACCCTTTGGGGATGATTTAATAAAGGCAAATAGACTGTGCACTTTGTAGAGTGCAAGTGCAGGCGCCCCAGAGCTTAGTAAATGAGGTAAAGTGTCACTTTGCAAAGAGTACACAATCACATGCAAGGAAAATAAAAAAAAAACTCAATTTTTGCTTGCACATGAATGGATGATGAAAGTCAGCAGAGCTTCTGGTCATTTACTAAGCTCTAGAGCAACTGCACTTGCAGAGTGCAAGTCCATTTGCCTAGTAAATCAAGCCCTTTGGGAAACAATTGGGGGAAAACAATCTACACAATCACTAAGACTGGCCATAGAAGGAGCAATTATTTTTCCTGCAACCGGCTGAAATTCAAACCGTCTATGGCCGGCTTAACTAGGCAATACAATAGCAGGAAGCTGTGGGAGAGTGAAATAGTACAGCAATGGACTGAGGTCTTGTAAGACCTAAGTTACATAGGTGACTTTGTGTTAAAGTTTAGCTAAAAGTGCCTGGAGTTAAATGTGACTTCTTGCAAAGTCATAAAGCAATGATCTCCTTTTAATACAGTTTACATGCACCCTCGGTCCCATGATTAATCAATCACAGTCATGGCATTTCATGATCATTTACAGTTAATTGTATATACATAAGGCTGTGTGTAGTTTGTACCACAAAAAAAGCTTAATGTTTCATTATTTATAAAATGATTACCAAAAAAAAAGTCATAGGTGATTTTAATAACATGTGACTAGAATCACCCTAACTTAATTATGGGGAATAAGAGTTCTATTTAAATATGGTGAAAAGGAATGTGATAAATTGTAGTTTTGATGATTCTTCTGCCCATCCTGGGCTCGGTAGCACAGCTCTTTCTGTTCATGTATCAATGGTAATTTAAAACCCCAAGGTAATTCATCATGATGACTGGAGTCTAGTTTAACAAATCATTTTTATGCTGAGTCATTTATCTGTGGTTGTCATACAGTCCCATCAGTTTTGAAGTGCTGTTTTGGTTGCCAGCACCAATGAATACGAATGTAATTCATCATTTGGTCTTGGGTCCCAGAGCTCAATTGTCCATTGCCTTGTCTGCTGCTCTAGGTAAATTGAAACTTATTTACACATACAAATTTGAGCCTTAGATGTCCCATGAGAGGATACCTCAATGTAGACTGTAGTTGTCTTCCGTACTGTAGTAACTGAGAGAAAAATTGGATCACTACTTCATTCCGATGCATTGATTCCCTCTGGAGACATGTCAAATGGGATTCTCACATACCAACACTTTCCAAACACGAATGCAGACTAAATCCTTCTGGGCATGTAGTAGTTATTCTTAGGATTTTCACTGTACACAACTAAATAAGAAATGTAACAAAAAAAAAGACATTTTTTGAAGCTGAACCTTGTGTTGCTAGGATTAAATGTTCTAGAACAGTGGTTCTCAACTCCTGTCCTCAGAACCCACCAACAGGCCAGATTTGCAGCATAACTGAAATACATCACATGTGACATAATTTGCTGCTCAGTGATTGCAGTATTCTAGCCTGCATCTCCCCAAGGTAAAACTTAAAGTCTGGCCTGTTAGTGGGTCCTGAGGACAAGAGTTGAGAACCACTGCTCTAGAAGGAACAGAGAAAACAGTTATGCTTACATTATTCCTTTCTCCCTCTGCTGCCAGTGTTCTCCTCTGCTGCCTGACATAACAGGTTGTGGGTGGGTCCTCAGTGCTTCTGCATTGTATGAATGCTGGTCCTGCATTGTATGTGATGATCTCAGAGTGCCTGTGACTGGTCATATAGCTGAGAAGAAGCTGGTAGGAGTGAGAAATAAAGTAAGTATAACTGCCTTTTCTGTTTCTCCAGATGAAAATTAGCATTCAACCCTTGCAGTGAGGTGGTGTCTCACTGCAAAGGCCCACTTTCATTTTTAAAGAGTTCATCTTTAACCTTCTTAGGTGAATTTTCAGTACCAAAAGCGGTAACCCCGAGCCACACTCGGGATTGCATCGCAGGATCCAGGCAAAGTTACTTACCTTGTCCCCAGGATCCTGCGATGTTTCCCCACTGTGTGTGCGATCCGTCTCCTCCGCCAGATCTATCACAGTGCCAAGCTCCGTTCCCTGCCAGCATTGTGACGCACGGGGATGGAGCACGGCGCCAAATTCAAAAAGTTAAAAACACAATACACATACAGTACACTGTATCACAATTTTTCACTTTTACATCACTTTTGTCCCTAGTGGTTTGTCCAGTGCCCTGCATGCAGTTTTATATTATAAATACTGTTCTTTCTGCCTGGAAACTGGAGATTGTCCATAGCAACCAAAAAGTGTCCCTTTACATCAAAAGCGGTTTTAGACCAGCTAGAAAACAGCGATAAGAAATTAGAATCACTTGCAGAATTGAGAGATAGTGATTGGTGGGGAGATCCGTCATCAAACACTGAAAAGTAATGACAGTGACAATTCTGCAACTGAGCAAATTTCAGTGTTTTTGATTTGATTACATTATTGAATATTTTTTATTATTATTATATTATTATTTGTTATAATTATTTATAGTTATTTATTATATTATAATTTATGATTTCGCGTTTCAAACTTTATCATACCCGGGATGTCTACTAGACTCTTGTTTGGACAGATTTAAGTGTGTTATTCCTAAGAGTTACAGGCCTACAATATAAAATGCCAAATTTCCATGCAAAACATTGTACTGCTTTGAGCATCAAAAATCGGAAATAATCATACCGCCAGGGAGGTTAAAATAACTTAAAATTTCAAGAAGGAGAAAGCAGTTAAGTAGAATTATGCTGTTTAATTTCCACTGTTGAATTTTGAGGGAACTTTCCAGACCCAATCCCTCCCCAGTGCTCTACTAGAGTATGTGGATGTCTTTATTGTGTGTCCTAGTAGCTAGAGCTTTAAAATGTGCCTTCTGGTGTTTGCATCTCTGGCATCAACAGCTGTAAACATGTAAGTGTCCCAAGAATACCATTTCCTATAGGGGGATAGGAAATTATCCAAAGCTCTGATGCCATATTGTCAATTTTTGAAAAAGGATAAATTCTTTTTTTATGAATTTGTTCTTATTATGTAGTCACATGCTTGCTGATCAAAAAGAAACCCTTTTAAAGCAAATATAGTACATTATTCAGTGTGTTGCTTGAGGTCTTGATGACCTGGGCCTGTTACCATCAAATAACACTTTATAGAACACAATTTCCATATTCAACTTCCATATCAAATAAAAAAAAGCCAGATGTCAATTTCATTGCAGTTAAAATGTTTTGGACTTTTGGAAAACTAGGGCAGTTTGAAAGCTGGGGGGATATCTGTGCTTGTTTCATAAAATAGTGAACAACTGTGTGCTGTAAGATAACACTTTTGTAAAAAGTGTATTGTAACGACACATTGGTAAAAGGCATACATTTTTTTTAAAAATGGAAACGGTTAATTTTAGGCCTGTACTAGTCTTATAAATGTTCAACATTCATCCAAAAGTTATAACTGTCTGTTTAAAGTGCTTTTAAAATGGAAATTTATCTAATACATTTTAGCTTATTAATAAACCAAGAAAAGCCTTTGTGTTCCACAAAAGCTTCCTTTATTAAAGAACTCATTTATTATTACTTCTTCTGTGATTCTGTGAAGAAAACTGGAAAGAATGTACAGATAGTGGTCCTTGAGGAGCAGAAGTACTGAACAATGACCTAGACCTGAAGCTGGCTCTACTGCTTGAGACTGCGGAGTTATACAACATGAATTCATTATACATACTGTATGGCACTCCATTCATATTCACACCTGTAGTACCCAATAAGGCAGTCCCAACAATAACATTATGCTGTTATGGTACATCTGAGATGTCAGAGGACTTTTTATATGTGTGGAAAAACATGGCATTGTCTAGCCCTGCCCTTCCTAAGAGTCCCTGTCCCATTTGCTTGATTGCTTATGTAGATACAGTAAGTTCTGCTGCCACAACACAAAAGAGGTGATACATGTAGAACATGTATGTGCTTCACGTTGCTCTAGTGCTACTTTTACCTTTGCATATTGTACATTCAGATCATGTTAGCTCATTTACAATTTACAAGTTACCACACCTACAGTTATAATCTATGTGAACAAATATTATACAGGATTTATATAACAGTATGCTCATTGCTTTACAAAATAAAATAAGACAGTATAGCTACAGTGCAATTCAAGACAAGAGGATTAGAAGGGCCCTGCAAATGAAAGCTTAAAATCTAAAAGGGAAGGTTGAGTTAATACAAAAGGTGATAACTGCAAGAAATGAACTGATGGAGAAAGTAAATTCTCATTTGTTAGGCAGAGGTGGAATAGGCTTCCCTGAAAAAATGGAATAGCGATCACAGGTCAACTGGCTTCAATAAATCACACAAATAGGAAAACATAAGGGAAATACAAAGACACTGAATTTCAAAAGAACCAACTTCCCTAAACTACAAACCTTGCTAGAAGGCATACATTAGGATAAAATCTTTGGAACAAAGAACTTTGAGGAGAGATGGGTTTGCTTTAAGAGCATATTAAATAAGAGCATTAGCCAATGCTTCCCATTGGGTTATAAATTTAAAAGAGCGAACAAAAGTCCTGGATGGCTTAACTCCAATGTAAAAATGCATATAAAAGCAAAAGAGAAGGCCTTCAAAAATACAAGGTTGACCTCACAATAGGGATAAAACTTTTTCTCGGAAGGGAGTTTAAGAAGACTCGTAGCCACTCATTAAAATTAGAAGAAAAGAGTTTTAACCTTAAACTACATAGAGGGTTCTTTACTGTAAGAGCAGCAAGGATGTGGAATTCCCTTCCACAGGTGGTGGTCTCATAGTTTAACAAAAACTATTCGATAAGAACCTGAACGACCACAACATACAGGGATATACAAGGTAATACTGACATACGTATTTATCGGCGTATAACACGCACTGGCGTATAACACGCACCCCAATTTAGGAGGGAATTTTAAGGAAAAAAAAACTTTTAGGAGGGAAGTTGAAGGGAAAAAAAACTTACATTTAAACGCCCATCATTGCAGCCATGTCAGTGCAGCCATGTCAGTGCAGCCTTGTCAGTGCAGCCTTGTCAGTGCAGCCATGTCAGTGCAGCCATGTCAGTGCAGCCTTCCCCAGTGCAGCCTTCCCCAGTGCAGCCTTGTCAGTGCAGACTTCCCCAGTGCAGCCTTGTCAGTGCAGACTTCCCCAGTGCAGCCTTGTCAGTGCAGCCATGTCAGTGCAGCCTTCCCCAGTGCAGCCTTCCCCAGTGCAGCCTTGTCAGTGCAGACTTCCCCAGTGCAGCCTTGTCAGTGCAGACTTCCCCAGTGCAGACTTCCCCAGTGCAGACTTCCCCAGTGCAGCCTTGTCAGTGCAGCCTTGTCAGTGCAGACTTCCCCAGTGCAGACTTCCCCAGTGCAGCTTTCCCCAGTGCAGCTTTCCCCAGTGCAGCCTTCTCCAGTGCAGCCTTCCCCAGTGCAGCCTTCCCCAGTGATCCCAGCCATTCTGGGCTTCAAAATCGCCGATCGCGATTTGAAAATGGCGCCGCCGGCGCCAAAATACACAGAGCCGGTCCTCGGCTCTTTCCGGTGGCTGTCGTTCACTTTCGGCTCCACTCGTAGTCCCGAGCGGAGCTATCCGAACCTAGTCGAGTAGGTTCGGATAGCTCCGCTCGGGACTACGAGTGGAGCCGAAAATGAACGACAGCCGCCGGAAAGAGCCGAGGACCGGCTCTGTGTATTTCGGCGCCGGCGGCGCCATTTTCAAATCGCGGTCGGTGATTTTGAAAATGTGACAGGTCGGGATCACAGGGGATCGGCGTATAACACGCACCTGCGATTTTCCCCTGGTTTTAAGGGGAAAAAAGTGCGTGTTATACGCCGATAAATACGGTAATCACACACATAGGTTGGACTTGATGGACTTGTGTCTTTTTTCAACCTCACCTACTATGTAACTATGTAACTATGTATGTGACTAATGTGGGTACATGCTATACTTTTTTTTCTTCGTTCATCCCAAAGGTGAATGAAAATAAAGTGACCGATTGCTGTATTAACATAAGCAATGTCAGTACAGCGATTTTCCCCCGCTGTGCTATTGTGTTCTGACAGGAGGCCTGCGTTCTCCCCCCTGGCCGGGACACACTGCAAGCGCTGATCCGATGCTGATCAGCTGTTTGTTTTCCTGCATGCCCATTCAACAGAAAGCGGACACGCTGCTGTACACACTGGCCAAATATTGGACGGTTTCTGTTGAAAAGGGCCGATACTGGCTGTTATTCGGCCCATGTGTACCAGCCTTAAAGGCAGGCAGAGTGGAATGTAACTGGACAGGCTGGGGTGAGGGGTTTCAGAGGATGGGAGAGGCTCTGGAGACATCCTGTAGGTGACGCATGGGAGGAGATGGGGATCAAGAGCAGGAGGTCTTGGAAGGAGCAAAGAAGATGGTTTGGTTTTGTTTATGTTCCCATGCTATTCCCATCCATCTTAAACTGAATACAGACTGACTGCTCCCAAATGTCTATTTGGTAAACCTGCATTTATATTCCTGCTGTTCCCATCCACCTTAAACTGAATACAGACTGATTGCTCCCCAATCTCTCTTTGGTACACTTTGCATTTATGTTACTGCTGTTTCATATTCATGTAGCCCTGTTCACATTATTTTGATGTTTATTTTTTTTTAAGTCTCTTACCTAAATTATGAGCTGCCTTACAATCTTACCATCATGGTCCTCTTGCAGTTTGATTGTGGTATGAAAAGTTTGCTATGCTAGCTGTGTGCCTTATATTAACTCCTGATTGATTAATTGGCAAATTCCATCCACACCCACCACTATATAAAACAAGACTGCCTTTATGGTGAAGCACATGCTAGGGGGTGCATGCTAAGGGGCACATGTTGGGGTTCTTAAAAAAAAGTGGGGTTCTTTAACTTCAAATAACTTCAAAACTTTAACTTTCTTCAAATGAAGGCTGAGCGGTGTGGGCCTCGTTCTGGGTGGACATCATATGACGGTCTCCCAGGACGACCACTCTCGCTTGCCCCCGGGGGCATGCAGCCCGGCGATCACGGCCGCGCCGTGTTGCTAGGACACGGCGCATCCACGATCTGTGTAAAGAGCCGTGGCCACAGCTCTTTAACCATGTGATCGGCTATGTCCAATCACAGCCGGTCACATGTAAACACAGACATGTTGGTAATCGGTGCTCCTCGCCTCACACTGACAGTGTGAGGCGAGGAGAGCCGATCAGCAGCATCTCCTCACAGAGGACAGCTAGGTAGGTAATCAGGGCACTGATCATCAATGCCCTGATTACAATTAAGTGCCCACCAGTGCCAGCAATGATTGCCCACCACTGCCAGCAATCAGTGCCAAACAGTGCCCAAAATTGCCACCAATCTGTGCCCACAAGTGCCAGCAATCAGTGGCCATTAGTGATGCCAGTCAGTTTTGGCTATCAGCACTGCCCATCACTGCTGCCCATCAAAGCCACCCATCAGTGCCCCCTATCTGTGCCCACCAGTGTTGCCTATCTGTGCCCAGTGCCACCCATCAGTGCCTCCTATCAGTGCTCATCAGTGCCACATATCAGTGCCACCTATCAGTGCCCATAAGTGCAGAATTTTCGTGCCTCCTCATCAGTGCCACCTCATCAGTGCCCATAAGTGCCATCTCATCAGTGCCCATCAGTGCCGCCTCATCACGCCCATCAGTGAAGGAGAAAAACTATTGACAGAAAGTAACCATAGTTTCCCATTCAGCTCTCCTTCCTCTCTGAAACATGTGCTGTTTACCTCTCCTTTTCACAGTTGACTTTCTCCTTAACCACTTCAGCCCCAGAAGGATTTACCCCCTTCCTGACCAGAGCACTTTTTACAATTTGGCACTGCGCTGTTTTAATTGGTAATCATGCAATGCTGTACCCAAACAAAATTTGCGTCCTTTTTTTCCCCACAAATAGAGCTTTCTTTTGATGGTATTTGATTGCCTCTGCGATTTTTATTTTTTTTTTATATGAATGGAAAAAGACCGAAAATATTTTAAAAAAATTATATTTGCTACTTTTTGTTATGAAAAAAATCCAAAAAACTTAATTTTAGTCATACATTTAGGCCAAAATGTATTCAGCCACATGTCTTTGGTAAAAAAAATGTCAATACGCATATATTTATTGGTTTGTGCAAAAGTTATAGCATCTACAAACTAGCGTAATTTTTCTGGAATTTACACAGCTTTTAGTTTGACTGCCTATCTCATTTCTTGAGGTGCTAAAATGGCAGGGCTGTACAAACCCCCCTCCCAAATGACCCAATTTTGGAAAGTAGTCACCCCAAGGAAATTGCTGAGAGGCATGTTGAGCCCATTGAATATTTTATTTTTTTGTCACAAGTGATTGAAAAATGACAAAAAATAAAAAATATTACACAAAGTTGTCACTAAATGATATATTGCTCACACATGCTATGGTTATATGTGGAATAACACCCCAAAATATATCCTGCTGCTTCTCCTGACTATGGGGATACCTCATGTGTGAGACTTTTTGGGAGCCCAGCCACGTACAGGACCCCGAAAACCAAGCACTGCCTTCGGGGTTTCTAAGGGGGTAAATTTTTGATTTCACTCCTCATTACCTATCAGAGTTTCGAAGGCCAGAAAATGCCAAGATAGCACAAAACCACCCCAAATTACCCCATTTTGGAAAGTAGACACCCCAAGCGATTTGCTGATAGGCATGTTGAGTAAGTCCGTGAAATATTTTATATTTTGCCACAAGTTGCGGGAAAATTACAATTGTTTTTGCACAAAGTTGTCACTAAATGATATATTGCTCAAATATGCCATGGGCATATGTGAAATTACACCCCAAAATACATTCTGCTGCTTCTCCTGATACCACATGTCTGAGACTTTTTGGGAGCCTAGCCAGATTTCTAAGGGTGTAAATTTTTGATTTCACTCCTTACTGCCTATCACAGTTTCAGAGGCCAGGAAATGCCCAGATAGCACAACCCCCCCCCCCCCCAAATGACCCTATTTTGGAAAGTAGACACCCCAAGCTATTTGCTGAGAGGCATGTTGAGTATTTTGCAAATCTTGCTTTTTGTCACAAAGTTTTGAAAAAAAAAAAAAAAAAAGTATTTTCTTTCTTCATTTTCAAAAATAAGTGAGAGCTGCAAAATCTGGCTTCTTACGCCATAGAGATGATTAGAGCCCTTCTGGTCTCCAATCAGCTCTATGGTCAGCTGGCGGAACCACCGGCCGCATTCTCAGGTTCTCTGGTGGGACAGGAGAGCCAGAGAAAACCATGGAAGACGGCGGGAGGGGGGGCGTTCCCTCCCACTGCTTGTAAAAGCAGCCTAGAGGCTAATTAGCCGCTAGGATTGCTTTTACATGAAAGCCGACCACAGGCTGAAAAGAATTATACCAAGATGATATCTAAACCTGCAGGCATCATTCTGGTATAACCATTTAAAGTCCAGCAACATACCAGTACATTGCTGGTCCTTGCTGGGCATATATTGTAATGTTCTTTTTTTCATGCAGCCTATGGGCTGAACGAAAAAAAGAGATTGATTGGTGGATATGCCCACCATTAGAATACCGCCCTTCATCCACCCACTTCTAATGATGGGCATACGTGCACCATTTTTTTTTTTTTAACTGTGGTGGGGAAATCACCTCCTACAGCGCTGGAGTCACGACTTTACGTATCGTGGGAGCAAACGCTGTTGCCTTCAGAATAAATAAACCCGTGCTGCAGCTGAATGGTGTACCCGCTAAGCAAATAATTGTTAACAATAAACAAAGTAACATTACAGTATAACAGTAATGCCGCGTACACACGGTCGGACTTTTCGTCTACAAAAGTCCGACAGCCTGTCCGACAGACTTCCGGCGGACTTTCGGCGGACTTGCAGCAGACTTTCTAACGAACGGACTTGCCTACACACGACCACACAAAAGTCTGACGGATTCGTACGTGATGACGTACACCGGACTAAAATAAGGAAGTTCATAGCCAGTAGCCAATAGCTGCCCTAGCATGGGTTTTTGTCCGTCGGACTAGCACACAGACGAGCGGATTTCGGGGTCCGTCGTAGTTACGACGTAAAGATTTGAAGCATGTTTCAAATCTAAAGTCCGTCGGATTTGAGGCTGAAAAAGTCTGCTGAAAGTCCGGAGAAGCCCACACACGATCGGATTACCAGCCAGCTTTAGTCCGTCGGCGTCCGTTGGACTTTTGTAGACGAAAAGTCCGACCGTGTGTACGCGGCATAAGACATACCATACCTGCAAAGCAAATACAATAAAACACAGTAAAAATAAAACATTACAGTTCTAAAATACAGTAACAATAGAGAGAGAGAGAGAGAGCAAGAGAGCGAACGTAAGAGAGCGAACAATAGAAAGAGAAGAAAGTTAAAACGACAACTCTTTTTGGCTTTTATTTATTTATTTTTATAAACTGTAAACTGTAAACAAACGTTCCAGATTAGGGTCTCTCAAAATGTGATGGCCATCTCATCTTTTGAGACCCTGTGTACTTGTGCCCTAGGACTGTGCAATGCTGTACCCTACGCTAATACTCCACTAGTGTGTGGTAGCATTTGAAACAGTGACCAATACAGAGACCAGGTTGGTCAGGACAGGAGGGACAATAAAAGCGGATGTCACGTCTAGATCTGCGTTTTATGCAGACATGACATCTTCTTTGGGGGTTTCTTTGGGTACCAGGGAGGATATACAGAAAATGCCTCTCATGCAGCCAGCTCATTGCATTTGTGTTGGGAAGGTGGGCCACAGCACTGTCTGGAAACAGAAAGGCTGTGATGATCTCTTTCTGGAATTTAAGGAAGGATTCATTTCGTCCTGAAGCTTTGTATAGCGCAAAAGCATTCAGCAGAGCCAATTGAAATAAGTATGCAGACACTTTTTTGTACCAGCGTCTGGCCTTACGGGCAATTAGGTACAGCACCAACAACTGGTCGTTGAGGTCCACCCCTCCCATGTTAAGGTTGTATTCCTGGACACAGAGGGATTTCTCCACAACACCAGTCGCCGTAGAAATTTTCACAGTCATATCTGCGTGAAGGGAGGACAGACCAAAAACATTCTATGTATCCCTCCACTTCACTGCTAACAAATTATTACACTTCAAGCAGGCTCTCTCCCCCCGTCTAAGTTGGGATTGTACAAGCCGTTGGGGGAAACCCCGGCGATTAGATCACATGGTGCCACATGTGCCAATTCCACAATCAAAAAAATTGACTAAAAAGTGGCATGCTTGTGGAATAATTGTCCACGTACTCCCTATGTAGTCTGGGCAGTTCTCCGGCTCCACGTGACTATCTTTTCCCACATACTGTAAACCATAAAACTATATTTATAGCCTGTTACAGAGCTTATACATCTTGACCCCATATCTGGCACGCTTGGTGGGAAGATACTGTTTGATAGACAAGCGGCCAGAAAACGTAATCAGGGACTCATCAATGCAGACAACTTGATCGGGAGTAAACAAGGCTGCAAAATGCTGGTTGAAATAGTTTGCAGCCGATCGTATCCAGGGTCACCCTGAGGACAACAAAGTTCATTATCATTGAAGTGCATGAACCGCAAGATCTGCTCGTATTATGACCTGGTCATGGAGGCAGAGAACACGGGCGTATGGTAAATTGGGTCAGTGGACCAATATGACCACAACTCACTTTTTTTAACTACGCCCATAAGGAGGGATAGGCCCAGGGAGGTCTTCAATTCGGAGAGCGTAAGAGGTCTCCAATCTCTGGCAAGGGGCAACTGGGAATTAGCAGGGATGAATTAACCAGCATACAAATTGTTTTGGTCTACAACAGATCTATAGATATCGTCCGTGAAAAACAGTGAATAAAAAACAAGTGAAGTAAAATCAACTGTTTCCACCTAAATTCCGGGTTGGCCAGTAAATGGGGGAAGTACGGGTGTTGCAAAAGTGGTGGCCTCGGATTTGCAAATGCAGCAGGAAGAACACTATGGGCTCGAGGGTCCCGTCTTTGTCTTCTTCTTGGTGGCTGCGGGACACTACTCATGCTAGCCACCTCACCAGCTTGGACTGCACTTATGGGACTCGCCACGTTACCAAGTGTTACTGCAATGCTGGATGTACGACCAGGATGTACTAGGCCGCTGGTGTTTGCCAGTTCACCAGAAGGATGAGCGGCACTAGTACTGGCTCTCTGCTCCATACGAGAGCCCTGCGGTTCTTGCACCTCAACGACAGCAGAAGAACGGGTCGGGTACGCCTGACCTTGGCAGGGACCACTACTCAGTCGTCAGAGCTATCTGTCAGGGTGCCGCTGCTGTCTACGGGTTCGTATTCTGAGCCTGAATCTGACAGATGGGTGACTTCCTCTTCACTATCTGTCATGCTTAGAAACATGTAGGCCTCTTCACTATTGTACCTTCGATTTGACATTTTGGCCTCTAAATTTACTGGTACAGTAGTGAGACTCACAGGAAAAAAGCACCTGACTGTCAGCCACTGATTCAAACGCTACCAAAAAACTGTTAGCATTCGCAGGGATCAGGCCTGACTCTGCAAATGCTGCAGTTATGTGTTTAGTGTTTTGTAAGTGACAGTGATCGATTGATACTGCACTTGGGTGGGCTTGGCTTGGCTGGGTGGAGGGGCTAAACGCAGGTGCTAGCAGGTATCTGGGCTGATCCTGCTAAAACTGCATTTTTGGGAACCCTAAACTATGAGGGAAGCTAGTATAGATCTGAGCAGATCAGGTATTGATCTGTTCAGATACTATACTACTAGGGGATGTGTATGGTGCGTGGGTGTTAGCACTACTGCCACTAATCTGACTCTGCCTGGGGCGAAGCTGACCCTTTCTGATGCTACAACCTAACTGATATTACCCGCCGGGTGATCAGGGGGTTAAACCTTTTATTAGGTAATATACGGCGGGTGCCCTGATGCTATAAAAAATAACTAGCTAACCAGCGTCACCTGTGACAGTAATATGGTGATGACTGGTGACAGGGGGTGATCAAGGGGTTAAACCTTTATTAGGGGGGTTAGGGGTGGTCCCTAGACCTATCTTGGCCTACTACTAAGTACCCTAACACTGATTATTGTCACTAATGACACGAGTATAGTGATAAAAAAAAAATGAACACTGCACTGGGTGACACAGTAACAGGGGGTGAAGGAGTTAACTGGGGGGGGGCGATCGGGGGGTGAAATATGTGCCTATATGTACTGTGTCACTGTAGTGTTGGTGCAACTCATGTTTGGATGTGTTCTCTCCTCTCTCAGGAACAAAAAGACTTCCACAAGGAGAGATGACATCACTTCCCCTGTCTGTGTTTACTTACACAGGCAGGGGAGGATTTCATTTGCCAAGACTGATCAGCAGGTTCAGGCCAGAAATCATTGGCCTGGGCCTGGAGACTGATCGGTTCTGATGCGAATCCGATTTGCCCAGCCGAGCCAACCTGCCGCAGTAAAACAGCAGCGGCTGGTCCGGAACTGGTTAAACTCTCTTTCCTTCACCCTTCTTCTCCATCTCACAATCTGTATATATCGCCCTCACTTCTGCCCTCTCCTTATTACTGCACTCTTCACCTAATTCTAATCCCACATGGTAATAAAACCCCCAGGATGTTGAGGCATGTCCCCTCATACAAATCATACCCTCATATTACCTCCCTCACTCTTCTGCTTCTCCTAACCTCTGGAGATATATCCCCAAACCCTGGGCCTCCCTGTAGCACCCTCTACTTAGGTAGGTACTAGAGTTTGTATTTTTGTGAGAGCCAGTAAATTTAAGCAGGCCTAGCTAGAAGCTAGGTCTGTTTTTTTTTATCTGTGTGGGATGGGAGGGGATCAGAGCAGCAGCTGTGATTCACAGACAGCATCACTCCATGGTTACCTCCCTCTCGCTTCTAGAGGATTCTACAAGAGGAGAAAGGGAAGTGGGGAGGAGCAGTCTGGGGTGTTTCAGAGAGCCCTGACCAATCCCCAACTAGGATTGACAGGGGACAGGCCTCCTTAAATACCCAGAGTCATCCCAGATGGGGAGGAGTTGTCGGGTGGAAGAACTGAGGATGGAGTACTACGCTGTCGGGGCCTTTGGGGAAGATCCCCAGTCTGGGGGGTGACCTTGGGCCTGGATCCTTTCAAGAACGCATGGGGGATCTGAACAGGAGGCATAGAGAGGAGTCAGAGAGGACAGCAGGAGTTAGTACTGCCGGGCAAGTCTTCAGGAGGGAATCACCATTTTGCAGCCAGGAGGGCTGGTGAGTGACATGGGCAGTTGGGGGGACTGGAGAGGCATGCCAGAGAGGAAGGAGAGGAAACAGTCAGAGCTGGGTGTGGAGCAAGTGAAGATTGCAATGTCACGGGCAGTGAAGTCAGGCAGCTGAAGCCAGGAGGTATCAGGGCCTGAAGAGGACTTACTATTCCTATTTTTACTACATTAAAGGGACCTGCGGTCCCTGCCTGCAAAAGGCAGTTGCTGAGGCCTGACTGAGTTGGACCTAACCACATGCTAGCTGTGCCTGGAGTTAAGTGATGCACTGGAGAGAGAGAGTAACAGTCAGCAGGCAAGTGATGTGCTGGAGGAGACTGGAGTAAGCCAAGTGTATATAGTTGTCCCAACTGATTGATATACAATCAACCAATTGCTTAATATACTAGACGAAAGTAGGGTTTCCCCTAAGTGGACTTTAAAGGCACTAATATATTTGATATAAAAAGTATAATTTATCAAACTTGATAAACAAGATAAAAACAAAATACATTGGAATGGTTATGGTACAAAATCACCACAAAGATTGACTGTAAATTTCTTGTGGTTCATCCAATGCATTTCAGAGTATCAATGTCTCTTTCTTCAGGGGTGTTATGAGGAGGTCAATCATATATCTACAATATAGTGGTTACAAAAAGTCAGAAGGAGTATATAGTAAAAAACACTGTATCATATGTATGTTTACATCAATTATACATTATATAGACTCACGTATGTTGTGGAGATATCACAAGTGAAGCATTCCAAAAAAGCTATTTAAAAACAAAGAACATAGGCAAAACTGTGCCTCCAAAGATTGCCCGTTTAAAGTAGCTGGTCTTCACAACATGCATGAACAAATTCACTAAAATATTTCTAAATGAAATACTTTTTTCTGCACAGAATGTCCTGGCAAGGCAATGGATGAAAACTAACTCACCTGAGTTCAGTACATGGGTAGCAGAAGTGAATAATAGCTTACCGTATAAAAAACTCATATACAAGCACAGAGAATGCCCGTCAAAATATAATAACATTTGGGATAGGTGGCTACAAGCCACAGAAACCCTCAGTTAGCGAGGCAAACCTTCCTTTTCGTACCTAAATACTGCCCTCCACCAGCACTTTTTCTATTTAATGGCAACTGAGTGATGAGGACACATACAGGTATGTCAACACTGTACCATTATTATTATTAATATCTTTTCTGTTATATGTGTAAATGCTTGTCTCAGCATGTAGTATAATATATGAGATGTCTGTTAAGAGATAACCGTTGGTAAGATCTTCAATGCATATTTGACATTTCTTATGCATATATTCTATTTGTAAATTGTTATTTTTGTTACAATAAAGATACTATTTGAATGGAGGAAATGTTTAACAAAGAAATAATAATCAAAAAAGGACACAAATGCATTTCAAAGTGGAGAAGCTTACAAATGCAACCAAAATAAATACACTAATAATAAAACTACTAAATAGTACCAGCAAGCTTCTGCTCCCCAACCTCCTTCTAATGTTTCCTCTTTTTTCTTCACAGATGGGATCCAAACAATCTAAAAGTAGATTAAGTACCAAATGCCAATATTATGGCGACTTGACACAAGACCAAAAGGCGAAAAAACCTAGTTTGGACACTCTGCACATTGTACCTCACTCTTCTACTATAACAACAGGATGTAACCGCATTACTCATAAATAACAAGGTACGATCAAGGTGAAGGGGACTTCTTCTTCACACACTACACCTAATGGAGGCTCTTCCTCCCTACCTAACCTTTCATCTCCTAATCAGCCTAATTTGGCTCTTATTAATTCATCTTTTTTGGACCTAATTTTAGTGAAAACCAGACCCCTGCACCCCAATCCCGACACAGTAACACCGATCACATTATAAAGTCACCTGTAAAAGCAGCCTTATCTGATGGTGATCTGGATGTAATTAATCTATCCTCTTACAGCCTATCTGAGAATGAAATTGCAGTCCTAAGAAAAGGACTACGTTTTTATCTGAGTGACGATCTGAATAAATTTGAAATCTATAAAGATCTCCAACTGTTCATTCAGAAATTAATTCTGAAGAGTCTATACCAAAAACAGCACACTGATACTGGTCGTACTCCACATGAAACTCAAGCCCTTGACCAACTTATCTCTTTACTAGAAGAGAACGATACAGCTGATCTGATTGATCGGATTGATCGGATTGATCTTTCACGATTATTTAAACAGTTGAGGAACCTGGACTTACGGACAACAACTCTAAAAAATCAAAACCTAAAAAGAAGTCAGATCTATGCCCAGCCCCAAGTACCAACCCCAATGCAGCAGCGTTTTTAAGGTTGGTCAATAAGGACTTGGAGAAACTTAAAATACAAACCAATAAACATACCAATTTGAATGATAAAGAAGCCCAAACCTTAGAACAACTCTCCCAAAATAATCTTATTACCATAAAACCGGCCGATAAAGGAGGCAACATTGTCATATTTGACATTGAAAAATACATTGCGATGTGTAATAGAATCTTGAAAAACCAGGACTGGTACAGACAGATTACAGCAGACATAGTGGTGAAATACAACAGAGAATATTACTTATTGGTTGATACAGCATATTTAAATTTTCCCATAATACCTACATTTTACGCACTCTAAAGGTCTTGCAGCGGTCAAACATGTCATCAATGTGAGAAATGACGGGGACTTGTCCTACAACGAGTTCATCCTCTCTCTTCTAAAATTCATTCTAGGGCACAATGTTTTCAGCTTTTATGGGTCCCACTACCTCCAGATACAGGGTGTGGCAATGGGGACCTCCTGTGCTCCATCTTACGCCAACCTGTATTGGCAGGAGTGGGAAAAGATGTTCTTTGCTGATGAATCGCTGTCGATGTACACGGACCATATGCTGGCTTGGTACCGGTACTTCGATAATGTTTTTGTCATTTGGGAGGGACCAATTGAGACACTTCAGCAATGTTTGAGCAGAATGAACAAAAACAAGTTCAATTCAAATTTTACTATGATCTATGACAGCGAGCGCTTAGCATTTTTGGATGTAGAGGTCTATAGAGGTAATGAGGGCACCCTAGGCAGCAATTTTTATAGGAAACCTACAGCAGGTAACACAATCCTACATGCGTCGAGTTTTCACCCCCAAACGTTGGTAAATTCTAAACCCTACAGCCAGTATTTGCAGACGAGGCAAAATTGCTCTGATGATGCAAGTTTTAAAATAGAGGCCCAAAAACTCAGTAACAGTGTCAGAGAACCATCACAACTGCTCGTTCCCGTGTGCCAGCCAGACGTACGGTAAGAACGAGCGAGCCCCGGACTAGGCACGCACGTTAATGCAACCATACGAGCGAGTGCACGTCAGTGCATGCACGTTCGCACACCAACGAGTCACGGCGCAAGGCGCCCTATTTAAATGATCAGCATACTAGTATCAGTGCTGGATTGTCTCAGCTCGTTCCTGTACCCTTGCTGTTGCCTTGTTTGATTTACCTTTGATCCTGAACCTCGGCCTTCCTCGACTACCCTCTCGGATTACCCCTGTATCTCTGTCTGCCTCTGCTTCCTGTACCGAACCCGGCTTGAACTTCTGGCTACGGCTCTGTCTTCTGATCCTGTACCTCACTGCCAGCTTGTTGCCAACCTCTGCCAGTCCCTGACTACGAATCTGCCTGCCGACTGTGTACCTCGCTGCCAGCACGTTGCCAACTCCTGCCTGTCCTTGACCCTGGAAGTACCCCTGCTAGACTTTTCCTGAACCGATCCAGTTATCAGCATCCCACCTCTTCCATGAAGACGTCGGTGTTCCTGATCCTGCCAGTAGGCACCTGCACATTTCTGCCGCCCTAGCAGCCCTGTCTCAACCTCCAGGGGTGCTAGGACCGGGACCATGCAAGAGGCCACCCTCGTCATTTCGGACTCCCCTGTAAGGTAGGTGACAGTACAATCCAGCCAAATGGAGTCCGAAAAGGGGGGCCTCAGCCATGGATGCTCTGTGTCAACAGATTTCAAACCTCACTCAAGCAGTCCAGGGCCTGCAAGATGGCTACCAGTGACTATAACAACGAGTGGAGTCTCTCTCTCCAAGCACCTCAGCACATCGGACAGCCGCAGCACCTGCATCATCAGTTTCAGCTTCTACACCCACAGTAGTGGTGCCACCTCCAGAACCACGAGTTCCTGCTCCAGAGAGATTTATGGGAGATCGCAGCAAATTCAGGAACGCCTGTCATTTGTATTTTCTGCTACAGCCCCGCACCTTCTCTCTGGAAAGTACCAAGGTGGGGTTCATCATTTCATTACTGCAGGGAGAACCCCAGACCTGGGCTCATCACCTATTGGAGCAAGCCAGTCCCTTGCTGGGTACTATGGACTCTTTTTTGGATGAGATGGCTAAACTTTATGATGATCCTCAATGTACCACTACAGCCGAGGCCAGCCTCCACACACTCCAGCAGGGTCGTAGGCCCGTGGAGGATTATGTTACAGACTTTAAACGGTGGAGTTCCGACACGCAATGGAACAACGCCGCTCTCCATTTTCAGTTCCGCTTAGGACTTTCAGAGACACTTAAAGATGAACTAGCTCGTGTGGGGATCCCCGATTCCCTCGAAGAACTGATCCAACTGTCCATTCAGATCGATCGCCGGCTGAGGGAGCGAAGATCTGAAAGGTCCAGCCAGTACAGGCCCATGTGGATGCTACCCAGGGTACCTAGCCACCTACCTACCTCTGCATCCCCACTATCTGCTCCTACCACTGAAGCTCCAGAGCCAATGCAGTTAGGCCTGCTTTGTGTACCCTTGACACCGGAAGAAAAGCAGCGCCGTCGTACAAATAATCTCTGCCTCTACTGCGGAGGAGCCAGTCATTACGCCAACATGTGTCCCAACAAGACCCGTAAGTGTGACTCTCCTCCACTTGATAAATGATGAAGTCACGTGACGTGACGATACGCGTCAGGATTGGAGCACGGGAACTGTCACAGACTGACGACAGGATACGAGCTCGGTGCTCGTGGATGTTTTTTACTATAGCCTTCTGCTAAATATAAGTGTACTATGTTGTTTTTAACCTAATAAATTGATTTATATACGGGATCACGCTATGTGCACTCTCTTCCAACACTCCACATATATTCATCCCATTGTGACGAGCATTGAGGAAATGGGGACGGTTTGAAGACACCCTTTTGAGGTATACGAACTCATCGTTCGTTGGATTGACGCCCACACTCATTTTACAAAAGTGAGTGCATCCCCCTTCTGTGTCCTGTCCCTTTTTCCACTCTGGCCGCCACGGAGTTATACTATATACTGTCTGCTTATGTTTTTTATATACCATCCTGCACACCCACCACCTGAATCGTCTGAACTACTGGATGGGACCCTTGCCTGCTGGTGATTTGTTATTGGATTACAAGCTGTTGTCTTGCAGCAGTAAGGTGAGCTGCTTGCGAGCACAGAGGTGTCCCCACTGAAGACTTTTTTCCCTTTCCTGTGGCTTGTGGACTTGCCTTTTTGGAACTGATGACTCATTGTTTGAGAACTTTGTACTACAAGGTGGTGGGACTGTTCACCATTTATTTATTTACTTGGAGTCACTAATAAGAATTTGCTGAGTTACCACATATGTGCTAGTATGATACTAGCCCTTTTGCACTGAGATTCCTTTTTTTTTCGTTTCAGTATATACAATATTTTTTATGTGCTAGTATGATACTAGGCCTCATATACTTTTTTTGATTTATATATTTTTATTTGGTTCAATATATATATATATATATATATATATATATATATATATATATATATATATATTTTTTGTACCCACACTGTATTTGTCACTCATTTTATAGCTTTTTATATGTTTTAGGCAATTTTGTTTCCTCAGTCTATTCGGATTTAGTGCCCATGAGACCGCACTTTATTACATTTCATTACACTGTTATATTTTGTATAGTTTTTTCATTTTGCCTTTTTGGAACTGATGACTCTTTGTTTGAGCACTTTGTACTACTAGGTGGTGGGATTGTTCACCATTTATTTATTTACTTGGAGTCACCAATAAGTATTTGCTGAGTTACCACATATGTGCTAGTATGATATTAGCCCTTTTGCACTGAGATTTTTCTTCTAATAAGTATTTGCTGAGTTACCACATATGTGCTAGTATGATACTAGCCCTTTTGCACTGAGAACTTTCTTTTCTTTTGTTTCAGTATTTACAATATTTTCATGTGCTAGTATGATACTAGCCCTCATACTTATTATTTTTTTAAATATATTTTTTTTATTTTTTCACTCACCTCACTCACTCATACATTTGAGCTAGCCCCTTCCCCTTCCTCTTCCCCCCTCCCCCCTTTTTATCACAGCGCAATCACCACTCACTTTATTCTCCTCCTCTTGATCATTATGCATTGACTCTAGCAAGAACGACTCACATTGCTGTTCCTGTCTCCCTACAGCTTCCAGAAGGGGTGCTTCAAGTCCAGGCCATAATTGCTTCAGGTGCCTGCAGCTGCTTCATCGACCGTGCCTTCGTCCTGCAACACAACATTCCTCTACGATCTAAGCAACATAAACTGTCCATACAATTAGCTGATGGGTCCAACATCAAATCTGGGCCCATCGTCCAAGAAACCCAACCTTTGCCCGCTGACATCTCACCTAACCACTAAGAGCTGTTGTGCCTGGACATTATAGCCTCACCACTTTTTCCGATCATTCTAGGAATGCCATGGTTGCAAGCACACAACCCACAGATAGACTGGACAACCGGCAAGGTAGATTTTCAGTCCTCCTACTGCCTCCACAACTGTCTCCAGATCCTCCACCATACAGCTCCAGATATTGGTTGTCTGAAACCAGTATCCGAATCCCAAGACCTTGTTCCATCCGTGTACCACGATTTCCTGGATGTTTTCTATAAGCAAAAAGCAGACACTCTTCCTCGCCACTGGGCCCACGATTGCCCGATTGAACTTTTACCAGGGGCAGCAATTCCATTTGGGAGGATGTTTCCCCTTTCAGAGCCTGAACTCGTGGTCTTAAAAGATTGTCAGTGAGAACCTCAAGAAGGGGTTCATCCATCACTCTACTTCACCAGCCGGGGCAGGAATATTTTTTGTTGAAAAGAAAGACCACTCACTCCGTCCATGTGTGGATTACAGAGAATTAAACCGTTAAAAATCTCTACCCCCTGCCTCTGATTCCAGAACTGCTCCAGAGACTCCGCTCTGCAAAGGATATTTACCAAGTTGGATTTACGAGGTGCTTACAATTTGATCAGAATCAGGAAGGGAGATGAGTGGAAAACGGCCTTCTGGACGCGTTTTAGCCACTTTGAATACCTCTTTATGCCATTCGGGTTATGCAATGCTCCGGCAACCTTCCAGCATTTTGTAAATAATATTTTCAGAGACTTCCTAGACCTATTCATGATCGTTTACCTAGACGACATTCTAATTTTTTCAGTCTCTCTAGAAGTACATCGTGTCCATGTGAAACAAGTCCTTCTGAGGTTAAGACAAAATGGACTCTATGCCAAGGCCGAAAAATGTGAATTCGAACAGCAGACCATTCACTTCCTCGGACTGGTAATCTCTACAGGAGGTATGGCAATGGATCCCCAAAAAGTCGCAGCTATAACGTCCTGGCCACCTCCCATTGATAAGAAAGGGGTACACGGTTCATCGCTTTCTCCAATTTCTACAGGAAATTTATCAAAAACTTCTCTGGTATCATCATGCCCATCACTCAGCTCACCAAGAAACGGAACTGTTTTCAATGGACGGAGGCAGCCCAAGCCACTTTTGACAAGTTAAAGGGACTTTTTACTTTGGCCCTGTTACTGAAGCACCCTGACCCCGCTCTTCCATACATCCTGGAAGTGGATGCCTCAGAGAGCGCTGTAGGGGCCATCTTGTCCCAGCGCTCAAAGAAGTTAGGGCCTTCAGAAAGGAACTATGATGTGGGGGACAGAGAACTGTTGGCAATTAAATCAACTCTGGAGGAGTGGCAGTACCTCTTGGAGGGAGCAACACACCCAATACTGATTTTCATGGATCACAAAAATCTAGAATATCTCAGGACCGCCAAACGCCTCAGACCCAGACAAGCAAGATGGGCTCTTTTTTTTTCACGCTTCAGTTTCCACATAACCTACCGGCCCGGCTCCAAGAATGTGAAACCTGACGCGTTATCGCATATGTTCACGGAAGTTGAAGTTCCACCCCAAACAGATACCATCTTACAGGCTGGAAATTTTCTGCTTACACAAAATGGGCACTTTCACAGGAGACAAAAAAATGTATATACATACAGAAACCCAAAAATGATATCAATCCTATACGCGTCATTACAAGATATGCAAACCAACAATCCAAAATTAACAACATTGTCAACAAATACTGGCATATGCTGTCTTTGGATTCCATACTTGGACAATTTTGTGCCGGACTGTCCCTTGTTTACATTCAAAAGGGCAGCATCAATTAGGGATAAACTTATTACCAGTGAATACAAAGGGGAAGCTCGTAAAGACCCATGTAAATTTAAAGGCACATATATGGCGGTGCTTTTAATTATTGCAAATACATGTACACATGAAAGAAACCCTATTCTCCCTAACGGTGTAATATTCCATCCTAGACACTTTGCCAATTGTAAAATCATTGGAGTCGCTTATATGTTATGCTGCGATTGCGGCTGTTTTTATATTGGCAAGACCAAACTGGAATTCTGTAAATGTGCATACAGGCATATAAAGAGTATGCAAACTGGCAACCCCGAGTTACCCCTAGGCCGGCATTCCAAAACAGTACATGGAGGTAAATTTCCGAAAATTAAATTCCTCATATTAGATCGTATCCATCCCAGCTTCAGAAGAGGGGACTGGAATAAAACCCTCCTCCAAACGGAGCTGCGATGGATACACAATCTTAAAGCTACAGTACCACCCGGCCTCAACATGGCTATTTGTTTTCAACCCTTCTTGGAAGGCTTCTCCTCAGGAGGTATGGAGAAATAAAATAGAAATATAATATAATATACCCACATCCTAATGTCCAATAATATGCGCTTATATAGACAGACTCATACTGTTATCTGCCTTTTAGAAAAAGTGATTAAGGCTATTGACCCTTATGTAAATGTGATTATAGATTTTTGCGCATATACATTTCCTCTATTTGTTCATCCCGTCTCACTTATCTCCTTTATTTAATTAATAAGTATAACTTGAATGTACTAATATAGTATTGATTTCCATGCACATTTACATTTAAAAACCTCATTGTTTACTTAAAGGTTCTATATCTGTGTATATATACATCTTCCTGTGAATATATGGTTAATCTTTGTAAGTGGTCTTCTGTGTCCTCCCCAATTGCCTGCAAATTCTCTATTATTTTATATTTGTTGGCACCCTGTTTCCCCGAAAATAAGACCTAGCGTGAGTGTCGGTGATGGCTGCAATATAAGCCCTACCCCCCAAATAAGCCCTAGTTAAAGTCCTTGTAGGTCTTATTTTCTGGGTAGGGCTTATTTTCGGGGAAACAGGGTAGGGCTTATTTGGGGGGTAGGGCTTATATTGCAGCCATCACCGACAATCACGCTAGGTCTTATTTTTGGGGAAACAGGGCACAAGAGGGCTATAACCACAGTTCTATGCCCCCTGTTGTTACGTCCTAGATTTGATTGAACAAGTAATTGGCGCTTTTACAAATATTCTTTTGACTTTGCCTGATTGTCCCCATTGGCTGGACTGTTAAAACGCCTGCAACACACAGCCGCCCTAGCTGCTAATTCGTGGCGGCCCTCTATGGAGGCTACAAACGATTCCCCTTTTCACCTGGCCTCCATCTTGCTACTTCGGCGGGCATGCGCTGTCCACCGGTAAAGCTCCTGTGTCTGTGGGTCGCGGGCGCATGACGTTGCGCATGTGAGGTCGGGATGGGGTAGTGCGCGCAAGGCTCAGGAAGCCTACTAGTGACGCGCTCTTCATCTCCTCCTCCCTCTTGGGCTCACCTGATACCTATCGGTGAGACCCGTGATTGGAGGGGAGGTGTATATCATAGACGCCCTTGGAGACATGGCTGACATCCACCTGAGGGTTTGGATGCCAGGACCTGTCTCCATACGGTCATCCTTTACTTACTAAGGTAAGATCAATCTAATATTTTAGCTGTACTCTGACACTTTGGTACACTTTTATGTATGTTGCCACTTTTTGCTTTAGAGATGACTTTATCATCTCTGTTCGCTCCAGTGGCATTAAAATATAAATTGCATTATATATACCTAAAGCCTAAAGCTTCCTGTGATGGTGGTTAGTACTTATCCTAATGAAGGTAAATGATATGGCTAGTGTATACCTCAATATTACACTAAGCCTAACAAAAGTGACGTTTAATCAATCACAAAGCAGCCTGTACAGACAGTATAGTGTAGTAGAGTGTTTAGTTTTGTACACAGACTCATTATATTTGTATCAAATTTACTTTTGTCCTATATGAGAGACTAAAATACCATGGAATATTTTAAAACAAATTTAATTACCATATTCTGATAAAAAAAATTGAATCCAGATATTCATATATACACCCATAAAACTGACCCTATGTCATGCACCTATTTCTTTTCAGTACACACCAGCTGCATAGTTTTATACCATCCTTGCATCAATAACCTGCTCCCACTTGATGCAGGTAGGATATAGATATATATATATCTATCTATATATATATATCTCTATATATATATATATATATATATAGATATATCTATATATCTATATATATATATATATATATAGATATATAGATATATATATAGATATATCTATATATCTATATATATATCTATATATCTATATATATATATTCTTTCATATATCTGTTTACATATTTTTTCATTCTTATTTATAATACCTATATAGTAAAAACTTTAATTCTAGTCAGTTTAACAACACCACCGGTTACCCCTATATTACATCTTATTACCCTTACTTACAGGGCGACACCCTTCTTTGGCTTCAGCGTTATCAGCTGTCCAATGCTCCCTATGGTAGTCCGGCTCTATTCAAAATTCCACTCTGTTTGGTGTAAAATCAATGCATGCTGTGAAGACCAGCTACTTTAAACAGGCGATCTTCGGAGACACAGTTCCGCCTATGTTCTTTGTTTTTAAATAGCTTTTTTGGAATGCTTCACTTGTGATATCTTCACAACATACGTGAGTCTATATAATGTATAATTGGTGTAAACATACATAT
The DNA here is from genome assembly GCF_042186555.1 of Aquarana catesbeiana. Classification (NCBI taxonomy): domain Eukaryota; kingdom Metazoa; phylum Chordata; class Amphibia; order Anura; family Ranidae; genus Aquarana; species Aquarana catesbeiana. Next base: position 199,989,826 of record NC_133326.1, on the reverse strand, counting down.
GGTACAGTGTTGTTTGCTATATACTCCTTCTGACTTTTTGTAATCACTATATTGTAGATACATGATTGATCTTCTCATAACACCCCTGAAGAAAGAGACATTGATACTCTGAAATGTGTTGGGTGAACCACGAAAAATTTACAGTCAATCTTTGTGGTGATTTTGTACCGTAACCATTCCAATGTATTTTGTTTTATCTTGTTTATCATGTTTAATAAATTATACTTTTTCTATCAAATATATTAGTGCCTTTAAAGTCCACTTAGGGGATACCCTCCTTTTGTCTAGTTAATTTGGATGTGGCACCCTATTGGGACAATTTCACCAATATAAATTTTTGCTTGATATATGGGGCATCCCGGGCACATGTGCGGCAGCCTGAGGTGAAGGTAATGTTACCTTAGAGCTCCGCTCCTCGGGAGTTTTCATCAGAGGACTATAGGTCCCAGTGAACCAGCAAGTATCCCAAAACTGCAGAAAATCCTACCTAATACGGTCAGCTTCACTGACAATGGTCTTGAGAGCTCCTAAAATGAAAATTAAAGCAGGAAAAACGAAGGAAACGGCACACAGGCTGGCGGCTGGAATAGCGGCGGCATCCTCTCCCCCACAGCACAGCGGTGAATACACTAAAAAATCTTTATCTCACAGTCAGCACAGCGGTGAATACACTGGAAAATCTTTACCTCACAGTCAGCACAACGGTGAATACACTGAAAAATCTTTACCTCACAGTCAGCACAATGGTGAATACACTGGAAAATCTTTACCTCACAGTCAGCACAGCGGTAAATACACTGGAAAATCTTTACCTCACAGTCAGCACAGCGGTAAATACACTGGAAAATCTTTACCTCACAGTCAGAAGACACAGGCTGCTAACGGTGGGTCTGAGTCTGAATATGAATACTGTGAATTACAAGCTGCTACACAGTCTGACATCTTCAAAAAATTTGAATGTATGCTTCAGAAAGCCCTCAAACAGACTTCTGATCATATAACTGACAAACTGACTAAAGAAATTAGAGAACTAGGTCAGAGAACAGCTGACTTAGAACTGAGGGTTGATGAAATTGATAATTTTACACAGAACTACATGTCTGAGATGAAGGTACTAAAAGAGGAAAACCTTACGTTACAAAATCGTTTAGAGGACCAAGAGAACAGAGATCGTCGATCGAATCTGCGAATCAGGGGAATCCCTGAATCTGTTCTAGACCTGCAGGCTAATATCACGGCGCTCTTTCAAGAATTATTACCTGGAACCCCTATTGACAGGTTCGAAATGAATAGAGTGCATAGAGCGTTAGCCCCACGCAAAATAAATGGTCCCCCGAGGGATATTATAGCTAAATTGCACTTTTACAGAACCAAAGAACAGATACTAACAGCTGCCAGAGGGAGAGAATCTCTTAGCTTCCAGGGCAATACCTATCAACTCTTCACGGATTTGTCCCCACTAACAGTTGTAAAAAGACGTGCACTTAAACCTCAACTCCAGGTACTCCAGAGAAATCAAATTTCCTATCAATGGGGATTTCCTTTTTGTCTCAGATTTACTCATTTGGAAACAAAATATGTTTGTCGCTCTTCAGAGGACTTGAAGTCAGCCCTATTTGATATGGGCCTAGCCGAAGAAATCTTACCAAATGAGCAGTCTCATAGGCGCTCAGCTTTTCGTTCTACACAGCAAAACAAAGACCCAAAACCCAGCTATTCCACATCTTCCCATCAAAATCTTAACAAGCGAGGTCGATATGAACATTCACCATCAAACAATGAGGATTCAATGGACTGACAATCTAAGCCAGACTAGTTATTTGTCCTTGCTACTTTTTCCAGCACAGTATGCTGACAGAGTTAATTAACTGGCCATATTCATGACTAAAATGAGTTATGGCTACATACTACTGTTATGTTACAAATTTTTTTTTTTTTTTATATTAACTTTTTTTCTGTTTTTTTTTTCCTCTCAAGTTTTTGAACTTTATTTTTTCTTTTTTTGTAACAATTTAAGCAAAATGTTTCCATGATAGTAATGGAATAGTTCCTGTGGTCCTCCGATGTTTACATCCCTTAGGAATTTCTTGTTGCCCTTTATTCCACCTAAGGACTCCTACCATTGTTATGGGGGTCTCTATTGGTGGTCCCGGACCCTCTCAGAGAGTTCTAAAAACTCTCCTGAGATGCTCCTACACCCTATTATTTAGCCTTTATATACTGCTAAATTGTCTTCATATTGGGTTTGTTCGATTCTCCTCTCCTTTTTTCTTTTTCTATTCTATTGCTTCTTTCTTTAATCTTTGCTATTCCCTCCTGACTCTCGGGTTGGTGATCCTGGCTCTCGGTGAGTACTCGTCAAAGAGGGGGAGTCGGGACTTTGAATGAGGCATTGGCAGACAACCAGATAGAATAGATAACAATAATGTTTAATAAATAGGTATATCCAAATTAATTCATATAAAACAGATAATGAATATGTACCATACCATAATCATACATAATTGTACATTTAATAATTTCCATTAACACAGTTAATCCTCCCTTATTCCACATGGGCAATATATAAAAAAGATATAAAATCATTCATGATCCTAAAGAGACCCCAATGGGTATTCAGGTGGTATCAGTATGATGACGTCGCATCTAAGAAGCTCTACGCGTTTCGTGGAACCCTCCACTCATCAGGAGCAATGCGATGTACGTCTAGTTGCATCTGGAAAATACATAACCAGAAAACTAAGCCTTAAGTGGGGGGGAGAGATGGGTTGATTGGAAAGGTAATAAAATGTATAGAAAAGGGGCAAAACCACAATAAATGCATCACCACTGTACCTGGCAAAACCACCCTGTATGCCAAACCATGAGCATGGAGCCGAGAGCAAGGCGGAGGCATCCAAACGGGAGCTGAGGTAATGGTCCGGCAGTAGGATCAGCACATACAACAATGGGCAAGCAAAAGTGAAAGGGACCTGAAATACCAGGAGAAGTAAAGGATAAATAATAAAAATGAGAAGAGAAGTAAAGGATAAATAATAAAAATGGGGTGAATCCAAAAATGGAAAAATAAGAAGACTGGTGAAAAGTGAAATGGGAGTGTGAGACCACGAGTGAGTACTCTGCTTGTTATGCTATAATATTCGCATTCGTTGTTTTATGGCTCCTATAAATATCTTGTTATTAAATGTACAGGGGTTTAATACCCCACATAAGCGAACCAAGGCTTTACGCTCTTTTGATATGAAAAAAGCTAATATTATATGTTTGCAGGAAATGCATTTTACTGACAAAGTTTATCCCAAATTTCTTTCATCATCATATCCACAATTCTATACTGCTTCAGCTACGGTTAAACAGCGCGGAACTCTCATTGGTTTTCACCGTTCCACTCCGTTTAACCTTGTATCCAAAATAACAGACCCTGAAGGACGATATGTTCTCCTAACAGGTTTTATTTCTGATAATCCTATTACTATTGTGTCTTATTATGCCCCTAACAAACGCCCAACTGCTTTCTTATCCCACCTTTTTCAACTTATAGAAGTACATAAGTTTGGTACTGTTGTTATTTGTGGGGATTCTAATGCTACTATTTTCCCTTTCTTAGATAAATCTCCCCCTGGACCTACCACAAACTCAATAAACCTAACTTTTCAACATCTACTCACCACTCATAGCCTGGTAGATACTTGGCGAGAGATGAACCCTATTAGTAGGCGCTTCACTCATTATTCTTATCCGCATAACTCTTTTTCACGAATAGATCATATTCTAATCCCGTCAAGTATGCTACCAGAAATCATATCATCCAAAATCATTCCTTTTCCATGGACAGACCACTGTGCAGTATTCATTACCATTGCTTCCACAATTCCTAGATCACACGATACCACTTGGTGTATAAACGATTCAATTCTGACCCACCCTTCTCATCGTGTTGAGATTGAAAAAGCACTTTCTGATTACCTAAAATCCAATGATACAGACGATGTCTCTGCTATTACATTATGGGAGGCGCACAAGGTAGTCATTAGGGGTAGACTGATACAACAAGCAATTAACCTTAAAAGAGAACGCAAACTGTTGTTTGCAAAACTTGAATCTACCTTTAATGACTGTCATCAAACTTTTCAAACCTCCCCGAATGCTACCAACAGTACCAAACTAGAAAAAGCCTGCCTGGATCTAGATCTTTTTCTTACTGATACCGCAGATAAACTTATAAGTAAACGCCAGCATGTTCAATATCGCAGGGCAAATAAACCTGATACACCTATGGCCAGAATTTTAAAAAATTCACAACATATACATACGCCTATCAGATTGAAAGTATCCCGGGAATCTTACACTAGTAACCCAGTGAAAATATTTGAAATTTTTCGCTCTAAGTTATCTAAACTATATTCTTCTGCCTCAAATTTTGATAAAACTAAAGCAGACACACTGTTCTCCAATATCACGCTTCCTAACCTTGATCAACAACAGAAAGATCTTCTTGAATGTCCAATTACAGATACTGAAGTCCTTAACGCAATAAAATCTTTAAAATTACGTAAAAGACCAGGCCCAGATGGATTTTCGGCAACATATTATAGACAATTTGCATCAATCTTAACACCTGTCTTAACTAAAGCCTTCAATTCGATCCTTAAAGGTAACTCATTTAGAACAGAGACTCTCACCTCTATAATAGCAATGATCCCCAAACCACATTCTGACTCCACCTCCTGGACTAATTATCGTCCTATATCCCTCCTAAATTTCGATATAAAATTAATTGCTAAAATTTTGGCCACTAGACTGAATAATATTATTGGCCTACTAATCCATAAAGACCAAACAGGCTTTATGCCTAAACGCCAAGCTGGAGATAATATCAGGAGAGCACTCTTACTTATTAATGCGGCTAAAACTAGACGAATCCCAGCTTGCCTTGTATCCTTAGACATAAGGAAAGCATTCGATTCGGTTACGTGGCCTATATGGAATATGTCCTTGGTAAATGGGGATTTGGAAATTTTTTAACCTGGGTCTCATCCTTATACAATAATCCTAGAGCATATATCAAATATGCAGGCTATAAGTCAACAATGATTGATATCAAAAGAGGCACTAGACAAGGATGCCCTCTTTCCCCTCTACTTTTTGCCCTAATAATAGAACCCCTGGCACACCTTATTAGAACCAATCCTGACATTAAAGGTATCGAACTAGGTGGTTATCACCATAAACTATGTCTCTTTGCGGATGACATTCTTATATTTTTGTCTCATCCCCATATATCCACCCCTAATCTACTAAAAACACTAGATAATTTTGCCCAAATATCAGGACTACATGTTAATCCAACAAAATCAAATGCATTAAATATTTCCTTATCTCAATTAGAACTTCGGCAGGCACAAACTTCCTTACCCTTTACTTGGGTTCCAAAGCAGCTTCCATACCTAGGAATAAAACTCACAATCTCTCTTAAAGACCTTTTTGCAGCAAATTACTTACCCCTCCTTAAACAAACTTCCAGCTTCCTGAAACAATGGGCTCTTCTATCATTGTCATGGTTGGGAAGGATTAATGCGGTAAAGATGTCAATCCTGCCAAAATTCTTATATTTATTTAGGGTACTCCCTATTTCTTTACCATCTTACTTTCTTAGACTTACTCAACGTAGAGTTATGTCCTTCATTTGGGGTACCACCAAACCTCGTATACCTAAATCTACGCTTTACCTTAATAAATTGAGTGGTGGTTTGGGATTGCCCAACTTTTCCTCCTATTTCTACGCTGCACAGCTAGCACTTATACCCAAGTATCATACTTCTGTAGAAGCTCCCCTATGGGTAACTATTGAATCAGTGGAAAGTGACCCTATCTCAGTGGCAAATATGTTTTGGCTCTGTCCTGCTGATAGAATACATCTTTCTAATCCTATCACGAAACAGACCCTAGCAGTATGGGATAAATGTAAATTTGCACATAATCTTCAATCAACACATAATCCTTTGCTTTCATTTCTTAATAATCCAGCCTTTTATCCTGCCTGGAAATTCCCAAAATCATTCTCTGCATGGACCTCTACGAACCTGACTCGTTTATACAATCTTTCCTCGACTAAAGCTATTTATACATTTCCTGTACTATGTGAAACCTTTGGGTTACCTAAAACTGAAATATTTCGATATCTACAAATTAAAAATTTTTATGAACCACTTCTTAGTACAGGCTTAACTCTTAATCAAATGACTCAATTTGAGCGGATTTGTATAAGTGATCCACACATTAGAGGACTTATCTCAATATTATATTTCCAACTTAATATGATATCTAGTGAGTTTCTACCCTCATACACAACTAAATGGGCACAAGATATGAATCGAGTGTTAAATAAACAAGATTGGTCGAATATATGGTCAGCCACCAAAACTTCCTCTCCAAATTGTTTTGCTGCAGAAACTAATTACAAGGTTCTAGCACGCTGGTACCTTGTACCAGCTAGAATAGCTAAATTTGTCCCCACATATTCACCTAATTGCTTTAGAGGATGTGACACAGCAAGAACACATTTTCACATATGGTGGCAATGCCCCGTAGTTGAAGAATTCTGGAAGAATATATTTCTTATGGCTTCTAAAGCCCTGGAAATCACGATTCCTCCAGATCCTGCAACGGCACTCCTAAACCTTAAACCCACAATACTCACCCATACTCAATTCCAATTGTTTATCCAACTTAGCACTGCAGCTAAACAAATGATTGCCATCCCGGGAAAACTCTCTTTTTTTTTTCTTCTTTCCTTCTTTCCATCTTTATCTCTCCTCCCTCTCCTTTTCTTTTATTATTTCCTAAAATATTCCTGTGGATACTTAGTCTAATAACTTGATTTATTTCTCTAATCTTACATCTAGAATCCCAACTAGTGTATAGTAAATATGGTTGTAAGATATCTCTAAAATTACTTTATTTTATTAACTTATTTATTTATCTTTTTTATCATACTGCAAAGATCTTCTGACGACTGATATGTATCCATGTATTGTATCATTTTATTTCTTCTTCTGTGAAAACTCAATAAATATACCGTATTTATCGGCGTATAACACGCACAGGCATATAACACGCACATTAATTTTAAGAGGGAAGTTTCAGGAAAAAAACTTAAATTTTAAATAAGGTGGAACTTTGAAGCAAAATAAGGGTCAGTGCCCATCTGCAGCCTCACAAGTGCCATCAATGCAGCCTCATCAGTCCACATCAATGCAGGAGCCTCACCATTGCCATCAATGCAGGAGCCTCACCATTGCCATCAATGCAGGAGCCTCACCATTGCCATCAATGCAGGAGCCTCACCATTGCCATCAATGCAGCCTGATGGATGCCCACCTGCAGCCTAGAGGGGACAGGGAGGGGGGCGGGACGAGCGCCGACAGATTACATACAGTGAGAATCTCCTATGATAGACAGAACAGTGGTCCAATGGCAGCCCAGGAGACGGGACTTCCTATTACAGAGGCCGCCAAGCAAACAGGAGATTCTCACTGTATGTAATCTGAAGGCGCTCGTCCCGCCCCCTCTCCCTGTCCCCTCCAAGGCAGCTAAAATTGAAGTATCGGCGTATAACACACACGCGCTATTTGCACCCGATTTTTCAGGGTGAAAAAGTGCATGTTATACGCCAATAAATACAGTATTTAACAAGATATATGGGGCATCCCATATATTTCGATCCCCATCCAAGTTAAAATCCCTCAATAAAAAAAAAAAATCACATGGACTGTTCATTGTCTCAAAAGTGAGTGGGAAGTGAATGCCAGGCTAGGCAGGGTGGCAGGTGGGCCATATGTCTCAGTCAGATGAGAAGATGACGCCGCTGTGCTGTACCACTCCTTCGGATGGCTGAAGTGCAAGAAACTTCCAGATGTCCTGATGCTGCAAACCAATCCGCTTGCTAAGCTGGCAGAGCTTTACTCTGAAGTACCTCAGAGGCAGGCGATCTGGCTCTCTCTGCTGTGTAGGCCGCAGACTCTCATTCCTGGTCATACACAGACTTCCTCCTGACAGGATTTTAATGGCATCCAGAGAGACTGGAAGGTGGCCGCGCTGATCCTTTTATTACTGCCCCCCAGCATGCAGTGCTGCGCACTTTGCATTGTCTGTAATGTAGTTCAGGGCTGATCCAGCTAACAGAGTCACTTTCTCCTCCAGACTACATCGCCCACAATGCTTTGCTGCATTTCCCTTTGCTGCACTTTTCTTGTGATTGTCTGTCAGTCTCTCTCAAAGTTCTGTGTGTCTCTGTGTATGTGAGAGAAAAAGGAAGGGGGTGAAAAAGCCCACGCAGCTGCTGGCAGGCAACTCTCCCCTCATGGATCAGAACAATTTGCCAAGGCCAGGTTGGCAGCACATATGACATCATGGGTTCTCTCTGTTGTGCCTGTGCATATGTATTGCATGCTGAGCAATGACTAACAAAGTCTCCAATCTCATTTTGCATGTTGGGCCAGTCTAGGGTATCTCATGCCTGCCTATAGCATGCTTCTCCACCAAGGTGACTGGCATGAATGCGTGTCAACATCTCCGTTCTCAGAGATTTAGGAATGATGACTCTTGGCCCTTGTAAAGTATGCCATCCTGAATGCCAATTTCATCTCTGAAAGTCCAGTATTCTCTCACATGTAGTGGCACTTCTGCCTTTTAATGTAGCCAAACATTCAGAACAACAGGTTTAATTGCTTGCAAACTCTCATCAATTTCTGTGAGCTGTTTTATCTGACGCAAACGCTGATCTGTGACATTTAGATGAATGATTGAACTGTGACAGATGAAGATTGCAAACTGTGTTGTGCACATTCAGGTGTGCCTCCTGCTGCTGTAGCTCTGCTAAGAGTGTCACTGATGTACATTTCAGGTCCAAGTTTATTGAGTTTTTGGCAATAGTTTTGTAACGTGAGCAACATGCTCTGTAGGTGCCGTTTCTCTCTGGTGCTTTGTTTCTCTGTTGTCAGCATGTGTCACTTCTGAGAATTTTCCTGACACATGAGATAAAATTTGTGTCGGGGAGGGAGCTCAGAATGGAGCTTGTCTATTCAGAACACAGTTCTTCTGCTGTGTGGAGGGGGCATGATCCTTTCCTCCGATCAGCTCTCACACACTGTAACTGCAGCCTCTCCACCCCCTCCTCTGTGCTCCTGACAGATGTAGAAAGATTTTTAACACAATCTGTCTTTTGAAGGGGTGTAGGGTGATTTGTTTCATCCCTGTGTATCATCTGAGGCTGTTCACTTCATTGGGTATATGTGAGGGTTTATAACCACTTTAAGGTAAAAGATTTTGTGGCGGAAGCTTCTATAGATGTGGTGAGATGCACAGCCAGAGCAATGTTATATTCAATAACAGCAAAGAGAGTGGTTAAAGCCATTATCTTCAGATCCTTCTTCAAAGCAAGCAGGGTGCTGCTTTCCCTATGATAGAAAAGCTCAATTTGGAGAAAAATTAGCAATCAATCATGTAACTGGGGGAAAAGCTAATACCCTAAAATAGAAACAGAAGAAGAAAATTGCTGCAAGTGTGCCTTTCAGCACAAATCAAGGGAAGCAAGATCAAATCACCCTTGCAGGGAATTCAGGAGACGATGGAATGGCTTACATGTTACCTTTTTTAAATCATCTAAGGCTAAGGTATCTTTTTCTGTTCAAGAGAATTAGAAGTATTTTTGACTCCTTGTCTACCCAGATCTGTCCAGTAGGTAGGTGCGCAGCAAAAGGGATGAGTAAAGGGATGTTCAGATCAATAGGTGTTGTCGACAGTGCAATAAGAAAATCTAAACCAAATAAAATTTCTAGCTCAACTTGCTAACCAGCCTGCAACAAATCAAATTATCCTGTCTAGCAGTTTGCATTTGACATGTGTCACTCTGCCAGAGAAAGCAGGAATTCTTCATCAACATGTACAGATGCTTTTTTTCAGAAGGCAGTAGATCCTGTTCTGAAATCAGAAAGATACTTGGGGTTCTATTCCCCAGTATTTTTAGTAAAGAAAAAGACAGGAGCTTGGAGGCCAGTTCTGGACATTAAAAGGCTAAACAGTTTTATTCTTCTGGAAAGCATCAAAATGAAGTCTCTGAACCTGATCATTTTAGCGAGTATTTTAGCAAGAGTATTTACAATAGGGTTGGTAGCAGTCTTGGCACCTCTATGGAACAGGAGATCAGGGTCCTTCACTATCTGGACAACATCCTAATATTGTCCCAAAGCAGAGGAAAGTTTTTTTCCCACATTTGCAAGTGGTAATGCACGCCCTATCCAGGTTCAGTTGGGTAATCAACCAATCCGGATTGTGTAAATAATACCGAGGTCATTGCGGGGCTAGTGGTCTTCCTATTCTTGAGGTAAAAAACAGGCATTTAACCAGAGGCATCTTCTCATCCTGGATAAAAGGAATGGATGGCTGCACACCAAGGTAGTGATGAATCTCTTTATTGTAAAATCCGTAACATGAATAATACCACAGGACAGGCAAGCAGGTATAGGTAGATGCGTTTCACACAGCGACGCTGTGCTTATTCATTACATTACATTTCGTAATTAGGGATGAGCCGAACACCCCTACGGTTCGGTTCGCACCAGAGTTTATTCTTCACCATAACATTTTCTCGTTTGACGGCTCCCATTTCCTCCAGGTACAGGGCGTCGCGATGGGGACTTCCTGTGCCCCGTCCTACGCCAACCTGTACCTGGGGGAATGGGAGCAGTCATTTCTTTCACATGAGTCTTTCAAGTCCCACACCCGATATATAGCGGCGTGGTACCGCTTTATAGACAATATTTTGGTGTTGTGGGAGGGCTCCGAAGGGGAACTGAACGAATGCATCAAATTGATGCAGCATAATACTTTCAATTTAAAGTTCACCGTGACCCATAGCCAACATAGCATCACGTTTTTGGATACTACTATCAGTAAGAACCCTGAGGGGACCCTTTCTAGTGGCCTCTTTCGTAAACCCACCGCGGGCAACACCATCTTACATGCCTCCAGCTCCCACCCCCAACCATTACTCCGCGCGATTCCCTACAGCCAATATTTGAGGCTGAGACGGAATTGTTCGGATCAGCAGACATATTTGATTGAAGCTGCCGCACTCAGAGACAGGCTTCTCTTGAGGGGCTATTTCCACTCTCTGCTAAAAAAAGCCTATAAACGTGCCAATAATCGAACACGACGGGAACTACTTTTTAGCCATCAAAAGAAAACAGAAACGGACCCCGCTAGCAGGATGATCATGAGGTTTACTAACCAACATGAGTCTGTCAAATCGATCTTCAATAAACATTGGCACCTTCTGTATTCCGACCCCACCCTACGTCCTCATTTACCCGCACGACCAGCAATCACCTGTCGACGTACTAGTTCCCTGCGTGACCACTTGGTCCACAGCAAATTTGTCGGCGAATCTCGTGGTGATCCCTGCAGGAGGTTTGGGACCTTCTCCTGCGGAGGATGTTCCATATGCAGATTTATGAATACAAGACAGAACTTGACTCTTCCGAATGGGCGCCCATATAGACCATGTCATTTTTCAAACTGTAAGACTGAGGGTGTGGTATACCTTTTAGTTTACCAATGTTAACGATTTTATGTAGGTAAGACGAAACAAAAATTCTCATTGCGAGCCTCACGACATATCAATGCCATGAGGAAAACAAATCCCGACTTCCCATTGGGGAGACATGTGGTCAATGAACATCATGGCAATTTCCCCAATATTTATTTTCTAATCCTGGATAGGGTCCACCCCAGCCCGAGGGGTGGGGATTGGAACAAGGCCCTGTTACAGCGAGAAGCCCGTTGGATCATGGACTTTGCTGCCACCTCACCCCCCGGGCTAAACGATCATTTGAGCTATAGACCCTTCTTAGAGGGCTTTTCCTCTGGGGTTTGTGAAAAAGATTTTTAAGGTCCCCAATTTTTGAAAGCCTCACGCCATCTGGGTTTCCCTCTGTTTCATGCTTCCTGGTTTACACTATTCAGTGGGGGTTCTTTGTTCGATGTCTGGGCGATTGCTCAACTGTTTTAAACCAATCATTCTCTGGACATGTGTTTTCTTCTATGATTGGCTATCCTTCTATTATGTTATGTTTTTGTCTTATTTTTGTTTTTCTACTGTAGTCTTGTGTATATAGGTATACTGTCATGTATTGAGGCACACTGTCGGTCTCACTCGAGGAGTACCATTCCATCCCAGTCTTCTGGCCCCTCTTTGTCCCGCCCGGCGCACGGGGGCCTCCCGGGATTCATGATCCCTTTTGGGGGACCTTTTGGTAGACGCCCGGTGCATGCCGCGGGGTGATTGACAGCAATTTTGCTGCTTGTTCTTTCCTGCGGACCCGGTCGCCTTTTTGCGTCGGTGGGCGGCGGCTGCATGACCCCTCCCACAGTCCGCTGTGGGGGGGCGCCGTGCAGTTGTTGCTCAGGGTCCCCCCTACCCCGCTGGGGTCTAGGAGTAATCATTTGTAGGTATAAAGTTGTGATTATGCATTATTTTGGTGGGTTTAATTATCATTTTAGTCATTCCTGTGTCATTTTTCACACTTTTTCTTTTTATTTATTTACTTGCTGCTTTATCAAGCACCCTGGAGCTACATCTGCAATCTCCTATTTTTGCTACCCTTCCATTGGCTAAGGCCGTGATATCTAGGCTGCTATACATTTCCCACTTATGAGTGTTTAGCCTGTATTGAGTTTCTCTATGACAAAGTGTCAAGCCTGTATAGATATTTTTCTATGGCACTATCACGAAGCTTCAGTAGAATGCCAGAACATAGGATGCTCCCTTGCTGGAGTTTTAGCTTTTCATTTCTTTTTTCCCCAGGCAAAGCGGCGTCATGAGGTTACCATGACTCCCATCTCCTCCTTCTCTCAGGCGGAGCAGCGTCACGTGGTTACCATGACTCCCATCTCCCCCTTCTCTCAGGCGGAGCGGCGTCATCTGGTTGCCATGGCTTCTATCATCTCACTGGAGCGGCGTCATGATGGGCGAAATTTGCACGCCAATCAGCGCCGCACCTGTCCTCCTCTTTCTCCATATTAAGCCACCGAACGCCGAGTCAGTGTCATTGTCCTGCTCGGCGGCGGTGGTTACAGACTAAATGAACCAAGCTCCCTAACACACTGTAGTGCAGCCCCACTACTCACATGGTAAGGCTGCCTTTCATCCCTTCTCTTTGTTCTTAATTGACTGGTAACTCCAACATGTTGCAGGCTCTTTGTTTTGCTTTTTTTGATGGAGTTTTTATGCAATATATACTATATATTGCAACACATGGAGGGTATTTCCATTCCAGCCTGTGTGATCAGGTCTCTTCTTTTTTGTATCATATTATAGATTCTGCCTGTGTAGGAAGCTGTTATCCCCTGCAACCTTCGGAGCTGCTTGTGCTTTTAAGGGGGCCCCCGCTCCCCTGACGGTATTTTGGGGGTACCTGCCTATATCCCTCAATGAAATCCTTTCCAAACCAGCACTAGGGTAAGCTACATACATTAGATTTTTTTTTTTTTTTTCATTCTCACGCCCTGCCTGGATGCAGATCCGCATGGCGAACATCGTGGCCCTGCGTCCATGCGGTGGTGATCATGAATATAGATCTTTCTCCTTGTCTGGAGGGACATCAGCCTATTCGGGTCTCCTTTTTTGTGTTTCAGATAATCCCCTCTTGGTTCTCTTTTTTGGATCCCACCGGGATAGTGCTGCCCCTCTTGAGCTCGCTCCCCTGGGGCCACACGGTGGGACCAGTGTGGATAAGGCGGGGCCAGATATACGCCCGTTTCCTCTCTGGATTCCTGTGGCGCTCTGTTTGTACTAACCTCCGAGACTTTGACAGTGAGCCTTCTTCCCTGAATATACTTGGGTATGTGTATCATCTTTTATGTAATTTATTTTTATCGTTTTTTCTGTGTTTGATGTCAAGCTGTACAGAATGGTTTAGGATGCAGGCAATGTGTACAATATATATGATTTCTAATTACGTCAATTTATATTTCATTATGTAGTGTAATTCCTCCTACAAGTTGCCCCTGATGAAGGGACTCTATGGGTAGTCCCGAAACGCGTAGGCTCAGGTGGAAGACTACACGAATATACATTCGAACTCTACATCAGTATATTCCTCTTTTTATCACTCCTTGGTTTATTCAATGTTATTGTATCATATTTTTTCTTATGTGTATTTTTGTATACCTGTACCAATAAAATTGTTTTTACTACTTTTTTGCCTTCAAAGTCTCACCAATTTTTGAGGGGTTATCTCTTTTTCTCCTTATATAAGGGATGGTGGCAACCTATATGACTTACTTGGATGGTACTCCCTTTTTTATATCCCAGAACCTGCGAATGGACCGAAAATTCGCACGAACGTTAGAACCCCGTTGATGTCTATGGGACTTGAACGTTCGAAATCAAAAGTGCTCATTTTAAAGGCTAATTTGCATGGTATTGTCCTGAAAATGGTTTGGGGACCCAGGTCCTGCCCCAGGGGACATGTATCAATGCAAAAAAAACTTTTAAAAACGGCCATTTTTTCGGAGCAGTGATTTTAATGATACTTAAAGTAAAAAAAAAAAAAGTGAAATATTCCTTTAAATATCGTACCTGGGGGGTGTCTATAGTATGCCTGTAAAGTGGCGCGTGTTTCCCGTGCTTAGAACAGTCCCTGCACAAAATGTCATTTTTAAAGGAAAAAAAGTCATTTAAAACTGCTTGCGGCTTTAATGTAATGTCGGGTCCTGGCAATATGGATGAAAATCAGTGAGACAAACGGCATGGGTACCCCCCCAGTCCATTACCAGGCTCTTTGGGTCTTGTATGGATATTAGGGGAACCCCACACCCAAATTAAAAAAGGAAACAGCAGTATACAGGCTCTGTACTCTGAACAGCAGTATACAGGTGGTGCAAACAAGATAGGGACTGTAGGTTTGTTGTTAAGTAGAATCTGTTTGTAATTTTGAACTGGTACATTTTTAACATGTTTAGCGCCAGCCAAAAAATCTATTTTAAGCTTTTTGGAAAACATAGGGAAGGGTTATCACCCCTGTGACATTTGTTTTGCTGCCTGTGCTCCTCTTCAGAAGATTTCACCTCACTTTTTGTCCCAATGACAAATGTTTTTTGAAAATTTGTTTTTTTTTTGTGAAACAAGGATTGGTGATAAAGCATCAGTGGAAAGGAGAAATGTTTTTCCCATATTAACTCTTACAGGAGAGAATTTCCCTTCCTAGGGGTAGATTTCATCTCACTTCCTGTTGTCTCCTTCTGTTTGCAAGTAGGAGTCGTTTGCAAGTTGGATGTTTGAAAATAGGGGCCTGCCCTATATACTCAGCAGAAATTTGGGCCTTAGGTGTTGTTGTGGCCACAACACTGTAAGCCCTCACAGGGCCCTGCTGTGAAATATTAGATCAAGAATTGTAATTACATGCCCAACAGGGGCAGAAAAATTGGGCCTTTGGTGGTGGTGGTGGTGCTGGTGCCACAACACTGTAAGTCCTCACTCGCTCTTGGTGGGCGCAGAAATGGGCCCTGCTGTGAAATATTAGATCAAGAATTGTAATTACATGCCCTTGTTGAACAGGGGCTGAAAAATTGGGCCTTAGGCACTGGTGCTGGTGCCACAACACTGTCTGCAACCCCTCACAGATACTCTAGTTGGAACGCAGGAACGAGCCCGGCTGCAAAGTATTGCATCAAAAATTGTAATTACACGCCCCTGTTAGACAGGGGCTGAAAAATTGGGCCTTAGGCACTGGTGCTGGTGCCATAACACTGCAACCCCTCACAGATACTCTAGTTGAAATGCAGGAATGAGCCCTGCTGCAAAGTATTGCATCAAAAATTGTAATTACACGCCCCTGTTAAACAGGGGCTGAAAAATTAGGCCTTAGGCACTGGTGATGGTGCCACAACACTGCAACTCCTCACAGATACTCTAGTTGGAACGCAGGAACGAGCCCTGCTGCAAAGTATTGCATCACAAATTGTAATTACACGCCCCTGTTAGACAGGGGCTAAAAAATTGGGCCTTAGGCACTGGTGATGGTGCCACAACACTGCAACCCCTCACAGATACTCTAGTTGGAACGCAGGAACGAGCCCTCCTGCAAAGTATTGCATCACAAATTGTAATTACACGCCCCTGTTAGACAGGGGCTGAAAAATTGGGCCTTAGGCACTGGTGCTGGTGCCACAACACTGCAACTCCTCACAGATACTCTAGTTGGAACGCAGGAACGAGCCCTGCTGCAAAGTATTGCATCAAAAATTGTAATTACATGCCCCTGTTAGACAGGGGCTGAAAAATTGGGCCTTAGGCACTGGTGCTGGTGCCACAACACTGCAACCCCTCACAGATACTCTAGTTGGAATGCAGGAACGAGCCCTGCTTCAAAGTATTGCATCAAAAATTGTAATTACACGCCCCTGTTAAACAGGGGCTGAAAAATTGGGCCTTAGGCACTGGTGGCGGCACCCAGAACCAAAAATGTTCTTACAAGCTATCAGCGTGATCATTGAGGAGGAAGAGGATAATTACTCAGGACAGTCACTCAGCATCAGCATAGGCAGTCTTTGAAGGGATCTGAGATTTCAAAAAAAATTATTCGGTTACATCAGCATCAGGTGCTTGGTAGCTGGTGGTGATCCAAGACTGATTCATTTTTATGAAGGTTAGTCGATCGACCGAGTCGGTGGAAAGACGCACCCTGTGATCGGTTACAAAGCCTCCAGCAGCACTGAATGTGCGAATGTCCGAAAGAACGCAGGACAGGCCAGTAGCTCAATTGCATACTGTGCAAGCTCTGGCCAGTGATCTATCCTCAAGACCCAGTAACCCACAGGATTTTCAGTGGGAAAGGTGTCCAAGTCAGATCTAGCCCTTAGGTATTCCTGCACCATGTAAAACAGACGCTGGCGATGGTACCTAGAACCGATCATACCTTGGGGCTGCGGACTAAAAAATTGTTTGAACGCATCGGTCAGACAGCCACCTTCTCCACCGCTCCTTCTTTGACTGACCGAAGCCTCAGCAACATGTTGTCCAGAAACAGGAGTTTGTAACCTCCCAGTCTCTGGGAACGCATTGAACAGACCTTTCTGCAAGGCCTCCCGAAGATGTTTCATCCTCTGCTCCCTCTGCAATGGCAAGATAAGGTCTGCCACCTTACCCTTGTAATGTGGATCAAGGAGGGTTGCCAGCCAGTATTGGTCCTTCTTGATACCACGAATACGAGGATCCTTACGCAGGCTTTGCAGGATCAGGGAGGCCATGCAGCGTAGGTTTGCTGAGGCATTCGGTCCGGAGTCCTCTGGGTCACTAAGGACAACAAGGTCTGCAGCCACCTCCTCCCAGTCACGTACAAGTCCATTTGTTTCTTGGGACTGATCCCTTAAAGACTGCTGCTGATGCTGAGTGCCAGGCTCCACCTCCATACTGACACAATCCTCCTCCTCCTCCTCCTTGTCCTCTTCCTGTGTGATCGGCGGGCACGCAGGAACACTGTCTGGATAAAGGGGGCCTTGAGAGCTAAGGAAGTCCTCCTCTTCCTGCCTCTGTTATGCCTCAAGTGCCCTGTCCATTATTCCACGCAGCGTGTGCTCCAACAGGTGGACAAGGGGGACGGTGTCACTGATGCATGCACTGTCACTGCTCACCATCCTTGTGGCCTCCTCAAATGGTGACAGGACAATGCATGCATGGCCCACTGGCATGGGAAAAAAAACAAGCTCCCCTGACCCTGTCCTGGTGCCATAGTCGCACAGGTACTCATTGATGGCCCTCTGCTGCATGTGCAGCCGCTGCAGCATGGCCAACGTTGAGTTCCACCTGATGGGCATGTCACAGATTAGGCGGTTCTTGGGCAGGTTAAACTCCTTTTGGAGGTCTGCCAGTCGAGCCCTGGCATTATATGGCCAACGGAAATGCACACAGACTTTCCTGGCCTGCCTCAGGACATCCTATAAGCCCGGGTACCTGCCTAAGAACTGCTGCACCACCAAGTTAAGGACATGAGCCAAACAGGGCACATGGGTCATTTGTCCCTGTCAGAGGGCAGAGAGGAGGTTGGTGCCATTGTCGCAAACCACCATTCCTGCCTTAAGTTGGCGTGGCATCAAGCAAATCTGAACCTGCCCCTGCAGAGCTGACAGAACCTCTGCCCCAGTGTGGCTCCTGTCCCCCAAGCACACCAGCTCAAGCACAGCATGGCATCTTTTGGCCTGCATACTTGCATAGCCCCTTGTACGGCTACGAAGCACCGCTGGTTCCGAGGACAAAGCACAGGAAGAGGCAATGGAGGAAGAAGAAGAGGAGGGGGTGGAGGAGAGAGGTGTGTCACAATCATTAGTCGTGGCATTTTGGAGGCGTGGTGGCGGAACAACCTCCAACACTACTGCACCTTGTCCTGCATCCTTCCCAGCTGCCAGCAGAGTCACCCAATGTGCGGTGAAACTTAGGTAACGTCCCTGTCCATGCCTGCTGGACCATGAGTCAGCGGTAATATGCACCTTACCGCTGACCGCCCTGTCCAGCGAGGCATGGACATTGCCCTCCACATGCCGGTAGAGAGCCGGAATCGCCTTCCGTGAGAAAAAGTGGCGTTTGGGTACCTGCCACTGCCACTAACGGCACATTCCACAAACTCACGGAAGGGGGCAGAGTCTACCAACTGAAAAGGCAGCAGTTGAAGTGCTAGAAATTTTGCCAAGCTAGCATTCAACCGCTGGGCATGTGGATGGCTGGGAGCGAACTTCTTTCAGTGGTGCAGCAGCTGGGGCAGGGAAATTTGCCTGATACAATCTGACTTCGGTGTACCGAAAGCAGATTGCCCACAAGTACTTGGCTGTGACACACCTAATTCTACACCTTCATTCCTCTCAGTGCAGGTCTCAGAGAGGACTGAAGGTATAGTGGAATTGGAGATCTCAGCTGATGAGGAGCAAGGAGAGGTCTTCTTTGTTCTTTGGTGTAGGTCTTTTAGATACGCTTGCCAATGAACTGCATGGCAGGTCAACATATGTCTGGTCAAGCATGTGGTACCCAAGCGGGAGATGTTTTGGCCATGCGAGATACGCTTGAGACATATGTTGCAAATAGCAGCGGTGCGATCTGATGCACTCGTCTCAAAAAAAGGCCCACACCAAAGAACTTTTGGAATAACGCGCAGAGACAGCAGCGCCCTGCACATGTGGAGCTTTGGGGTGTGATGCAGTCAGTGTGCTGCCCTTAGGCTGGCCCCTGGAGGGCATCCTGCCTCGTTGGTGATGTGCCTCCTCCTCCTCTCTCCTATTAGGCACCCACATTGAGTCAGTGACCCCATCATCCCCTCCCTCCTCATCACTGGAGCAAACCTGGCAGTATGCTGCAGCAGGGGGAGCATGACTGCCAGATTGCTGTCCTTCTTGGGCACCCCCTCTGTCCGTGCTCATGTTACTGCCTTCATCTAGCTCAGTATCATCATCAGAGCCTTCTAAACGCTGGGCATCCTCCTGGAGCATGTACCCAACACTGTTCGAGGGACTCCTCAGGAGGACATGGTGGGGCTAGGGAAGGAGTCACTGATGCCATTGAGCCAAGAGAAGAAGCCACGTTGGCAGCTGCTTTGCCAGACAAATTACCCTGAGCATGGGTGAGAGAGGATGAGGAGGATGAGGACGGCTTGGTCATCCACTCGACCAAGTCTTCTGCATGTTGCGGCTCAACACGGCCAGCTGCCGAAAAAAAAGGCCAAGCATGTCCCACGGCCACGTGCTGATGAGGATGCACCGTCTCCATGACCAGCACTGTTGCCTCTAGACACAGAGCCTGCTTGCCCTCTTTTATTGGCTTTTGACTGTCTGCCTCTCCTTGTTGGCCTTCCAGACATACTAATGGCCTGTAGCTGCACTAAGCTGGGATATATATATATATATATATATATATATATATATATATATATATATATATATATATATATATATATATATATTGATATTGCAGCTAGCAAAATCAACTGCCTGCCTGTAGTATGAGAACACCACCAACCTTCTACAGGTATCTTTAGCTGAACACTGTGCAGAGCTCGCAAAAAACTAACTTGTAGCTTATTTAGCTGCCTGCGGTAGTGATAGGATCAGGAAAACACCACCAACCTTCGATAGGTAGCTTTAGGTGAACACTGTGCAGAGCTTGCAAAAAACTAACTTGTAGCTTATTTAGCTGCCTGCGGTAGTGATAAGATCAGGAAAACACCACCAACCTTTGACAGGTAGCTTTAGGTGAACACTGTGCAGAGGTCACACTAAACTAACTTGTAGCTTTAGCTGAACACTGTGAGGAGGACGCACTACCCTAACTTGTAGCTTTAGCTGAACACTGTGCAGAGGTCACACTAAACTAACTTGTAGCTTTAGCTGAACACTGTGAGGAGGACGCACTACACTAACTTGTAGTTTTAGCTGAACACTGTTCAGAGGACACACTACACTAACTTGTAGTTTTAGATGAACACTGTGAGGAGGACGCACTACACTAACTTGTAGCTTTAGCTGAACACTGTGCAGAGGTCGCACTACACTAACTTGTAGCTTTAGATGAACACTGTGCAGAGGTCGCACTACACTAACTTGTAGTTTTAGCTGAACACTGTGAGGAGGACGCACTACCGTAACTTGTAGCTTTAGCTAAACACTGTGCAGAGGTCGCACTACACTAACTTGTAGTTTTAGCTGAACACTGTGAGGAGGACGCACTACACTAACTTGTAGCTTTAGCTGAACACTGTGCAGAGGTCACACTACACTAACTTGTAGTTTTAGCTGAACACTGTGCAGAGGTCGCACTACACTAACTTTTAGTTTTTAGCTGAACACTGTGAGGAGGACGCACTACACCAACTTGTAGCTTTAGCTGAACACTGTGAGGAGGACGCACTACCCTAAATTGTAGCTTTAGCTGAACACTGTGCAGAGGTCACACTAAACTAACTTGTAGTTTTAGCTGAACACTGTGAGGAGGACGCACTACACTAACTTGTAGCTTTAGCTGAACACTGTGCAGAGGTCACACTACACTAACTTGTAGTTTTAGCTGAACACTGTGCAGAGGTCGCACTACACTAACTTTTAGTTTTAGCTGAACACTGTGAGGAGGACGCACTACCCTAAATTGTAGCTTTAGCTGAACACTGTGCAGAGGTCACACTAAACTAACTTGTAGCTTTAACTGAACACTGTGAGGAGGATGCACTACACTAACTGTAAATAGTCTAGCTGCCTGACTGTGGTACTAATAGGATCAAAAGAACACCAGCAATTTTCTTCAGGTAGCTGTAAATACTGTAACAAGACAAGCCTGCCTGTCAGTAGGAAGATAACAGAAACGGATCTAGCTAAACTGAATACAGTCTATATATATATATATATATATATATATATATATATATATATATATATATATATATTATTATTATTATTATTATTATTATTATTATTATACAGGATTTATATAGCGCCGACAGTTTACGCAGCGCTTTACAACATTAGGGCAGACAGTACAAGTACAATACAATTCAATACAGGAGGAATCAGAGGGCCCTGCTCGTTAGAGCTTACAATCTAGGAGGGAGGGCCAAGTGATACAAAAGGGTAATAGCTGTGGGGGATGAGCTAATGGAGAAAATAGTGCAGTTGTTAGATGGAGGCAGGATAGGCTTCTCTGAAGAGGAAGGTTTTCAGGAATCGCCTAAAAGTGGATAAAGTTGGAGACAGTCTGACAGATTGGGGTAGGGAATTCCAGAGGATGGGCGAGGCTCGGGAGAAGTCCTGGAGGTGGATATGGGAGGAGGTGATGAGGGAGCTAGAGATCAGGAGGTCTTGGGAGGAACGGAGATGGCGATTAGGTTGGTATTTTGAGACTAGGTTAGTGATGTAGCTGGGGGCAGAGTTGTGGATGGCTTTGTAACTTATTGTTAGTATTTTGAATTTAATTCGTTGGGCGAGTGGTAGCCAATGGAGGGATTGGCAGAGAGGGGTAGCAGACACTGAGCGGTTTGTAAGGTGGATGAGTCTGGCAGCAGCATTCATGATGGACTGAAGGGGGGATAGTCTGTTTAAAGGTAAGCCAATGAGGAGTGAGTTGCAGTAGTCAAGGCGAGAGATAACCAGGGAGTGAATCAGGAGCTTTGTGGTTTCATTGGTTAGAAAGGGACGAAGTTTAGAGATGTTGCGGAGGTTGAGGCGGCAAGCTTTGGAAAGTGATTGGATGTGGGGCTGAAAGGAGAGTTCAGAATCCAGGATAACACCTAGTACCATGACATGTGGGGACGGGTGGATGGTTTTGCCATTGCTCTTGACAGAGAAGTCGGGGGGAAGAGGAACGTGGGGGTGGAAATATTATAAGCTCGGTTTTGGACAAGTTGAGTTTGAGGAAGTGGTGTGACATCCATACAGATATGTCGGTTAGTAAGTTAGTGATGCGTGAGGAGACTGATGGAGTGAGTTGAGGGGTGGAGAGATAGATTTGTGTGTCATCAGCATAGAAATGATCAGCTGACCCAGGGAAGAGGTGTAGATTGAAAATAAAAGAGGTCCAAGAACAGAACCTTGGGGGACCCCGACAGAGAAGGGAAGAGGAGTGGAGGAAGTAGAATTGTAAGTGACACTGAAGGTGCGTTGGGATAGGTAGGATGAGAGCCACTGAAGAGCACAGTCATGGAGACCGAGGGAGTAAAGTTTTTTGAGGAGGAGGGGGTGGTCAGCCGTGTCAAAGGCAGCTGAAAGATCCAGAAGTAGGAGTACAGAATAGTGTCCATTGGTTTTTGCAGTTAGTAGGTCATTTGTGAGTTTTAAAAGAGCAGTTTCTGTGGAGTGTTGAGGGCGAAATCCAGATTGAAGGGGATCAAGAAGGTTGTTTTTAATGAGGTGGTCACTCAGTTGGTTGTAAACCAGGCGTTCAAGGAGTTTAGAGGAAAAGGGGAGCAAGGAGATTGGGCGTAGGTTGTTAAGATTGGTAGGGTCCAAGGACGGCTTTTTGAGTATGGGAGTGACCAGTGCATGTTTTAGAGCATCGGGGAAGATGCCAGAGGTGAGGGAGAGATTGAAGATGTGGGTTAGAGAGTGTAGGATGGGGTCAGAGGGTGACCGTAGCATTTGAGAGGGAATAGGGTCCAGGGGACAGGTGGTTAGGTGGGCGATAGAAAGGAGTTTAGCAACTTCATCTGTAGTAGTAGATTTGAATAGGGGGAGTGTCAGTTGTATCTGTTGACATGGGGTCTTAGCTGGGGGAGATACCTGTAGAATAGAGATTTCACCACGGATTGTATCAATCTTGTTTTTGAAGTGATTAGCGATTTCCTGGGCAGTGAGTAAGTCAGTGGGTGGAGGCGGTGGAGGACAAAGTAGAGAGTTGAAGGTAGAGAAGAGTTTACGGGGATTGGATGAGAAAGTGTTAATAAGAGTTGTAAAATAGGTTTGCTTGGCAGTGTGGAGGAAAGAATAGTATATTTGGAGGGCAGATTTGTATTGGCTGAAGTCTTTGAGAGACTTAGTCTTGTGCCACAGACGCTCAAGAGCGCGACTACGTTTTTTGAGAATTTTAGTGTCATCTGTTTGCCAGGGTTGTAGGGGTCGAGGCCTGATTCTGCGTGTAGTGAGGGGAGCGAGCTTATCCAGGGTGGAGGACAGAGATTTATTGTAGATGGACATGGCTTGGTTGGGGCAGGACATGGGAGAGATTTTGTCATAGAGGTGGTCAGTAGCAGAATAGAGGAGACAGGAGTTGAAGTTGAAAAAGTTTCTACGGGTGATGGTTAGGCGATTGGAGGGAAAGGTGGTGGAAGACAGGGGGAGAGAGAAACTAATAAGGTATATATATATAGGTTGGATACATAGGTTGGACTTGATGGACTTGTGTCTTTTTTCAACCTCACCTACTATGTAACTATATGTAACTATATATATATATATATATATATATATATATATATATATATATATATACAACACCTGGGATGCATATATATACACAATACACTGTAAGTGCAGCTAACTCACTGACTGTCCTGCCTAATTTAGCTAACTCAAATGAAATGACACTGTCTCTCTGTCTATCTAAGCACGCTGGAACACACTACACAGGGCCACCGTGCAGGCGGCCTTATATAGTGTGGGGCGTGTTCTAAACCCCCTGAGCCATAATTGGCCAAAGCCACCCTGGCTTTGGCCAATTACAGCTCTCTCTACTGATGGCGCTGTGATTGGCCAAGCATGCGGGTCATAGTGCATGCTTGGCCAATCATCAGCCAGCAATGCAATGCGATGCTGCAGTGAATTATGGGCCGTGACGTGCCACACGAATTTGGCGCGAACGGCCTATAACGTTCGCAATTTGGCAAATAATCGAACAGCCGATGTTCGAGTCGAACATGGGTTCGACTCGAACGCGAAGCTCATCCCTATTCGTAATGAATAAGCTCAGCGTCGCTGTGTGAAACGCGTCTACCTGTACCTTTTTGCCTGTCCTGTGGTGTTAATCATGTTATAGATTTTACAATAAAGAGATTCATCACTACCTTGGTGTGCAGCCATCCATTCCTGTATCCTGTGGTGTTATGCATGGTACGGATTTTACAATAAAGAGATTCATCACTACCACGGTGTGCAGCCATCCATTCCTTCTATCCAAATTGCATTTCCAGTGAGCCGAGGCTAGCACCCCTGGGAGGAGTCCATTCCCCAGCCTACTTGGTTCCATTACTCACCTGGAGCGGCATTTTCTTTTCCCATTGCAGATTCTCATCCTGGTCAGCCTTGGCAAAAGTCTTGCCTGAAACAATTTGTCAGGCTGCTAGTTGATCACCATTTACCACTTTTATGCCACATTACAGTTTGGACCCAGGCAGTCTCACCTTTTGGGATTTTGGGAAAAAGACTTGGGACTTTTTTAGTTCTGTGAATTCAATACATTTTTTTTTCATCACCCTCCCTAGTAGTGAGATATTTACAATGTGTGTGCTGCCATGTAGGCACCAGAAAATTGGATAATTGAACACTTACCTTACCATAATTTTCCTTTCTTGATGCCTATTCAAGGCGGCATAAATCCCTCCCTTGTATAAATAATTTCCTTTGCTTGATTCTAGTTACAAGAATGAAGTTTGGCAGTGCATCACTTTCTTACATAGAGAGATAATAGTTTTGGGGGTTGGAGGTGGGCAGAGCAACCAATCATGTGTATACTACCATGGATAGGTATCGGGAAAGGACGATTTATGAAAGGTAAGTATTACATTTTCCATTTTCTTTTTCTTTTTTTAAACAGAGCTCAGTGTCACTTTAAACTCTATTGTGCAGCTTCCATTGCTTTAATTTGCTCTAGTTGTATGTTGCTATTGTACAGTTTTTTGCAGCATCAGCTGATTTATAAAATGATGTTCTAAATTTCATACTGAAGAATGTAGCCCTATGGCAGCTGAGCTAAGAAGAAATTGAGAAGTGAAGAAGTTTTCGATAATAAAAAGACATGTTATTCATTCATGTCTGTGTTACATGCATACCTGCTTAGTTACAGACCTGACATTTTCATACATGAGTGCTGAAGTGAGAAATTCACAGTGTAGTAAACAAAGCTATCATTTACCTTTTAACCTCTTGCCGACCAGCCGCATCCCGCGAACCGTCGTAGCTATACATCGGCTCGCAGGATCAGAATAGCAGGTGCGCGTGCTCTCCCGCTGCACAGCGGGGGTGCCGATGCTCATGACCAACGGTCGCGATGACCGCCGGCTACCAGCGATCACGAGCACAAGAGACAGCACAGGGACGAGTGTGTGTGAACACACACTTCCCTGTTCTGTTCTGAGAGGAGTGACAGTTTGTGTGTTCCTATTAGCTAGAAACCACGATCTGTCACTTCCTCTAGTCAGTCCCATCCCCCTTCAGTTAGAAACACACACTAGGGAACACAGTTAACCCCTTGATCGCCCCCTAGTGTTAACCCCTTCCCTGCCAGTGACATTTTTACAGTAATCAGTGCATTTTTATAGCAATGGATCGCTGTATAAATGCCAATGGTCCCAAAAATGTGTCAAAATTGTCCAATGTGTCCGCCATAATGTCGCAGTCCCGATAAAAATCGCAGATCGCTGCCATTACTAGTAAAAAAAAAAAATAATAAAAATGCTATAAATCTATCCCCTATTTTGTAGATGCTCTAACTTTTGCGCAAATCAATATACGCTTATTGCGATTTTTTTAACCAAAAATATGTAGAAGAATACGTATCAGGGGATATTTATTATAACAAAAAGTACAAAATATTGTGTTTTTTTTCAAAATTGTCGCTCTTTTTTTGTTTATAGCGCAAAAAATAAAAAACGCAGAGGCGATCAAATACCACCAAAAGAAAGCTCTATTTGTGGGAAAAAAAGGACGTCACTTTTGGTTTGGTACAGTGTTGCACAACCGCGCAATTGTCAGTTAAAGCGGCGCAGTGCTGAATTGCAAAAAATGGCCCGGTCATTCAGCAGCCAAATCTTCGGGGGCTGAGGTGGTTAAAGGGTAACTCCACTTTCGTAAAAAAAAAAAAAAAAAAAGACAAATAAAAAAATAATATAGCATATACAATTGCGACAGAAGTCATAATGTTGTAATTGGATGTTATTTAAAATTACCTTTCCCATTAGACTCAGGGAAAGTCATAAGGGAGCGGTGTCACCACGCCCCATGCCTATATAAGTCTTTGCGCACCTCGCACACAGCATTACGGGAGAGAGCGTCGTGTCAACATCGGAAGAAGAGAAGAGGGAAGAAGACGACGAAGAAGACCAGGCTGCCGCTAGCAAAAGAGCGGCAAAAGAGCAGAAGATAGCGGAGGAGCCCAGCTGAAGAACCAGAGAGTGGGAGAAGAACCGGACACCGGGAGAAGAGGCCTGAGAGAGCAGAGAAGTCGGGAAAAGACCTCGAAGTCGGAAGAAGACCCCCGGAGCTGCATAATAAATTACTTTAAAAACCTGTGTAGTGTGTTTTTTATTGACACTTTTTCCCCCAGGTGAATGAGTAGGGGTACGATGTACCCCATACTCATTCACATAGGGTGGGGGTCCGGGATCTGGGGGCCCCTTTATTAAAGGGGGCTTCCTAAATTCCGATAAGCCCTCCGCCCGCAGACCTTGACAACCAGTGGCCAGGGTTGTCAGGAAGAGGCCCTTGTCCTCATCAACATGGGGACAAGGTGCTTTGGCGTGGGGGGGCCGCAGGGCGCCCCCCTGCCCCAAAGCGCCCACCCCCTATGTTGAGGGCATGCGGCCTGGTACGTTTCGGGAGGGGGGGCGCTCGCTCATCCCCACCCCCTTCCTGACTGGCCGGGCTGCATGCTAGGATAAGAGTCTGGTATGGATTTTGGGGGGGAACCCTCAGCTTTTTTTTTTTGGCGTAGGGGGTTCCCCTTAAAATCCATACCAGACCTAAGGGCCTGGTATGCTCCCAGAGGGGAATTTCCTCTCACGCTCGCGGCAATAGGAAAACGTGTTTTTCCTATTGCAGCCAGCATGAGATGTACAGTACCCTGTTGCCGAGAACCAGCTGGAAACATTCTCGCGGGAAGGTACTGTACAAAAGTCGGATGGCTTTGTGTACACACGATCGGACTTTGCTCCATCAGACTTTTGTTGCCGGAAAGTTTGTACGTTCGCACAGCTGACAAAAGTCAGATGAAAACCAAAAAAGTTTGTTCGATGGAGCGTACACACGGTCGGATGTTGCCCCAAAACAGCTAATTTGCATGTTTGTTGTCAAAAAGTCTGATCGTGTGTACGGGCCTTTAGAAATACAACTTCTACCTTCCTCTGTGAAATAGATTATTGTCATAGTCAGCACAACTTTATCTTTTTTAATTCAACTTTTTTGCTCATTAGTATGCTAGCAATGCCTAGGTTATGGACTACATAAAATTGTCTATATGCACCAACAATGCTTCTTCCTTAGCATCATCAACAATTTGTATGAGTATGTATATGCCATCAGAATAAACATTATTGTTGATAACATTTAATTGAGGAGGAAGAATGTTGCCATAATTGTCACTAATTGCAAAGATCTGTAGCATCATACAGATTGTTTCGGTGTGAATTGCCATTCTCTGGAAGTATTTTCTCTGACACAGCTTTTATTTTCTTTCCTTGCAAGTGTTTCTATTCTGTGTTGTGCTACAACTGTTGCAGAATGTGGAAAAACGAGCAAAAAAAAAAAACAAAACACATTTACACTCCCCATGGGCCTCAATTTCCCAATCTTCCCTTGTGTAATCTAACTTCGTGTGTATTTTATGTTTGACTTGCCTAGCTGCAACCTGCTACTCAGACAGAGAATGATACAAGAAATACAGACGGCATGACTGTGACTTACGCATCAAATGGTCTAGTATTATACTATAGTCAAGTAAAACAAAGACATACAGAAATATCTATTCCAGAATAGTTTCATATAGAAATATCTATTTCAGAATAGTTGCTTACTGCACCCTTACTGCATGTCGACAGAATGGTGCGGACAGGCAAATGGGTGTACAGGTACGTCCCTTTAAATTTGCTGCCGTGTGGTCACGTGCATGCCGTCAGCGTCACACGCGCGACCCTGCCGCCAGCTCCATGATCGTGCCTGTGGGACCCACGGACTCTATGTCCGCCGGTGTCCTGCGATCGTGTCACAGAGCTGAAGAATGGGAGATGTCAGTGTAAGCACAACATCTCCCCATTCTTCCTAGTGACATGTCACTGATCGTCTGTTCCCTCTCATCAGGAGCAGTGATCAGTGACGTGTCACTCGTAGCCACGCCCCCTAACAGTTAGAATCACTCCCTAGGACACACTTAACTCCTTCCTAGCCCCCTAGTGGTTAACCTCTTCACTGCCAGTCACATTTACACAGTAATCAGTGCATTTTTAATCGCACTGATTACTGTATAAATGTGAATGGTCCCAAAATAGTGCCAAAAGTGTCCACCATAATGAATGTCGCAGTCACGATAAAAATCGCAGATCACCTCCATTACTAGTAAAAAAAATTAATAATAAAAATGCTATAAATCTATCCCCTATTATGTAGACGCTATAACTTTTGTGCAAACCAATCAATAAACGCTTATTGCATTTTTTTTTTACCAAAAATATGTAGAAGAATACGTATTGGCCTAAACTGAGGAAAAAAAATGTTTTTTATATATTTTTTGGGGATATTTATTATAGCAAAAATATTGCTTTTTTTCAAAATTGACGCTCTTTTTTGTTTTTAGCACAAAAAATTAAAACTGCAGAGGCGATGAAATACCACCAAAAGAAAGCTCTATTTGTGGGAAAAAAAGGACATTGATTTTGTTTGGGAGCCACGTCGCACGACCGCGCAATTGTCAGTTAAAGCAACGGAGTGCCAAATTAAAAAGTGTTCTGGTCTTCGGCCAGCCAAATGGTCTGGGGTTGAAGTGGTTAATTATAACCATGATAACGTCTATAAGTATTGATGCATAGTATTTTGTCCTTTATTGTTGTCAGCTTTTCTAGCTTAATTTGTTTTTGTAATTTTAATAAATTTGTACTATAATTTCCACTAACAACTGGATTCTTGTAATACTGTTGTCATTCATTTAAAGTAGACATACAACTTATTAGTAAAATGTATATCGTTATGACAAATAAGTAATGATTTGTCTTTGAAGCCTTCATTGCATCAAAGGTGAGAGAACACAAGTGGTTTTTATATACAAAGTACTTTACAAGCAGATTTTGTCTGATTCATGATTATAGTGGATTGCAACTGTTCTTGCAAGAGGAGATCTGATCTGAATGTTATATATGACAGAAGGATAAAGTAAAATCAGAAACTTAGTTTTTTTTTGATTATAAGATGTTTTCCAAAATGGTCAAACATGTTTTTTTCTTCAATGAAAAAAGAAAAATCTATTGGCCACACCATTAGCACCTTGCCTAAATGACCTTTGGTGGTGTAAGGATGTTGTGGCAAGAAGATCTCCCTGTACTGGATTTTTATCATTAATCAATGTGCAGCCAAAATGCACAGTCTCTGAAAATATTAAACAAGTGAAATCTACCTAACTCTCCATGATCAGCAAAAAACAATAGTGAATCAGATGAAGCTCTTCAACCCACTCAAACAATATCCCAATACTGGAAGGACCTTGATTTCACTACAAACAGAATAAGACATATGGCCCATTATTACAATGAAATCTAGTTAGATAATTTACATGTCTTAGTTTGCGTATTGTTATTTTCTACTGAAATTTGTATTAATCCAGTTACTTTTAACAAGTAAATATGGCTATGCATTCCTTAGTCTGTGTAAGTTATGCTAAAAGCAAATAGGGTGTTCACTTTGTAAGAGACGTTGCATTTTGCAAGGAACTTTCCTGAGGGCTCATTGAATGTGGTGAAATTTTGCCTTGCAAAGAATACTCAATCCTGTGCAAGGCAAAAAAAAAAACAGCATTTTTGCTTGCACTTGAATGGATGATGGAGGTACACAGAGCTTTACCTCATTCACTAAGCTCTGGGGAAAAGTTCCTTGCAAAGTGCAATTTCCCTTGCAAAGTGAACAGCTTATTTGCCTTTGGTAAATCAACTCCATGTACGTACAGACCTTTTCACTGGACACTGAATGCTGATAAGAGCAGTGGAGGAATATAGAGCAGGGGGCAAGGTGTTGGATAATAAATAAATGTGTTACTTTTCTCTGGATGGGCAAAGTACAGGTTCACTTTAAGCCCACTGTGAATATTGCTGTCTCAATCAATCATAATTCACTATATACCCAAAGGAGACATGATAATTAAATTGTAAATTAATCTTTTTTGGTATTCAAAAGTTTTTTTTGTTCTTTAAACATCTTACAATATCAAGAGAGTAATTAATATGGCATGTAGGAAAGTAGAGATTTAAATGAATAGCTTAGACAGAGCTAAAAACCAAAAGACATTTTTTTGTGGACAAATCTTCAAAATCAAAGAAAGATTGTCACGTACAGGCCTGTTATTAATGCCATGGACACCCCCACCTGTTTCTTTTAGCTAATTTGCAGTTATATCTAGCATAGATTGTAAAGAACATTAGTAATTTTAAATGGTAAACTTCTGCATTTTTTTATCCTAGCAGTTTCAACACAGGGAAGGCCTTAATAATTTACTGCTCTGCCATCACCTACAGGAAATCGAAAAAATATTCTTTTTGTTGGCAGAGCAGAAAGATTAGTTTGATCACCACCCCACACTGATAGGATCGTAGAGCACAAGAGAAAGGCGGTAGCCAGATGAAAGATGACAGCAGATGATCTCTGTCCCTGTAGGAAAAGCAACAGTGGTGCAAAACTCATGATTTGGAGATAAGAGTGGTAAGTATGAAGGTCTAAATGCTACTAGGACCAAATCAATTGCTACAAACTCTTCAGTAAATAGTATGAAAATGAAGAAAGAAAGACTAGAAACACCTGCTAGTCTCCAGATGTCAAGTGTAAATAATGGTGAACGTTTGTCATAGAAAAACTAGCACCCAACATGTTTAGGCCAGATCACTGCTTTATCTAAATAGCTGCAATAGGAGTGTTAAAAAGTATATAGTAGGAAAAGTTTGTGGCAGAGATGAAAAAGAGGACCTGACTGCCCTTCCACCATATCAGCTATTGCTACAGATATTCTACCTGGATCCCTATTATGAATGATTTCAAATATCAAGACATCAAATGAGATTTTAAACAATGGTTACAGAAAAGACAATTATAATACATGACAATCAACTGGCACAAGTGGTGGCTAAACCAACTTAACTTAGAACTTAAATTCCTAGTTAAATTTACCATGGAACTGATATATTTGTGAATGCACAGGGATTGGATTCTGAATGCACAGGGATTGATTTACTAAAGCTAAATAAGCTGTTCACTTTGCAAGGGATGTTGTCCCAGAACTTAGTAAATGTGGTAAGGTTTTACTGTTCAGAGAATTCTCAACCATGTGCAAGGTAAATGAAAAAATAGCATTTTTTGCTTGCATATAATCTGATTGTGGAATCCAGAAGAGCTAACAACGTTTTTGGGGGAAATGCCTAACTTTCAATGCACAGTGAATAGCCTACAGTATTTGCCTTTAGTAAATCAACTCCATGATGTACATCTGTAATACAGGGTATAAACGTGTAATAAATAGCATTGTGACTATGTTCATAAAATCTTTTCTTGATAAAAAAAGTGCAAAAAGCCAGAATAAAATATTGTTTTCCCCCGCAGAGCTTAATTCTACTATGACAGATTCAGCAAACTTGAAACATACCTTATATTTTGTAAACAGGTTAATTACTTGGTTTTTAATTATATTTTTTCTAAAAAAAATCAGCTTTTTTCTAGTGTCATCTCTTTTGGTAGTCTACTTTGGATTCTAACTTCCTCTTTAATTAGTATTTTGTACAGCCAGGGCATCCTACTAATATCGCATTACCATGCCTTGCAATATTGTAATAATGATGGAATATATTCTATCCAAACCAAGGGAACAAATCAGCTGTCCTAAATTCATTACTCATAGACCTAATCTGTTTAGGAGTTTAGAACAGTGCGTTATGCTCAAAACACCTGAGCAATATCCAGCTTAAGCCAGCAAATTGTAATGTGAAGCACAGCTCGCAATAATGATATCTTCTGTTTCCAACTGGAGCAAACAATATCCCATAACATAAACCTTATTATGTTGTTTCAGAAAATGTAATGACTAAAGGGAGGCTTCTTAACAAAAGCATAATGAGGTAATGTGGGCAAGATGCCAGGCACAAAGTCAAGAAAAAAGCAGTTACATTCTTACTGGTTTATGATGCCAAAATACTTGTTTTCTATTAACTGGGCTCCTGTAGTCATTTAAACAATATGAATTGTGCTTTCCAATTTGTAATAAGAACCCCCCAGTCATGTCTTGTGCTGTGCACACAGATGACTATGTGTTATCCATATCCCATACCCTGTGATGAACCATCCAATTTTTGACAATGCTTAAATAAATGAGCAAGCGCAAACAAAGCAAACCAAACATGTCTGCATCTTGCATACAGTATTTGCTTGTATTTTATCTTGAAGTGTGATATTGGCTTTTGAAAGCCTGTATTGGTTTTCTGAAGAGCCTCATATATGCCTCTTGGAGCATTCTGACCTATACATGAACACTGTCTGCTTAAATGTTTCCTTTGTGTATGAAGCATATCTGCAATGCTGGTACTAGAAGCATCAAAGGATTGGCAGCGCACTAGTAATTTCTACCTACAACAAAACTCCAGTCAAAAATAAAAATTATAAACAGCTTTAGCTACACTTTTCGCTTTCAGTTTGGAGCTATCTTCTGTAGTAATTCTATTATGGGTCCATGATGACTTTGGCTCAAAGGAACTGTGTTTAATGATGCCAGCCTCCGGTCTGTGGACATCTAGTTGCGCAAAAAGCTAATGTGGGGGAAATCTCTGGAAGGTAAATATTGCAGCAAAAGTTTGTTTTGTTATTGTATTTTTTAATAGGCTATTCACTTTCATCTTGTTATTTTTGGCCGGAGTTCTGCTGTAATGATGGATACTAAACTACATTAATTTACGTCTTTTATATTCGTATGCAGTTTAGTTTTAAGAGGGTTGAAGAGCACCAAAATGAAGAAATCTTTAGACCATATAAAACTATACAAAATTTTATTACATATCATCATAAAAAGCATAAAAACTTGTATGAATTGCATAAGACTCTCTCATACATTTCCCAACTGGCTATATTTAGCACTCTATGTGCATGAAAACCTGTACCAGATGGCCCAGTAAACTTATTATGTAAGTGAATGAGGGTCTTCACATGACAGGCCAAGTACAGGAATCAGTAGGTCATCCAAAATATGGATCTCTACACGTTTCACCAGATGGCTTGTTCAGGGGATCCAATTGATGAACCATGCATAGAGTCAAAAACTTAGGCCAAAAGGGCTCCAACTGGGTTGGGGGAGGAGGAAGAGGGCACATAAATCCAGCCATGTTTGGAAGGCATCACACCAGGGTCACTGCAACTTCAAGAGGACACTCCCTAAGACCAGTTTCTTCTATAGCAAAAGATGGAAAGGATGTGCCCAAAGAGAGGGGATCCCAGGTTGAAGGGCTGCATTTATGTGCTAAGATCTTGGTAGGTTTCTCATCCTCACAATGTGGCACTTGAATCAAAATAAGACACAACATGTCCTAGGGTTGGATCCGGTCTGCAGTAATGCCTTCAGAGCCTTGGAGAGACAGCTCTCCCTATGGCTCTGAAGGCACTATTGCAGGCCGGATCCATCCCGAGGACATGCTGTGTCTTATTTTGATTCAAGTGCTGCACTGTGAGGATGAGAAACCTACCCAGATCTTAGCACATAAATACATCCCTTGAACCTGGGATCTCCTCTTCTTGGGCACATCCTTTCCATCTTGTGCTATAGAAGAAACCGGTCCTAGGAAGCGTTCTCTTAAAGTTGCAGTGACCCTGGTGTGGTGCCTCCCATTCACGGCTGGATTTATGTGCCCTATTCCTCCTCCCCCACCCCTGTTGGAGCCCCTTTTGGCCTAAGTTCATGACTCTATGCATGTTTCACCAAAAGGATCCCTGGACAAACCATCTGGTGAAATGCATAGAGATCCTTATTTGGGAGGACTTACTGATTCCTGTACTTGGCCCGTCATGCGAAGACCTTATTCACTTACATAATAAGTTGATTGGGCCATCTGATACAGGTTTTCATGCACATAGTGTGCCCAATATAGCCAGTTGGGAAATGTATGAGAGATAGCCTTATGTAATTCATGTATGCTTTTTTTTTTTCCAATGAAGATATTATTGTATACAAAAGATGGAGTACATACAGAGAAATAATGCTGCATGGTACAAAAAGTCCAATGTAATGTGGTAATACAAGATAATAGAGACAACATTAACAGGTATACACAATACATGAGTTGGGTGTAACACTGACAATATGAATGTAGCGCCCACCTACTTAGGTGTGTGCTAAAATATTAGAGAAGTTTAGACTTAGTGTAAATTTCCTTGTCAAAAGATTTTATTGAGTATATAAATAAGTAGATAACGAATACATGAGTAAACATATTGTGGTAAAGATAAGATGCTAAAATTATTAGTTAATAATAGATTATTACATAACATATAAATTGGGGTAATTGGGTATAACCTGGATAAGGTGTAGAATATCTAAGTAGGAGCTATTAAAGAGTAAGTAGATTCTCAAATGGTACCTGTGCCCACAACTTGAGCTATGTCAGAAATGTCTGAAGGAGACTACAATCTACTAGGAAAAGAGCTTCAGGATCGGAAAGTGGATAGGGAAGAAGAAAAAGGAGAGAAGGAGTAGAACATAGAAAGGAGAGGGTCCACAGGGTTGGATTAAGATCCATCATGAAGTCTGTGCGTTTTTTATATATCAGCTTAAATCATTGCAACTCAGCTACCATGGCAGTAGAACATTCTCATCAAAGTTAGATGGTAAATGATGTGTTATCCATGGGTGCCATTGTTTTTCAAATTTGGGAAGCAGAGCGTTGTCAATGGCTACCATTTTGGCATGAATCATGGCGTTAGTCATCCTATTCTTCGTCTCAGCCACTACCAATGTCGGGGACCGCCATGCCTTTGCCAAAGTTTGCTTAGCTACTGTTAGAAGTTGTACAAATAGTTTAAATTGAATCAAAGTTAGCGATCCTGGTTTCAGATTAAGTAATGCGGTAGCCGGATCAGGCTGTAGGTGCAAACCAAACATTTTGGAGGCAATTTTAAAGATCTCTTTCCAAAAGGTTTGTGCTATTGGGCATGTCCACCAGATGTGTAGTTGTGTGCCTGGCTCTGAACAACCACGATAACATTGCGCGGAACAGGTTGGTACATATTTTGCAACCCTAGTTGGTACAAGGTACCATCTTGTCAATACTTTATAATTAGCCTCTATCTCAATAATATTTGGGGAGGCTGATTTGGTAGATGACCAGATTTGATCCCATTCTGTAGTGTCGAGCGTTCGACCCAGGTCCTCCTCCCATCTCTGGACATAAGAGGGTTTATCCAGTTCAGGTTGAACTATTAAATGTGAATAAAGTAAGGAAATCAAGCCTTTTGTGTGGGGATCTTTCCTGCAGATAGATTCAAATGCAGTAAAGTGTGTGAGAGGAGTGTCAGAGCTTATTAAAGGAGTGAAAAAGTTTTTAATTTGCAGGTATCGGAATAGTTCTGATTGAGGTATGCCGTAGTTTTCGCAAAGGGTTGGAAAAGGGATGAAAGATGTATTAGTGACAAATTTATGTATGTTCAAGATTTCCCTGGATGACCATTCTCGAAAGGATTTGGGAGCAGTCCAAGCAGGATAAAAAGCGGGGTTTTTTAAGAATGAGAGAAGGGGTTTATGTGTAGATTGTAATTTGTGTTTGGATTGAAGACTGTCCCATAGAGAAATGAAATGTTTGGTGATGGGGTTTCGTAAACCTTTATGATCTTTAGGATGCAGCCAAAGCAGGTTCGAGATCGATAAAGGATCACATTCAGTAGCTTCAATTGAAACCCATAATGGGATTTCCTGTCTTGCGTGATATTTAGTTAGGCTAGCAATATGAGCTGCCTTGTAATATGTTGCAAAGTTTGGTACGCCTAAGCCTCCATTAACTTTGGGAAGATAAAGTGTGTGCAAAGGTATGCGTGGTTTGGATGCCCCCCATATGTATGAAATTGCTTTTTTCTGTATTAGTCGTAGATAATAAGCGGGAATTGAAATTGGTAAAACCCTAAACAGATATAGTAACTTAGGCAGGATTGTCATCTTTATTGCGTTAATTTTACCAAACCATGACAATGGAAGTAGAGACCAAGATTTCAGCAGGTTTGTTACATTTTTGAGAATCAGTGGATAATTTGCTGAGAAAAGATCTGATAAAGAAGCCGTAAGATGAATCCCTAGATATGGTATTGATTTTTCCGCCTAGGTAAACGGAAGTCCTACCTTTGCTGAATTTAATTCCAGATTAGATAGGGAAATATTTAATGCTAAGCATTTTTTAGGGTTAATTGATAAGCCTGAAAAAGCAGCAAACCTAATGAGGATGGGGAGGAGATTAGGTCCTGAGACCTGTGGGGATGATAGAAATAGGAGGATATCGTCTGCAAACAGACAAAGTTTATGTTGATATCCTCCTAGTTCTATTCCGGTTATTTTGGGATCTGACCGAATCGAAAGGGCAAGCGGTTCTATTAAGAGGGCAAATAAAAGGGGGGAGAGTGGACATCCTTGCCTTGTGCCTTTTTCTATATTAAAGGGGTCAGATTTGTAACCTGCATACTTAATGTATGCTTTTGGTTTATTATACAATGCAGTGATCCAAGTTATAAAGTTAGGGCCAAAACCCCATTTCTGAAGTGAGTAATGTAAGTAGGGCCAGGAGATGGAATCAAAGGCTTTTTTAAGATCCAGAGATATAAAGCATGAAGGAATACGGCGTGTTTTAGCAATGTGTGCCAAAAGAACCGCTCTACGTACATTATCGCCTGCTTGGCATGTAGGCATGAAGCCTACTTGATCACAATGTATAAGATTACCTATAATTCCATTGAGGCGGGCCGCTAAAATCTTTGCTAATAGTTTGATATCCAAATTTAATAAGGAAATGGGACGGTAGTTATTACAGGATGTGTCGTCAGAATGAGGCTTAGGGATCATACAAATAGTTGCGGTCAATGATTCCTGTCTGAAGGATTTACCTTCTAGTAAGAAATTAAAAGCATCGGCCAAAATAGGGGAGAGGATGTCTGAAAAAGTACGATAGTATAATGCAGAATAGCCATCAGGACCTGGTCTTTTGTTTAGTTTTAATTCTTTGATTGCTTTGGTTACATCATTCACAGTGATGGGTGCTTCGAATATAGTCTTTTGGATGTTAGACATCTTGGGTATGGAGATATCTGAGAAGAAGGCATCGGCTTCAATGGTATTAAATTTATTTGTTTCTGAGTATAGGGAGGTTAGGTGGGAGCGAAATTTGTGAACAATTTTAGTGGGATTACTAGTGTATGTATCATTAAACAATTTAAGTCTAATTGGCTTAAAAGATTTGTTTAATGACTTAAGTGCGCGTGCCATAAAAGTACCAAACTTATTGGATTTCATGTAGAAGGCATGTCGAGAGCGTTTTAGATATTTATCCGCGGATTCTGTGAGGAACAAGTCATATTCCAGACGTGCTTTTTCCTTGTCAAAAGAAGTTTATTGAGTATACAATGTTATAAAGATACATAAAGTAAGTTTACAAGGATCTATAAAGTAAGCTCATTGTTTTACAGTAGGGTTTATATAGGTAAATATCATGAAATTTCAAATATTAAACATTGGGTTCACGTAAACCTAAATTAAAGATATATATCATTTCCTTAGTTACTTTTGTAGTTATTTAAATGATTTATACCTACTATACATATTGTTTACAAGTAGAGTGTATATAGGTCAAATAAATTCTGATAATGAGCTTTAATCGTAAGGTGGAGAAAAGGAAAGAGAAAGAAGAAAAAGGGTTGAAAGGTAGAGGTATGGTCCACAAGGTTGTCCCGCTCGTCAGTTTATTATTCTTTTTAGTTCTCTTTGAAGCCTTAGAATGGGTGTCTCTGTAAGTCATTTAATCTGTTACCATGGCAACAGGACAGAGTCATTGAAGTTTGACAGGAACTGTTGTTTTATCCAAGGATGCCAAAGTTTTTCAAATTTTGGAATTTGATTTTGATCGATGGCTACCATCTTAGCATGGGACATTGTATTATTCATTCTGTGAATTGTTTCTGCTAGTACCAATGTAGGAGATTTCCATGCCTTGGCCACTGTTTGTTTTGCAGCCGTTATTAGTTGGATCATAAGTTTGAATTGAGAGAGTGTTAACCATTCCGGTTTTAGATTAAGTAAAGTTAAATATGGATCTGGTTGTATTATTTTTTTAAATATTTTAGATGCAATCACGAAGACTTCCTTCCAGAAGGTTTGGATTACTGGGCACGTCCACCATATGTGTAAATATGTGCCTATTTCTGGGCATCCTCGAAAACAAAGAGCTGAGGTATTAGGTGAATATTTTGCCACTCTAGCGGGTACAAGGTACCAGCGAGTTAGGACTTTATAATTTGTCTCCAGTGCTAAGATGTTGGGTGAAGATGACTTAGATGTGAGCCATATGTTAGACCAGTCCGTGTCTTCTAAAGTTCGTCCCAGGTCCTCCTCCCACCTCTGAACGTAAGAGGGTCTATTAAGATTTGCTACTCCATATAATTGATTATAAAGTGATGAAATTGTACCTTTAGCAAATGGATCTTTTGTACAGATTGATTCAAAAATGGATAATTGGGATAATGGTGTATCCCCCTTTAGGAATGGTGTATAGAAATTTTTGATTTGGAGATATCTAAATATCTCAGAGTTTGGTAGATCATATTTTTCTCTAAGCGATGGGAATGAAAGGAATGATTTAGATGCTATGAAGTCATTTAGTGTCTGAATGCCTGATGTTGTCCAAGCTTTAAAAGAATTTGGGTAGATCCATGCCGGATAAAAGGCCGGATTTCTGATAAAAGAAAGGAGAGGATTGTGTGGAGATTGTAACTGATATTTGGTTTTTAGTTTATCCCAGAGAGATAAGAAGTGTTTAGTTATGGGATTATGAATTTTAAAGCGGTCTTTAGGATCAAGCCATAATAAATTTGATATTAATAGAGGGTCATTTTCTGAAGCCTCTATAAATACCCATAATGGGATTTCCTGTTTTGCATGGTATTTGGACAGACTGGCCAAATGTGCTGCTCTGTAGTAGTTAGTAAAATTAGGGTATCCCAGGCCTCCTTTATTTTTGGGAAGATGTAGTGTGTGTATAGGTATACGTGGTTTAGAAGAGCCCCATATA
This sequence comes from Aquarana catesbeiana, assembly GCF_042186555.1. NCBI lineage: Eukaryota > Metazoa > Chordata > Amphibia > Anura > Ranidae > Aquarana > Aquarana catesbeiana. Next base: position 199,949,828 of record NC_133326.1, on the reverse strand, counting down.
AACGAAGTTGCTCTTTTTTGTACTATTCTCAAAAAATAGGAAGGAATTGGAATAGGGAGGACTCTGAATAGATAAAGCAATTTGGGTAGAATAGTCATTTTGATTGCATTAATCTTCCCTATCCAGGATAAAGGAAGTTGCAACCATTGTTTTATTAGATTTGTGATCTGTCTTAATACAGGAGGATAATTGGTTGAGAATAAGTCAGAATGAGATGCTGTTATATGAATTCCAAGATATGGGATTGATTTTTCTGCCCATGTGAATGGGAGTGCAGCCCTAGCCGGGATCAATTCCATGTTTGTGAGTGAAATATTAAGCACTAGGCATTTCTTAGGATTAATCATAAGGCCGGATAGGGCTGCAAACCCATCAAGAGCTGGTATTAAGTTAGGACCAGAGACCTGTGGTGATGATAGAAAAAGTAATATATCGTCTGCAAATATACATAATTTGTGTGTAATACCTCCTACTTCAATGCCAGTTATAGTTTGGTTTGTTCTGATGTATTGGGCCATGGGTTCGAGTATAAGGGCAAATAATAAGGGAGATAATGGGCAACCCTGTCGGGTACCTCTTTCGATATTAAAGGCTTCAGATTTGTATCCAGCATATTTTATATAGGCTTTGGGTTTATTATATAATGCTTTGATCCATGTTAAAAAGTGGGGTCCAAAACCCCATTTTTGTAATGAATATTGCATATATTGCCAGGATACTGTGTCAAATGCCCTCTTAATATCGAGAGATAGAAAACATAAAGGGATTTTCCGTTTTTTAGCAATATGTGCCAATAACACTGCCCTGCGTATATTATCGCCTGCCTGTCTATTTGGCATGAAGCCTACTTGATCTCTATGTATTAATTTTCCTATAATGCTATTGAGGCGTTTTGCTATTATTTTTGCTAATAATTTAATATCGAGGTTTAACAGAGAGATAGGCCGATAATTCACACAGGAAGTATCATCAGAAAGGGGTTTTGGGATCATACAAACAATTGCCATTAGTGTTTCTTGCCGAAAAGAATGTCCATCTAGAAGTTTGTTAAAAGTTTCAGTGAGAATGGGAGAGAGTATTTCTGAGAATGTTTTATAGTATAAAGCCGAGTAGCCGTCTGGGCCTGGTCTTTTGTTAAGTTTTAGGTCTTTTATGGCATTAGCAACTTCATCTATAGTTATAGGCTCATCCAAACTGCTTTTTTGATTCTGAGATAACTCAGGTAAGGTTATTTTTGAGAAGAAGGATTCAGCCTCTGTAGGATTAAATTCATTGTTTGTCTTGTATAAAGTTGCGAGATGTGAGTGAAATTTATGGACTATTTTAACTGGATTACAACTGTAAACATTTTTTGATAATTTCAAACGTATTGGTTTGAAAGATTTGTTAGTTGAATTTAATGCCCGAGCCAAATATGTACCTGGTTTGTTTGTATTCATGTAGAAATTGTGTTTGGAGCGTTTGAGGGATTTATCAACTGACTCAGTGAGAAATAGATCGTATTCCAATCTAGATTTTTCCAGATGAGATTTTGTACTCTGAGATGGATTATCTTGAAATGATATGTAGGCTGCATTAAAATTGAGTTCTAGTTTTTTTGCTAGATTTTTGCGTTCCCGTTTAAATAGTGCCATTTGTCTTTGTATTGTACCACGCAAGACAGGCTTATGAGCTTCCCACAGTGTTATTGGGGAGATGTCTGTTGTATTATTAATTGATATGTATTCCTTTAAAGCTTGTTCAATGGCCATCTGATGTAGTGGGTGTTTGAGCATTATGTCCGGTAAGTACCACGTTGGGTCATGCGCTTTTGTTATGGCTGAGGCTATAGTAGTGTATACTGCATTATGGTCAGACCACGGAATCGGAATTATATCTGATGCAATAATTTCTGGTATCATTCCTATTGTTAGAAAAATATGATCTATTCTGGTGAAGGTTTGATGAGGGTGCGAGAAATAAGTGAATTTCTTTTTCATTGGGTTACTTTCTCTCCATGAATCTACCAGATTGTATTTGGATAGAAGTTGAGAAAAAGGTAATCTAGAGGTTATTTTGGATGGTGTAAAAGGTGATTTATCTAGAAATGGGAGGAGGACCTGGTTCGAATCCCCACACATTATCACTGTTCCTATTTTGTGTGTATTAATCACTTGTAATATATGTGAAAGGAATAGTGTAGGTTGTTTGTTAGGAGCGTAGTAGGAAATCACTGTGATTGCTGTATCCATTATATAACCCATGAGTATCAGGTATCTACCTTCTGGGTCTTTAATTTCTGATGATAAGGTGAATGGTGTGGATCGGTGAAATGCAATTAGAGTTCCCCTTTGCTTGGTACAGGCAGAAGCCGTGTAAATTTGTTGATAAAAAGGAGAAATATATTTTGGAGTAGAATCTTTGGTGAAGTGTGTTTCTTGGAGGCATACTATGTGAGCCTTCTTGTTATGGAAAGTACGGAAGGCTTTGGTCCTTTTTTGTGGGACATTTATTCCCTGAACATTCAGGGAAAGTATATTCAGTGGTGCCATGGCAATAGCTCAAATAGTTTTGACTTACTTTTTGTTATGCAGAGCTGACTGCGCAGATCAACCTGTGTGGACTGAAGAGATGAATAGATAGAAAAGTAACCAGTGAATTCTGGAGTAAAGAGTAAACAAAAAACATATGAGATTAGATGATACATTGTATAAATTATTTTTTGCAAGTAATCACAATTTACCCGTGAAAGAGAATAAATATCTCTCTCAGGGGAATAAGTGCCTTCGTCACACTCCCACATAATATGGTTGGGAGAATGAGGAGGGCTAATGGGGGTACACGGATCTTCCGCTTACAGGAGAGAAGTGCTATGTCAAAAGACATCAAAATGATGTTTCATTAATTGGAGTGCAGAATATAGTTTTTGTTGAAATTATTTATTCCAGGGTGGTTGTATATGGTTAGTCTTGCCCTAGGCTAAATAATTCAGTTAGAAAGGTACTGTTAATAACTTTGGTATTGATGAAGATAGTTTGAATTATTTTGGGATTTTAACCCTTTTAGAGTAAACAATTACATATTTTATTCATACGTAACTGTTTAGATATGTTAACTCATAAAATTGAGGTTGTATTGCTTCAGATTAGAATAAACAAAAACATAATTCTAGGAACTAGTTAGGTAATAATATATTTGTTTTAAGAAAAGAAAGAAAAAGCTTCCATTACTTCTGGATTATTGAACATATTTGTCCTAAAAAGTAATAAATCTATTGTTATTACCTGATAATATATAACTGAACAAGAATTTCCTTATTTCACTTATATATTCTAAGGCTATATGAATCAGAAGTAATAAGAAATATAACTGGAATGTAACATGATCCCACACAGTGTGTGACTATCAGAATGCAGTTACATTCAGTTATAAATATAGGTTTTTTATAGAGAACCATCTCTTAGTATAATAAATGAAGAGATATCAGGAATTAGGATGTCAGTCCATTGAATCTTCTTGGTCCATGGATGATGTGGCATAACGGCCTCTTTTGTGAGAATGATGATTCCCATTTTGTTCTGAAATTTTCTGGGTGCTGCCTGAAGGTGAAGATGATGCCATTCTTCTGCGTGTGGGAGAGTTGCTGCTTGTGGGTTCTGTCAGATTTAATTTTAAAAGGGTTTGTTGTAGTTCATCTGCTGATCTGCTTCTGTAAATTGTACCTTGGTAGTTAAATCTGACTGAAAAGGGGAAGCCCCATTGATACATAATGTTGTGGCGTTGCAGTTCCATTAGTTGGGGTTTCATGGATCGTCTTTTAGTAATAGTAAGTTGGGATAGGTCAGCAAAAATTTGATAATTGTGTCCTTGAAAATTAAGTTCCTTTTTTTCTCTTGCAGCAATTAGTATTTGTTCTTTCGTTCTGTAATAATGAAATTTTGTGATTATATCACGTGGGGGTCCATCTTTCTTTTTGGCTGTGAGGGCTCTGTGTACTCTGTCCAGTTCTAAACGTTCAATAGGGATATCTGGCTTTAGTTCTTGTAATAGAGCAGTAATAGTAGATTGCAGGTCTGTCACAGTTTCAGGTATTCCCCTTATGCGTAAGTTTGAACGTCTGGCTCTATTTTCGTAATCTTCGAGCTTAGTTTGAAGTATTAAATTCTCTTTTTTTAATTGTTCCAATTCTGTTATATTTTCTTGGGTTGTAATTTCAATTTCATCCATTTTTATTTCTAAGGCTGCGGTGCGGTTTCCCAGCTCTCTTATTTCTTTGGTTAGGCTTTTTGTTATTTGGTCTGAGGTTTGTTTTAAAGCCTTATGAAGCATCTTTTCAAATTGTAATAATATTACTGGGGATACTGAGGAGGCTTGTGGAGAAGTTTGTGAGAGGATTTGTTCTGTATCTGACTCAAATGGAGAGTCTTGCTGTGACATTTTTTGTCTGTGAGAGCGCCCTGATGCTGTATCTTGTGAGGTGACTGGTGCTGCTTCAGCTGCAGTGAGTGCCTGTGAGCTCTTTGTGAGGTGATTTTTATTTCTGCCACGGTTTCCTCCCAGTACCATATTTCCTGCCCAAACTTTCACAGTTTGTTCCCAGGGGCAAAAAGGTTCAAATGAATACCTTTTGAGCCTGCAGGCTCCGCTTTGTCCTTCTCTTCTCTCCTCAGCGGTGTGGAGCTCTAACAATGCATGTCTGCTCTGCTAGGCTCCGCCTCCTGCCCTCCCAGACGTGCTTTTTCTAGACGACTTTTGGTAAGCGGCGTTGGATTATCTTGGAAAGCTATAAAGCAAGAGTTAAATTCAGTTTCTAATTTTCTTGCAAGATTCCTGCGTTCCCGTTTGAAATAATGCGAATTGCCTTTGTAAGGTGCCACGCAGCACAGGTTTATGTGCTTCCCACAATGTTAT